>NC_088706.1:1997500-2682500 GCF_028017835.1 Emys orbicularis | reverse complement strand
CTTGGACCAGGCCCTAGTACAGTGACACAAATCCTGAGACAGAGCTAATATTTTCTGGGTCACTAAGATTGTGTGTGTGTGTGTGTGTGTGTGTGTGTGTGTGTGTGTGTGTGTGTGTGTGTGTGTGTGTGTGTTACCTTGGCTTGGGAGTTCCAGTGTTATTATTGGAGCTGGTCAACAGATTTTGAAATTTGAACTTTCAAAATTCACACAACAAGTTGAGCTAGAATGTTCCCAGGATAACGTTTCCGTTTCTCAACCCGCTACAGCGTGAGTTGAAATGGTCTGAATCTCAACATTTCAAATTTTGAAAAAAAAAAAAAAACTCTCAAAATTTTCATAATTTTTTTCTCCCTTTCCCCCCCCAGCCGGCTCAAATTATTATTAAAGATCTTTTAGTGAACGTGCTTAGTGGGGAGAAGATGAGACAGAGAGAGAGAGAGAGAGGAAATGAACCCCAGGGTTCTGGATGTGCTACTGGGAGGTGCTCCGCTCATGCAGGGATGAGGGTGGTACAAGAACCTGAATAGAACAGACTAGAATAGAGGTGGAGGCCTTTGCCACAAGAGGTAATAAGGAATCTCCCCCCAGCCATAGGCAGAACATCTGTTCCCTCCAAGTTGGCTGTCCCAAAGACGGGAGGAAAAGAGAAGTTGGAGGAGGAAGAAGGGGAAATGAATATGTTACACTCTGAGAAATACTTCAAAGGATAGATAGATAGATAGATAGATAGATAGATAGATAGATAGATAGATGGGGTGTGTGGGATAGATAGATAGATAGATAGATAGATAGATAGATAGATAGATAGATAGATAGATAGATAGATAGATAGATAGATGGGGTGTGTGGGGATAGATAGATAGATAGATAGATAGATAGATAGATAGATAGATAGATAGATAGATGGGGTGTGTGGGGATAGATAGATAGATAGATAGATAGATAGATAGATAGATAGATAGATAGATAGATAGATAGATAGATAGGGTCATGTTTCTAATTTCTGTGTGTTTTTGTAGGGGGTTGTCTGCCTGTGTGATTTCTTTCTGGTGTGAATGGGACTGTCCTCGCTTTCCATGGGGCGGGATGACGCTCTGGAGGAGGAAGCTGTGTTCATTCTAGCCCAGGCCCCAGATGAGGTGGCAGCCCAGAGTGGAAGAGAGAACCTGCCTGCGCTCCAAGCTCTGCTGCAGAATGTAGGGCACCTCCGTGGACTGGCCATCAATCATTTAATGCAATGAATTTTTCATGTGTAAGAATCTTTTTAAGTAACAAGCCCCAGTGTAGAGCGACTAGCGAGTGCTGATTATTCATTTAGAACCTGCTGCACTGGAGTCCAGAGGTGCTTTCGCAATGTGTCTCACTGTAGCGTGCTCAGAGTGGGGTCCCCTCGTCATGAGCAGAAATCAGTCTTCAGAAATGCAGCCCCTCCAGGCCTCGCCCCCAGAGAGATGAACTGCCACCCCACACTTCCCCCTTCCCACCCTGGAGCATTCATGGTGCATTTTGCCAAGAATCACAAACTGGTCATGGCAAATTTTCTAAATCTCCAGGATTAGTCATGGGCTCTTCTGTGAGCTCTGGAGCAAAGCAGAGCCAGCCGCCCTGCTGCAGGGGTAGGGAGCCCAGGGCAGCCCAGTGGTGGGGACACAAACCTAAACGGAAGACCATGGCTTTGGTCTCATTTGTCAGTCAGGACCAAAGCACTGTGGGCTCTGGCTATTCTCCGAACCGAGGTGACAGGTGGTAACTGTCACCAACACATCTCACGCGTATGAATGTGCAATCTCACATGCTGCAATTATTTCCTGTTCAGACGATTGGAAGGATCTGGTCTCAGGTGCCACTGGGGAGTAACAGCTGGTAAACCCTGACTTTGCCTGGTGGCCCCTCGAGCTGCCACAGGCCCATTCAGAGCCGTTTGCTGGGCTGAGTGTATTGTCAGTGCTTTGTCAGACCCTGGAACCTTGGCAGATTCCCTTATGGAGACATGTGAGGGGCGCAGTCCCCCTCTGAGACCATTGAGGGTGCGCTGGCCATTCAAAACCTCATTCTCCTGGTTTGCTGGCCTATGCCAGCCACTCTTTAACTCCCTGTCACAGTCTGTCCAAGGGCCTGACAATGTGGAGTTCAGAAAGCCCAGTCCCCTCCCGTGAAGGAATCCTCTTAGCCACTCCCTGCAATCTCACCCCACCCTGTGGGGTTGCTGGGTCTGCGCCTTAGGCGCTTGCCAGCCATTGCTGAGGAGCTCCCATGGGGTAGTCCCCAACCACCCCCTTCTGCCTGAGCCTTTTGTCCCAATTGTTGTCAGTCCAGTAGGCATGGAACCGACCTAGGCTGGGGTAGGTAGGGAAACGTGGGGCTGACATGCCCCAGCACAAGGCAGTTTCTCCTTCATGTGGGTACAACGTGACCCTGGTCAGGTTGGAGGTTATGGCCCCACCTCCCTTGCCTTGCCCTAGTGTTGTCATTCACAGCAGAGCAAGGGGAGCGTAAGACGCCATCCGGCTGGTCTGGGAGCCTTTTACGCCCACATTGCACAGGTGTGAAGGAGAACATTGGAACAGGTGTGAGAGGAATCACGGTTGGGTCGTCGGCCATGGAGACCAAACCCAGGAGCTCTGAATCTAAAAGCATAAACTGTGACTGCCTGAGCTAAAGAATACAGTAAGGATCTCGAGGGCTGCAGCAGCCTCATAAATCTTGATACATGAACTAGACACTACGGGGAGACAGAGAGCCCCATTGTTTTAGGGTGGATTACACAGGATGAGGGTAATGGGGACTGGGCCGTATGTGTTACTGGGGGTCACACAGAGTGCAGCTATTATTATTGCTAGTCAGTGTTTGTATTACCATGGGCCCGGACCCTGTTGTGCTAGGTGCTGTGCAAACACACAACTGGGCCCTATGGGTTACCATGGTCATACGGTGTAACAGCAACAGGGAATTGGGCCCTATGTCTCCAGATAAATGGTGTCTCATTTTGTTGGTCTTCTACTTGGTTGATGCACGTCGTGCCTGCTCTGCTGAGCTCCCGGTGGCCGTAGCGCTGCCTTCGGGACTGAGAAGGAAAATGTTCAGCTGCCATTTGTTCCAATTCTAGCCTTTTTTCTTGCAAAGAGCACCTGAAAAGTACAAGCAATATAAACCCATGTGCAGGGCTGGGAGGAACACGCAGCTGAGTTCTACTTCAGCAAGAGTCTGGGGGATGGTGGAGGAGTGGGACCTAAAGAGATTCCCCTCCCCCAACACCTCGGCTGGACAATGATTCAGGTGAGGGTGCGATGTGTCCCAAGGGCTCATCTGGGATCTAGTGCATGGGGCACTGGGCTGGGATTCAGGAGACAGGGGCTTGATCCCTGGCTGTACCACTCACCTCCTGGGCAAGTCTCATCCCCTCTATTTCCCTCCCACCCTTTGTCTTCTACTGACAGGCAATAAGGGAGTTTACAGACTTGCCAGACACATTTTATTGCCTGTGAGTTGCATTTTCCCACCAGCACCTTTTGCTTTCTCCTGTGCCGCCCCTCATACATGACCACTGCCCGGAGACCTTCGTCAGCTCAGCGGGGAAGAAAGCAGCTGTTTAATGGTACTGACGTGATGAGAGGGTCAGACGTTTGAAGCCCAGCCCAGATAGCCTTTGGGCCCTTCTGGGGCAGGAGCTTTTCTATAAACTGGCCTCAATCAGAGCGTAAAGATATATTATTACAATATACAAGATTACTGATGAGCTATCTGGTATGAAAAGCAAAGCTGTCAATCAGTCAGTAAGGCAAACATGATGACAGTAAAACATCTAGATGAACCAAATGAAGCCGACTTTGTTAAACTCGCTGTGTCACTTTGAACAGCACTGGTAGCTCTGCCTGAAGAGAGGTCATCTGAGTTTTGTGTAGGTTTTTGTGGCTTGTGTGCAATGTGACGCTTTCCAGCGTCCATTAGACAAGGAATCCTTGATTTGGTTCATGGTGCACTATTTCTAGCAGATGAAACACCAGTATTAATAAATAACAATGGAACCTAGTGATAGAGAACGCGTTGAGAGCGTTGGACCAATTGAAGGTCCATGTTGTGTGGCCTGGCCAGGTGTAGACGGAGAAGGTGTTTGGTGATTGAAAAGAAGCAGTTATTCCCTAGGAGCCGGACAAATGTGATCTCCCAAACAGACGCTCCAGCCTAAAGGCTTTGAACTAAGCATTGGAGAAGCTCAGTTCTGTCAATCTAACCTTCAAGTTAAAATGCAGCTTCTTTTAGAAGACAAATAGTGTTCTTGGCCATGTCATTTCGGGGTTGGTGCAGCACCTGACCAGCGGGGAATGTAACATTTCAGCAATTTCCCACCTCCTAACAGCTTTGCTTCTTGGCTATGGAACGCCAGGACCGAAGGAGCACGAGTAACTTTTCTGCTTCAGCAGCTCCGTTACAGGATCATTAATGATCTGGAGGATGGCGTGAACTGCACTCTCAGCAAATTTGCAGATGACACTAAACTGGGAGGAATGGTAGATACACTGGAGGGGAGGGATAGGATACAGAGGGACCTAGACAAATTAGAGGATTGGGCCAAAAGAAACCTGATGAGGTTCAACAAGGACAAGTGCAGAGTCCTGCACTTAGGACGGAAGAATCCCATTCACTGTTACAGACTAGGGACCAAATGGCTAGGCAGCAGTTCTGCAGAAAAGGACCTAGGGGTTACAGTGGATGAGAAGCTGGATATGAGTCAACAGTGTGCCCTTGTTGCCAAGAAGGCTAACGGCATTTTGGGCTGTATAAGTAGGGGCATTGCCAGCAGATCGAGGGATGTGATCATTCCCCTCTATTCGACATTGGTGAGGCCTCATCTGGAGTACTGTGTCCAGTTTTGGGCCCCACACTACAAGAAGGATGTGGAAAAATTGGAAAGAGTCCAGCGGAGGGCAACAAAACTGATTAGGGGGCTGGAGCACATGACTTATGAGGAGAGGCTGTGGGAACTGGGATTGTTTAGTTTGCAGATGAGAAGAATGAGGCAGGATTTGATAGCTGCTTTCAACTACCTGAAAGGGGGTTCCAAAGAGAATGGATCTAGACTGTTCTCAGTGGTACCAGATGACAGAACAAGGAGTAATGGTCTCAAGTTGCAGTGGGGGAGGTCTAGGTTGGATATTAGGAAACACTATTTCCCTAGGAGGGTGGTGAAGCACTGGAATGGGTTACCTAGGGAGGTGGTGGAATCTCCTTCCTTAGAGGTTTTTAAGGTCAGGCTTGACAAAGCCCTGGCTGAGATGATTTAGTTGGGAATTGGTCCTGCTTTGAGCAGGGGGTTGGACTAGATGACCTCCCGAGGTCCCTTCCAACCCTGATATTCTATGATTCTATGGTACAGTGTAGTTTTTTTAAAAAGGCATGGATGGAGGAGGGCCAATGAGATACAATACAAATCATAACATCTAGCTCTTACCTAGCACTTTTTACCTGTAGCTCTCAAAGCAGGTCAGTATCACTACCCCCATTATACAGATGGGGAAACTGAGGCACAAGAGCAGACATGACTGATCCACAATCACCCACCAGGCTAGCGGCAGAGCCAGGAATACAATCCAGGGCTTCTGAGCCCCAGGCCAATGTTATAAGCACTAGGCCACATGGCCTTTTTATCAGTGTTATTATCTCTAAGTACTGGAATGGCCTAGTGCTGCCACTCATGCTTACTCACCTGTCTGTGTCATACAAATTACAAGTGATACTGGACTTAAAGCAGTACTTACCCACTGTGCTCGGAGGGAGGGAGCATTTATTTGTACATAATGTCTGCTGCTCCCTGAACAATCAAACTACGCCGTGACTTAGAGACACCTTGCTATGCAATGGACAGTATGAGTCCCCTCGGCAGAATTCTATATTTATTTATTATAATTTCAACAGATAATATCAATGTTCATTTTAAGCATTTGTTCTATTTTTATTGATGTAAATTTTCAAAATTAAGGGTGGCTCAGACAACAGGGGTTAAAACAACGATTATTTAATGCCGGGCTGAATTTATAAGGAAAAAGGTGCTGGGGCTCAAGCGATTTAAAAAAAAAATTCATTACTGATGCAGCAAGACCAGAGGTGCCAGGGCTATGAACCGCCAAGCCCAGAGGTGCCGGGGCTATGAACCGCCAAGCCCAGAGGTGCCGGGGCTATGAACCGCCAAGCCCAGAGGTGCCGGGGCTATGAACCGCCAAGCCCAGAGGTGCCGGGGCTATGAATCGCCAAGCCCAGAGGTGCCGGGGCTATGAACCGCCAAGCCCAGAGCTGCCGGGGCTATGAACCGCCAAGCCCAGAGTTTCCGGGGCTATGAACCCCCAAGCCCAGAGGTTCCGGGGCTATGAACCGCCAAGCCCAGAGGTTCCGGGGCTATGAACCGCCAAGCCCAGAGGTACCGGGGCTATGAACCGCCAAGCCCAGAGGTGCCGGGGCTGTGAACCGCCAAGCCCAGAGGTGCCGGGGCTATGAACCGCCAAGCCCAGAGGTGCCGGGGCTATGAACCGCCAAGCCCAGAGGTACCAGGGCTATGAACTGCCAAGCCCAGAGGTTCTGTGGCTATGAACTGCCAAGCCCAGAGGTGCTGGAGCTATGAACCGCCAAGCCCAGAGGTTCTGTGGCTATGAACCGCCAAGCCCAGAGGTTCTGTGGCTATGAACCGCCAAGCCCAGAGGTACCAGGGCTATGAACCGCCAAGCCCAGAGGTTCTGTGGCTATGAACCGCCAAGCCCAGAGGTGCCGGGGCTATGAACCGCCAAGCCCAGAGGTGCCGGGGCTATGAACCGCCAAGCCCAGAGGTACCGGGGCTATGAACCGCCAAGCCCAGAGGTGCCAAAGCTATGAACCGCCAAGCCCAGAGGTTCTGTGGCTATGAATCGCCAAGCCCAGAGGTGCCGGAGCTATGAACCGCCAAGCCCAGAGGTTCTGTGGCTATGAACCGCCAAGCCCCAGAGGTTCTGTGGCTATGAACCGCCAAGCCCAGAGGTACCGGGGCTATGAACCACCAAGCCCAGATTCAAAAAGTTCAAGCCCTGTAACCACTAAAACACAAAACATGGCAAAATGTACCAAGTAAATATCCTTAAATCAAACTTTCCTAAGTTCTCAAGCAGCATTTTCCTTACTTTGCCTCTCTGCATATTTCGATGATTATCAATGGAACTATTTTTGGTGGGTTTGTGTGTGTACGGAGGAAACAACATTTACCAGTCCCAAGCTAGTGCTGCCAAGCCTAAGTACGAGGGACCTTCTCTGTGAGTCTAGCTACTCCTGGGAGGGAAACCAAAAGACCCTTCTACTGTGCCAAAGAGCCGGCTAACCCGGGATCCGCTGCATTGTTCTGTGGCCCTCAAACTGGCTCAGCCCTATAGAACTCCTGGCACGCTCTCCTCCTCATGGGCACGAGCAGAGCCAGACCGGGCCTGCCCTCCTGTCCCCTGCGCCAGTCACACAGACGGGGCTCGGAAAGCCTGTGGCAATGTCATGATTCTTTATACAGTGAGTCCTACTGGAGTCACCCCCGAAGCCAGGCACCGAATAGCCTCAGTGATCCGATGGGGATTTCTCCACCTGCTGTTGGCAAGCAGCGTGCAGCCCCTCCTCAGACACAGACCTGGACACAGGGCACATGCCCCTGTCTCCACGGTAACGTCTTCCACTCAGGGCAGAGCTTCCACCACTGCAGGATGCTGCAGATCATCTCCCCACCCAGGCCCCACGGCAAGAACACACCGCACTGATACCGCATGCTCTGCACTGGCTCCTTCTCCACTCCCAGATTCCCTTCAAGTGCCTGGACCTGGCTAGCTCTCTTCCTGCAGCCTCCAAGAATGCTTCTGTCCCCCAGGATACCAGCACTGTCACCCAGCAATGTCTTGGGAGCCAGGGAAGGGCACTTCCGACAGGCGGCTCTAGACAGCCGGGAACCCTGCCATAGGGCTCATGTGCCTCCTCCTCTAGAGCAAAACACAGGGCACACCTCTTGGCAAAGCCCCCTCACCTCAGAGAGAACAACCAGGAGCCACTCCCCCCTTCCATAAGCTACTGCCCAAGCTGCGGGAAGCATGGCCATACCAGTAAGGTAGCAGACAGTAGTGAGTGGCTATTGCCATGCTGTATGGGGCACTGAGATGCTATTGTGATGGGCACTTGCCCTCTGTCAGATCTCCATGCAGTAAGTGAAGGATCGAGAGATCTGGAGACCAATACAAATCTGCAGACTTTGGAGACTGTCTGAGGCATTGCCAGTGCCAGCTGTATTGTCGGTAATCCCATTCCGTGGATGAGCCGTCTTCTTTACCATGAAGCCATAGAACATTGTCCTACACTCCCCTTACCGGAAAAACTAGAGTTAAGGCAACACCAGGGAACCCCAAAGAATCATAACTCTGCCCACCCAACGCTCCCCTGCAGGCACCATCCATGCAGGGAAGTTGTGTCTATGGTGAGTATCACAGAGTCACTCGTACAGCCAGTCCAACTGTCAAACTGCAGAAATACATATTAGCTCATTCATCCCCATGAGGTATAAGCCTCACTCTAATGACGGAGAAACAGGGCACAGAAGGGTTAAGTGATCTGTGCAGGAGGCAGCGTGGCCTAGTGGTGTGGGAAGGCCTCTGATTTAATCCCAACGGTCTCACTGTGTGGCCTGGGGCCAAACCCATCGCCTCCCTGGCCTCACTTTCCCCATCTGAAAGCATGGCTAAAATTAGAGCTGGTTGGGGGGGAAATTTCATGAAGAAACTTTCAACTTTTTGTTGACAAACTGGAAGCCTTTGAGGCGAAAACCAAATACTGGGTTCCAGCTAATGAGCTTTCAGGTTTGGGCCCAAAAGGTTTCTGATTGTCAACCAATATTCAAAATTTTCTGCAGACACTTTTCGTGAAAATTTCATTTAGTGGGAAACCCAGTTTTCCACCAAAAAACAAAGAGAGAAAATTCTCGCCCAGCCCTCATAAAGCATCTTTCCAGCCGGTGGGGGAGTTGTGACCCTTGCTTCAGGTTTGCACAGCACTCTGGACAAAAGGTGCAGTGTCCATGCAATGCAGTCCAGCCATATAACATGTTGGAGTTGGGAACACAACTCAAGAGTCCCTGGCTGCCAGCCCTTGGCTCAACCCGCTGACTCCTCTCTGTCTCAGGCTCTGAAGGGCCAATGGACTTGAGAATTTGCTGCCAATCCTAGGTGCCTTCAGGTTTAAGAGAGGTTGGTTATAAGGTTTGCGAGAGCCTGGTGAATCCTTCCCAAATCTAAACACCCTGAGCTCTTGACGGGCTGCCTCCCTACCTGAACTAAAACTAATCAAGGCATTGGGCAGTTAATGGGATTGGCCTGTGCACATTGAAGGACAAAGTCCTTTGTGCTAAATCTAAAGGAAGAACACACTGGTCAGGAAAGAGGGTAGATTAATGCAATGGAGCTTCAAACCCCAAGATTCCAGCTGCATCACAGAGATAAAAGTGTAATGGACGGTTCTCCACTTCAGGAAGGAGAGTTTGAATAATTCAGATGAACAGCGAGGTGGAAGTGAATGAGTGGAGGGCTGGGGGCTCCCTGGAAGGAAGCCGAGATGAAAGGAACAGCATTGCTACAATATTCACAGCGCTCGGAAGGCAAAGGCAGAAGTGCCTGGAATAAGGTTTATTGCATCAGCTGTTCTCTGGAGACCTCTCTGCCTAGAGTTTCTGCAAAGCTGAGGTTGCCATGAGGGAGGTAGGGAGACTTGCCTGGGCACCAGGGCTGACATTAGTGCAGAGAAGAGAATATTATGGGATGGGACTTGGGAGTGTGTCTTGCATGACTTTGGAAAGCTGCATTACAGGGGCCACTGCTTCTAACCCAGAATAGTTCCGATTGCACAATGGTTTCCATGCCTAGTCCCCAGTTTCATTCACTCTTAACTTTATAAAACTTTCACTTCTCAGGCTGCAATGTTCCAGACTTGGTTTGGGAAAGCAGGAGCAGAAATGGTTAAAAACAGAATAAATATAAAATGCTTGCCTCCTTTTTCTGAGCAGGCCTGCAGCTGAGATGCCTGCGGTTTGGATGCTGGTGTTTGGCTTGGAAGTAGCCCTCACTGAGCGGTAGCACACAGCTTTGTTCTGGAGCAAATTGCCTTTGATCAGACTGAGCAATGAGTGAATTCAGATCCCCTACTGACCGTGCTCAGTGCATTTTTGCCACCCCTGGTACGGGCGCATCTAGGGAAGGACAGTGAAATTTGCTGTATAATGATCTGGCTAATCACCTATATGGCTGAATAGGGGAGGGTAATGGGGCTGAGGGAGGGTATTGTGTGGACCCTATAAGTTGTGCAGAGCCATGGCCCCCATTGAGGAGTGGGAGGCGCTGTGCAGTTTGAAACAGTCAGAACGAACCTGGTCTGAGAGGCTTTGCCAGTGACCCTGTGAGGGCGGGTAGCTACCAAGGAGATGAATAGCATCCCTCCCCTCTGGCGTGCCTCAGCTCCCGTCACTCCCATTTCCGCTCACTGCTTACGGCAGGGCTGGGCGACTGGCGGCCCGGGGACCACGTCAGGTCTGCTAGGGTGTTTTATTTGGCCGGCCAACTAGGGCGCAGCCATGAGTGGGCCACAGCCCACCCAGTTAGCACCCAGGCCCACCCAAATCTGAGCCTGAGCTGGGCCGGCTCTGCCAGGGCCCAGGGTGAGGGAAGGGCGACAGGCTCTGCCAGCGTGGCGCAGAGGATGGCGAAAGGGGGTGAGAGGCAGCTGCGCCTAGGTTCCTGCTGGAGTAAGGGCAGGAGTTGGCAGCTGGCTCGTTCCAGGGTGGCCCTGTTGGACGGTGCCCGGGGGTTACCAAACGGGGAAGCTGGGTTGCTGCCGGGAGGCGCAGGCTCGTCTGCCTTCCTGGAGATCATGGAGCTGAACCCGGACAGACAGGCATATGTGACACAGTGCGGCATGCTGGTGTCGCTGTGGGACTCACTGCTCTGGCACATGCTCTCGTAGCAGCAGCTGGTGAGCAGCCCCGGGACAGCAAGAGCTGTTTCTCCCTCGACTGCCGTGGCTTCCGCTTCCACTATATCCTGGAGCCTCTAAGAAAACAGTCTGTCCCGCCAACGGGCTTGGTTGGATGCGTTGCCCTCTGCTACCTGATTCTTGCTCTCTAGCTCACAGGACCCAATCCTAGGAGATATCCTAGTCAACAGCAAAACTCCCCTTAGAATCACAGAATCATGGAAGATTAGGGTTGGAAGAGACCTCAGGAGGTCATCTAGTCCAACCCCCTGCTCAAAGCAGGACCAATTCCCAACTAAATCATCCCAGCCAGGGCTTTGTCAAGACAGGCTTTAAAAACCTCTCAGGATGCAGATTCCACCACCTCCCTAGGTAACGCATTCCAGTGCTTCACCACCCTCCTAGTGAAATAGTGTTTCCTAATATCCAACCTAGACCTCCCCCACTGCAACTTGAGACCATTGCTTCTTGTTCTGTCATCTGCCACCACTGAGAACAGCACAGCTCCATCCTCTTTGGAACCCCCCTTCAGGTAGTTGAAGGCTGCTATCAAATCCCCCCTCACTCTTCTCTTCTGCAGTCTGAACAAGCCCAGTTTCCTCAGCCTCTCCTCGTAAGTCATGAGCTCCAGCCCCCTGATCATTTCTGTTGCCCTCCACTGGACTCTCTCCAATTTGTCCACATCCCTTCTGTAGTGGGGGGACCAAAACTGGACACAATACTCCAGGTGTTGCCTCACCAGTGCCGAATAGTGAGGAATAATCACTTCCCTCGATCTGCTGGTAATGCTCCTACTAATGCAGCCCAATATGCCGTTGGCCTTCTTGCCAACGAGGGCACACTGCTGACTCATATCCAGCTTCTCATCCACTGTAATCCCCAGGTCCTTTTCTCCAGAACTGCTGCTTAGCCAGTCGGTCTCCAGCCTGTAGCAGTGCATGGGATTCTTCTGTCCTAAGTGCAGGAATCTGCACTTATACTTGTTGAACCTCATCAGATTTCTTTTGGCCCAATCCTCCAATTTGTCTAGGTCACTCTGTTGGCCAAATAGGGCCCGTTCTCCCCAGAGCTTACCTAATTACACCAAGGAGGCACGGAGAGACAAGAAGACGGGTACCAAGTTCTTTATTGATCGATCAGCTGAGCGGGCGCTCTCATCGGCTAATGCCAGAAGAGAGACACACCTTACATGGCCGAACAGGCCCTTTTTATAATCAGTAACAAACAACTTAGCCTTCATCCTTTTGCGTCATTACGCTGACTTATGGATAATAGGGTACACAGGATACATATATTACTTTTGGGGAGGGGGATACAAGAGACATCTGTGGCGGATACATTTGTCATTTTGAAGGGAAAACAAGGTACATTTGCTGACCCTTTGCACTAAAAACCTTGGGGAGATATGGGGAAGCAGCTGCATATACTTGTGAGCCAAATGAGCCAATTAAATTGATTGGCAAATAGCTATCATGATTAAATACATGGTTAAATGCATGTCCTTAATTCTACTTAGGTCTTTAGGCCTTTTCCATCAGATCTCCCCCCTTAAAAGTATTTTAAGAGCCTCATGGCCCTTGTTCCTCAGTTCCTACTGGCTGGTATAATACCATCATCTGTTGATATGTAACCTGATTAGCCAGTCTTCGGACTGCCGCAACCAAGCAAGGGGTAAAGCAAGCGAGAGTTAATAGTGTAGTAACAAAAAATATAAAAAGGAGAAAACCCTTTCGTAACCATCCCAATTGTGGCAGCCAGGAGGTAAACCAATCCGTGTCCCACCCACCCCAGGTCTGTACTGGGACATGGGCTATCTTTCTCATTTCCCTTGTTAACTGTTTCACTGCCTGGCCATTATCGTCTATTTGTAGGCAGCAGTTAGACTCATTCAGTTTCGCACAGAGTCCTCCTTCCTCGGCTAGCAAGTAGTCAGGAGCTATGTGGTGTTGAAGAATCGCATGTCTCATCTGAGTCGATTGATCGGCCAAAAGGTCCAGCGCTGCGGCTGTTTGGTTGGTTAATATTTCCAAGATAGCCTGCAGCCTAATGATTCGGTTTAGGTTATAAATTGGTTCCCTGCCCCTGTCACTAGCTCACTAGGGTTCCAGGCGGCCGGTCCATAATGTTTGATGATCCTTTCAGGGGGCCATTCCTGAGCTCCCCAAGTTTGGGAACTCCCGGCAGTCAGAGTGGAGTCCACAAACCGTTTTTCTCTAATTAAATCATCATAAACTTTAATTCCCAACTTATTTCCTTGGTTTTGAGGTAGTAGAAAGAATAGAGGTCTAATATATCCTACATAACATATTCCTGACCAATTTGGAGGCAGTCTGCGATAGGCATAGGATCCACAAATCCAATAATGGCCTTTTAAGGCCCAGGTCCCTTTAGCAAAGGGACCATCCCAGGTTTCAGAATCTGTTGGTTGGTCAAAGTATAAAGAGTTACCCCGCCTTAGAGGCCCTCCCACAATGGTTGATTGGTTGTAAGAATCACAGTAATTGCATTTCCACGCCCCAGCTCCCGTTTTCCAAACACAATTACAGCCCAGTTCTGGTTTATTGGTGGCAGACCAAAATTGTTTGAAACCCCTAATTCGGGTGCCATTATAGTGCTGCCATGCCCATTGAAACCACCGAACCACGTGATCCTTGCTAGTGGTATTGTCTCGTTGGCAACTTAAAAAGAGGGCGTCAAAGAACCCGTCCAATCCTACTGCCTTACAACCTTCGCCCGTATGATTCCAGTAGGAACATCTTACCCAGCTATTGTTAGTTAGCTTTACATGGGTATGGTTCCATCGTCCTTGATATTGAGCGCAGTCATACGTGTTGCAATCGTAATCATAACAATCAAATCCTGGGGAGAGAGTCCATTTACACTTACTTTCTCCCATGTGCACTCCCTCCTGTCTTGTTCGATTAAGGCAGAGAGTACCCATTCCAGTAGAATAGAGCCGCCAAGGGCCACTATCCTCAGTCCACCTTTCTGTTCCATCATGCACTATGCTTAAATTACTTAGCCACCATTTGGGCTGTACTGGCTGAGCTACCCAGGGCCACTCATTTAACTCTCCTGGACCGCCACACACCCAACAATTGGTAAGGTTAAAGGAGCCTGCTATTATTTCCCCCAATTGCAAAAACCTGTTTTCCCAACCACATGAATAACTGAATATACATAACAGAAACACAAAGGATAACCTCATTGTCCCTTTTTCTTAAACAGTCCCTTTAGTCCCTCTAGTCCTTGGTACTCCCAGGTGGAATCTTCACCTGTGCCACCCCGGGCTTCCGGAGCCGGAGCGGACAGAGGGCTGTTGTCCTCTTCGATTGTGTTACTTTCCGGGTTTGGATTCAGAAACCGCTTTACCCGTGTATGATGTGTCCACTTGTTGCTCCCGAGAACCTTAACGGCGGCCTGGCTGATGAGCGATACAGTGTGCGGGCCGTCCCACCGTGGCGTAAGGGGATCACGCTTCCACTTTTTGATGAGGACTTGATCACCGATCTGGAATGAATGCACGGGTTGATCCAAGGGAAGAGTCTGGAAAGGCGCCGCGTATCGATGTAGCTGTAACAAAACAGATTGTAGCGCAGAAACCTGCTTCCACAAGGAGTCATTCCCTACTTCCCAGTTTACATCCTCTCGGTACCCCGGGATGAGCACTCGGGGAGGGAACCCAAAGACCAGCTCAAAGGGTGAAAGTTTCAGGCCCTTACGCGGGGCCCTTCGAATGCGGGTAAGGGCGAGTGGCAGAGCATCAGGCCACTTTAAACCGGACTCCATGCACAGTTTAGTGAGAGTATCTTTGAGAGTTCTATTCATTCTCTCTACCTGGCCCGAGCTCTGCGGTCTCCAAGGTGTATGCAATTTCCATTGGATACCAAGGGCCCGCGACACCTGCTGAACCACCTGGGAGATAAAATGGCTTCCCCGGTCCGACTCAATTACTTCGGGGAGATGGAAGCGGGGAAGTATTTCATGTAACAGGGCTTTGGTGACTGCCCGTGCCTGACAATGCCGTGTAGGGTAACACTCAACCCACCCAGTAAGTTGGTCAATAAAAACAAGCAAATACTTATAGCCCCTACAAGGGGGGACTTCAGCAAAGTCCACCTGCCACCTTTGAAAAGGATAGGCAGCCCAGGGCCGGCCTCCCATTGGGGCGGGGGGGCCGCACCCCTTTTGGTTTGTTCGCTGGCAAACAGAACAATTATTAACAATTCTTTGGGCTTCCATATGTATACCCAATCCCCTAAGGGACCGGGTAGCCAAATCGACCATAGCTCCTGATCCCAAATGTCCCTCCTTTGCCCATCCACAACAGTACTACTTCCACCTGTATACCATTCCAAGTCAGCATTTGGGAGTGGCTGATCTTTTAGATCTGGGCGGCTAGAATACTGAACATCTATGATTTCTAAACAGTCATGTTCCGCTCCCTTAACACATTCATACAGAGGTTTAGCCCACAGTCCAAACTCTGGAATCCATATTCTGCAAAAAACCTGCCATGCCCAGGAATGCCCTAAGCCGTTTACGGTTGCTGGGGATGGGAACTTGGCAGACAGCCTCCTTCCTTTCGTTTGAGAGCTGTCTCTCTCCCTGCCTGATGTGAAATCCCAGATATTGAACCTCTGAAAGAGCAATTTGGGCTTTGCTTTGAGATACCCTGTATCCTCGCAGTCCAATAAAGTTCAGGAAACTCACAGTAGCTCTGAGACAAGGGATTAGACCCACAGCAGCAATCAACAAGTCATCTACATATTGCAGCAGGAGGGCTCTGTCTGAATTATCCCACTCCTCCAAGTCTCTGGCCAAAGCCTGTCCAAACAGAGTGGGGGAGTTTTAAATCCCTGGGCCAATACTATTTAGCCAAGCTGCTTCTTAACCCTTCGTTTGTCCTCATTATGCCTTGCAGTATTTTGCAGATCTGAGTTGCTTGGGCACATTCAGGCCCCCCTTTCTCTTGGTGGTTAGCCAAGTCTTACCTGTGAACACTGTCCTTGGATGAGCCTGCTAGCTGTATTTTCCTCTCAGTTAACTCATTCCATGCTTTTTCCTTTTCTCCCTTTCTCGGCTTCTTCTAACTTCCAAAGGAACCTTCCACTCTTCACTCATACACCTTTTCTCCAACCATCAACACATACACATTGCCATTATCCATCCTTTCCAGTAACATAACTTCTGTACAGAGCCTTGAAGCAACAAACCAGGACGAGCACACTCACTTCTGAGGATTCCACTCTGTACAACCTCTGGTGTCCAATAGCTTTCCCTTTTAAACCTCAGATAAATTGGGGCTAAGCTTAAACTTGTACACCTCTCCACTTGTAACTACGACAGCTGCTCCTGTAAATCGCTTCCCATCTACTACATAACTAGATCCATCAACGTATCCTTCGATATCGGGATTGGGCCAGGGCAAATCTGAAAGATCAGGGCGAGGTTTAGTCTCTTGTTGCAAGACTTCAATACAATCATGAGTGGGGCGGGTCCTACAGGGAACTTGGGGATCAGGCAGTAAGGTAGCCGGGTTGAGGGAACTAACTGTTTTGAAAGTCAGGTTAGGGGCCAACAAAAGCCCCACCTCATATCTAGTATGCCGACTGGGATTTAGATGCTTTTCCCCGGCTCCTGTTCCCAGTATCTGGGGTACCCCATGGGGCACCACAACCTCAGTATCCCCACCCAAGGTTAATTTTTCAGCCTCCTGCACAAGGAGAGCGGTCGCAGCCACGGCTCGTAAACAAGCCGGCCAGCCTTTGGCAACCGGGTCCAATACCTTTGAGTAGTAACCTACAGGTCGCCAGGTCGGTCCTGACCTTTGGCACAGGACTCCAGATGCCACCCCTCCCCTCTCGTGAACGTATAGGGTGAACGGCTTCCGGGAATCCGGGAGAGCTAAAGCGGGAGGCTGAACTAAGGCTTTTTTAAGCTCTTGAAATGCTTTTTCTTTTTCCTTGGTCCATGACCAATGGAGCAGACCCTCTTTAGTAAGGGACTCGTATAGTGGTCTGGCCTTCCCTCCGTAGTCAGGGATCCAAAGCCGGCAAAAACCGGTTAGTCCCAGGAAAGCTCTCAACTCTCTGGGACTTCGGGGCTGAGGACTCTCGAGTATAACTTGGATCCTGTCTTTACCCAAGCTACGACGTCCCTGACAAAGATGATATCCGAGAAAAGTGACCTGCTGTCTAACCAATTGGGGTTTTTCCCTGGAAACCTTGTACCCCTGAGCCCCAAGAAAATTAAGGAGTTCTATAGTCTGCTCTCTACAAGCTGTTTCCGTCTCAGTACTTAAGAGCAGATCATCACAATACTGAACTATGTTGCACGAGGGGTGTCTAGCCAGGAACGGGGCAAGATCTCTTTTTAGCTGGCTGCCAAAAATCTCGGGTGCACAGGTAAGTCCCTGAGGGACAACAGTCCAGAGATACTGAGCCTTGTAATGGGTATCTGGGTCCTCCCATTCAAAGGCAAACAGTTTCTGAGACTCCTGATCAAGGGGTATAGAGAAGAAAGCATCTTTTAAATCTATCACAGAGAACCAGCTGTGGCTCTTGGGGACTTGGCCCAAGATAGTATGAGGGTTTGGAACAACTGGATAAGGGGCCTCTATTAACTTATTAACCTGTCTTAGGTCCT
Organism: Emys orbicularis; assembly: GCF_028017835.1. Taxonomy (NCBI): domain Eukaryota; kingdom Metazoa; phylum Chordata; order Testudines; family Emydidae; genus Emys; species Emys orbicularis. The sequence continues at coordinate 2,664,848 of NC_088706.1, read as the reverse complement.
GGTCCAATCGATACTGCCCATTAGGCTTAGGCACTCCCATTATCGGAGTATTGTACGGGGAAGTGCCTTCCCTTAGCCAGCCGTACTGCAAAAACTTTTGAATCAGAGGCTTCAACCCGATCCGAGTGGTTAACTTAAGGGGGTATTGTCGAATTCGGATTGGGCGGCTTCCTTCCTTAAGGGAAATATGCACTGGTAGAGCATTTCGAGCCCGAGCAAAGCCTCCCTCCTCAGCCCAGACTTTAGAGTTAACCCCCGACAGCTGGTCCCTTTCACCCTCCGGCTGCGCCGGGGGGGGGGGGGATTTTCAGCACTCAGAAGGGCCATTTGATAATTAGAGGTTTGTTGTTTAGGCAGCCTAACTTCCATAGTCCCATTATTGTTGAACGAGATTTCCGCCTGTAATTTAGTAAGCACATCTCGTCCTAGCAGCGCAATGGGACAGGAAGGGCTACAAACGAATTGGTGGGCAATATGATGGCCCCCTACTTTTACTAGGAGGGGAAGAGTTTTTTCCAATTTTATGTTTTGTCCCTCTATCCCTTGAACTATAGTACACCCCTGAGCTCTTCCCTGGGGAGCCTCCGCGAGGGGAAGCAAACTAAGGGTAGCCCCTGTATCAATAAGGGCTTCAATTGGGCGGCCCCCTACCTTAATTGTTACCGTGGGATCCAGGCTGGCGGGCTGTGCCGCCAGAAGGGGCCGCTGGGTCCCCCGGCCTCCCTATTCAAATGATTCTTCTTCCGCGCCATTATAAAAGATGGGCGCGGGTGGGACTTTGTTTCTATATCCTTCCCCCATGGTGTGTCGCTGGGGGCATTCGTTCTTCCAGTGTCCCTCCTCCTTACAGATAGCACATTGATTTCGTCCCAAACGGGGGCCCTTCCCCTTCCCCTGCGGTCCTGTGCGCCCCTTCGTCTTGCCCCCCTTTTCCTCACTTCTCTCCCTCAGGGCCATCGCTAGCATGCGGGCCCCCTTTTTCCGTTCCTCATCGTCTCTACGATCATAAACCTTTAACGCAATCTCCAGGAGCTCCTCTATATTTTTCCTGTTCCAGCTTCATGAGTTCTCTCTGAATCTTTTGACGTTTCATTTCCAAAGACAGCTCATGGCCATAATCATAATTAACTTCTCCATTATCAGATCATCTTTACATAATACCATTCCATAATCAGCCTGGCGTTTAAACGCCTTCCAATTATTTAACATACATTCCAAGGGTGTCCCAGCATATGTGCTTTGTCCGGACCCCATTATGCTCGTGTTTAATTAAACCTGGTCACGGGTTCGACCGACCCCCCTTGCGATCAAGATATCCTGGTCACGGGGTTTCCCCTCGCAGGAGTCTCGGTGCGGCTAGAGTCGGTTTAAGTCCTAGACCTGGTTATCACAATTTTGGCTTCCAGCATATCATTAGAATGAAAAAGAACAGTACCCCTACCAGGAATAAAAGCAAGCCCTGGGGCTTTTCTACGTCCCAGTAATTGTCCAGTACGGCCCACGGACTAGTGAAGTTAGTGAAATTATTCATAAGCCGTTGTCTGGTTTAGTTATCACAACCACAAAACATTTGTTCATTGTACATTACTCATTCGTTTAACAACACAGTAACAAGACATTCATAATACTGTCACAGCTTTTAACACTCATATACCCTTCCTGTGCACAGGCTGCCTAAGGGGCTTCCACTGTCCAACCCACACTTCGGGGGCGTTATTCCTCAAAACCCAGGAGGTAAACGCACTTACCGCCCGGAGTGGCTGCGTCCAGCAGTCGGACTTCCCCTTCTTCTGGTACCGTCTCGCTTCCGTGTCCTTTGGAGTTCTCTATAGAGGGGGCGCAGCCGTCCCGGTCGATTGTGGCGACCCGGAGCTCGAGCAAACCAACAGCTCAAGGTGGCCACTCTCCGGAGTCGTCCTCGGCCGGCGGTCAGCGTCCCCTACAGGGAGAGAAGTCCCGGCGGAGTCGCCAATTTGTTGGCCAAATAGGGCCCGTTCTCCCCGGAGCTTACCTAATTACACCAAGGAGGCACGGAGAGACAAGAAGACGGGTACCAAGTTCTTTATTGATCGATCAGCTGAGCGGGCGCTCTCATCGGCTAATGCCAGAAGAGAGACACACCTTACATGGCCGAACAGGCCCTTTTTATAATCAGTAACAAACAACTTAGCCTTCATCCTTTTGCGTCATTACGCTGACCTATAGATAATAGGGTACACAGGATACATATATTACTTTTGGGGAGGGGGATACAAGAGACATCTGTGGCGGATACATTTGTCATTTTGAAGGGAAAACAAGGTACATTTGCTGACCCTTTGCACTAAAAACCTTGGGGAGATATGGGGAAGCAGCTGCATATACTTGTGAGCCAAATGAGCCAATTAAATTGATTGGCAAATAGCTATCATGATTAAATACATGGTTAAATGCATGTCCTTAATTCTACTTAGGTCTTTAGGACTTTTCCATCAACTCTGGACCCTATCCCTATCCTCCTTGACTTCAGCAGGGCCAAGATTTCACCCCTCAAGTTTAAAAATGTCTTGGGAGGGCAGCGCGAGTGTCCAGAGAGAAATGGTATCTTCCCACAAGCCCCGGGCATTCTGCTCTCCTAGGATTAGGTGTTTGAATGCCTTCCTAGAGACAGACCCACCCCAGCTGCCCCCAGACACAGCACATAGTGCGCTGCCTGCAGCCACCAAGAGCAGGAACTTCTGCAGCCATCCCCCATCGCTGTGTCTGCGTCACATCCTGTAGATATCCAGGGGAAGGTCCCTCGGAATTGATGCTCTCTGAGAAGTTTGATCGAGTCTGGCTGTTGACCTCAGATCCGTCCATTGCTGCCTGAGGACTCTGCGCTGTGCGGTGATTCAGCCGCGCTAACTGGGACGAGCCTGGCGCCGTGGAAGCAGTGGCTAGGAAAGAGCTTCTGTCCCCATGTGAATTGCCCTGGTGACGGTTTGCTGCTGCCTCTGCCAAAGCCGCCCAGCTAAGCAACTACTGCTCCCCAGGCTGACCTTGTCTGTCGGGCCCAGCGCTCAGCAGTGCTTCCCCGTGCTGCCTGGGAGCAGTTCGCAAATGGTGCTGGATAGCAAAAAGCTGCTGAATCCTGAGAGACTGCAGGAGGGATCATGGGAGTTTATCGCCGAGTCCCACAATCCACTGCAAAAAGCACCCAGAATGCACAGAGCCGAGCAGCAGCACTTTGCCCCCTAGGATTCCCACCCCATGCACTGCGCCGGGTACTGATACGACGCTGCCCTGCAGGGCCGGCTCCAGGGTTTTTGCCGCACCAAGCAGCCAAAAAAAAATAAATAAAATTAAAAAAAAAGCCGCGATCGCAATCTGCGGCGCTTCCGCCGCGACTCTACCACCGCCGCTTCTTTGGCGGCAATTCGGCGGCAGGTCCTTCCCGCCAAGAGGGACTGAGGGACCCGCCGCCTAAGAGCCGGACGTACCACCCACTTCCATGTGCCACCCCAAGCACCAGCTTGCTAGGCTGGTGCCTGGAGCCGGCCCTGCTGCCCTGGGTGGAGAGTAAGCAGTGTGGGGCTAGCATTTCAGGTTTCGTTGTGTCTGTACCATTATCCTGGTATCAAGCACAGACCAGGTCAACCTTCTCATGTGGACAAGACCCAGCCCGCAGGATGCCATGAAGACATCTGAGGAGTCGCAGCAAACGTTAGATATCAATTTGGGCAACTCCAACAAATTAAACCAGTGAGCAGTCCTCTGAGTGCTAATGCCATGCCTTGGGGAGGGGCCTGGTAGCTTCTGGGCCTGCAGTGGGGCCCTCTCTGAGATGGCTGGAGGGTGGAGCCATTTCTCTGGGTCTCTCCCCTGGAGGTAGAGGCTGGAGCAAAGTTGAGATGGTGACAACTGGCGCAGGTACAGATCTTGGCCAGGGTGCAAACTCGTGGTGTTAGTAGCACCAGGGAAAAGCCAGCCAATTTCCTCCTGCTACTGAGAGAACCAGAGGGAGAGGAGCTTGAAGAATGTGCCCAACACGAAGGGACCTGGAAGGGTGGAGCTGGAGCTGGCTGTCCCAGGTGTGGGGGGCAGGGGAGAACCCCAAAAGAACCTGAAGCAGTTTGGGGGCTGACACTTCGGCGTCTCTACCCGTCTTTACACTCGGCAAAAAGATATTGCACCAACCATTGGTGTCATTGCTTTGAGCATGCAGTGCCTGTGCAATGCCTGTGCACTGCCTGTGCAATGCCGTGCACTGCCTATGCAGTGTGTGTACACTGCCTGTGCACTGCCTGTGCAATGCCATGCACTGCCTATGCAGTGTGTGTACACTGCCTGTACATTGTCTGTGCAATGCCATGCACTGCCTATGCAGTGTGTGTACACTGCCTGTACATTGTCTGTGCAATGCCATGCAGTGCCTGAGCAGTGCCTAAGCAGTGCCTTGCACTCACACACCTCTGCCAGCTGTGGCATTTTCCCAGAGCTGACTGGGCTGTAGCCTGTTGGCAGCATCGGCTGCGCGCGCCGGTCCTGCCTCTAACAGCTCTGTGGGAGGGAAAATGCAAGCATTGCTCCTGAACTGGATCAGCTGGTTCTTCCGCTTGCACCCAGCCTGCAGGGCCTCCCCTTGGAATTGACCCCCAAAACCCTGTCCCCAGCAACAATTTTGGGCACTGTGGGCTGGGTGGTTCCAGAGACCTAGACTCCTCGGACCAAGCAGTGTAGCCATGTGGCCATTAGTAGCTCCTGCCAACGGACCCATGGGAACTGGGGCAGGGCAGGACACAGTGGCTCTCCCTGGGGCAGGAGGCTGGCAGAGAGCCCCTGTCCCCAGGCAGGGCATAGCATGGGTTTGGTGTGGTGCTGGGGGCCGGCCTGGGGGTTCTCTCAGGGTGGGATGTTGCTTGTCATGGGATAAGAGGGAAGGTTCTCTCATGGATTGGTAACTGGTTAAAAGATAGGAAACAAAGGGTAGGAATAAATGGTCAGTTTTCAGAATGGAGAGAGGTAACTAGTGGTGTCCCCCAGGGGTCTGTACTGGGCCCAGTCCTATTCAACATATTCATAAATGATCTGGAAAAAGGGGTAAACAGTGAGGTGGCAAAATTAGCAGATGATACAAAACTACTCAAGATAGTTAAGTCCCAGGCAGACTGCGAAGAGCTACAAAAGGATCTCACAAAACTGGGTGACTGGGCAACAAAATGGCAGATGAAATTTAATGTTGATAAATGCAAAGTAATGCACATTGGAAAACATAATCCTAACTACACATATACAATGATGGGGTCTAAATTAGCTGTGACCACTCAAGGAAGAGATCTTGGAGTCATTGTGGATAGTTCTCTGAAAACATCCACTCAATGGGCAGCAGCAGTCAAAAAAGCTCACAGAATGTTGGGAATCATTAAGAAAGAGATAGATAATAAGACAGAAAATATCAGATTGCCTCTATATAAATCCGTGGTACGTCCACATCTCGAATATTGCATGCAGATGTGGTCACCCCATCTCAAAAAAGATATATTGGACTCGAAAAAGGTTCAGAAAAGGACAACAAAAATGATTAGGGGTATGGAACGGCTGCTGTATGAGGAGAGATTAATAAGACTGGGACTTTTTAGCTTGGAACAGAGACGACTAAGGGGGGATATGATTGAGGTCTATAAAATCATGACTGGTGTGGAGAAAGTAAATAAGGAAGTGTTATTTACTCCTTCTCATAACACAAGAACTAGGGGTCATCAAATGAAATTAATAGGCATCAGGTTTAAAACAAAAGAAAGTATTTTTTCACGCAACGCACAGTCAACCTGTAGAACTCTTTGCCAGGGGATGTTGTGAAGGCCAAGACTATAACAGGGTTAAAAAAAGAACTAGATAAGTTCATGGAAGATGGGTCCATCAATGGCTATTAGCCAGGATGGGCAGGGATGGTGTCCCTAGACTCTGTTTGCCAGAAGCTGGGAATGAGCGACAGGGGATGGATCACTTGATGATTCCCTGTTCTGTTCATTCCCTCTGGGCACCTGGTGTTGGCCACTGTCAGGAGACAGGATACTAGGCTAGATGGACCTTTGGTCTGACCCAGTCTGTCCGTTCTGATGTTCAGTTCTTGTGCGTGTTGTTTATTTGCTGGGAGCCCTCTGGCACTAGCTGGAATTGCTGTCCTGGTAGCAGGGAGCAGTTCCAGCGCAGCCTGACCTCTGCTCGCTCATTGAAGGGAGTTCCTCTTAAGGGAAGGTCAGTGCCCTGAGGTGGCCCACACAGGAAACTCCTCCATTCTTCACTCCCGCCCTCCAGCCCCCAGAAGAGCCAGGAGCTGGGGAGGGAGATGTGGGTTCTGTGCAGTCGAAGCTATTGCCTGCGAGATCTGAGTTCACGTTTAATGCTCTGCAGCTGGGACATTAGTGAATCTTAAAGAACCACGGACACATTCCATAGTCTGGTGCCTCCCACTCCACGGGCATGGACCCACCTCCCCATCCACAGCCCTGTCCCACCTGCAGCTCTCCCATAGCCCCTTAAAGTGACAGGGACATTACAAGGGAGTGGGGGCTTGCTGGCCGGGTCCAGAGGCAGAAACGGGAGGGAATCTGGAGGCCACCTGGCACCCCAATGACTACCCTGTCTGCCCTCTCTTTCCTCCAAGACTCATGCTGTCCAAATGGACCCGCCCTCAGCTTCCTGCACCCCTGGCATAAGCACCCATGACCCCAAGCAGCAGCTTCGAAACCCTCCTATACCTGTCCCCATCGGAACTCTGCCTCCTCAGCTGCCAGGTCCCTCCTATGATCCCAACCCCTGCACCATCCCCTAATAACCCACCGCCTGCCTCCAGCTTGTCTTTGGGGGCTTCCCTCTGCATTATGTCTCTCAGGGCTCTTCAGCCCTGGCCCCTTGCACTCCTTCCCCGTGTGAGTGTAAGGAAAGTGCCAGCATCCTGTTACTGAGTCCTGGAAAGGGGAGGTCGAAGGAATTGGCCCTTTTTCCTGGGAGAAGTAACCAGGCTGGATTCCCCATAACTCCAGGGGAATGCTGCCGACGCTGCGGATGAAGTGTTAGCGGCTGACTAGTGAAAGGAGAGTCCTGGAAAATTCCTTCAATCCAAAATGAGCTCTGGGGGAGGGGCATTTCCCTTTGCTGCGCATTGGTGTAGACAGACTGTCTCACTAGCACCCCCAGGAATTAACCAGAACCCCCCTGTCCTGTACAGCCGTTTGCTCCACAAACCCATTGTCTGCCCATGCCAGCTTCCAAATGCTCACTATAGGCTGCTGCGGCTTGGGTCCATTTCATACTCCCCTCCTGTTTGCCCAGCATCCCTGCCCCAGTTCCCTGGTCTCCCCTCCCCTACTCCAGTTCTAGGCAGTACAGACCAGTGAGGGTTTGTGACACCGTTTGCCCTGCCACCTGGGGTGCCTCATAATGCCCTGCTGTTGTATCTCTCAACTTGTGTTGCCCACAATCCACCCACCAGCATGGAGGTCACACCCTGAGTGTCTGTGTATAGCTGCAACCCTGGTCCAGCAGCTCTGACCCCAGCAGCCTGTCAGCAACACACCAGCCCCACTCTGGCTTCCAGCAGCCTTGGTTACTACCTGCAGGGTGACCCCAATACACTCCCAGTCCTGGATTTCCCCCCAAAACATGTGTTCTGCACTGTCCGCACTCTCCTGCACAGTTCAGATATTACAGATCCGTTGCCCTTATAAGGGGTCAATATACAATAGTTTGCTACTTTAATTGGAGTTACCAAACCAATCAGTTTAAACACAAAACCAGATTAGTTTTTATTTTAAAGAAAACAAGTTTATTTAACTACAAAGAGAGATTTTAAGTGAGGACATGTATAAGGTATTAAAGTCAGAAATGGTTAAAGAGAAATAAAGAGAAAACGCTTTCTAGGTTTAACAAACTAGACTTGGTTCAAGGTAAAATCTTGGTAGCTATCAGAATGCCGCCCCTGCCGCCCCTAAAAATGTGCCCCGGCCGCCCTAGCTCACCTCCGCTGCTGCCGCTCACGCGCCACGGCGCGCGAAACAGCTGATTCGCACGCCGCTGCTCGCCCTCCCTCCCAGGCTCTCAAACCTGGCAGGGAGGGGGAGATCCCGAGCGGCCGCGGCACGAGAAACAGCTGATTCGCGCGCCGCGGCTCGCCCTCCCTTCCAGGCTCTCAAACCTGGCAGGGAGGGGGAGATCCCGAGCGGCCGCGGCGCGCGAAACAGCTGATTCGCACGCCGCTGCTCGCCCTCCCTCCCAGGCTCTCTAACCTGGCAGGGAGGGGGAGATCCCGAGCGGCCGCGGCGTGCGAAACAGCTGATTCGCACGCCGCTGCTCACCCTCCCTCCCAGGCTCTCAAACCTGGCAGGGAGGGGGAGATCCCGAGCGGCCGCGGCACGCGAAACAGCTGATTCGCGCGCCGCTGCTCGCCCTCCCTCCCAGGCTCTGAAACCTGGCAGGGAGGGGGAGATCCCGAGCGGCCGCGGCGCGAGAAACAGCTGATTCGCGCGCCGCTGCTCGCCCTCCCTCCCAGGTTTGAGAGCCTGGTAAGGAGGGGGAGACTCCGAGTGGCCGCGGCGCGTGCGCCGCTTCTCCCCCTCCCTCTCTCCTAGGCTTGAGAGCCTGGGGGGAGGAGGCAGGGCTGGGGATTTGGGGAAGGGGCGGAGTTCAGGCGGGGCCGGTGGTGGGGTAAGAAAAAAACGGGGGGGTGGGGGCGGCCAAAATTGTTTTTGCTTGGGGCGGCAAAAATCCTAGAGCCGGCCGTGCTCCCAAAGTCCGGGTCCTTTGTCTTCTTCAGTGAAAGAGAGAGAGGTAGACTGGGGTGTTTTGCCCCTCCCCATCTGAAGTGGATTCTTCTGATGATTAACCCCAAAGCAAAGTTTATTCAAGCAGTAAAGGCAACGTGGATTCTGGGGGTGAAGTTGCCCCCATGCTCTTTCTTCTTCCCGGGTGTGCTGAAATGCAGTTTTGCCTTGTCTTCCCCCTTGCTGTCTCAAGGATCCGGTTTATTACTTATATGTAAATTGAGGTAAACACACATTCTTTTGTTTAAGATAGACCTGCTTAACCACTCCTGCTTACTCAGGGCTACGTGGGTTTGAACGTGTGCTACCAACACCATGCAGGAGGAATTCATACATTTACATATAATGTTGCTGCATTTCCTCATGATATGATTGCACAGTGCGTTATTAGTTTTCAGATGATAACTCACAAGGCATATTGGGTTCAAGGATTATTACACTAGCACGGAGGGTGTGAATAGAGGGGTGCATTCGGTCACACCCATACTGTGCTGGTGAGCACGCACTCACAGGCACTCTTCCATTGCCTCCCATGAAGAAGCACTTCTCAGCGTAAGGGTTGCACAATCTGGCCCAGGGCAATTTTCAAATGTTCCTAACGTGTCAATTCCAACCAGCTTCATTCAGCCGGCCAGAGGCTGCCCAGAGGCTGCCCAGAGCCCACCGTGAGATCTGGCTCCACCCCAAATTTCAACTTTCAAGCTTCAGCCTTTTTTTGCTGTCCCCCTCTTAGTCTTCAAACCGTGGCCCCCAGACTTTGTCACTCTCCTCACTCAGAAATGGCCTCCTGAGCTCTGCTCAAACCACGTTTCTTTTGTGCTTTTTAGCTCGGGTTTATTCCCAGCTTTCCTGGCACTGCATTGACTTCAGCTCCTGCCTTCACTGACCATGGCAGTGTGAACTTTTCAAAGACAAGGCGGGGGAGGTGATATCTGTGATTGGACCAACTTCGGCAGGGGAAAGATGAGCTTTGGAGCTCCACAGAAGCTTTTTCAGGTAGAAGAGCCCTGGGAAGCTCAAAAGCTTGTCTCTCACTCAAAGACAGTCTCTGCAGATATTTCCAAGTGCAGGACACTTAGGCCCCGATTCAGCAAAGCATTTTAGTACGTGCTTACCATTAAGCAAGTGAGTCATCTCATCCCTGTTCAGCAAAGCATTTAAGCGCGTGCTTGGATTTAATGTAAGTGGTTTGCTGTGTCGGCGCCTTATTTCTCTAGTGCTCAGAACCGCATTTCCCACAGCCCAGCTTTTGCCCTAGTTGCTCACTGGTTCTGCTAAATGCATTTATGGAATGCATGCTCTCTAGAGCTGTTGCTTTTCGATGAATCCACACAAGCTGCTGCTTTATTTTCTGTCTGATTTTTCAGGGGGGTTATGTGCTGTGTGGCGATTTCTGAGGCTGCCCATTGCTTGTGTTAACGTTCAGTCTGGATCTCTTTGCAATCCCCTCTCGGAACAGAGAATGTCAAAAGCACAAACAATTCTGTTCTTCATTAGAGAGTTTTTCATTTCTCCCAGACCCTGGGTTTCCTCTGAGAGTTCAGCTCTGGTCCCCACTAACTGATTGTCTCACTTAGTGGTTGGATTCACAGATCAGGGAGGAGGCCTGCCCAATCATCTGACCACTCTGTTATTGTTTAATAGAAAATGATCTTATAAAGTTGCCACAGGAAATGAAAAGCCCCACAGACTTGCGTTGGCCAGCACTGGGCAAAAACCCAAATAAAATGCGGTTAAAACGAAGTCAAACCGGTTTTAACACCAAACACATGCACCTGGACGAGCCCAAGGCCCTGTACTTTCCTCATGGAACGTGTCACACTGCTCAGAATCACGCCTTCAAAACCAACCCATTGCCATGGGAACGGAGACAAACGGTCTCCAAGGGAAGAAACCAGGGGCAGCATTTACATGAAGACAGTGACAATGGTTCAACACCCACCTGCTGAGCATCCCCAGGCGGACAGTCCCCACCCAAAGGGGAAGGGAAGCGGAGGGACCCCAGGAAAATGCTCACAAACCAGCGCCCCTGAGTCAAATGATTTCCTTCCTCATGATCATCCAGCCTTCACATCACACAGGCTCCCCAGCAGGGGTCGAGGGACTTCAAACAGTCCTGGGCCCACTTCCCAAAACAGGGCTGCCATAGGGCAGGGCAGGGCCCCTCTTCTGCGCTGGCTGAGGCATGGGATTGAGGCCCAGAAGAGCTGGGTTCAATTCCAAGCTCTGCCCCAGACTCCCTGGGTGATGTGGGGAAAGTCACCTTCTCACTCTGTGGCTCTGCGGTGGAGACCCCACTTCCCAGGGCAGGGGAGGGGGTCACTTCCTGGACAAAAAGAACAGGAGTACTTGTGGATCTGAAGAAGTGGGCTGTAGCCCACGAAAGCTTATGCTCTAATAAATTTGTTAGTCTCTAAGGTGCCACAAGTACTCCTGTTCTTTTTGCGGATACAGACTAATGCGGCTGCTACTCTGAAACCTGACTTCCTGGACAGTTACCTGGAGCTCAGACACTATGGAGAGGGGGCTGGGGATGCACCTGGAGAGGTGGGATCATCCCCCAGAATGAGCCTGTTTTCCCAATCCCGCCTGCACAGTAACCTTCCCTGGACAGCAGCCCTGCTGGGCCTGCTCCTCCCCACGTGCACCCAGATTTCCTTCGCAGGCGCAATGCTCCATGGCTCTGGTGCTTCACCAGCCCCCCGGTGGCCGGTGCCCTAAAACCAGCCTGGCAATGACTGCACAAACAATGCAGGGTGGCCACATTATGGACCCTAGGGTCACCCCGTGCCACTGGATGCAATGTTTGCCTCCTTTCCAATGCACTGTTCCCCCACCCCCTGAGTCATAGACCATCCAAACAACTGCTGCTTTAACATGGGCTTTAGGCTTCAAAGAGGGAATCCCCCGTTTTCATGCCAGTAAGTCCCACCCAAGGGCATTGCAGGAACAATGCAGCAGACAATGCTCCATTGAGTCCACTCTGGGATAATTAGTGGGGCCAACGTTTCACCTTTCCTGCTACCCTGCACACGTCATTCCCCGCAGCAGCCCAGCTCGGGCCGGGGGAATGAGTCCCGTGGCAAGGAGGCAGATATTGTAACCAACAGCATGGGGTGACCCTGGGGTCAGTAATGTGATCACCCAGCGCCCCCAAACCCACCACCCCCAGCATCCCAAAACCCACTGCTAGCAACTAGGAATCTTCCTATCACAATCTAATCTGTCTAGTGGCACCTGACTGATAGACACCCCCAGTATGTCTATGGTGCCATCAAGCATCATATTCCCTTTGGCAAAGCAGGAGAGACACCCCCCCCCCCAACCCTCCACATTCCCCTCATATTTCTTGGCTCTTCTCCCAGTGCATTTTTGCTCCAGCTGCTCCCTGGGTGCGAAAAAGGGCCCCAGTCTCAGCTCTGGTGTCCCCTAGAACAATGATGCCACCTACATGAGCAAGGATTCAAGAGACTGTTCCCCTAATGTGTCTGCAGCCCAACACTGCAGCATTGGGCAAGCTCTCTAATCACCATTCATACCCAGCTCTTTCTTCCTCTTAGGTGCTGCTATGCTGGCAGGTGTTAATAACTGTGTGACAGGGTTCCCAGGGTGCAACCTGGGCTGTGGGACCACTGAGCCCTCTGTCCCACCAACCTGGGCTCCCTCTTACACTGACATCCCCCAGCAGGGACACACCCAGCTGAGTTACAGGAATGCTTCTCCCAGCCACTCATGAACCATCAATAGAGAGGCTCCAGTCAATTCCCTCAGTTCCCCATTGTCTTGCCCTGGTCAGAAGCCTGACGAGTGTAAATCCATTACCCGTCCTCCCCTCCCTCGATGTGGAAAGGACACACACCAGCCTTTGTAAACTGCGCTGAGATTTCCCAAGCACTTCAACCAGAACACACTGGTTTAGGTAACATATAAAACAGATTTATTAACTACAGACAGATTTTAAGTAATTAAGTGAGTATAGAGATCAAAGTTGGTTACCTAAGAAATAAAAGTAAATTTGCAGTCTGAGTTCTATAAACTAAACAGGATTTGAATCAAGCAGTGTCTCACCCTGATAGATGGTAGACAGGTCACAGATCTTCAATACATAGGCTGGAACTGCCTTCCAGCCCGGGACCACCCTCCCCCAGTTCCAAGTCTTTGTCCTCCATCTGTGTTTCCAGGTGTTGAGTTGTGGGAGGGAGTGAGGACAAATCCTGATCTCACTTCCCCTCTTTTATTTTTTTTTCCAGCTTGCTGGAAAGATCTTTTGCTATGACATGGATCAAGCATTCTCCATTGTCTACATGCTTACTCTGAGAAGTCTTCTGGGATGGTTGTTAGGAGAGTGGATTCCCTTTAATGAGCCATCGGCACATCTGGCTATTTCATTGTTTTACCTGAAAGGCTAGTTGTGGGTGTTCCCAAAGTCACAACATATTTCAGTAACACACACATAGCACAACTTCATAACTCCACATACAGTGATAGCACATACAATCCAACAGGATATTAATGTTCAACAGATCAAGACTTTTAAAATGATACCTCACAAGGCATACTTTGTACGAAACATATAATTATATGATGGTGGTGAATACGGTGGTTCCAGGGTGCTGCTTTGAGGTACAGAATGTCACAAGATGCAATCAAAGAGATCTTTGCTCTACAGTCAGTCACAGACCTGGTTAAAGCTGATGGATGTGCTAAGCATCCTTCTTTCAGTTAAATGGCAATTAAATGCCCCTTTATGTAGTGATAACTGGAAATTGTAGGAGGCTACCACCCAAGGTACAGGGCCACATGGCAAAGCCTGATTAGGTAAGCTGAATGGTCTGAGGGGTTTCCTTGTGACTGGTTGTAAATGCAGAGGTAGGGGACTGTTTGGCAAGCTGTGTGTGTTGAGGAAAAAGCCAGCAGACATCACCAGCATGGCCCTGAGACAGAGCACAGAAATAGAGCTGCTTGGGGCACAGGGCTGGCTAGAAAGCCAGGCTTGAGAATTCCTGAGCAAGGAAACTGCCTGAAATTGTTTGTTCCTATTGTGTGCAGGGGAAGAGTACTCTGGGCACATTCTTTGTAAATAAATAGGATTGCACCAAAGAATGACCTGACTCATATCATCATATCACCTCCTAAGGGAAACAGCCCTGCAAAGCCCCAAGTATTGGCTAACTGCTCGGGCCAATGGGACAACACTACTTATGTAGTCCCCATTACTGCAGTATCTGAGTGACTCACTGTCATTAACGTGTGTGGAAAAGCCCCTTACCTGGAGATTGTGCCCAGCTGTAAGATGGTTTGTAATATGTTTTTAACTAACAAGATGACTGAGCTCCATCACTATGGATACAGTTACTAGAGTAACCAAGTCCTAGCCTGTATGCACTTTCTTCCCATGAGACTCCCATCTCCACGCACTATGCTTCATCCTCCTCCCACAAAAAAACAGCCAGAGAGAAGCACAATCCAAGGCTCTGATTTCTACCTGGGAGTTGGTCAGAACAAGGAACGTTGCCAGATGGCAATTCTTGCCCTGGAGTGACGGCCTGTCCTTTCACATGGTCTGCAGTGCAGGGATGAAGGAGAAGCTCTCCCACATCTGTCAGGAATCCAACACCAGCGGCTGAGAGTTTGCCAGAGGTGTCCTGGCCAGGTGAAGATAAAAACAGTCTATTGGCTTCCACAGAGAGACTGTTTTCTAGCCAAACAGCCTGGGAATTCAGTCCCTTCAGGAGGTGGATTAGCAGCATCAGAGGGCCCCAGATGCAGTGGGTAGTGGCAGCATACAGGCCCTGGTGGCATAGCCCAGTGGCTTAAGGGCAAAGGTGGCTCTAGGCTCCCATTGTGCCTTCCAAATTCTGGGCCCTGTCCAGCCCCTGTAGCAGGTTCCAGCAGCCGCAAAGCTCTTCTCACAAGCTGTGGTTGTGATGGGTCCCCCCGGGGTGCCACCTGGAACTGGGGTACAGCTGAGCCTCTGTTTTACCAGTCTGGGTTCCCTCTCATGCTGTGACAAGCTGCAAAGCCCTCCAAGCTTGCCCTAACACAGACAGCCACAGGCAGGGGCCACACCCAGCTGTGTTCATGAATGCTCTGCCAGCCACTGCACGAATCAACAATAGAAAGGCTCCATACCCCCAATGTGTGGAAATCATAACTGGGGGCAGAAAGCTGTTGCATATCTTCCTCCACATTGAGGGAGGGGGTGAATTTCACGAGCTTATGCTGTACAATTCCCTGTGCAGTGCAAGATGGTATAATTTTGGGTTTACATTCCAAAGGGGGGTGCGAGCCTTAGAAACCATGAGGTGCCTTAGCTGAGCCTTCCCAGGCAGAGGTGATCTCAGCACGTGTGTAGCTGCAGCTGGGTGTGTCCCTACCTGTGTGTGTGCTGCGGGGGGCTGGAGGACCTGTCATAGCAGTACAGTGTAAAGCAGTGTTCTTCATTGCAAGGCCCGCGAGCCAGTGGCGGCTCCCATCGACCCTAAGTGCGGCTCTCTGTCGATTGCGATCTCCGGTGGTGTAGTGGGGCTGCTGCTAAGGCAGGCTCCCTGCCTGCCCCGGCCCCACGCCGCTTCTGGAAGTGGCCACTGCACCCCCACGGCCCGCGCTGCTCCTGCCTGCAAGCACTGCCCCTGCAGCTCCCATTGGCCGGGAACGAGGAACTGTGGCCAATGGGAGTTGTGGGGGAGGTGCCTGCAGAGAGGGGCAGCGCGCAGAGCCACCTGCCCCCCCCAGGGGCCACAGGGGCGCGTTGGCCCCTTCCGGGAGTGGCGTGGGGCCCGGGTTGCCTGAAGTAAGTGCTGCTCCTTCAAGGGGCAGGTTCTGAATAGGTCTGCAGCACTAAGACCAGGAGTAGCATGAGTACAGCAGGCCCAGCTATGCTGGACCAGCGTTTCTCTTCCACCACCCACCCTGCAGCCTCCCGGGGCCAGCCCCCCATCCCCTCCCCTGCACCTCAAGCCCCTGCCCCAGCCCTGAGCCCCCTCCCAGAGCCAGCCAAAAACAGAGCGAGGTGCGTGCTCTGGAAGATGAAAACTGAGAGTTTCAAGAAAAGTGGACTGATGAGTTTTTCTTTGTCCTCAATGAAACATGCATGAAGCCTGTTTGTTTAATTGGTCAGCAGACGTGTTCTGCTTTTAAGCACAGCAATTCTCGAACGCCATTACGCAACAGTGCATGCAAATTCCAGCGAAAATTACCCACCCGGAAGTAACCTAAGAAAAAGTAAAATTGAACAACTTGCTGCTTCACTAAAAGGCCAGCAAAAAATAAAACAGAGATCGAGGTCCGTTGCAGAATGTTTGACAGAGGCATCTTTCAAAATCGCATGGATTTTAGCAAGACATCAAAAGGCATTTACTGACGAACAGATCGTTAAAGAGTGTTTCTGGCTTCTGCGGAAATCCTGTATGCTGATTTCAATAACAAAATGCAATCCTAAAGCAAATAAAAGGGCTGCAGCTGTCTGACACAACCATAATGAGAAGGGTGGAGGAAATCGGAAAAGAAATCCGACAGCAGTTAACTGCAGATATTGTGGCAGTATGTCCCTCAGGCCCCTAGGTGGAGGGGTGGCCAGGAGGCTCCACGCGCTACACCCACCCACAGGCGCCATCCCCGCAGCTCCCATTTGCCACGGTTCCTGGCCAATGGGAACGGTAGAGCCAGCACTCGGGGTGGTGCCTGTGGGTGGGGGCAGTGTGCGGATCTCCCCTGTCCCCTGCCTAGGAGCCCGAGGGACATGCCAGCCGCTCCCCAGGAGCCGCGTGGAGCCGGGCACGGAACCTGCCTGCCCTGCTGTGGCCAACCGGGCTTTTAGCAGCCCGGTCAGCTGGCGAAAACCGGACGCCTGGCAACCCTAGCACCAGGCCAGCCCCAGCACCAGGCCAAGCTGCTGTCCCCCCCACCGGCCCCTCCTCCCCCTGCTGGCCCCAGCACCACCCCAGCCGCTGGCAGGCTTGAGCTCAGGGCCACTGGCTAGGGTTGCCAACTTTCTAATTGCACAAAACCGAACACCCTTGCACCGCCCCTTCCCTGAGGCCCCACCCCTGCCCCATCCCTTCTCTGAGGCCCCACAAACACTCACTCCAGCCTCCCTCCCTCCCTCGCTCAGTGGTTTTAACTGCTGAGCTCTAGCAAGTCTCTACTGAGTATGTGCAAACTGCCATTGTTCAAAGGCTTAGAGCTTGGACCAATCTGGGCAGGTTTTCACAGGCACAGCAGAAGGCCACTCCCTTGCCAAAGTCCCTCCCAGTACCTGCTCCAGAGCACGGGCGAGCTAGAGCATTGGAAGAAAAGAGCGCCAGATTTTTTTCCTTAACCTCATTCTCAGAAACGGCTGAACCATCTTGGATGAAATTAAAGAAAATCAGCCTGAGGCAGACACTGGTGGGGAAAGTTTTAGCCCAAATGATTAAAGTTTGACAAAGTTATAAGCAAGTAAACAAGGTCTTATAATGGAAAGGCATCTTAATCCCAGGCAATGCTACCAGCCCCTTCTCCTCTCTGGCCTGTTTCCTCACCTGTAAAGTACTGACCTCCTTTGCAAAGCGCTATGAGATCTACTGATGAAAATGCTAGATAAGAGCTAAGGATTATTATTACACACTCTTATTCTCCCCCCTGCATTCTGGTCCATAGGGAGGCACGGAGGAACATTTGGGGGGGACGTGTAGTGGAACCCAGGCCAGCGCCCACAGGGGTCGGCAACAGAGCGCCATGTTTCCAGCCCTGCTCTGCCCCCAGATCAGCTCCACTCCCAACCCCATTCAGCTCCCAATCCTGCTCTGCCTCCATGTCCAGCTCCACCTCCAGCCCAGTTCTGCCCCCAACCACAGCTCCACTCCACCTCCAGCCCAGTTCTGCCCTCATTCCCTCTCCGCCCCCAGATCAGCTCCTCCCCGTCCCCAGTTCCACCCCCCGCTCTGCCTGCGGCTCATGCTCTGCTGCTGTGCAGCGATGGAGGGGGGCACAGACAGACAGATTCCGTTAATGGGGGGGACTGGAAAAGTTTGCACACCACTGCCATAGACAGAGCTTCCAGCAGTGTGGAATTCTGGGAAATCCTGCCACCTAACTCACTACAGGGTAAATAATCAACTGGCCTGGCAAAGTGTTTAGTGTGTTGCTAACAGAGTCCTCAGATGTTAACAAGCAGGGGACTCAGTTTTCCAATTCATTAAAAACCAAAATCAACCTTTTTCATCTTGTATTTCTACCTCTTCAGTGTTTGCCTTTTGAAGATGTGGGTTTGCCCTCCAGCCAGGGAGCTCTGCTAGTGTGAAATACGGACATCCCAGCCCGCATGGAAATGAGAGGTAGCAACCTCAATGCAAACAGTCTAGCAACCGATAACAGAACTGTAGCCATGCAAGTAAAGAGAGTGGGCAAGAGACGCGTACGCACAGCCAGATGCTCAGGGGAAGCACTTTCTTTTCAGCATAAAAGCACATTTGTAATTAATGACGGAGATTCTGTCAATTTAAATAAGCAGCCTGCAGCTGAACCATTATGCCGGCTACCACGCTCTGCCCCCGGGAAATGAAATGTACAATGCTGTGGGATTCGGGACATTAGTGCAAACGACTCTTTCTGTAACCTCGGTTTCATGATTCATTTTTTGCGCTGGGAATAACAACAAAAGCGAGGGGATGGCCGACCCATGTGGAAGGGAGCTAAAGGGAACGACGCCCTTTGCAATGAGGCTTGGGAGGGACTGCTGGAAGCACTGCAAAGCGGCTGCAGGGCAATGGTTAACAACCTGACATGTAAAGAGCCCTGCTAGCAGCCAATGCCCTACTGAGTTGAGTGGGGGTGTCCGCCCTTGTCTGCAAAGCTAATAGGGCCCTCCCTCCCACCTCATCTGCAGCCCCAGTAAAGGGCTTTGACCAGAGAATCTAAGGGGCCTTGAAGAGGAAAAATACCTTCTGTTCCCACCCTCTAACTCAGCAGCTCCATGTCATCACCTGCATTGCTGCCCCACTGCCCGATGGATTTGGTGGCACTGGAGCCACTGCACATTTCCAGTGTGGAGTTCCAGGTCTGGGGTGTGCACAGCAGCACCTCTATCAAAGCCCTCTCCTCTCTGGGTGCAATCGCCTTGCACAGCCAGCTGGGCTGTGCGGTGGTTCTGCTGTGCTCCGGAGTGTCCATGGTCCATGCCTCAATGGGAAGGGAGGAGCAGCACTTGGCCCAGAGGTACGGTAACTCCCGCAGACACAACCCTGCATCGGAACAACACTGCATCCTTGGAGTGAGATGAGCTAGGGAGGGGATTTGCAAAGCTGCAGAAGGGATTTGGATGCTCAAACTCCATTAGAAAATACTGGCCAAATCCCTTGGGCAGTTTGAAAATCCCACCCTAGAATCTTTATTTTTCTTAAAAGAAGAAGGTGGTCAGACTCTGCAGAAAGCGATGGGCACTAATGAACCGGCGTGGCTGGTGCCACCATGAATTGGCTCCTCCTTGCCCTCTACAGCAGTGTTTTTCAACCACTGTTCCGCGGCACACTAGTGTGCCGCGAGATGTTGCCTGGTGTGCCGTGGGGAAAAAATATTAAACCCAGGTTGCGCACTGAATAAAGTATTTTATAATTTTTCATATTTCTGTTTACTTACTATTTCATAATAAAGTAATTATAAAATACTTTCTTTGTGTTTATTTGATTCCTATTCAAGAGAATTACTTTATATATAGTCAATATAGGCACAGAGTTAAATTTTTTAACATTTTCTAATGGTGGTGTGCCTTGTGATTTTTTTCATGAAACAAGTGTGCCTTTGCCCAAAAAAAGGTTGAAAAACACTGCTCTACAGCACCAATGCAAATTCACTTCCCCCATGCCACTCATCAGAGCACAACCACCTGGGATGCAGCCCCCAGCACCGCACCAGTGTGGATCCCGCCCCAGCCTTTGTTCGTGGGGTTCAGTATTTGTTCTCCTATTGCACATCGGGACGTTTCTCTCCCAAGCTAGCAGACTATTTTTAGGCCTTTAGAGCAGATAAATCTGTTCCCTTCCTTTGGTGTGTGTCCAGAAAATGAACCTCCTCCAGGCATGGCAAGGTCCTTTCCAGCTGTGTCAGCACTCCCAGATGGGAATCTGGTAAGAATTGCAGAGGGCCTGGAGTGACATACAGAGGAGCAGGATTCCCTGGGGGCCTCACTGCTGTGTCCTGCCCTTCTCCTCACTCACACACCGACCAGGAGTAGCTCCACAGGAGTCAATGGGCTGCAGCGCTGTGACTCAAGTACCCGTGAGGGGAGAATTGAGCCCCGTGTGCGGGTCTCAGCACAGGGCTGGAGACCACGGCAGAGCCTTCACCTATGTGAGATGAAGGCAAGCGAGGGGGCGTTTCAGCTCTCGGAGGGAAACAGAATAAATGAAGGAGAGCATGGGACCATCCCCATCAGCCAGACTAGAGTCACTGGCTAAGCCCATGTCCTTCCGGGTGGTGCTGGCCTGATAGCAGGACCAGGCCTGGGTGGGGAATCATGGGAGGGCTGCTCTGCTCATTCCCTCCTCCCCAAGGACTCTCAGGGAAGCTGCAGCAGCACGGCCTAGCTGTGCCAATGCGGCCCCAGGCCCCAGGCAGGGCTGAACAGCCCCTGGGAGCTAGCTCGGGTACGTCTGCCTGTGCTGCAGTCACACCTCGGATTGCAGTGCAGACAGACCCTGAGCACAGCCCGCGCGGTTATGGGTCCAGTGCTTGTCCAGGTCACCCCACGCAGAACCCTCCCTACTGGCCTCGGCAGGGGCTTTGTCCCCACCCTTCTGTCCCCACCCTTAAGGTACAAGACGTGCCACATCTCCCCCGCTTGATGATGCGTCTAATCCACCATCTACCATCTTAGCTTAAGGCATCTCTGCTTGGACAATTCCTTTCGAGAACCTTGATGTCACCTCCAGGTGGCAAACACAGCCAGTGCCTGTCCCATGACAGCTCCAACTGTGCAGCCCCGGAGGTTTGACCTTCCCCCCGTCTGTGGGCAAAGTGCAATCCCTTCGGCTGTGAAGTGATCAGATACGCTGCAAGGGAGGGTGGGCGGGGCCTTCACTCTCCCCTTTGCCGCTGTGGCCAGTTGGAAGATTTTAGATCATATACACTGGCAGGGTCACCCACTGGCAAAGGCTGTCTGGTTCTCCCCTGGACTCGCACAATACCCTTCCCTCAGCAACTGAATGGCTAAAACATTCAGCCTAACGCGCTGGACTGGAACAGCTGTATAAACGCAGTCGCAGTTAAACAACCAGAGCGCCCTGTCCAGCGCTGTGCAGGGCAGCTGCCACTCAGCCTCAGTTTCCCAGCTGGGCGGGCTTCCACTGCTCTGCCCACCCTCCAATGCCTTCTGGGTGGCAGAAGCGCAGCCCTCCAGCAAGGCCTCTTACAGTGCTACCCCTTCCAGGGCGCTCAAAGTCCAAACCAAGTATAAAGCAACATAACTCCCCATGCTGCCAGGAGAGCCGCCTGGCCCGAGTCTTCCCAGTCCCTGGCCCCATCCAGCCTTCTCTCCCACACTGAGAGCTCAACATCTGCTCACTCTCCGCCTGCTCTCAACACCTGAGCCGAGCTCTTCTTTTTAAACCTCCCTGGGAGCCTGCTTCCTGCTCCAGGTGTCTTAACTGGGGCTAACTGGGCCAAAGGACCCAGTAGCCCATTCCCCCACTTTTGCCTTGCACGGAGACTTGTGGGCCCCGTTACAGACCCAGAATCTGGGAGGTGTTTCTTGGAACCTAGAGAATAAGTGACTTGCAGCCTGAGCTGTTTATGCTGCCCAGCAAGCTCCGTGTCCTCTGACTCAACGGGAAAGAGCTCTCCGCTGGGAGGAGAAAAGTGTTGCACAATTTCAAGCTGACACAGAATTTCTTTTGCTGTCTAGTAAACAGCAGAGTCCTTTGGTACAGAAACCCCCAGCGCTTAGCACCACCTGCCACGCTGAGTCATCTCCACTTCTTATTATTTATTGTTTGTAGGGCTATGGCACCTAGCAGCCGCAGGCAGAGACCAAGGGCCCCTGTGCTCGATGCTGTACAAACATAATGACAGGCCCTTCCCCAAAGCACCGACAATCTAAATTATCCAACAAGAAACACAATGGTTCTTTGATGTCTAAATAAACCTCCGTAGAGAGTGGCCAAGGCAGCGCAAAGTGTCTTTCTCTCCCCTCCGCATTTCACATGGACTTGAAATGCAGGTTTTTCTGGAGAAAAGAGAAGCTTTGCTGTCTAGGTACCACATGCAGAGGTGCTCCAAGCACACAGACACTGTCTGTGCATCCTAGGTGATGTGGGAAACCTCCGTGTGTCCTGGATATTACGCTCTTAGCTTGCTATTGAACCAGAAAGCCCATCATGGTAGTTAGCCCTGAAGTTTAATTGAACTTCACTGATTTCTTTCCATACAAACTGTGCATCATGTAGCATTGCTAACTTTTACCATTTTAGCATGAGAATTGCTATATTTGGTGTTTCTCTTAAAGCCCCAGCTGTTGCAGTCATGTGACAATCTCAGCTTTCGTTCTTTTTTTTTTAAATAAAGAGAGTTTCTGGCCCTCTCAGTTTCAGAGAAAAGCTTGAAAATGTGAATCTTAGTGGTTCAAACACCAGAACACAAAAAAATATAAGCACCAGAATTTATTTTTTAAACAGAATCTCATCATTTTCATGCCAATTTTGTGATTTTGAATGCCTGGGGTTGGCAGTTCAGATTCTGGGTGAAATTCACCCCTCTGCAGGGGGCCAAGGCCTATGTGCTACTTAGTCCCCAAACTAGGAGTGAGTGGGAAAGTGAATTTCTCCCACAATGCATAGCCCAAGGCTGGGAGGATGGTGTGACGGCCCAATGACAGCTTGGGGAGGAATTCTCCAGAGTTTCTGGAGCCTTTGATTCGGTGTGTTCCTAATTAGAAATGAGGAATAAAACCAAACTGGATTTTTCTAGGTTCGAACCTCTAGGGTGGTGAAACACAGTTTAATTTAGTGGAGGCCTGTGAATGACTCAGTGAGTGATCAAATTAAAAGCTTTATTAAATATAAAATAGGGAATTAAGCAAAGAGGCCTCGCATTATAAGAACATAAGAACGGCCATACTGGGTCAGACCAAAGGTCCATCTAGCCCAGTATCCTGTCTACTGACAGTGGCCAATGGCAGGTGCGCCAGAGGGAATGAACAGACAGGTTATCATCAAGTGATCCATGCCCTGTCACCCAATCCCAGCTTCTGGCAAACAGAGCCTAGGGACGCCATCCCTGCCCATCCTGGCTAATAGCCATTGATGGACCCATTCTCCATGAACTTATCGAGTTCTTTTTTGAACCCTGTTATAGTCTTGGCCTTCACAACATCCTCTGTGCGTTGTGTCAAAAAATACTTTCTTGTGTTTGTTTTAAACCTGCTACCTATTAATTTCATTTGGTGGCCCCTTGTTCTTGCATTATGAGGAGTAAATAACACTTCCTTATTTACTTTCTCCACACCGGTCATGATTTTATAGACCTCTATCATATCCCCCCTTAGTCGCCTCTTTTCCAAGCTGAAAAGTCCCAGTCTTATTAATTTCTCCTCATATGGCAGCCGTTCAATACCCCTAATCATTTTTGTTGCCCTTTTCTGAACCTTTTCTGAACCAATATATCTTTTTTGAGCTGGGGCCACCACATCTGCACGCGGTATTCAAGGTGTGGGCATATCACCACCCACTGCACCGATCCTCACCACCTGAGATGGAGTGACGCAGGTACAGGTGCTCAGTCCATGAGGGGGGATTCACAATCCTTTCTCTGAGGGTACCTTGGTGGTGGATGGGTGCGCATAAGTTAAAATTAGTGTGCTACCCCTTTTATAATGAATTATAATAACACCCCTTAATTAATTAGCATTACATCCACCTTTTTACCATCATTAAATATTTTTTATGTTTGTCTGGCTATATTAAGCTCATTTCTAATTAACATCTGCCTAAATGCCATATGCCAAATGACTATCAACAGAGACAGCATTTTCCGAAACATTAACATTTTATTTTCAACACTTGTAAAAACCACTTAGTTCCAAACTTATTTACAACACGACCTGGGGTTATGGCCTAACTTATTTTTAACTTGCCTCTGAATTCCCTCATTTCACTTGTCTCCTATTCAGTATTTTCCCTAGGAATTGAATTTGGAGGTGGGGGGTTTCAAATGTACAGGGGGGTGAGGGCTGACGAGGAGTGAGACCGTGAGGACGAAGGTCGACTGTATGGCACCATAGTAAATATTGAAAAATGTTTCACGACCATTTTATTAGATTTAACTTATGGTTTAAAATCATCACACAAACTCAAGCCTTCTGTGAAGCACGACATCTACATCCTTCTTGCTGTAATTTTGCACAACTCTGTTAATGAACTTGTCAAATGCAGTGCGTTCATTTTTGGTGACTTCTCATATGTCCGGTACTTCCTGTCCTTCAACTGATATGCTCATGAGTTCATTCACATGATCAGGCAGAAGGTTATTTCTTTCAGAACACAAAATTCTATTCAATGACGAAAAACGCTCAACTGTAGCTGTTGTGACTAGGAGTAGCAAGAAATGTATACCTACTTCTTTCATCCCAGGAAACATAGCACAAAGATTGGGTCAGACACTAGTGATGATTAAAAAGAAGCTGAAGTCAAATCTTCATTCATTCTTCATATGACATTCCACTCTGTGTTCAAATCCCTATTCTGTCCTGATCACATGGCAGCCCCATTGCTGGTAATGCCTCACTACACTCAACTGTCAGTGTTTTATAAGACAGGCATCTGTAAAAGTTACATAGGGTTGAGTCAAATCCAGAAGTTGCTCTTGTCGATTTGTAAGAATCAAGTCTGTGTACTTTTTCAGCTGGCTTAACAAACACTTCTTGTCCTCTTCATAGAATCATAGAATATTAGGGTTGGAAGGGATCTCAGGAGGTCATCTAGTCCCACCCCCTGCTCAAAGCAAGACCAATTCCCAACTAAATCATCCCAGCCAGGGCTTTGTCAAGCCTGACCTTAAAAACCTCTAAGGAAGGAGATTCCACTACCTCCCTAGGTAACCCATTCCAGTGCTTCACCACCCTCCTAGTGAAATAGTGTTTCCTAATATCCAACCTAGACCTCCCCCACTGCAACTTGAGACCATTACTCCTTGTTCTGTTATCTGCCACCACTGAGAACAGCCGAGCTCCATCCTCTTTGGAACCCCCCTCAGGTAGTTGAAGGCTGCTATCAAATCCCCCCTCACTCTCCTCTTCTACAGACTAAATAAGCCCAGCTCCCTCAGCCTTAGACGTCAACTCGTGGGTGCTCCAAAATTTGGTGGGTGGGTGCAGAGCACCCACCGGCAGCTCCCCGCCCCGCCCCCCGGCCCCAGCTCACCTTGGCTCCGCCTCCTCCCCTGAAGGCGCCGCCCCACTCTGCTTCTCCGCCACCCCCCCACTTCCCGCGAATCAGCTGTTCGCGCGGGAAGCCTGGGGCGGAGAAGCAAGCGGCAGTGCGCTCAGGCCCAGGGAGGTGGAGGCGGAGCAGAGGTGAGCCCCAAGCAAGAAAAAAAGCGAGGGGGCGCAGCTGGAGGAGCGAGGCGCGAGGGGGGGGTGGTGTGGCTGGAGGAGCCAAAGGGGGGCAGCGCGGCATGGCCGGAGGAGCAAGGGGGTGGGGCGCAGCATGGCTGCAGCACGGCTGGAGGAGCCGGGGGGGGGGGGGGCGCAGCTGGATGAGCCATTGGGGGGGGGGCGGCATGGCACGGCTGGAGGAGCCAAGGGGGGGCGGTGTGGCCGGAGGAGAGAGGGGGGGCGCAGCATGGCCGCAGCGTGGCTGGAGGAGCCGGGGGGGGGGGGCGCAGCCGGAGGAGCCAGCCAAGGGGGGGGCGCGGCCGGAGGAGGAGCCAAGGGGTGGTGTGGTGTGGCCGGAGGAGGAGCCAAGGGGGGGGCGCCTTTTTTTATGTGTTTGCTCCCCCTGCTCTTAGAACCTGGCTACGCCACTGGCAACAAGGGCACATTGTCGACTCATATCCAGCTTCTCGTCCACTGTAACCCCTAGGTCCTTTTCTGCAGAACTGCTGCCTAGCCACTCGGTCCCTAGTCTGTAGTAGTGCATGGGATTCTTCCGTCCTAAGTGCAGGACTCTGCACTTGTCCTTGTTGAACCTCATCAGGTTTCTTTTGGCCCAATCCTCTAATTTGTCTAGGTCCCTCTGTATCCTATCCCTACCCTCCAGCGTATCTACCTCTCCCCCCAGTTTAATGTCATCTGCAAACTTGCTGAGGGTGCAGTTCACGCCATCCTCCAGATCATTATTGAAGATATTGAACAAAACCAGCCCCAGGACTGACCCCTGGGGCACTCCGCTTGATACCGGCTGCCAACTAGACATGGAGCCATTGATCACTACCCATTGAGCCCGACGATCTAGCCAGCTTTCTATCCACCTTATAGTCCATTCATCCAGCCCTTACTTCTTTAACTTGCTGGCAAGAACACTGTGGGAGACCATATCAAAAGCTTTGCTAAAGTCAAGGAATACTGATATCCATTGAAAACATACCGGAAGAAGCAAGTTTTCAATGGATATCTCTAACTGACCCAAGGGTAGCTTCTATTGCTGGACAAAGATCAAATACTGTTGTAGCAGATGCCTGGATGGCATTGTTTAATGACCCAAGTGGTTTCAACAGTAAGCTTACGAGAGAGAATGGCGATAGTCTTCTTTGAACATAGGTAGCAAAAGTAATCCACCAGCCTCAACTACTTAGATCTGTCCCATCTTGGCAGATACTTTCCAAAGCCAGTAATAACGGTTGCAGTAATTTTAAGACAATAGCCAAGGATCGCTCATGAGAAAGCCAGAGGGTTTTCCCCAGTTGGACTAATTTGAACTTCAGTTCCAGAGCATCTTCTATTTCAGGGGTCCCCAATGCGGTGCCCACGGGCGCCATGGTGCCCGCCGGGGCATCTATGTGCGCCCGCCTACTGGGCACCGGACAAGCAGCCACCGAAATGCCGCCGAGAAGCGGCAACGTCAAGAAGCATTGCCGCTGAAATGCCGCCGAGGCTGCTGCTTTTCGGCGGCATTTCGGCGGCGACGCTTCTTGACGTTGCCACTTCTCGGCGGCTGCTTGTCCGGCGGCCACACTCCTCGGTCCAGCGCCCGCCACACGGAAAAGGTTGGGGACCACTGTTCTATTTTTTCCAAGACATTCAGTCTTTTTGGACTCTTGTTGACAAAAGAGTACGGTATAATGATGACATTAAATTTATGGCTTTTAAAATGTCTTTTGAAGATTCTGCAGCTCGTACTAGTGCTGGTTGAGTAGTTCATTATTGTCAAGCCTATTTTTAGGAAATGGATTTTTGGGCCTACTCTCATTTTAACACCTTTCTATATAAACTTAAGCAAGCCTCATCTCTATAGGCTACACGCTGAATTCCTAAAAACTCCCCTGTGCGGAGTAGGACTGTGCCTGCTGTCCCATACCTTCAAAGGGTCAGCAGTGAACTCCCCGCACTGGGTCTGCTCCTTGGGGTTGGGACCATGCCACTGGCTCCTCCCTGCCCCCTTCGGGTGTAGTGTGTCCCTGGGAACACAAGAAGGAGCAATGCCTGCACTCCTTGTGGTAGACCCTAGTGAGGAAGCGTGCAAAGTATGTACCAGGGCCGGCTTTAGGAAGTGCGGGGCCCAATTCGAACATTTTCTGCGGGGCCCCGGCAGGGATGACCAAAAAAAAAAAAAAAAATCATGTAAAAAAAAGCCTTTAATTTCTTAGCAACCGGTTCCCTATAAAAAGTTCTGATTTAAGTGATGTGCCACAGTATGTATTTTTTGTACCAATAGGGTTAACATACGTCCGTATTTTCCCGGGATAAATTTTTAAATTTTAAAAATTCCTCCCGGACGGCGATTAAAAAACCTAAAAGCCTGACATGTCCGGGAAAATACGGATGTATGTTAACCCTACCTAAAGTTCTTTTTTAAAAAGATGGGCCTGAACTAGAAATGAGCTCCGTTTCACATGTGTGGGTCCCCGCCACTCCCTGGGGGTGTGCTAGGGTGACCAGATGTCCCAATTTTATAGGGACAGTCCCAATTTTGGGGTCTTTTTCTTATATAGGCTCCTATTACCCCCCCACCCCCTGTCCTGATTTTTCATACTTGCTGTCTGGTCACCCTAGTGGTGTGCACATGTGTGGGTCCCAGCTGCTCCCTGCCCCCCTCATTGAAGCAGGTGTGCAGGGTTACTGCCCTGGGAACTGCAGGGCACCACTGGACATGGGGCTGGCTGGAGGCAGGGCAGGGGCTGACTGGAGGTAGGGTCTGGCTGCAGGCAGGGCAAGGGGTGCGGGGCTGGCTGGAGACAGGGGTGTGTGGGGTGGGCTGGCTGGCTTCAGGCAGGGCCGCAGCGGTGTGTGGCAGGGGTTGGCAGGGCTGGAGACAGAGGAGTGCGGGACTGGCTGGCTTCAGGCAAGGGGGTGCAGCAGGGGTTGGCTGGAGACAGGGCAGGGGGTGCAGGGCTGGCTACAGGCAGGGCAGGGGGTGCAGGGCTGGTGCGGGCGGAGGGGGGCTGGCTGGCTTCGGGCAGGGCCGCAGGGGTTGTGGCAGGGGTTGGCTGGAGACAGGGCAGGGGCTGGCTGTGGGCAGGGGGGGCGGGGCTGGCTGCGGGCAGTGGCAGGGCAGGGGGTGCGGGGCTGGCTGGAGACGGGCTGGCTGCGGGCAGGGGGGGCGGGGCGGGGCTGGCTGGAGACGGGCTGGTGTGGGCAGGGGGGGCGGGGCTGGCTGGAGACGGGCTGGCTGCGGGCAGGGCAGGGGGTGCGGGGCTGGCTGCGGGCAGTGGCAGGGCAGGGGGGGCGGGGCTGGCTGGAGACGGGCTGGTGTGGGCAGGGCAGGGGGTGCGGAGTTGGTGCGGGCAGAGGGTGCGGGTACAGCCCACCCTGTACGGTAAGTGCCCCCTCCCCCACCGGGGTAGCAGCAGCAGCCCGGGGGCTATTTAAAGGGCCTGGGGCTCCCCTGCTTCTACCGCCCCGGCCCTTTAAATAGCCGCGGGAGCCCTGGGGAAGCGGCGGGGCTCCAGTGGCTAGTTAAAGGGCCGGGGCGGTAGAAGCAGCGGGAGCCCCAGACTTTTTAAATAGCCCCCAGAGCCCCACAGCCCCACCCCAGGGCTCCAGCAGTGGGGCTCTGGTGGCAATTTAAAGCCCCTGCTGGGAGCCCCAGGCCCTTTAAATTGCCCCCTGGGGAAGCCGGGCCACGCCGGTACCAGGGCTTGGGCGCGGGGCCCTCTTAGGGGCGGGGCCCGATTCAGGGGAATTGGTTGAATTGGCCTAAAGCCGGCCCTGGTATGTACAAGGGGGGAGCCTTGAGCACTTCTCCCTGCTCACTTGCATAGGGACCCTGCTATGGTCTGGCCCTGCAGTCACCTAGAGCTGGTCAGAGCAAAATGTCAGAGAACTAACTACACTTGTAAGCTGAGATTTTCAAAGTCACATAAGGTGTCTGGCTGCTCAATTCCCATTAAATCAGTAGAGAGACGAGGCTGGGGAGAGAATATCTTTTATTGGACCAACTGCTTTTGGGAAGAGAGACAAGCTTTAGAGCCACACAGAGCTCTTCTTCAGGTCTGGGAAAGGCACTCTGGGCATCACAGGAAAATGCAAGGGGGAACGGCTTGTTTAGCATAAGCAGTTAGCACACATTGGAAGGGCCCATTCAAGGTAGAGTGACCCGTTAACACCTCTGCAGTCAGAGGACAAAAAGAGGGGGTTAGTGGGTTACAGATTGTTGTAATAAGCAGTGTTGCCAACTCTCATGATTTTGCCAGGAGTCTCATGATAATTATTTAGCCTTAGATGGAGTTCACCACCAGCTTTGGGCTGCATTTCCAAGCAACCCGACTCCAAGAAAACCCAGCGCCGGGGGCCGCTACCGGCCTCACACTATCCACGGGCCTAGAAATAATTATTGTTTTCCTTAAAGCCCCAGCTCCTGGAGTCAAGTGGATTGTGATGATTTCAGCCTTCATTCTTAAACAAAAAGTTTCCAGTCCTCGTGGCTGTGGAGAAAGCTTCAAAATGTGACCCCAGTGCACCCTAAAAGCTCAAAAAGCAGAAGGCAAATAAAAATCCATGATTTGTACATAATCTCATGATTTTAAAGCCAATCTCATGCTTTTGGTGATCCTGACTCATGATGTTTGAACACTGGGGTTGGCAGTACTGTAATAAGCCATAAATCCAGTCTCTGTTCAGTCCATGATATTTAGTGTCTAGCACAGTTATGAATTTAAGCTGCCAGGCTGGTCCTTTGAAAGTACTGTGCAGGTTTCCATTGAGGATGAGGACTGATGGGCCAGTCATAGAGCGATCGCTTTGTGAAAAGTGTTCACCCCCAGGGGACAGGGGTGTTTTTGTCTTTTATCATTTTCCTGCGTGTGTTCATTCGAGAGCGTAGTGATTGTCTGGTTTCACCCACACAGTTGATATCAGGGCATTTAGTGCACTGGACGAGGTACACTCCATGTTGTGATAGGGATGTGTAGGATTACACTGCATACATGAAATCTGTAGGCAGCTTTGAAAATCTCTGTCCAGGAGGAGAACAGAACAATGAGAATTGTTAGTTGGTGTGCTGTGAAGAACAGAGTGTACAGAGACACTTGAGCTTTCATTCCCTCCTTTCATATAAAAGCTGCACAACGGACGGGATTACTATTAATCATGTCTATTACATGGCCCCTAAGGGCCAACCACTCATGGCCCCCATTGTGTGAGGCGCTGTATAGACACAGAGCAGTAAACACTCCCTGCCCCAGAGAACCCACAAACTGAACAGACCAGACAGACGCAGGATGGGGTGGGGGGTAGAACACACCAGCAAAGTGAACAAGGCGATGGCAGCAAATAGCATGTTAGTGCTAGCCACTCCCCAAGCACTGCCTTGTGGCCTGACATTGCTCTGCAGGAACCCTGCCTCAGTTTCCCTCTTCTTCAACTCATGGCCCCTTAAATCCAAGTACCAAACAACTCTTCTCTGGTTCAGCCACGCCCCTCCTCCGGGCGACAGTTATTAAAATAACAAAACCAATCTCAAAATAAAGTTCTCAAATCTTCGGCACTTCCAAAGTCTTCCCACTAGGGCTCTCCCTGGCCTTCTCCACCTGGAATCTTTTCCCTGAAGATGCAGGGCTCCCTGCTGCAGCCTACCCACGCCCAGCGGTCTCACTCTCTTCACTCTGGTTGTCCCTCCCTGAGAATCATCCACATCCCCTCCTCTACAGCTTCCTGCCACTTCTGCTGGCGGAATCACCTGGTCCCTGCTCAGATATGCCTCCTTAGTACCTAGGGTTGGCTGGCCCCAGGCCTCCAGCTCACAAAGGGCATGCCAACCTGCTACAGCCACTTTTTTTGCGGGGGGTAGGACAGATTGAGTTAGGAAGGGATCAGCCAAATGTCTAGGTCACTCTGGACCCTATCCCTACCCTCCAGCATATCTACCTCTCCCCCCAGCTTAGTGTCATCTGCGAACTTGCTGAGGGTGCAGTCCATCCCATCATCCAGATCATTAATGAAGATGTTGAACAAAACCGGCCCCAGGACCGACCCCTGGGGCACTCCGCTTGTTACCAGATGCCAACTAGACATCGAGCCGTTGGTCACTACCCATTCAGCCTGACAATCTAGCCAGCTTTCTATCCACCTTACAGTTCAGTCATCCAATCCATACTTCTTTAACTTGCTGGGAAGAATACCGTGGGAGACCATATTAAAAGCTTTGCTATATCACGTCCACCGTTTTCCCCATATCCACACAGCCAGTTATCTCATCATAGAAGGCAGTCAGGTTGGTCTGGCATGACTTGCCCCGGTGAATCCATGCTGACCGTTTCTGATCACCTTCCTCTCCTCCAAGTGCTTCAAAATGGATTTCTTGAGGACCTACTCCATGATTTTTCCGGGGACTGAGGTGATGCTGACTGGACTGTAGTTCCCCGGATTCTCCTTCTCTTTTTAAAATACAGGCACTATATTTGCCTTTTTCCAATTGTCTGGGACCTTCCCTGATTGCTACAAGTTTTCAAAGATAATGGCCAATGGCTCTGCAATCACACCAGCCAACTCCTTCAGCACCCTCACATGCATTGCATCCGGCCCCATGGACTTGTGTATGTCCAGCTTTTCTAAATAGTCCTTAACCTGTTCTTTCACCACTGAGGGCTGCTCACCTCCTCCCCACACTGTGCTGCCCAGTGCAGCAGTCTGGGAGCTGACCTTGTCTGTGAAGACCAAGGCAAAAAAAACATTGAGTACTTCAGCTTTTTCCACATCATCTGTCACTAGGTTGCCTCCCCCATTCAGTAAGGGTCCCACACTTTCCCTGACCTTCTTCTTGTTGCTAACATACCTGTAGAAACCCTTCTTGTTACCTTTCACATCCCTTGCTAGCTTCAACTCCAGTTGTGCTTTGGCCTTCCTGATTACACCCCTGCATGCTCAAGCAATATTTTTATACTCCTCCCTAGTCATCTGTCCAAGTTTCCACTTCTTGTAAGCTTCCTTTTTGTGTTTAAGCTCACCGAAGATTTCTCTGTTAAGCCAAGCTGGTCGCCTGCCATATTTGCTTTTCTTTCTGCACATCAGGATGGTTTGCTCCTGCACCCTAAATAAGGCTTCTTAAAATACAGCCAGCTCTCCTGGACTCCTTTCCTCCTCATATTAGCCTCTCAGGGGATCCTGCTCATCAGTTCCCTAAGGGAGTCAAAGTCTGCTTTTCTGAAGTCCAGGGTCTGTATTCTGCTGCTCTCCTTTCTTCCTTTTGTCAGGATCCTGAACTTGACCATCTCATGGTCACTGCTGCCCAGGTTGCCACCCACTTCTATTTCCCCTCCCAATTCTTCCCTCTTTATGAGCAGCAGGTCAAGAGGAGCACGGCCCCTAGTTGGTTCCTCCAGCACTTGTACCAGGAAGTTGTCCCCAACACTCTCCAAAAACTTCCTGGATTGTCTGTGCACTGCTGTATTGCTCTCCCAGCAGATGTCAGGGTGATTGAAATCCCCCATGAGAATCAGGGCCTGTAATCTGGAAACTTCTGTTAATACTCCGAAGAAAGCCTTGTCTACCTCATCCCCCTGGTCTGGTGGTCTATAGCAGATGCCCACCATAACATCACCATTGTTGCTCTCGCCTGTAAGCTTAACCCAAAGACTGGAGCTCTGAGCAATCATACTACTCTCTTACATACATTGCAACTGTGACAAATGAAAAGGTGAGGGCAGGGTAGCTCCCTTTTATGAACCCAGCCAGCCAGTTAGCTATAAAATCCCTCTTAGTAGCTGTTCTCTACTTGCTTTACCTGTAAAGGGTTAAAAGTCACTCCTATGCATAGGTAAAAGGAAGTGAGTGGGCACCTGGCCAAGAGCCAATGGGAAGGCTAGAACTTTTTAAAATTGAAACAAGACTGCCCTTTCTGGGGAGGGATAGTTCAGTGGTTTGAGCATTGGCCTGCTAAACCCAGAGTTGTGAGTTCAGTCCTTGAGGGGGCCACTTAGGGATCTGGGGCAAAGTCAATACTTGGTCCTGCTAGTGAAGGCAGGGGGCTGGACTCAATGACCTTTCAAGGTCCCTTCCAGTTCTAGGAGATAGGATATCTCTATTAATTTAATTTTGTCTGTCGATTGATGTTCTCCCAGGGAGAGGCGGACAGGGCAGAGCTATGCTGTAAGAAGCTTGGGGCCAGGTATGAAAACCCATCAGTATCATACCTAGAAACTACTCATTTAAAACCCTGATATGTAAGTAGATCAGGAAATGTCTAGGAAGACACGATCAGGTTTATCTCCTTTTATTTCTTTATGGCTTGTGGACTCCCCTGTGCTAACCCGAGGTGCTTTTGTTTTGCTTGTAACCTTTAAGCTGGACCTCAAGAACTATTCTTGATGCTTAATCCTTGTATTTGCTCTTTTTAAATCTAGCAATAGCCTGAGTTTCCAGATGTATTTTCTTTCTTTTTGCTTTAATAAAATTTACCTTTTTTAAGAACAGGATTGGATTTTTGTGTCCTAAGAGGTTTGTGCGCATGTTGTTTAATTAACTGGTGGCAACAGCTGATTTCCTTTGTTTTTCTTTCTCAGCTCTTCCCCAGAGGGGGTGTGTGAAAGGGCTTGAGGGTACCCAACAGGAAGGAATTCCCAAGTGCACCTTCCTGGGCTCTCAAAGGGGTTTTGCACTTGGGTGGTGGCAACATCTACCCCATTTAAGGTCAGAGAAAAGCAGTAACCTTGGGAGTTTAATACAAGCCTGGAGTGGCCAGTATTAATTTTTAGAATCCTTGCAGGCCCCCACCTTCTGCACTCGAAGTGCCAGAGTGGGGAATCAGCCTTGACAGCAACTCCTCCACCTTTTCTCCCCTGCCTGTCCTTCCTGAACAGTTTATAGCCATCCATGACAGTGCTTGAGTCACGTGAGTTACCCCAGCAAGTCTCTCTTATTCCAATCACATCATAGTTCCTTGACTGTGCCAGGACTTCCAATTCTTCCTGCCTCTTTCCCAGGCTTCTTGTGTTCATGTTCAGGCACCTAAGCAGCCGATTGCCCTACTTTCTCAGTGTGAATCAGGAGGCCTCCCCTGTTGCTCCCTCCTCCTTGTGTTTCCTCCCAGTATCCCACTTCCCCACTTACCTCAGGGCTTAGGTCTCCTAGTTTAAAGCCCTCCTCACTAGGTTAGCCAGCCTGCTTGCGAAGATGCTCTTCCCTCTCTTCGTTAGGTGGATCCCATCTCTTTCTAGCAATCCTTCTTCCTGGAACAACATCCCATGGTTGAAGAAGCCAAAGCCCTCTCTCCGACACCACCTGCACAACCACGCATTTACCTCCACAATTCGATGGTCCCTACCTGGGCTTTTCCTTCAACAGGGAGGATGGACGAGAACATGACTTGTGCCTCAAACTCCTTTATCCTTCTGCCCAGAGCCACATAGTCTACAGTGACCTGCTCAAGGTCATTCTTGGCAATATCATTGGTGCCCATGTGGAGAAGTAGGAAGGGGTAGCAGTCCGAGGGCTTGATCAGTCTTGGCAGACACTCTGTCATATCCTGAATTCTAGCTCCAGGCAAGCAGCACACTTCTCGAGTTTCCTGGTGTAGACGGCAGATGGATGACTCCATCCCCCTTAGGAGGGAGCCCCCAACCACCACCACTCATCTCCTCCTCTTGGGAGTGGTGGTCGTAGAACCCCCATCCCTAGGACAATGCATCCCATGACTTCCAGTCGATGGGGTCCCCTTCTGTTCCCTTCCCTCAGATGACTTTTCCAAACTAATCTCTGCCATAATACTTGTGCAGAGAGCCTGAAAATGGTTTCTTACCTCTGTCTGCATTGGGGGTACACGGGTTCTCCTCTTGCTTCTTCTGGAGGTCACATGCTGCCAATTTTCTTCCCCATTCTGCACTGTCCTCTCTGATTCTTCAGCATGCTGTGCCTGCAGTACCAAACGCTGACTTCTATCCAGAAACTCTTCATTTTCTCTGATGCAACGCAGGGTTGATACTTGGGTCTCTAGTCCTTTAACCTTCTCTTCCAATATGGAGACCAGCTTGCACTTCATACAGACGAAGTCACTTCTATCCTCTGGGAGAAAGACAAACGTGGCACATCCTGTGCAGGTCACAACAGCTGATCGCTCGCTATCCATATTGTCTTCCTTCTACGAGCCTCTTCAGATGTTGTATTTACTGCTCACAGAAGCCTGAAAGGCAAATGCTCAGTCCTTTCTCCAAGGCTTCACACTGGAGCGACAGTGGCTGTGCTGGCTGGTCGTATCCAGGACGGGCATTTGTTACCATTTGGTTCAGCATGGCTAATGCCCAGTCCCATTGAACTCAACAGCCTGGGGAGCTGAGGTCTGGGGTCTGCTACTGCAGCCAGGTGTGGCTGGAACGTGGACAGGGCATGTGAAGCTTGCTGGCTCTGCTTTCAGTCCCTGTGCTCTCGGGGGTGGAGTGAAGCTGAGGTGAAGGGACTGTGAGGGAGGGGAAGGCTTGGAGCAAATAGCCTGTCAGCACAGGGCAGTAGAAAGTTCTTTACTGCCCCAATTGTCCCTGCTATGGCAGCTTCTGCTCCTTCCGGCTAGAGCCTCTGGCTGGTTGGTTCCTCTCTGCAGTTTTCCCCCCGACTAAGGACCACCTGGGTCCTAGTGCCTCCAGAGTATGACAGTCTCCCCTGTACAGTTCTGGTCTTGGGGTCGGGGTGCTGGGGGAGGGGTAGCTCTGGCTAGGCCCCATTTTATCCCCTCCCCCCGCTTAGTGCAGTTGTCCTTGTTTTGGCTGCTTCTGTCCCTGACAGCAGGATTTGGCCCTGGGCTGTAATAAAGCATCCACAAGAGTGTCTCATAAATGACTCCGTGGTTGGGAGAGCTGTCACCCGCACTGCACGTTGGTATTAGGGGTGTACATGGCAGCGCATGAGTGCAGCGTGTTCTGCAGGGATCGGGGCAGGTCTGGTCTCATTAACTTCTTCATTAGCAGTCGGCAGCGGCAGCGGCGTGTTTACGGGGTAAATAGCACATTAGCGACATTCAGAAATGATGCTAAATAGACAGGACAGAGAAGTCCCACGGAGGGGCCTCCTCAGATTTGAGATGTGAGCAGAACATGACAACCTAGAGTCAGCCTAGGACCGAAACAATCTGAAACTCGCTTAGTGGGAGGGAGGGTGTGAGGTGGGGGAGGGGCAGCAGCTGCCCCTTCAGCTCATCACAGAGGTGTTGGGTGGCGTCAGGGTGACCCAGGTCTGAGGGAGGCCAGGGAGAATCTTCCAAGGCTCACAGCTCCTGTTAAGAGCAGGCGGGGGGGCTCTCTGAGCTTCCACCTTCCCTGCCTGGTGCCTCCTTTTCCTGTGAAGGCCCAGCATGGTCAGGTGCTGTATTCCAGCTGTTAGACCCGCCACAGAGGTTATATTATGGGATGGGGAGCAGGCAGATACAGGACACAGTGTTGGTATATAATACTTTAAATGCTTTTTATTGATTACAAAACAAACCTTACTTACTTTACATTTACATCCCAATCACACTATACCAGAGTCCAAAGGTCAGAATGGTTTCGATGGACAGCGGAGACTCCTTTTGATTATAAGATGCGGGGAGCCGGTGAAAACCACATCTATATCCACACGGGACGCTGGATCAATAAACGACTCCGATTTGCAGAAATTATAGGCAACCATATATAGTTTATTCTGTTGCGTTATTGGTTTTTTGCCCTTTGTTTACTAGGCCTTCTACCCTCACAATTCCAAAGAGACAATTCTGGGCAGGCCATCATGATGTAAGGGGTGCCATTTTGAAAAATTTTAATACAATTTTATATTAATTCAGCTGGTGTTTCTTTTTCTGCTGATTTTTTTTTTTTTTTGGAACATAAAATTGTTTTTGAACAAATAGTTATAATGCTCCTTGACCTTACGTTTTTGCTTCAGTTGCTAACTTGCAATGCATGTATTCATGTTGCGCACGCATCATTCACACCAGGCCTCAATGACCTATAACATATTACATGGATATATGCATCACAATGTTATATATATATTTCCCAATACAGCCTCTCCCAGTGCTGCATCCCCGTCCCGCAACCCTCGGGAACTCC
Organism: Emys orbicularis; assembly: GCF_028017835.1. Classification (NCBI taxonomy): domain Eukaryota; kingdom Metazoa; phylum Chordata; order Testudines; family Emydidae; genus Emys; species Emys orbicularis. Next base: position 2,627,427 of record NC_088706.1, on the reverse strand, counting down.
CACCCCTGCAACCCTCAGCCTGACTTTCCGTCCAGTGACTCCTGTCTGCGTGACTCTCTCGGCCGTGTGCACGCTCAGCTGGGTGCTGTCTGTTTTGAGTGCATGCGCTGCAGGGCAGCTAACAAGGTGGCTGTTGTCTCGGCACCTTCCCTACACCTCTTAGCTGGGCCTCTAACACAACCAACCGCTGAGCAGCCATGGAGCACGCCCAGCACTGCCTGACATACTGACCGACTGCTCCTCGCCCAAACCGAGCCCCCTCCCCGCCCCATTGGACCGCTCAAGCCACTGGACTTTCATGCAACTCTAGGGTTACCATATTTCAGCAAGCAAAAAAGAGGACAGGAGGAGCCCCGCCCTAGTCCCGCCCCCGTCCTGCCCTAGCCCTGCCCCTGCCCCTCCCACTTCCCCCCCTCAGAACCCCCAACTCTCCCCCCGCTCCTTGTCTCCTGACTGCCCCCTCCTGGGACCCCTGCCCCTAACTGCCCCCCAGGACTCCACCCCCTACCTAAGCCTCCCTGCCTCTTGTCCCCTGACTGCCCCCTCCTGAGACCCTCCCCCCATCCTAACTGGCCCCCTAGGACCCTACCCCCTACCTGTACTCTGACTGCTCCAACCCTTATCCACACCCCCACCCCCAGACAGACCCCTGGGACTCCCACGCCCCATCCAACCACTCCCCACCCCCTGACAGCCCCCCCCAGAACTCCCGACCCATCTAAACCCCTCTGCTCCCTGTCCCATTGACTGCTCCGATCCCTCTCCCCACTCCTGCCCCCTGACAGCCCCCCCCCAGAACTCCCAACCCCCCCCTCGCTCCTTGTCCCCTGACTGCCCCCTCCTGGGACCCCTGCTCCTAACTGCTCTCCAGAACCCCACCCCCTACCTAAGCCTCCCTGTTCCTTGTCCCCTAACTGCCCCCTCCTGAGACCCCCCCCTAACTGCCCCCCAGGACCCTACCCCCTACCTGTACCCTGACTGCTCCAACCCTTATCCACACCCCCACCCCCAGAAAGCCCCCCCCCGAACTCCCGACCCCCCCCGTCTCTTGACTGCCCCCTCCAAAATCTCCCTGCCCCTTCTCCGACCCCCTGGCCCCCTTGTTGTTGGCCTTCGTCTAACGTCTCTGTGAACTTGCTCAGGAACGACCTGAGCCGTTCGTCCCGGCATGCTGGGCAGCAGGGGAGGAGGAGCGGGGGAGGAGCTCCAGACTGCCGGAGGCGATCTGCGAATGCAGGGAGGGAGGGAGTGATCTCTGCTGCAGGGGAAGCGGAGAAGGGGCTCTCTCTGGCTGTCGGAGCCCCATGTAAGTGGCACCATCCGGCCGGCTGCCCTGTTAGCCGCGCGCGCTCTGCGGGGGGCGGGGGAGGGAAGTCCGGACATTTACAAATTCCCCCCGGACGCTATTTGTAGCTCAAAAAGCCGGACATGTCCGGGGGAATCCGGACGAATGGTAACCCTATGCAACTCGGGCATGATCCCTGACACCCACCCCCTGTGTGTCCTGGATTGGGGGAGAGGCCTGAATAGCAACTTGCTCCTGCTCAAGCTCTTGAACAAAGTGGCCACATCAGTTCTGGAGCAAGACATGGTGGAGCTAGTAAGAGCCGCAAGCTGGCTCCACAGAGCCGTTAGCTCCAGAGCACGGAGCTGGCAAGAGCAACTGGCGGAGTTTGTAGGCACCGAGGCTGAATAGGTTTCAGAGTAGCAGCCGTGTTAGTCTGTATCCGCAAAAAGAACAGGAGTACTTTTTATTCAGGAGGCTGAATAGCTGCAGCTCAGGGACGTTCAACTTTCCCTCCCAGAACCTGTGAGGCTGGTGAACTGCACAAGCCAACCCCCTCCCCCCCCATGAAGAACAAAACAGACACCCCAGGGCATCTTATTCAATGCTATTAACTGTAGGATTCAGTTGCTGGCTGCTCAGGTTACTCGCACTCATGAGTCAGGTCCCAGGAACCACAGGATTGGTTGAAAATAGCCAGGTTGGGCCCTTTTCTTTGCCTTTTGGTTTCGGAGCCTTTGGCTCACACTCCCGTCACATTTTCAGGCTTTTCTCTGCAACAACAAGAGCTAGAAACTTTCATAGATTCCAAGGCCACTGTGATCATCTAGTCTGACCCCTTGCACAGCACAGGCCAGAGACCTGTCCCCAAACAATTCCTAGAGCAGAGCTTTTAGAGACACAGCCAATCTTGATTTTAAAAAAGCCATTGTTGGGGAAAGGTTCCAATGGTTAATTACTCTCCCTGTCACATTTATGCCTTGTTTTGAAACTGAAAAATGAGATTCTTACATAATGCCCTGACTCCAGGAGCTAGGGATGTAAGAAAAATGCCAGATATTGTGAAACTCAAGCTAACATTGTGCCAGTTAGCAACACTGAGATTGCCTATGCAGGATATGCGATAAGGCCAAGCTAATAGAATAGGAGAGAACTGAAATGTGGGACTTTTCTAACACTTCAGTGCTTGCTTTTGTCTGGCTTTGCATTGTATTAGCACCAGCTTTCTGCATTTATTTTAGATTTGAAAGCAAAACTGTAAATGACAGATCTGGAGCTACTTGGCTTGGGTAGCTTGCACACACCCTGGATTTTGCAAGTTCCTGGAATCTGGCATCTCACAAGTTTTAAATTGCTTTGTTTATTTGCACGATTTGTGATTTTAATGAACATCAGCACTGTCAGTCAGCACAGACAGGAGCCAGGAACTGTCCGTCTGAATGAGGTTTAAGTTTAGGTTAATTAAAAGGACGACGCAAGAACAAATAAGCAAGTCTGCAGCTGAACTGAATTTAGGACGACAGCTGCCTCCTGGAGACAGCTCCAGAATCTGGCTTAAAGGTAAAATCATAACTTGTGTACAGCTGCATACATCACAAACCCAAACTATCCCTGCACAGTTATTTACCCTGTCCCCTTCCGAGGTAACCCTTAGACCACAAGTTACCACAGAGGTCGTGTCACAGCTGGGAAACAAAACCGACACCGTTTGTACCATTTTCCCAGCGCTAGAAAGAGAAATGGAGCCGTTCAGCTTTGCTAGCCGAGCAGAGTGAAATGCAAAAAGGAAACACACAGCATCAAAGCTAGATCAGGTTTCCCAGTGTCATTGCTGTAAGGTGTTATTAGCAACACAGGCAAGGAAGTGGACTCTCAGTTGAGGATTGTTAAAATCTTGAGTGTTCCCCTTTAAGGCATGTCCCAGGCTGAGCTGTACCACTCACCCAGCGGGAATTCAGGGCACGCTCTCCCCTCCCTCCATTTCCAGGTAGAGCTATATAAGACGTCGAAGGCTTTGGAGCAGGCTCTTCGGCCGATAGCAGCATTGCCTCCCCTATGGCTTCTCTTCTGGGCTGAATCCTGCCTCTGGTGCCTGGCATTGGTGTGCAAGGAAGTAAAAATAGCATATATGCTGGCTGCTCAAGTCATGCAGGTGTCTGGGGATAGAGCCATGACTCAGGGTATGTCTACACTACCCGCCAGGTCGACGGGCAGCGATCGATCCAGCGGGGGTCAATTTATCACCTCTAGTCTAGACGCGATAAATCGACCCCCGAGCGCTCTCCCGTCGACTCCTGTACTCCAGCGCTGCGAGAGGCGCAGGCAGAGTCAACGGAGGAGCGGCAGCAGCCGACTCACCGCAGTGAAGACACCGCGGTGAGTAGGTCTAAGTATGTCAACTTCAGCTACGTTATTTACGTAGCTGACGTTGCGTCACTTAGATCGATCCCCCCCGAGTGTAGACCAGGCCTCACAGGAGGTCGTGGGTGGCTGCCTCACCCTTGTATAAGAGGCTGTAGAATGCATCACAGGCTACGGGGGAGCAGGAAAAGGGTGTGGCTAGAGTGTAAGCCAGCAGGAATGTAGGATCCCATGCAGACCAGTGGCAGAAGCAGCTCACGTGTTGCTCCTGCTGAGAGGAGCTTGCTGTGCCAGCTCCACTGGTGCTTCTGCCTACACAACACGGCCGTCCTGTCCTGAGAAGGCAGGATGTCTCCTTGGGCTCAACTGACTTCCTCCTCGCCGAAGCGTTGCTGTATGTGCTATGCTGCCGTGGGCAGGCGTGGATTCTAAGCGTGTAATGAGATGTGATATTTATTAATTATGGCATGACGTGACGGCAGCTAGAGCTCAGGGCCTGGCAAAATTTCCATCCTGAAACAAGCTAGTCAGAGCTTTGCACTCTGGGTGCCAAATTCCCTTCTCCTATTAGATGGGAAATTCTCAGCCTGTGCAAAGCTGGTTCCTACAGAGGTTTGTGCTAGGACACGGGCCACTGAGCAAAATGCAACATGCTGCTCACAGCTGGGAACAATCCCAAATGAAAGCGAGCTGTGGAAGCAGGCCCTCTCAGAGGTCCAGAGAGGCCCGGGTCACTTCCAGCTTTTGAGGCCCCTAGCCATAATAAAAATAAAAAATGATGACACATGGAAATAAAATAAGGCACCAAAAAAAGAGTGAGACATAATTTGAATATTTTTTTATTTAACAAATGCTTTTCTAGCCTTTCTCTGTGCAAATGCACTAATTATTGAGGAAAAATTTAGCTTTCGTGCAATGTCACAGTTGATATTAAGCATGGAGAACCTATTCAAACGCTCTTGTCCCATAGTTGAATGGTGATAGTTCTTTACCTGCTTCAACACTTTGAAGGTGCGTTCACCATGCAAACTGACAAAACTGACAAAAATACGCAATGCAATTGTGATAATAGGAAACACCCCAGAGAGTCCAAGTTCGAGTATTTCTTGAAGCAATTCCTTTGGCTTGCAATCCAATTTAAAGTTTGTGGAATATATTCGTTTGAGGAAGATGACCTCGTCACAGATCTTTTGAGATTTCTTTGTTGTACTGTTGCTGAAATTGTTCAGCTGCAGAAAGTAGATCTGCATTACTCAGTCTGTTGAACTGCCAAAGAAACCCCCAAAAGGGTACAAATTAGTCACAGTGCCTCAAATCGACATGTAAGACCTGATTGAATAGAGTCAATGATGACAAGGAAGACATTGACCCTATAATGCTGCTTGACATCGGATTCAGTAGGTAAGTAGCGACTGGTGAAGAACTCAGATGAAATGCCGATATCCTGTGCTACTAATTTGGACTCAGTCAGGATCGCATCCCACTGTTAACGAATCTGTTGAATGTCATTGATAAGACTTTCAATATTATCCCTCTCAACATCAAGTGTAGCATTGCGTGCTTCAATTACCAGATTAGTTTGGTGGATCATTGTAAGTAGTTTCATCCACAAAGATGACATCAGAATGCATTCAAATTTGGACATGTGCTTCTGAATAGACTGAAGTTCAGTTCGAGCCTGTGCAGTGAGATTCACACAAATGCTGAATGGTACACAAATGCTGAAAAGACAAAACGAAGGAATACTAATTAAGAACACAAAATGAAACAGGTTATTATCCTTATCACTGAATCAAAACTCAAGTATGCAAGATATAATATAACAGGCTGAGCTGAAGACAAAGGGATGACATATATATAGTAAACACAGACACGGATACAGACAGAGGGATAATATCCAAAAATTTCAAACGTGTGTCCTCACGAAACTCACTGTACAAAATTTTCCTCACGAATTTTCACCTTGAATCTGGGCCTATAGACTACGAAAGCCTATGATGATGGCCAAGCTAGGGCTCAACCAACCAACCAGTCACCTCTTTTAGCTACCATATGAAGATAATAATGAGGAATTCTCACACATAAATCCTTAGCCAACTAGATGTAAAACTATAAAGACACTAAAATGTAACAATTCTCTACCTTTCAACATGCACTTGATCCAGCAGTGGTTTGTTTATATAATCAGCTGATCTGAGAGGACACGTTCATCACGGTCTAATCTTGTGCCATCAGAACCGATATATTTTTATTAATATTTATGAACATTTTTAACTCTTTAATATGACAAAATCTATATCAGTTAACACAAAAATTATGTCTTTTACCAAATCACATCTCTTATTTGCTTAAATTTGCAGCTCTAAGCTGAGATAGAGTGTCACATTTTGGCCCGATAGGGATGCGCATAAAAACAAGTTGCGAAACTTATCAAATGCCAAAAAATTAACAAGTGTCTAAATTTGAGGCCCTCTTTGAGCTTGAGGCCCAGGCCAAATGGCCCTTCTGGCCCCCCTCTGATTGGCCCTGTCTGGAAGCTCCTCGTGTGCAGAAGATTTGGGGCAATGGTGGAGAAAGGGTTAATAAGAATCAGTGACATTTTAGTAAAAGAATGGAGCAGCGCCATAATGGAAGAAAGGAGGGGCCTGCATGCACCATTGCCTGCCCCACGGATCCCGGCAGAGCCAGGAGGGATTGGGCTGGCCCCTTGTGCAGGGATGGAGAAGGTTGCATAGAGCCATTTCTCCTGATCCATGAATGCACAACACCCTAGGACAACCACAGGCCCTGTGCTCCCTCCATCTGCCCCCCAGTCAAAGCCCGTGCTCTGCTCTCCCTTGGTACTGGCCCACAAAGAGGGCTGGTTGCACTGGGGAGGGCAGCAGAAGCTGTGTCTTTGCACTCCCTGCAGCACCACCCCTCGTGATGGACACAGGAACCATGCGGCGGGGAGGAATGGGTGAGAATGGGCTAGTGCAGGAGACCCCGCCACAGAGTAAGGAGCTGGGGGTGAAGGTCTTGGGCCTGGGTCCACAGAGTTACGTGGCTCCCAAAGCCCAGACTTCAGTGCCTAAGTTCTGCTTTTAGGCACCGCTGCGATCCGCAAAGCTCCCACTCGGCTGCCACCAGCCTGGCGGTGCCTAAACTTGCTCAGCACTTATATTTGTGCAGTAAAAGGTCCCTCTAGGTGCCTGGTGCCTTTCTCCCACCTAAGCCCCAGCACAATCCATGAAGCAGGGGATGACAGGCACTCCTCTGCCTAAGTCACACCATGCAGCGTCTGATTGCTCAGAGGCCTCCTAATGCCACACAAAACAGCCAGGGCAGGGTGGGGAAGGCTTATATCCAGTAGCTGTGCTTATGGCTGACAACTGCACTGGGACCCCCTCTCCTGGAGCAGCACAAAAGGCTTGGCAGGAGAGAGCCTTGTGTTCCAGGGTTGAACACTCGCTCCCTTGGGCCATATGGTCCTTCCCAGGAGATTCCCCTGGAGAGGTCCCTTTGAAGGGATGCAAAAGTGTAAAGACATGCTGCCAAATTTTCCAAGGTGGCCACTAACTCTGAGACATGGAAGGTCTGGTTTTCAGAGGCACTGAGCACCTACAGCTCCCATTGACTGCAGGCTGAACCACCGCTTCTGAGATCCAGGCCCAAGACATCTCCAGTGGGGCACCAAAACTAGAGACCACTCAGATCAGAGTCACTCTTAGACCTTTGATCCCAGCCTTCAGAACCTTCCTGTAGCTCTCTGTGTGTAACGTTCCGTATCGGAATAGGGATGTGACATGGCGACTTCTTTGGATTTGCTTGAAATGTTAGTTGTCAACATCAGTTGGGAAATGGAGTATCTACCTACCTGCCTATCTATCTATCTATCTATCTATCTATCTATCTATCTATCTATCTATCTATCTATCTATCTATCTATCTATCTATCTATCTATCTATCTATCTATCCCCATACATCTCATCTCTCTCTCTCCACCAATCCCCCCAATCTAGGTGTGGATTCAAGAGGCCTGCCAGTCTGGCACAGGGTGGCCCCTGATGGGGTCAGGCACCCAGCCTACCTATGACAGGATCCTCTAAGGGAGCCAACCCAGCTCCAGCTGTGAGTCGTTAATTTCCTAGGTGGCTGGGCAACAGTTAATTAGCTAGGGAACACCTGGACCTAATAAAGGGTTCTGAGGGCTCCTTCAGGAGGTGCCAGAACAGAGGAAGCCTCTGAGGAGAGGGACTCCTCAAGGGAGTTCCCCAGGAAAGGGACCCCAGGAAAGGTGCTCCTGAAGGGAAGTGTTTTGGAAAGGGGAGAGCTGGGAAGGCCAAGCCCCTAGTCCAGTGGTCTCCAACCTTTTTATGCCCAAAATCACTTTTTGAAAATAAGGGCAACCCAGGATCTACCCCACCCCTTCTCCGAGGCCCCGCCCCTTCCCCAAAGCCCCCCCTCCATCCCTCAGCCCCCCCACATTGCTCGCTCTCCCCCACCCTCACTCACTTTCACTGGGCTGGGGCAGAGGGTTGGGGTTGGGGGTTGGGAGGGGGTGCAGGCTCTGGGCTGGGGCCAAGGAGCTTGCAGTGTGGAAGGGGGCTCCAGGCTGAGCCTGAGGCAGGGGGTTGGGGTGCAGGAGGGGGTGAGGGGTACAAGCTCTGGGAAGGAGTTTGGGTGCAGGAGGGGGCTCTGGGCTGAGGCAGAGTGTTGGGGTGCAGGAGGGGGTGCAGGATGCTGGCTCTGGGAGGGGACTCAGGGTTGGGACTTGGGGTGTAGGAGGGGGTTCGGGTGCAGGAGGGGGTATGGGGTGCTGGCTCTGGGAGGGGCCTGAGGGTTGGGGTGAGGCCTCCTCCAGGCAGCATTTACTGTGGGCGGCTCCCGGTTGGTGGCGCAGGGAGGCTAAGGTAGGGAGCCTGCCTTAGCCCCGCTGCGCCGCCAGAGATCACAGTCGACTGGGAGAGTCCCCAGGTTCGACCAGTCGATCGCGATCGACCGGTTGGTGACCACTGCCCTAGGGAGATGTAGTCCCGGCAAAAGGACCTTCCCAGACAGCAGCAGGTGCTCCAGATTGCAGAGAAGCTACACACTGCTCTGGAGAAGAGCTGCAGTTGTTTGACTTCTGAGGGGGTGCTGTGTCTAGAGAAGGCAAGAGGCTGGACTCTACAGGGGCTCCCGTGTCAAGAGGGTCTTGCTGGTGAAGAGCCTGGATGGAGCCTGGACTCAGTTGGTTCAAACAGATGAAGATTAACGCCACCCAGCCCCACCTTGGAGGGTGGGATGAAGGTTTGCTTACGTGTCCATCTGGCCTTTGATTAAATAAATCAGACCTCTCCAGGGGCAGGTTCACTACATAAAAGCTTCATTGAATTCAATGAAAACCCATTAGAGGAAACGGGCAGGGATGCACCCACAGTTGCATACCAGGCCACCTGGGTCATGCGTGGTGACAGACCAGCCTGGACACAAGGGGGCAAACCAGGCATGAGCACCCACCATAACAGCCATTCAGCTAGCGTCGTTTAGCTGCATCTTTGCTCTCACTCTGCACATGGCATCTCTGTAGACTGCTCATTAATTCATATGTTTGTTGTAATGCTCCACTAGATGTACTCCACTATAGATGGGAGGATAAATTCATTTGCGTTTATGAGGTGCCCAGATACTATGGTGATAGTCATCATCAACATCAATATCAATCCTTGAGCATCTTCAGCTTTTCAGGTGACTTACCCCTAGGGCAGCAAACGGAGGCAGCCAGCAGGAGAGGGAGCTTGGAGGGAGTGTGAGAGCCTTTCCTCCCAGGTCCAGCTCCGTGTTTGATTCCACGATGGCCAGCAATGGAACAGGGCTGGTGACCTGAACAGATGTCATGTTTTTTTTCCTTGCCTGAAGTCAGACGGGATTTCCTGTGCATGAAGTGCAGCTGTGCTGGAGGGAAAGATTCCTGGGTTGGAGAGGCAGGTAGAGACACTACCGAGAAGCAGCACAGCGGAGGAGTTCCTAGACAGCCAGGTTCAGAAAACATCAGTACCCCAGGTTCAAGGAAGAAAGGAACTGACCACCAAGGACCTGGGCAGAGAGGAAGTCAGAGAGGAGACCTGGCAGCTTTAACCACTGGAAGCAAGAGGTCACATCAGCATTCTGCGTGGCTGGAGAGACAGATGAGGCTGGGCAGGCTGTCACCATAAGAGAGGAGAGGACCAGGAGGCATTCAACACAACTAGAAGTTTCCAGCTGATATCAGGTCCTCAATGTGGAAGATACCTCTGAAGCTCCAGCTGGTCCAAGGGAATGGAGAGATGTAGGTGACACCTGTGGATGGCCGTGTCTTTCATCCAGACAATAAACTGGTGCTGCCCCTCCCCTGCCCAGAACTCACTCCTGCTGCAGACCCGTGACTCACGCGCTGCATGTGCCCCCTGGTGGCACCAGGTGGTTCTGCTGCCTCTGGCCCTACGTGAGTCAAAAGAAAGGAACTCTAAGGTAAATTTTTCAATAGGGCCCAAGGCCCAGACTTTTAAAGGTATTTAGGCACCTAGCTTCCACTGACATCAATGGGATTTAGGCACCTAAATACCTTTAAGAATCTGCTCCTAAGTAATTTAGGAGTTTTTGAAAATCCCATCAAGTCCCTACCTGCATCTTTAGGTACCTAAATAGCTTTGAAAATCTACCCCTTCGTTATTTAGGATTTGCAAACCGGGAAAAGGCCTGGGAGTGATGTGCAAACAGAGAAAAGGCCCCAGGTTTGTCCCCAGTGGCGATTTCTCCCAGCTGGACGGCAGATTAAGTGCAGGCTTGAGGTTCTGACAGAGTTGCCAGGGCAGCTCCAGCTCCAGCTAGGCAGAGTTAGTGTGGGTGGGAAGGGTCTGGGCACTGTTTGCAGAGTGAGTCAGCCAGACCCCCGCAGAGATGCAATCTGAACTCCTGTGTGTGTGACTGCACTCCAAGCTGCCCCTCGCTAGCCAGGCCCAGGCCCAGCTGGACTCAGCTATACAAACACACTATACACCCAGGGGTTCCACACTTCGCATCTGTGCAGGCCAGCCCAGTGCACACCCTACAGGCGCTCTGCATCCCTCCATCCCCACCAAGCTCCCTGGGTGCCACCCTCCCACCCCCCAGCCTCTCCTCTGCCAGGGGCTCTTTGTGTCTCCTTTCCCCTGCCCCATTCCAAGTCCCCCCATTGTCCTCCCCATGCCAGGGTCCCTCAATCTGACCCTCAACAGGGGTGCTGTGTTTCCCCCCGTTTCCTCCTCCCTCCATCCCAGGGTCCCTCCGTCTCCCTCACATGGCAGGGGCTCTGTATACTCCCCCATTTCCCTCTTCCCCCATTCCCTCATGCTCCCCATACTGGATTTACCAATCTCCCCCCCTTGCCGGGTTTCCCCCATGCTAAGGGGTCTCTGTTCCCTCTCCCCCCATCTCAGGGTCCCCCATTCTCCTCCCCATGCCAGGAGTTATGTGCCAGCCTCCATTCCCACTTTCCCTCCATTATTATTTGTCTAGGGGTGAAGTTGTTTGGGTGTTAACATGTTAAGCTCTGTTGGGGGGCTGGGCGGAGCTAAGCTGGGGTGATGTTGTGGCACACGGTGGGAATGGGGCTCTTTGACCTGTACCCAACTGCAGAGGTGCCTGACGCTGTGACTGTGTCCCCTGTTTCCCCCCATTGGTTCTCTGGTTCCCCCCAACCCCATCCCTGGAGCTCTGCAGTGGATGGGATCTGGATTCCGGACGTCATTGTGTTCCAGAGAGTCAGAGAAATGCTGTTGCGTTGCGGGCAGGGGCCTCGCAAGCTTGGCCAACACTAAGATACACGTTGCTCCACAGCTAAGGTCACCCTGACCTGACCGGATTGTCCGTGGATCAGGGCCAAGCTCTGAACTTGGTCCCTGGCCGCAGAGGGTGGTTGTGTGTGACAAACCCTGGCCATGTATCAATACAGAAACCACAGGCTTCAGCTGGGCTGGAACCTGGGACCTTCAGCATAAAAACCTGGGAGCCAGGAACTGGTGCCCTCCACTATTGGGGGCGGGGAGGGGGGGATGCTCACACACACAGCCAGTGTCCTTCATGTGTGTTGCAAAATTGTCTGGCACCCAGAGATGGGGGAAAGACTAGTTGGGGCCTGCACCCTGGCAGTGGGCAGGGTGTGTGGGCAAGGCACATGGGGGGAAGGCAGGTTTGTGTAGGGCTGGCCCATGGGGTAAACCAGGCTAGCCTGGGGGAAGGGGGCAGGGAGTGTGGGGCTAGCACTCAAGAGTGGGGGATGCATGGTGTGTGGGGCTGGCAATTGGGGGGGGTGGGGCTGGCACCTGGGGATGGGGCATGCTGTGTTGGGGTGTAGGTGGGGTGGCACCTCGGGGAGGGGCAGTTTAGAGATTCATAGATTGCAAGGCCAGAAGGGCCCATTGTGCTCATCTCGTCTGAGCCCCTGCACACCACAGGCCAGAGACCTGCCCCCGGCTGGCCCAGCCCACTTCCTAGAGCAGATCTGTCAGAAAAACATCCCAGCTTGCTTTTAAAATGGCCAGCGATGTAGACTCCATCACGCCCCTTGGGGGATGGTCCCCAGGGCTAATTACTGTCCCTGTTACAAGTGTTTGCCTTGTTGCCAGCCTGATTGTGTCTAGCTTCAGCTTCCAGCCCTTGGATCATTACATCTCCCTTTCTCTGCCAGCCTGCGGGTGGCGGGGTGTGTGGGGCTAGCAGGCGGTTGGAGAGAGGAGGGGTGTGTTGGGCTGGCACACGGGAAGGTTGGGGGAGGCAGGATGAGTTGGGCAGGCATGGGGGGTGGGATATGTGGGGCTGGCACACAGGAGGTGGGGTGAGGGGGCGGGGCTGGCACATGGAGTGTGGGGCCAGGGAGTGTGGGGCTGGCACACAGGGGAAAGGGATTGTGGGGCTGGCACAAGTGTGGGGGCAGGGGGTGGGGCTGGCACAGGGAAGCCGGTGCAGAAACCCAGAGGAATACAGTTTTGTCATTAAGCCCGCCATGAGCACAGGCTCCTGGCACAGGGAGGAGGGTAGAGTGATGGGGGCAGAGTTCAGCGGGTTTATCCCCTGTGGTTTCTTGGGGTTAACAATAAACCCACGTGTCTGGTCTTTCAGGTCAGGGTGGCAAGTTGGTGCTGCCGTCTGCCCAGTCCCAACCTTCCGGCCCAGTGTCAACAAACCAGGGAGTGCTCGCAAATGACACAGCGCAAAGCCAGGAAAGCCCCATGTGTGGCAGCTGCCAGGGAGCCACTGGGGTGAGGGCCTGGCCCACAGGGCAGGGCATGATTGTGGGGACACGGGGGCCGTGGGTGTGTGAAGGCTGGCATGGCACATTGTGGCTGGGGAGACTTGGGGGTGGCATGGTGTGTTGCAGGCGAGGGGTTGGCATGGCAGTGTGTAGTGATGGCAAATCATGCCATGTCTGGCTGGTCCATGGGGATAGCATGGCTCTCATGGCTGGCATGGGGATGGCGTGGCATGTCACTGCTGGCTGGGTGTGGGAATGGCATGGTGGGTTGTGGCTGGTGGGGGTGTGGGGCAGAATGATGTGTCATGTCTGGCATGGGAATTTTGGGGGTGGCAGGCTGTGTTGTGCCTGGTGGTGGCGGGGGGCATGGTGTAACTGACAGGGGCATGGGGCTATGGCTGGTGAAGGCGTGAGGTGTGTGGCGTGGCTGGTGGGGTTGTGGTTGGTGGGGACATGGGGGACATGGTACAATCAAATGCATTCAGCATATTTTTTAACCAATTATCAATAAGGTTTATATGGAAAGTTATTAAAGCAAGTAATGACGGGCGATGCCAGGCCAAATTCCCAGCAGAGAGCATGCACCCAGTTTCTTTTATTTTCCTGCAATTCCTTTATTAGAGATGACATAATTTTTATTTCCATTAATGAGATTCCAACAGAATTTTGCTGGCATCTTTCTATAGTTACACTTCGATCATGTCTTAGTTCTATGTAATTTACAGTCCGGTAGTCTATTCTGCTCTTTAAGAAACACAGTTCATTTATTAAGAACATATATGGACCTGTGGACATTCTGGCATTTGAAATTAGTTAGTAAGACATGAATCTTTGGTAACTGATTTTTGAAAAAACAAATCAGCAAAAGCGAACCGTGTTCCCAATGAGAACAGGAGTGGGAAACACAAGAAAATGACAATGATCATACATATCACTGACAGGAGATCTCGAAAGCTAATGGTACAGACATCAAGATAAAAAAACAAAATCACCCTCCAGAGTTCAAGGGTTCTGCTTTAGCATTACTGTGTGAGCAGGCGCCTTTCCTGATGTGCTCTAGTCTAAAGCACAATCCACCCAGTATGTAGTGCTCAATCTCACTCTTCACAGCTCCTCCCTAAACTCAGCTGCTCCTAAGGTTCCTTCCTCAGGAGTACTCAGCCCACCCCCTAGGTCTTCTGGGAGGTAATGAGCCGTGATCTGCCTCAGTAAGTCGGTAGGGCCTACTTAACATTTCCAGCAGGGTCAACACCACCTGCTAGCAGAGGCAGGCGAGCACTGCCAGCCGGGGGTCCAGCCGGTTCACCCACTGCCACAGGTTTCTGACACCACCCAGCACCCGTAACAAGGTGAAAATATATACAAAGGTCAAATCAACAGGATGTTCCTGTGATGCAGCTGGCCCTCAAAGTAAGGCCTGCGGGGCTACGCGGCAGCGGGAGTGCTGGGTACTGAGCACCTCTGACAATCTGGTCCGAAGGAAGCTCTGCTGCTGGGAATGGCGAAGGATCCCACTTCAGGACACTGGCCCAGACCCTTGGCTCCTCTTCAATTCCTTTGACACCCTCAGTGTAATCCAGCAACGGGGAGTGCTGAGCCGGCGCTGCGATCCAAATACCGCTCCTTTCCTGCCCCGCAGCATGCAGTCCTGGAGCTGAAGGCCAGAAGGGAGCACCAGACCATCCAGTCTGACCGCCTGCAGATCACGGGCCCCCAGCTCCACCCAGCCCCCGCACACCAAACCCAACAACCGAAATGAGACCACAGTATTACAGCCCACAGGAGACTAAACCGCTCCATGCCACAGGCAGAGAACAAGAGGGGCCAAGGGGCCCCAGTGCCCGAGGCCCTGCAATGGCAGGGAAATGAGTGAGTGAGAGATACCCAGAAAACCCTGGCAAGTGACCCGCACCCCCATGCTGTAGAAGAAGGTGAAACTCCCCCCAAGGTCACTGTCAGCCTGACCTGGGGCAAAATTCCTCCCTGACCCCCACAGGTGATGAGTTAGTCCCTGGGCATGGGAGCAAGGGCCAGCCAGCCGCAAACGTGAGTGAGAGATTGCCCAGTGCCCCTCACAGCCCTGTCCCTGTCCCTCCAGTGACCCATCTCCAGCTGTGGCCATCCCTGAGGCTTTAAACGAGAGAGAGAAAGAAAAGAAAAACAGAATACACTGGGCGGGAAAGCCCCATCCTGACCCCTGCTGGCGGCCGGCTGAAACCCGGGAGCATGAGGTTTTAGGAATATAAGACAAACCAGAAGGGCTCCCCAGGGCTGCTGAGCCCTGTCCCCCACCATCACAAACAGCCCTGTCATACAATCCCACCCATACATTTGTCCAGCTCTCTCTTGGAACATATTAAGTCGTTTGCCCCCCTAACTCCTATTGGGAGGCTGTTTCAGAACCTCACCCCTCTGGTGGTTAGAAACCTTTTCATTTCCAGTCTGAATTTGTTTATCCCCATTTGTTCCTGTGCCAACCTTGTCCTTGAGCTTAACTGGCTCTTCCCCCTCCCTGGTGTTACCCCCGTACTGTATTAACAGAGAGCAACCCAAGCCCCTCTCAGCCTCCTTTTTGCTAGGCTCTGACTGTCTCCTCTCCTAAAACAGGCCCTGCATTCCCTCGATCATCCTCATGACTCTTCTCTGCACCTGTTCCCATTTGAATTCACCCTTTGGGACCATGGATGAGCAGAACTGCCCGCGGCGTTCCGGGCGGGCTTAGCCGAGCTTTGTACAGTGCCATTAATAGTTCTTGATTGCCGCTGGAAATGCCTCAGCTGATACGTCCCAGGATCACTTTTGCCTTTTTTGCAGCCGCATCCATCATCATCCTGTGATTGACCCCCACGCCCAGGTCTCTCCTGCTCTGATGCTTCCAGCTGACGAGCCCCCCCACCTGTGTACTACTGAAGGCAGACGAACGGGTCTTTAATTGCCTGGAGGCTGGGCCAGAGAGGAGGCATATCAGGGCTGCTCTAACATGCCAGGCCAGTTCAGCCCTGGCGCTCAGGATCAGGGGGCTGGGAAGATGGAGGAAAGCCTCCAGTGCCCCTGTGCTGAGAGGCCTGGGGTGGGAGGAGGAGTGGGGCCAAAGCTGAGAGCCAGCTGTGGGAGAAGCAAGGGCTGCAGACCGTTGGTCTCTGAGCTGCTCCGCTTTGCACCAGGACTGGGACGGCAGGATCATGCAGCAGGAGGGGGAGGGGAGCCAGGCCAGGCCCTGTAAGGACAAGAGGGGAGATTTTTGGCACCAGCTGGAGGGGACAGTGGTTTGGACTGAACTGGGCTGGGATGAGATACCGGTGGTTTGGGGAGGAAATACCCCTGTTGAGGCCAGCTGCCAGTGGCTGGAATGAGAGGCACCCGGCCTCCCCTCTTGCCCCACAGGAAAGCCCCTGCACAAGGGGAGGGACAGGGTCATCAGCAAACACCTTACAGAGAAAGAAAATTGGCTCTCCGGGGAAGGGGCCTCATCGCCTGTGTTATGACGTCAGGCTCTGTGCACCCTACAATAACAACTTCTGGGCCAGTGGCAGCACAATGTGCAGCCGTGCAGGGGCTCGCGCTGGGCTGGCTGCACCTGGCTGGGAAGGGAGGTCCTGGTGGTTCCTATCCTGGGCCTGATCCTGAGTGCTGCAGCAGCTACTCCAGCCTGCCTGGGTCCCACTCTTGCCTCCCCCTCCCACACGCGTGCACGAGTCTATGCAGAGAGGAGCCCCCCAGTATTTCCACTGCAGGGATGCCAGTTCCCTGTGGGCTGGGGTTGCCAACTTTCTAATTGCACAAAACCGAACACCCTAGCCCCGCCCCTTTCTAAGGCCCCCCCTGCCCCGCCCCTTCCCAAGGCCCCAACCCCCACTCACTACATTCCCCCTCCCTCAGTGTCTCGCTCTCCCCCACCCTCACTCACTTTCACTGGGCTGGGGCAGGGGGTTGGGGTGCAGGAGGGGGTGAGAGCTCTAACTGAGGGTGAGGGCTCCGGGATGGGGCCAGAAATGAGGGATTCAGGGTGCGGGAGGGGGCTCCGGGCTGGGGCAGGGAGTTGGGGTGTGGGAGGGAGTGAGGGCTCTGGCTGCGGTTCAGGGCTTTGGTGTGGGGCTGGGGATGAGGGGTTTGGGGTGCAGGAGGGGCCCCCAGGCTGGGGGGTGGGGCCAAGGGATTCAGAGTGCAGGAGGGGGCTGTGGGTTGAGGCAGAGGGTTGGGGTGTTGGAGGGGGTATGGGCTCTGGGATGGGGCTGGGAATGAGGGGTTTGGGGAGCAGGAGAGGGCTGTGGGTTGAGGGGGGGCTCAGGGCTAGGGCAGGGGGTCAGTGTTGGGGCACGGGCTTACCTCGGGTGGCTCCCGGTCAGCGGTGCTGCAGGGCTAAGGCAGGCTCCCTACCTATCCTGGCATCAAGGAGCACTCAAAGATGATAAGGTCATTGCGGAGAAACTAAATGAATTCTTTGCATCGGTCTTCACTGTTGAGGATGTGAGGGAGATTCCCACACCTGAGCCATTCTTTTTGGGTGACACATCTGAGGAACTGTCCCAAATTGAGGTGTCATTAGAGAAAGCTTTGGAACAAATTGATAAACTAAACAGTAGTAAGTCTCCAGGACCTGATGGTATTCATTCAAGAGTTCTGAAGGAACTCAAATGTGAAATTGCAGGACTACTAACTGTCATCTGTAACCTATCATTTAAATCAGCTTCTGTACCAAATGACTGGAGGATAGCTAATGTGACGCCAATTTTTAAAGAGGGCTCCAGAAGTGACCCTGCCAACTACAGGCCAGTAAGCCTCACTTCAGTACCGGGCAAACTGGTTGAAACTATCGTAAAGAACAAAATTGTCAGACACATAGATTAACATAATTTGTTGGGAAATAGTCAACATGGTTTTTGTAAAGGGAAATCATGCCTCACCGATCTACTAGAATTCTTTGAGGAGATCAACAAGCATGTGGATAAGGGGGATCCAGTGGATACAGTGTATTTAGATTTTCAGAAAGCCTTTGACAAGGTCCTTCACCAAAGACTCTTAAGCAAAGTAAGCAGTCATGGGATAAGAGGGAAGGTTCTCTCATGGATTGGTAACTGGTTAAAAGATAGGAAACAAAGGGTAGGAATAAATGGTCAGTTTTCAGAATGGAGAGAGGTGTCCCCCAGGGATCTGTACTGGGCCCAGTCCTATTCAACATATTCATAAACGATCTGGAAAAAGGGGTAAACAGTGAGGTGGCAAAATTGGCAGATGATACAAAACTACTCAAGATAGTTAAGTCCCAGGCAGACTGCGAAGAGCTACAAAAGGATCTCACAAAACTGGGTGACTGGGCAACAAAATGGCAGATGAAATTCAATGTTGATAAATGCAAAGTAATGCACATTGGAAAACATAATCCTAACTATACATATACAATGATGGGGTCTAAATTAGCTATTACCACTCAAGGAAGAGATCTTGGAGTCATTGTGGATAGTTCTCTGAAATCATCCACTCAGTGTGCAGTGGCAGTCAAAAAAGCAAACAGAACGTTGGGAATCACCAAGAAAGGGATAGATAATAAGACAGAAAATATCATATTGCCTCTATATAAATCCATGGTACGTCCACATCTTGAATACTGCATGCAGATCTGGTTGCCCCCATCTCAAAAAAGATACATTGGAATTGGAAAAGGGCAACAAAAATGATTAGGGGTATAGAACAGCTTCCGTATGAGGAGAGATTAATAAGACTGGGACTTTTCAGCTTGGAAAAGAGGCGACTAAGGGGGGATATGATTGAGGTCTATACAATCATGACTAGTGTGGAGAAAGTAAATAAGGAAGTGTTATTTACTCCTTCTCATAATACAAGAACAAGGAGCCACCAAATGAAATTAATAGGTAGCAGGTTTAAAACAAACACAAGAAAGTATTTTTTCACACAACGCACAGTCAACCTGTGGAACTCCTTGACAGAGGGTGTTATGAAGGCGAGTACTATAAAGGGGTTCAAAAGGGAGCTAGATAGATTCATGGAAGATGGGTCCATCAATGGCTATTAGCCAGGATGGGCAGGGATGGTGTCCCTAGCCTCCGTTTGCCAGAAGCTGGGATTGGGGGACAGGGCATGGATCACTTGATGATAACCTGTCTGTTCATTCCCTTTGGGGCACCTGCCATTGGCCACTGTCAGAGGACAGGATACTGGGCTTGATGGACCTTTGGTCTGACCCCAGAAGTGGCCAGCAAGTCTGGCACCTAGGCAGGGGGGCCAGAAGGCTCGGCGCACTGCTCTTACCCGCAGGCACCGCCCCCCACTCCAGCTCCCATTGGCTGATGCTCGGGGCGGGGGCAGCACGTGGAGCCCCTTGACCCCCCCGCCTAGGAGCCAGACCTGCTGGCCGCTTCCTGGGCGCAGCACGGTGCCAGGACAGGTAGAGATTAGTCTGCCTTAGCCCTGCAGCACCGCCAACCTGACTTTGAATGGCCCGGTCGGCAGTGCTGACAGGAGCCAGCCGGGTTCCTTTTCAACCGGCTGTTCCGGTCGAAAACCGGACGCCTGGTCACCCTACTGTGGCCCCCTCCTACACACACATTCCTCCACCCTTCATCCAGCCCCCTGAGTCAGAGGACAAGGTCACTGGGCAATGAGGCCTTTGGGAGGAGGAGAGGGAAAGGGCCCCAGGGAGGTGGCTCTCATGGGCCTGGCTAGTGAGCTGCAGAGGCCCGGCTGCACAAGGTGGTGGAAGTAGGGCAGGGTGTCTCCCGCTCTGCAGCTGCTCACCCTTTGCACCACTCAGCACAGTCAGGCTAGGAAGAGGCAAGAGCCTACGCAAGCTGCTTCTCACAGGACGCCCTCCTGTTTGTGTGTGAGCTGGACTCCCATCCACAACTTCTTCTCTGATTACAGTGCTGTTGGAAAACAACATGTTTGGATTCTTAAATTAGACAGCCCCAAGGCCCTGCAGACAGATAAAGGCCTGCTTATGCCTTGCACGTGTTTCTAGCTTTGCTGGGACATGCTGCTCCTGGAAATATTACATCAGGGGGTCCTGGGAAAGCTCAGCTTCCAGAGTCGAGTTTAACTTTCACCTACATCTGGGGATTCCAGGAAGATAGCACAGGGCTCACTCCCCTGAGAGCCGGATGCTGGTTCACTCTGCTTGGGAGCCTGGGTCACTGGGGACTGAGCATATGGACAATGCCTGGTGCACACGGCAATGGTCAGGGGTCCCAATTTCAAAGCTGATCATTTGTCAGAAAATCTGTCCTAGAAAATTTCCTATCTGCTCTCCATTATTCTCCTCTTTGAAATCCAGTCGGGGATCAGCAGCAGCACCATGTGACCAAGATGAGCAACCACGCAGCACGAACAGCATTATTATTATTTTATTATTTATATTGTGGTAGTGCCCAGGAGCCCCTGTCATGGGCAAGCCCCCCTGCTGTGCTAGGCGCTGTATGTTGTTTAAGGTGTATTACGGTAGTGCCTAGGAGCCCACATCATAGACCAGCCCCACCCTGTTGTGCACGGTGCTGTACATTATTTAAGGTGTATTACAGTAGCGCCTAGGAGCCCCCGTCATGGACCAGGCCCCCAGTGTGTTCGGTGCTGCACTCGCAGAACAAAGGAATGGGCCCTGCCCTGGAGAGCTGACCATCTAAGAGCAAATCACAGACAGGGAAAAGTGAGCAGTTTCCGAACAAACAGGAAACTGTAAATTATTTGTGCAAATATTCAGCAAATCCGTATGTATAATTAATCCACCAAAGGAGCCCAGATTGTCCAAGACACAAATTGTTTCATGTACTGTTTCTGGATAATAACGTGAGAGGACTCCATGCTTGTAAAACTAAACTGGCTCTGTATTAAGAGAACTAGTTACAGAGATGTTGCAACTGCAGCGGGCATTCCAGCCATGTGCACACAGACTGGCTTCCTGTCCTCCAAACTCTTCCCTGTTGCAGCCTGTGCTCCTCTCTCCAGCTTCCACGCAGGTTGTTACGTGAGTCACTAACTGCAAAGGGGCTACGCTTGTAATGAGCGCTGTTGGTAAACAATTGCTCGAGCAGTTCTTAGCTCCTGGGTGACCCTGGGCAGGTCACAACCCATTGCTGGGCCTGTGTTTGCCCTCCACCCATGTCTGTTTAGAACTGTCAGCTCTTTGGGCCAGGGCCTGTCGCCTGTCTCCTGCATGGTGTTTGTACACCACCTGACAATCTCAGCTGGGGCCTGCAGGCACTAGTGTAATACACATAATACAAACAGCATTCCTAATATCCCTCTGGCACCTGGAACTTATTCCCTTCCAAGGCATCTGCAGAGGAGTGAAGGAGATGTTTGGATAACCAGGATGTTCATAGACTATCAGGGTTGGAAGGGACCTCAGGCGATCATCTAGTCCAACCCGCTGCTCAAAGCAGGACTGATCCCCAGACAGATTTTTGCCCCAGATCCCTAAGTGGCCCCCTCAAGGATTGAACTCACAATGCTGGAGTTAGGAGGCCAATGTTCAAACCATTGAGCTATCCCTCCCCCTGTTGATCAAGTCTTGGCACTTTCCAAGTACTTCACCCTTTGAAAGCGCTTCACGACCATTCAGTAATAACCCCGCGGGGAAGAAGGAGAGTGTTATTATCCCTCATCATCCAAAGGGCTACATTCAGAGGAGAGCTATGGGTCACATTCACCCCAGGTAACTCCACTGAGTTCAGGGGGGTCACCACAGGTATCAGTTTGGCCCTGAGTGACCATGTTGGTGTAATTCATGCGTTCTTCTGCCTCTGATACGTGAACTTTGCCAGCTTAGCGCCCTCTAGGTTCCCGTAGACATGGGCGGCGAGTTCTATGGGCCCGTGGTGCCTGGGCTCCAGCAATGTCTCTCCCTCGGCCCCACCTTCTGCCCCCAGGTGCTCCCCCCGTGCATCCCCCGGGCGATTTAAAACGGCCCCGGGGCCCCCACCCATCACTGGCAGCGCAGCGGAGCTGAGCGGCTTCCTGCCTGCTCGCTCCACGTGGCTGCCGGCCCCTCCCTGCGGCCCCTGGGCGGGGTGAGTCTGTGTCCACGCGCGCTGCTCCCACCCCAAGCGCCCCTGTGGCCAATAGGAAGCTGCGGGGGCAGTGCCTGGGGGTAGCAGCGCGCGGAGGCCTCCCAGCCCGCCCTGCCTAGGAGCCCCAGGTAAGCGCCCCCCCTCCCGCCCCCACATAGCCCATCCTGCCCCCAACCGCCCTCCCCGAGCCTGCATCCCCTCCCCCTTCCCACACACCCCCTCCCATCCCCAAACTCCCTCCCAGAGTCTGCCCCCTCCCTCCACACCCCCTCCCATCCCCAAACTCCCTCCCAGAGTCTGCACCCTCCCTCCACACCCCCTCCCATCCCCAAACTGCCTCCCAGAGCCTGCACCCCTCAACCCCACCTCCTGCACCCCTACCCCCTGCCCCAGCCTGGAATCTGAACCCCTCACCCCCTCCTGCACCCCTGCCCCAGCCCAGAGCCTGCACCCCAGACCCCCTCCCCCACCCAAACTCCCTCCCAGAGTCTGCACCTTGCACCCCTCCTGCACCCCAATCCCCTGCCCCAGCCCAGGGCCTGCACCCCAGACCTCCTCCCTCCACCCAAACTCCCTCCCAGAGCCTTAGGCAGGTTGGGGGGCAAAATTTGGGGGGCGGGCTCTGGGTGTTCTGGGCACCACCAAAATTTCTACAAACCTGCTGCCCCTGCCTGTAGACTCATTTAAACTCACACCCACTTCCCAACCCCTCCCTAACCCCCGCCCTTTCTCCCCATCGCCTGGCTGCTTTATGCGGGGAGGGGCCAGCAGGGCAGGAAGAAGAGCAGCTGCCAGGAGGTTGTAGGAATGTGCAAGTTGAAGGAGGCGTCCCCTTTCACTGACTTCCACGTCTGTCTGTCCCCTCCCCCTGTGCCGGTGGGTCACTTCCACGCCCC
This sequence comes from Emys orbicularis, assembly GCF_028017835.1. Classification (NCBI taxonomy): domain Eukaryota; kingdom Metazoa; phylum Chordata; order Testudines; family Emydidae; genus Emys; species Emys orbicularis. The sequence goes on along the minus strand of NC_088706.1, from coordinate 2,604,632 downwards.
AGAGAGGTGAGCTGATCCCTGAAGGCCACCCAGGAAGAGAGCCAGGCTTAGAACGTAGCCGTGCCAGACTCACGCTCCCCCAGGCTGCTGCGACACACGGCTTGGATGTCGGCGCAACGGGCAGACAGGCCCCTCTCTAGGAAGGGCAGGATCATTTCCTCTCTGGAGGAGCAGGCGAAGGTTCTCACACACCAGTGAGTTCCTGGCTCCTAGCCCCACGCTCAGTCTGAAGACCCCATGGCCTCTCAGGCTGGTAACCAACAGCGGGAGTGAGGTCAAAGGCCAAAGTGCTGGAGGAGAGCGAAAATGGCCAGGCCAGAGGAAAGTCCAGAGGGGCTTGAAGCCGCAGACTTCCTGGGGGGGTGGGGAAGGGTGCACAAACACAGCCTCACAGCTAGATCAAAGAGGTTCCTGGGTTATGACAAAATAATTAAATTATCCACAATGTAGAAAGCCCTGCTAGAGGAGACACCGTCCTAGCTCTCCTCAGGGCAGACAATGCGCAGGACTCGCAGGGGACACTTTGGAGGAGTCATAGTAAGGAATGGCCTTAGACCGTGCAAGCTGTCGCAGGCACCTTCTCTGCTGCCCATTTACCACCTCAGCACCCTTCCCCACACAGCCTTCCTAGCTAGTTTACCAGCCCTGCACTCTGCCCCCTCCCTCAAAACCAGCTTGGAGACAGCTAAATCCCATTCAGGGAACTGATCCCTACCAGGCCATTTCACTGTCACCTTGGAGAGGCTGGGATCTTTGAATGCACTGCACAGCAGCTCTGACATCTCCGCTCAAGCAAGGAATCGAACCCGTGTGGTGCATTAGCAAACAGTGTTATCATTCTTGGTTCCAGGAGCCTGAAACCTTACCACAATTTGATACAACAGGCTACAATTTACCTGCAAAAGACAAAGGAACAAGGGGCAGATGATGTGGCTTTGGAAGGGATTGGAGCAAAGATGTCTGGGTAAAACTGCCAACAAAGGGCGAGGCATTCACAGTCGGTGGCATCTTCTGCATCTTTGCCAGCATCTTCTCTCCATGGCTCTGATCAGCATCCATTCCATACCCAGTCATTGCTTTCTCCGCTGTTGCAATGAAACCCTGGGGTTGTTTGAGAGTGTTTGCTTTGCTGGAGCCATGTGTGACGCTGGTGAAAACAAGAGTACAGTTGCATCATGCTGATGGAGATTGCCAGAACCCAGCTCACTAGCGTTCTCTCCTCCAAATGGCATCTCTGCCCAAATACATATCCCAGAAATACCACTCACCTCCCCCCAGGTGGGTTACCGGGGAGGGGGGGGTGTAAAAAACCCAGCACCATGATGGCCGTGGATCAGTGAGTGAAAGGATAGGGGAGGGGACCCCAGGGGCAGAAGGAGAAAGGGGGGGAGGGGAGGGGAGGAGGAAGGGGAAAGAACATAGGGAGACACACAGATGGAGAGGGAAAGCATAGTTAACTGCAGGAGAAAGAGACACTGCTAGACAGGCCAGGAGGCAGGCAGAAGGGGAAATACAAGATCAGGAGCTGGCCTGTGGGTTTCTGTGCACATCTGGCTGGAGAACGTAAGGCCACTTGGAGTCTAGGGGTTTGGTGCCCAGCACTGGGTGGGTGTTTCAATAGAACTGAACTTCCCTAAAGAACAGAAGCTGCCTCAGGTTAGTTATTCCAGCCCTGAGGCCCTGGCCAACGCTGCTCAGGTGCCTGCGTTTTATGGACATAAAACCTCTGCTGTGAAATGGCTTAAAATCTAAATGGAAGGAAATTGCATTGGGCATTTCAGAGTCTTCCAGGGGAGGGGCTGCCTCTGGCCCCAGCTTTACTTGTTCCATGTCAGCTCGAATTCTCCCTCCCACTGCAGCAGGTAGGTCAGCAACTCTGGCCTGTTTGTAGTGACCCTGGCTCCCCCCCCACTCAGGCCTTTCACCATTGGTGGAAGAGTTTTACCCAGTAAAGCAAGCTCCAAACTCCCCTTTCATAGACTATCAGGGTTGGAAGGGACCTCAGGAGGTCATCTAGTCCAACCCCCTGCTCAAAGCAGGACCAATCCCCAACCATCCTCTTGAGGATTGAGCTCACAACCTTAGGTGTAGCAGACTAATGCACAAACCACTGAGCTATCCCTCTCCCCCTTCCAAACTTTACACCCCTAACCAACATAGATAGATAGATAGATAGGCAGGCAGGCAGGCAGGCATGTATGGGGAGGGATAGGTAGATAGACAGACCGACAGGCATGTCTAGGGAGGGATACGTAGATGCAGATAGATAGACAGACAGACAGGCAGGCTTGTATGGGGAGGGATAGGTAGATAGACAGACAGACAGACAGGCGTATCTGGGGAGGGATAGGTAGATAGACAGACAAGTGTGTCTGGGGAGGAATAGGTAGACAGACAGACAGACAGGTGTGTCTGGGGAGGGATAGGTAGATAGACAGACAGATAGGCGTGTCTGGGGAGGGACAGGTAGATGCAGGTATAAACTCTAGGACTGACTGAACTGACGCACTCTGCAAACACCATTTGAGCCCAACCCATTGACATTCCCTGGCCCAGTCATGGCCCTGCCCCCTTCAGTGCCCCTCATGTCCCTGACCCCTACATGTCCTTTTGCTGCCCTGCCCTGCAGTATGTCTGTTATCCCTAGAGCCAGACCCTCTGTGTACCCTGCCCCTTGCCCCCTTTAGTGCCCCTGCCCCAGTGCCCCACACCGCTGCCCTTCTCCACCCCTCTCTATAGCCCAGCGCTGCAAGCCCCAGGCCATGGGAGGAGCATTGGCTGTTCCCCAGCTGAGGCCGGTCAGAGTGTCCTGCAGGGACTTGGCCAGCTCTGCAGATCAAAGATCAACTCCTGTAAAGGCCACAGAGCAGCAGCTGCCACATTGCCTTGGCTGGGCTTGGTGCAGCTGGACTCGTCCTTCCTCCCATCACCTGTCTCGGGAGGGGAGAGGTCACTGCTCCCACAGAGGGAACCTGCTGGGGGCAGCTCAGCCTGCCCTGGCTTTTCCTGCTGGGGGGGCTTGGCTCAGGGACAGGGCAGTTACAGCCAGAATGGGTGAGATGGCCCAGACCATCCCTCTCCTCAGGCAGGACCTTCCCTGGCCTCTCAATGGGCCCAGTTCCTGCAGCCCCCCACTTCCCCCGCCCCGCACAGGCAAGGGCAGACACAGAGCCAGGGTGAGAGGCTGCGCCCAGATGGCGCGATGGAGAGGCACCAGCAGATGGGCACTAGCTGCTGAGCATGACCCTCTCCCACTGGGGGAAGGGCTGAGAGGACGTTCCAGGAGAAGGCGGGAGGGAGGTCCAGTTGGTAGCTGGGGCTAGTCCGTAGGAGCAGGGCAGTTTGGCACTGAATTCTGGCATGACAGAGGAGCCAGGGGGCTGGGGAGTTCGGGGCCAGAGGTGGGAGTTGTGCAGGGGCATGCTGCACATGCTGAGTCTGGAGGGCTAGGGCTCAGTGGCCATGGCCCAGACAAGAGGGGTGCAGGTCTCGGTAGCCGGGGGGCTCAGGCAGTGGGGAGTGCTGGCTGAAGGGATGGGTGGGTTTGCAGTCAAGGGGGATGTGGGAAGATAGAGGGTTTCTGGTACAGGCTGATGCCCTGGGCTACGGAGGCAGTGGAAGGTGAGTTGTGCTCATGTCAGTCCAAGACATTTCATGGCAGGAAGCTGAGACCCAGCAACCGCGTTAAGCAGGCAAGGCCAGATCCAGCAGGAAGGGAATTTGTCATGGAGCTTCCTGGAAGCAGGTTCTGGCCCACACTGTGGGTCTGGCGAGCCTGCAGCCAGGAGGTGTGGCTACAGCCCGTCTAGGCCTACCCAGTCTGGCTTTGGTCAGTCTCCCCACAACCCAGTGAGGTCAGTAAGTGTAAGGATCATTATCCCCTCTTCACTGAGGGAGAGACAGAGGCAGAGCGATTCAGTGACTCTCCACACAGCAAGTCCCTGCCAGGGATTAGCGCTCAGGAGCTTCTGGCTTCTCCCCTGGACCACATTGCCTGTTAGCGCACAAGACAGCAAGCTGTGCAGGCCTTTGCCCATAGCGGTATCAGGAAAGACGCCCTGCAGACCCAGCACATTGGCTGGGGAGTGTCTGCAATGGTGAACCAGTGTCTGTTTACTAACAGCCTTTCCCCTCTTCGAATTCATGAGCGAACGAGGCCTTCAAGACAAACCCAGCGGAGGTTCCTAGCAGGGTCAGAGCCCAGTGAGTGACCCAGATAATCTGAGATGGATGCTCTGCCAGTGACTGGCAAGACGAGTATAAAATGCAAATGATTCTGTCTCCAGTCCAGTGCAGACCGGTGACACCAGGCCCTAGTCACAAACAATGGGCGTTGCTGGGGGAGGACCGGCTTTGTTACCTGCTCGTCCAGTAGCAGTGAGCTGCTGTCATTGCTCTAGTTTTCCATTAATGAATAAAAACATGTTGCGAGAATCCCATCTTGGCACCAGAAGTGCCGCTACTGAGTCATGTGCCAGTTTGGCTGTTCATTAAATAACCAGGGGCATGTTCCAGCAACCAGCGGTGTTTGAATTAAGTGAGGACGGGAGGAGGGAGCTGGTCTTCAGCCCTCGCAGAGGGCTCCATGGGTATCCTGTCCTGGGAACAGGTTCTGCAAATACAGACAAGTCAGTTGCAATCTGGTGCATTCACTTATTTAGAAACACTTCTAGGTCACCTGGCAGCCTCACACTCAGCTCTGAACTAGCAAAGCCTCACACCTGGGGCCAGATCTGGGAGCTGGGCTGATTAAACCAGCTGAGGAGCTGGCCTGGCGAGTGCACTTCTGCCCTAAAATGTTGCTTGAAGCCTGGTCCCATGGAGCTCCACGTTCCCTGGGCTGAACGCATTTCCTCACCAGCCATGCCCCGCTTGCAAGGCAAAAGGTATTTTTTCTAACTACAGGTGCCACGAACTCAGGCTGGGCACTGGCAGTCAGGCTGGGTCCTTTCCATCTTTCCATCCATGGCTCTTCCCTTGGACCTGTTGCAGTGAGTACTACACTAAACCGAGCACCACAGGGCCGCTACACTGGAATAACCTGTTCAGAGCCAGGCACTGCAGCCCCAAGAATGGTGCTGACCAAACAGACGGAAGCCGGAGAAGAGCCACGAGGTCTGCAGGGGCGGCTTTGTGATGAAGGATTCAGAGCTCCAGCCGGTGGTAGCTGAGCTGAGAGTGGAGACTGCAATTTGACGTGCTATACAATCCGCACATTTCAGGGCAGATGTAGTGGCTTCCGGCAGCCCAGGAAAGGGTTCCATATTTCCTGAAATATTTGATATTATTTGATCCTCTCACAGCCGGGAGAGCCAGTGATTCAGCCAGCCTGCTTTTAGCCTTGGTGGGAATTAAGTTATCTAGGGCCTCATGGCATGTTCTTTGGCCACCATTCGGAAAGTCTTAATCCATTTTATCTCCTGCTGGACAGGATAGATTAGCCCTGTCTTCCAGTTATCCATGAGAGGCAGAAATGGCCGGAGCTCTGGGAATGAACAGATTGGTCTCCTGGATCGCTTGGTAAACTAGGTGCAAGCAAACAATATGCATTTTAATAAGGTTAAATGTAAATCTATCCATCTAGAAACAAAGAATGTAGACCATATTTACAGGATGGGGGACTCTGTCCTGGGAAGTAGTAACTCTGAAAACAATTTGGGGGTCATGGAAGATAATCAGCTGCACATGAGCTCCCAGTGTGACACTGGGTATGTCTACACAGCGAAGAAAACCCCACGCAGGCTCAGGGGGCTCAGGGTGCAGGGCTGTTGCATTGCTGGCCCCACCCCACAGGGTCCTAGAGCCCGGGCTGCAGCCCAAGCCCAGAAGTCTACACTGTAATGAAACAGCCTGGCAGCCCGAGCCCCGTGAGCCTGAGTTGGCTGGCACGGGCCAGCCAGGGGGTTTTCTTTGCTGTGTAGACATATCCAGTGTGGCCTAAAAAGCGAATGTGATCCTGGGAAGAATGAACAGTGGAATCTTGACTACAAGCAGAGAGGTTATTTTACCCTGTATTTGGCACTGGTGTGACTGCTGCGGGAACACTGTGTCCAGTTCTGGTGCCCACCATTCAAGAAGGCTGTTGATAAATTGGAGAGGGTTCAGAGAAGAGCCACGAGAATGAGGAAAGGATTAGAAAGGATAGTGAATGATTCAAAGAGCTCAATCGATTTAGCTTTAACAAAGAGAAAGTAAAGGTCAAGGATTACAATCTACATGAGAAAACAAATATTTAATAATGGGCTTCATTCTAGCAGAGAAAGGTCTAACACAATCCAGTGGCTGAACGTTGAAGCTAGACAAAGTCAGACTGGAAATACGATGTACATTTTTAACAGTGAGAGTAATTAACTATTTGAACAGTTTACCAAGGGTCATGGTGGAGTCTTCGTCACTGACAATTTTAAATCAGGATTTGATGTTTTTCTGAAAGACCTGGTCTAGGAAATATTTGGGGGCAGCTCTCTGGCTTGTGCTGTACAGCTGGTCAGGCTACATGATCAAGGCCTTGGACTCTATGAACTTATATCAAGGCCTTCTGGTCTTGGACTCTATGAACCTATAACATGGCCCTGGCATGATGTCAATACTAAAACCCACGTTTTAGATCCCATTGGTAACTAGTTGTAACCAGGGCAACTGACCTCTCCTGTCTCAAAATCAGAAACAGAAAAAATCAATAGAAAAGCAGGAAGCAAGGGAGGTATGCGTTTATGGTCCTTTGTCCTCATGTTAGACAAACACCTGTCAGGGATGGTCTAGATAATCCTTAATCCTGCCATGAGTGCAGGGAACTGGACTAGATGATCTCTCGAGGTCCCTTCCAATCCTATGAGTCTATGCCGCTAATAATAATTCCTGTATTGATTTAAATGTCCTGCTCACAGCTTTGGTTTCTGTTGTTTGGTTAGTTTTCCTTGAAAATTTAGGCTGGGATTATTTTTGAAGGACCCAAAGGGTATGTCTACACTGCAAAGAAAAACCCCTGGCACAGAGTCTCAGAGCCCAGATCAATTGACTCGGGCTTGCAGGGCACTGGCTAAAAATCGCAGAGTAGGCATTGTCACTCCGGCTGGAACTGGGCTCTGAAACTCAGCAAGTTTGAATTAGAGTTAATGGTGGATTCTCTGTAACTGAAAGTCTTTACATCAAGATTTTAGGATTCCAGGAACTCTGGGCCCATTGCAGGAGTGGGTGTAGCACTCTGTACCCCAAAGTAGCACCTTGAAACCCCCATATTCACCACCATCATATAATTATGATGTGTTTTGTACAAAGTGTGCCTTGTGAGGTATCATTTTAAAATTCTTCATCAGTTGAACATTAATATCCTGTTGGATTGTGTGTGCTATCATTGTATGGGAAGTTATGAAGTTTTGCTATGTATGTGTTACTGAAATATGTTGAAAGGTTGGGAATACCCACAACCAGCCTTTCAGGTACAACAATGAAGTAGCCAGACGCACCAGTGGCCAATTAAAGGGAATCCACTCTCCTAACGACCATCCCAGAAGTCTTCTCCGAGCGAGCACATAGACAAAGGAGAAGGCTTGACCAATGGGGGTGAACCCCCACATCACAAGCATAGATGTTTCCAGCAAGCTGGAGGAAACTATAAAGAGGGGAAGTGACATCACGTCTGGAGGACAAAGACTTGGAACTGGGGGAGGGTGGTCCTGGGCTGGAAGGCAGTTCCACCCTATGTATTGAAGATCTGTGACCTGTCTACCATCTATCAGGGTGAGACACTGCTTGATTCAAATCCTGTTTAGTTTATAGAACTCCGACTGAGAATTTACTTTTATTTCTTAGGTAACCAACTTTGATCTCTATGCTCACTACTTATAATCACTGAACATCTGTCTGTCTGTAGCTAATAAATCTGTTTTATATGTTACCTAAACCAGTGTGTTCTGGTTGAAGTGCTTGGGAAATCTCAGCGCAGTTTACAAAGGCTGGTGTGTGTCCTTTCCACATCGAGGGGGGCGGATGGGTAATGGATTTACACTCGTCAGGCTTCTGACCAGGGCAAGACAATACAGTTCTGGGGTGCAAGACTGGGGAGCTGGTGGGGAATTGACTGGAGCCTCTCTATTGATGGTTCATGAGTGGCTGGGAGAAGCATTCATGTAACTCAGCTGGGTGTGTCCCTGCCTGGGGATGTCTGTGTAAGTGCAGTACCTGCCGGTGGTTTGTAGCTTGGCAACAGCATCCCAGGGCGAGAGGCAGCCCAGGTTGGTGGGTAAGGGGTGCTCAGCAGTTCCACAGTCTGGCTTGCACCCCAGGGACCACGTCACAGTGGGTGGGTGAGGTCCTGGGGCCTGCGATATGCAGGTCAGACTAGTTCTTTGTGAGGTCCCACCTGGCCTTAGAGTCTAGGAAGGACGTTTGTTCTGGTATCCTGGGCCACATAGGATGTGTGCATGAGTGTGTGTGGCTGTGCTCTGTGTGTGTGCTCTGTGTGTGCTCTGTGTTTGTGCACGAGTGAGTATCTGTGCTGAATCTGCTGTATGTGTGCACGAGTGTGTGTGTATGTGTTGTGTGTGTCTGTGCTGTGTGTACGTGTGTGTCTGTACTGTGGCTGTACCAGGTGTGTGCATGAGTGTGTGTCTGTGCTGTGGCTGTACCGGGTGTGTGTCTGTGATGAGTGTACGTGTGTGTTTGTGCTGTGGCTGTACCGGGTGTGTGTCTGTGCTGTGTGTACGTGTGTGTCTGTGCTGTGGCTGTACCGGGTGTGTGTCTGTGATGAGTGTATGTGTGTGTCTATGCTGTGGCTGTACCGTATGGGTGTTTGTCTGTGCTGTGGCTGTACCGGGTGTGTGTCTGTGATGAGTGTATGTGTGTGTCTGTACTGTGGCTGTACAGGGTGTGTGCATGAGTGTGTGTCTGTGATGTGTGTACGTGTGTGTCTGTGCTGTGGCTGTACCGGGTGTGTGCATGAGTGTGTGTCTGTGATGTGTGTACGTGTGTGTCTGTGCTGTGGCTGTACCATATGGGTGTGTGTCTGTGCTGTGTGTGCTCTGTGTGGGTGTGTCTGTGAGAAGAGCTCGGGGCTGCGTGGGGGAGAGAGGGGCACTGCGTTGCCATTGCACACACACACAGATGTCATTCCAAGTCCTGACCAGCCAAACTAGGTCAGCTGGCTCTGCCCAGCCCCATGTAACATGCTGAAGGCCAATGGCCTGGTGAGGAAACACAGGAGCGTTCTGTGAGGCCACATCTGACCGTGCAGCTTCCGCTCATGCTCTTCCTGCTCCTCCCAAACAGTTTGGGCTCTTCAGGGAGGCGCCACACACCCCTGGGAGCAGGCGCTGCAGACAGCTGATGCAGGGCTGCCCTGGCTCACAGCTACCACACTGTACTTCTCCCTTCCCAAAGCCGGGTGGGGCCCAGGACGGACATGCCAAAGCTTTTCCACCCACGGCTGGGTGAATGGCCCCGAAATGTGACAGAAGGCAGACCCTGGCAAGGAGCCAAGAGCAGCAAACATTTCCCGTGAATAGTCACACACCGAAGTGAATTTCCCTATGTCCATGTTCATGAGGCTTTTCCACTCACTGCCACCAATTGTGTAGGAGCAAGAGACACCCACAAGAGAATATTGAGCCCACAGACAGTTACAAAGCTTATATCTGATTGGAAATTTCCTGATCCACACAGTACCTCAGTCACATGGCATTGCTTCTGTGCTCTGACTGCATTAGCTAAGTAGCTTAGAGAGGCTGAATTGCACATATTGCAATCTAACCTATAAAGTTGCAATGTAACTTACATCAATTCGTTCCACAAGTTACCGCACAAATGTGTAATGGATTGTTTACAACTCATGTTCTGAACAATCTGCAGATGACCCATTATTCACTGAACGAATTTTCAGTCATAAATACAACTGAGTAAATCCATGGCCAATCTGCAGCTTTGCCAACTCCAACTTTTCAAAAATCATTAACTGGTCCCCCTCCAGATCATGAGATTTTTTTAAAAATAATGCATTATTGGTTGTTTCTATTAATCTTATCAGTTCTGAGCCTTGAGGGTGCACTTGTGTCACGTTTCCAGACTCTTCTTCACAACCGCAAGGGCTAGAAACTTCCTTTAAAAAAATCCCAAAACCAAAACCAACACCCCTGCAAATCAGAGGTTCGTACATATTCCCATGACTCCAGGAGCTGGGAATTTAAGAAAAATCACCAAATATCACACAATTTCTGATAAAATCATGAGCGGAGGAAATACTGGATCTGTTAACAGAAGAAAGACAAAGTCTGTGGAATCAGTTATTCACTTTGAGCTATTCACGCAGCTCTAGCAAATTCTTCTAACTAGCTTTAAAAATCACCCTAGCACAAAGCACTTGGGCAATGTCTTCTGCCTAGGGTCTGAAAGCACTTTACAAACATCAGCGTGTGGCTATGCATTAAAAAGTTACTGGTAAAGCTTCCCGGGGTTCCATGTGGACAGAGCTGCAGCAGATTCCAGGAGAAATTCGCTGTTTCCCTGAAGATGGATCTTCTAACTGCCAACTCCACAAACTCAGCCTAGCTACTGAAAGACCGGTGGGGTTTGCATCGTCCCCAGCAGTGAGCCGAACCAAAACCGATCCAGAACCAGAGAACCAGTTCAAACCAGGATTTTTTACTTGAACCAGAACAGAACCTGAACCATGATTTTTTCTACCTGAACTGAACTGAAAAAAGAATCAGGGTTACCAGTTAAAATAAAAGTTCAGCATTTTTTAAGCTCACTTAAAAAAAAAACCTACTGTGAGCTATTTTCATTATAAAACAAGACAACACAATAACAACAAGGCCGGTGATTGCTCCCAGAGCAGCCTGCCCCAGTCGGAGAAGAGAAGGAGGCCAGCCCCCAAGAGTAGTGGGGGAAGAGGGGACGCTTAGGAGCTGTTAGACTTCCCAGTAACAATGGGGAATTCCCAGTCTTCAGGCCAGACTGTGTCATTCACACCCACTATCTTCCAAACCTGCCCTCGGTGTCACCCCTAGGCAACCGGTGCACCACGGAGCAGCACAGAGCTGCCTGAAAGGGACCGGCGAGGGTTCCCCCGGCAGGAGGGAACCCTGCGCTGGCGCAATGCCAGCCCCTCCTACACCCAATGCCTGGGACATGTCGGGCCAGGAGGGGCAAGGAGTGGGAGGGCCCCACTGGAGGTTGGAGAGGGTGGGACTGGGTGCAAAACCCCTTTTCGCAATGCTCTGTGGCTGCTCTAACTTGGGTCATGGGCTGTTTGGTCTCCTGGCTGCCCTCAGGTTGGAGGAATCAAAAAGGGAGCTCGGCGCTGTCCTCGCCTCCTCTTCCGCGGGTGCACAGGTGTCTCCAAGGGCAGCTGTGGAGCTGCAATGTGAGTGTAGCTAACAGTGCGGCTGCCCAGGCGGGCTCTAGCCAGGGACCCAGACCTATGGCGCAGCTCAAAGCCAAGACGTGACGGGGAAGGGAGCAGAAACCTCCCAAGCCCATCCAGGCCCCCTGCACAGAGCAGAAAGGAAGGAGGCTGAGGACAAGCCCATTTCCTCCCCTTTACCAGTCAGCTCTAATTATCCCCTTTCGCCAAGCACGGAATCGCCAACTTTCTCCAGGCTGTCTGGCACTCGGGATGGGCGGGGGTGGGGGGATAAGAACAAACACAGATAAGAAGGAATGAAAGATCAAAGCTTTCAAAGTGGAATCCAATCAGGAAAATGTTTTCCCCTTTTGACGAATGCCCAGGGCAGTGTGGGAACCAGGATGATGTTTTCCTTTGACTGGGCTCCAGTGGGATGTAAGCCCATACTGTGCTGAACCAAGTGCCAAGAACCATAGGCATCGACTTCAAGGGTGCTCCAGTCTCGGAGCACCCATGGAAAAAAAATAGTGGGTGCTCAGCACCCACTGGCAGCCCTGCGGGTTAGTGCTCCCCCTTCTCCCCCCAGCGTTTCCCACCTGCCAGCAGCCCCACTGATTGGCTCCTTCCCCTCCCTCCCAGCCCCTCCTGCCCACTGCAATCAGCTGTTCCGCGGCGTGCAGGAGCCGCTGGGGATAGAGGGGAGGAGTGAGGGTGGGGCACGCTTGGGGGAGGGGGCAGAACGGGGTGGGAAGAGGTGGGGCGGAGGCAGAGCGAGGGCAGGAAGAGGCAGGGTGGGTGTTGGGCCTTGGGGGAAGGGGTGGAGCGGAGGTGGGACCTAGGGCGGAGCGGGGGTTGAGCCCCCCCCCCCCCCCCCCAGCCCATTCAAAAGTCAGCGCCTCTACTGGGAACCACCCAGACATTCAAAAGGGCTGGTCTGTGCCCCACAGGCCCCTCAGTCTGAACAGCATGTTCATTTCTCTCTTGCTTGGTTAGTTTCAAACAGGGGCAAGTGTCCAGCCTAGAGCCAGTGGGAAAGCGCCAGGAATTTTTCACAGGATGTAAAAATGCTTCATTTTTAAGAAAAATAATTTTCAATTACAAAAAATTGTGGTAAAATTTTTATCTTTTTGAAACCTGCTTTTGATAAAACTATTCAGTTTTCAGTAACAAACTTTGGTTTTCAACACCTGGTTTTGGTAAAGCATGTACCGACCCCCCAAAAGAAATATCAAAAACGGAATTTATTTTTCCAAAAATTGAGAACAATTTTTATGGAAAAATGTTTTTGGTTTCCAGATTCTTATTGACAACTGGAAAATGTCAATGAACATGGTCAAAAAGCCCTTTTGGGGGGAAAAAATGTGATGGAAAAACGGTCACCATCGCTCTATACCCAATCACCGATTCCATTGCAATGAGGAAGGTGAAGTGACCGCCCTGATGGGAAGAGACTGGGTGCAGCTGTGGAGCTAGGATGTGTGATTGGCTTCGCGTTTAGGAAAATTTAGGATTTATTCATCGTTTAGAAGCTGACTCCCAATCCCCTCCCGATTTATCCCCTCCTCAACTTCTTCTCCTCTGCCTTGTGCCCCTCATGCCTCTTCCTTCCCTTGTCTTTTCCTTTAGCTAAACCCCATCTAATTAACGCCATCGCCCCCAAATCATGTCATTAACATGCTGTTTGCTGCCATCCCATTGGTCCCCACGCTGGGTCTGTTTTGCCTGTTCAGATTGTCAGCGCTGTGTCCGTACAGCACCCAGCACACGGGGTCCTGGTCTCGGTTGGTCCTGAGGCTCTATTGCAATAAACTGGATTCATTTTACAAAATCCACGTGGGGGATGGGGAGGGTTGCATACGGGTCCTTCTCAGTAATAAGGGGAAGGTTAGAAACATCTTTTCCCCACTCATTTCAGTCTGTTTGCTGCTCTGTTGATGTATTTAACTTGTTCGAGGTACCCTGGATAAGTCAGACCCCTTCTCTCCCCTCCCGCCTCTCCCCAAAGAACCCAGGGGCCTTTCCGCAGCATCACAGTTTCTCCTGGAAATAAACGTACTGGAGATCCAATTGCACATTTGTAAGTGACTTAGCAGTGGCTGGAAGACCACAAAGTGCTGCTGTCAGGGCAGCCAGATTCCTAGGGGAGGATCAAATTCACATGGAGGCTTTCCCTGACAGCTCCTCTCACTCCCCTCCCCCCCCCCGCCCCCCCACTTTCCCCAGACCTTCCTTTGTGTGCACACTGGAAAGCACCAGAGGGTGAGTTTCAAAGGGGAAGTTCCCACTTCATCCTCAGCCCAGCTGTAGGAGTAGCAGGCCAAGGCAGCTAGGTTTTATGACAGTCAGCGCGCACTGTAGAACCTGTGCTAGCTTGTCGCTGAACTGGAGTGTATCTTTGAGTACAAGGCGGATCCAGTCTTGATGTACAGACTTCAAGTGACCAGGAATTCCGCTGGGCCGATGGAAAATTTTTTGTCAAAACTTTTTATTTTTCAACAAAAAACTGGGTTTTTAACTAACTTAAAATTTTCACAGGTTGTGTCTGTTGGCCTCAAAACGTTTTGATGTTTCATTTAAAAACCAAACATTTCGGGCCATTTTTTTTTCATGTTTTGGTAGTTTGGGTTTTTCAACCAAAAGTTAAAATTATTCAGAGGAAAAAAATCCCAACCAGATCTAGAATGTACCTCTTCAGAGCTGCACCCTGCACTTCAGGAAGCAAGAGTTACTGCCCGGTTGTATCTGTTTCTGGGTCACTCACCAGGTTACAAAAAGGCCCTAGGAAATAATGGATGAGAAAATTAGAACTGTCCATTCCCATTAAAATGGGCTCCGATTCTTGTTCTTTATACAAATACCGGCCTAAGCCTTTCATCAGCTGAAATGACAAGAGTGAACATTCCCAAGAGTAGGGTGACTGTATTTCCCAAAGGGAAAATGGGACACCATGTGGGGCTAGCCTGGGCCCCCCCCACACACACCGGGGGGGCTAGCCTGAACCCCCTCCCACACACCATGTGGGGCTAGCCTGGGCCCCCCACACACACACCGGGGGGGCTAGCCTGAGCCCCCCCCACAGACACCATGTGGGGCTAGCCTGGGCCCCCCCCCACAGACACCATGTGGGGCTAGCCTGAGCCCCCCACACACACACACCATGTGGGGCTAGCCTGGGCCCCCCACACACACACCGGGGGGCTAGCCTGAGGCCCCCCACACACACCATGTGGGGCTAGCCTGGGCCCTCCACACACACACCGGGGGGGATAGCCTGGGCCCCCCCACACACACCAGGGGGGATAGCCTGAGCCCCCCCACACACACACACCATGTGGGGCTAGCCTGGGCCCCCCACACACACACCATGTGGGGATAGCCTGAGCCCCCCCCACACACCATGTGGGGCTAGCCTGGGCCCCCCCCCCCCCACAGACACCATGTGGGGCTAGCCTGAGCCCCCCACACACACACCATGTGGGGCTAGCCTGGGCCCCCCCCACACACACCATGTGGGGATAGCCTGAGCCCCCCCACACACACACCATGTGGGGCTAGCCTGAGCCCTGCCCCCTCCTCACCATGCAGGGCTGGGGCTGGCGTGACGGCTCACCTGAGCCCTGCATGGGGTTGGCATTGCTGGTCACTCCCTACCCCCGCCCATTCCTCTTCAACCCACGTTTTTGACAAAAGAGGGTGTTTGTCCTGTTTGCTCTTGCCAACTGATCAAGTTAGCAAAAGTAAACAGGACAAATGGCCAGTTTTGCCAAAAAAGTCAGGACGGCCAGGACAAGCTTAAAAAGGGAATGTCCTGGCCCAAACGGGACCTGTGGTCACCCTACCCAAGAGCAGTGGTGATGAGAGGGAATGGGATAGAGGCCATTTGCAGATGAACTCCTATTCTCAGAGCACATCACCGCAAACACGCAATGGGAAGGAGTGATGAGGGTCTGATCAGCTGTATCATAATGCCATAATTTGAACACAAAGAGGCTTATGTCCCTGTTAGAGTAATTGATTTACTGTGTGGTTCTGGAAGGCTTTGTACAGGATGCCGTGAAAATCCTTCCTTTGCCAGCTTCAGATGTGGCTGGCCCAGTAACCATTGATCATTTGAAGCAATTTGTTCTAGTATAACCAGTTCCTCCCCTTTCTCCTTTGTTAGGAGTCAGGTGCAAGGTAGGTAACACCACCATGGCTGTGGCCCAGGGCTGCCATTATCCTGATTGCAGCCTCAGCTTCTCAGGTGTCTAATAAGAGGGGAAAGTGACAAACAAAAGCTTATTCCATGGGGCTTGCTGCTGATTTGCACAGGCTGGCCCTGGCACAGCTGTTTGTGTGAAGACATCATTGTCAGCCAGGTGTATTTGCTGCTCCTATGCCTTAATGTAGCTCCACAGCTCCTGTCCCTGCTTGTGACCTTTCAGAGTTGGTGCCACATTGTTTGCTTTGTCAGGGGGGTTAATAATTACAGGCCGAGCCTCCCATGTGATGGCTCAGAACTTGGCTACACAAAAACCACTACAGCCGCACTGCTGCAGCGCTTCAGTGAAGACTCCAGCTCCACCTGCAGGAGGGGTTCTTCCCCGGGGTAGGTGCTCCACCTCCCCGAGAGGCGGTTGCTAGGTCAATGGGAGAATTCTCCCTTTGGGCCAGCGCTGTCTACACCAGCGGCTCGGTTGGTATAACTGTTTTACTCAGCTGTGTGGATTTTTCACGCCCCCTGAGCAACATAGTTATGCCAACCTAATTTCCTAGTGTAGAACAGGCCTCTGTGTCATAAGAACATAAGAACGGCCATATGGATCAGACCAAAGGTCCATCCAGCCCAGTATCCTGTCTACCGACAGTGGCCAATGCCAGGTGCCCCAGAGGGAGTGAACCTAACAGGTAATGATCAAGTGATCTCTCTCCTGCCATCCATCTCCACCCTCTGTAATCACTTTCTTACTGTATTAGGTGTAGACTTGCATGTTTTATTTTATTTTGCTTGGTAATTTACTTTGTTCTGTCTGTTATTACTTGGAACCACTTAAATCCTACTTTCTGTATTTAATAAAATCACTTTTTACTTATTAATTAACCCAGAGTCTGTATTAATACCTGGAAGGGGGGGGGGGCAAACAGCTGTGCATATCTCTCTATCAGTGTTATAGAGGGCGAACAATTTATGAGTTTATCCTATATAAGCTTTATACAGGGTAAAACAGGGTTTAGACCCCATTGGGAGCTAAGCATCTGAGTGTTAGAGACAGGAACACTTTTTAAGCTGTTTTCAGTTAAGCCTGCAGCTGTTGGGGGACGTGGTTCAGACCTTGATCTGGGTTTGTAGCAGGCTAGCGTGTCTGGCTCAAACTGGCAAGGTTCTGGAGTCCCAAGCTAGCAGGGAAAATGGGTTAGAAGTAGTCTGAGCACATCAGTTGGCAGTCCCAAGTGGGTTTCTGTGATCCAACCCATCACACTTATCATTTTAAAACCAGGAAATCTCTCCCCCGACCCCAAGCCCCCATTCCTTTGAAATCTGAACCTCATCCACTTGGGAGTTCACCCTGAAGAATCTGATTGTTTCAGATTTTCCAGACACATTCACCAGGAGGAGTCCAAACACATGAGGCTTCATCACAAAAGGACATTTGTTTCGAAGGGTCAAAGAAACTGCAATGCTGACGTCCAACGGGAGATTGCCATGCTCTCCCTCCTGCCCCACTTCAGAGAGCTGGAGACTTTAAGACAGAAGGGACCATTATGGTCATCTCGCCTGCAGAACACAGATCATACAATGTCACCCAGAGACCTGCACCAAGCCCATACATTCTGGTTGAGCTCAAGCAGATCTTTCCGAAAGAGACACCCAGTCTTCATGTAAAGACTCCAAGTGATTGTTCCAATGGTTAGTTCCCCTCCCCTGCTACAAATCTGCATCTTATTTCTAGTCTGAATTTGTCTAGCTTCATCTCCCGACCACTGGTGGATTAAAGTGCCTTCTATGATCAGGGATCTCCACCCCATGTGGCACTGTTCTGGGGGGAATTCTACTCCCCATTGGCTCCAAGTTCACACAGCTGACATGGGTGGAAATTTTGTACTCAGCATGTGCCAAGATTAATTTTTAATTGCTTTTAATTTTGTTATGTTTAAAGTGTGCCTAGGCAGGTTCCCTCCAGACAGGCAAAGCTCCAAAGGAGCCAAATTGACATAAACCAGCTGGAAACTGATACAAGCTGGTCCATGCAGGAGTTTGCAAGGGTTTTTAAACCAGGCCCGAGACCAAGCTGCAGACAGATTGCACAGGCCAAGAGTTCGTTGATCGTTTGTGGAAAGCAGAGACTCAACCACAGCTCAATGCATTTTCTGTAACTTGATAAAATATCAGCACAGCCCACCACAAACATTCAAAAATCATGAGTCAGGCCCCAAAACTCATGAGATTGGCTTAAAAATTATGTGCTCTTTAAAAATAATAAATTCTGTATTAATTTACTTTGCTTCCTGGTTTCCAAACCTTTAGGTTGCTCTGGGATCATGTTTCCCAGCTTTTCTGCAACCATGAGGGCTGGAAATGTACTTTAAAAAGGCAAGCGGAGATTCTCACCTGACTCCAGGATCTGAGACTGTAAGAACAACACCAAATGTTGTGAAACTGGCGATGAACCCACCAGAGTTGGCAACACTGAAATCTCCGCCTTTCGGCTGTTCCGGAGCCGGCAAGACTCTGCCCAAAGGGAGACCTGTCAGAAAGGTACCAGCAATGGCAGCCAGAATCCTCTGGGCGGCAGCCAGGTGCACAGGAGTCTGAAATGAAGCGAGCGAACGGACAGAGGGAGCGCCAGCGAGTGTGGGCAGAGCCTGCCCTTGCTGTCCGTTAGGGCCGGGGTGTTGCGGGCTGCCCTGATGTGGGAGCACACCCCCAAAGGAGGCGAGGGAAGACTCGAGAAGGGGAGTCCTCAAAGGCTGAGAAGGAGAAAGGTTCCCAGCTGTCAATGGGAGAAGGAAGCTGGCCCTGAGGGAAGGGCCCCTGCAGGGGAACCAGGCGCTGCCATCACTCGCACTGGGACGGAGGCAGCCTGCAACCCCAGCTAAATGCTGCTGTGGTTCTGGCTTCCCGCTCCTGGGCAGCACTGAGCCTGCGGGAGCCCAGCCCAGCCATAATGGCCATAATGAGACTAAGGCCAATTGAATGGTTGGGGACCAGGCCACAGCAGGTGATTCTGCTCTGAACAGTGACTGTATCTGTCTAGCTCTGGTGCAGAGCTGGCCCCATGATCATAGCACCGGAGCAGCTCACACCCCTTAATGGGTTGATCCCCTCAACCCCCCTGTACGGCAGAGCAGCACCTGTACAGATGGGAACCAAGGCACAGAGAGACTAAGTGACTTGGCCAAGGTCACACAGGGAGTTTGTAGCAGAGCAGGGATTAATGCTAGTCTCACGAGTCCCAGGCTGGGCCATCCTTCCTCTGAAAAGGCTCCTGTAAAATGCCCTAGCAGGGATCCATGGTCATTTTGCTTCAGCGATTCCAGCTCACATGGGGTTTTCTCAGGGGCAGCCGACTCCCATTGAAATTCCGATCTGCAGTGACATTGTCGTGCACAGAAGGTTCCTGAACAATCCCGCAGAGCCGTGCTCTGTGATCCCGAATTGAGCAAAGCTCCCACTGAAGGCAATAGCTCTGCTCGATCAAGGGCCACAACATGCGAGCCAGAGGAAGCCGCTCAGCTTTTGCTTTCTGCATTCGGAATCATTCAGGTTTGTTCTACAAGGGTCCACCCGGTAACACCCTCCACGATCCCTGCAGCATCCTTCCCACAGCACCAACGTTCTCGCTTGTCAGAGAATTTCAGTGCTGGGGGAACGTGTTCGAGGAAAGGTTAGATGGGCAAGCATTCTATGAACCCCATTGCATTGGGAGCAGGGAGAGTATTTCTGATCTAGGGATACAAAGTAAAGGCAACAGTCTATCTATTCGCTCAAGGGTATTTCTTCTCCTGTGCTGCTGCTGCTGCGTGGAGCTGGGGTAGCAGGTCAGGTGCTCGGTACAATTGGCTGCTGCCTCTGGCGTCTGGTTCAGGAGTAAAGTCCCAGGGGCCCTCTGTAAGTCCCCGAGACCATCCCAACCTCGTACTGATCAAGCAAATATTTATTAAAATGGCAAAGGTCACTTCTCATCTTTGACAGTTATTATTGTCCCCAACACCAAAGTCCAAGGGCATGTGAGCTGCAGTGCCACATGTGGCACAGAAATCGCTCCAGCAGGCTCAGAGGAAACCTCAGCACGAGAGGGATTCACAATAAATGAAACACAACAACAAGAATCAACGATCCTAGTGGCCCCAGAAGAGCTGGAGATGTGGGGAGGAGCAGGTGGGCTGGTGCAGGAGCTTGTTCCTCTGGAGACCTCACTTCACAGCCTCTTTCACACCACAAGGGGAAACGTGTCTGTTAGTCTCACTCAGTTCCCCCTTTGGGCACATTGTGACGCGAACCCAGAGACTGGCACCTCTCATCTTAAGGAAGGCCCAGGGCTATAACAGCAGATCAGCTCAAGACCAGGGTTCCCTGGCAAATCAGCAGGGGGACCCAAGGCTGGAACAAAAGCAGGGTGTGCTTGTAGGTCAGGGCTGAGACGTTCTGGCAGAGCTCTGCGGGCAGATTTGCACCATCACAGAAACCATAGAAATGGAAGGGACCTCGAGAGGTCATCTAGCCCCATCCCCTGCACTTAGGCAGGACTAAGTATCACCTGGACCATCCCTGACAGGGGTTTGTCTAACCTGCTCTAAAAACCGCCAGTGATGGAGATTCCACAACCTCCCTAGGTAATTTATTCCAGTGCTTCACCACCCTGACAGGTAGGAACTTTTTCCAACCTAAACCTCCCTTGCTGCAGTTTAAGCCCATTGCTTCTTGTCCTGTCCTCAGTGGTTAAGGAGAACAATCTATCACCCTCCTCTTTATAACAACCTTTTATGTATTTGAAGACTGTTATCATGTCCCCTCAGTCTCCTCTTCTCTAGACTAACCAAACCCAATTTTTTCAATCTCCCCTTGTAGGGGCAGGAAGAGGCAGGGTCGGGGCGGGGGCTTGGGGGAAGGGGTGGAGTGGGGGTGGGGGTCAAAGCAGAGGCGGGAAGAGGCAGGGTGGGGGTTTGGGGGGTGGGGCCTGGGATGGAGGGGCGGGGGTTGTCCCAGGTCCCGCACCCCCCTAGGGACGGCCCTGGCTGGGTCCATTCAAATAAAATGCATTGTAATAGCGCCAAAGGCACAGTTCTAGAACTAGGAGCAAGGAGCACTGGCCGCAGTACAGACTGGGTTAGTGTCTCCTGGACACCAAAGGATTTAGGGCCATCGCGACAAGCAGCTGAACACAAGCTCCCAGTGCGACGCTGTGGCGAAAAGGGTTGACGTGACCCTTGGCTGGACAAACAGGAGAGAAGTGAGGACGTGATTTGACCTTTGTATACGGCGTTGGTGAGACGATTCTGGACACTGCATCCAGTTCTGGAGCCACCTTTTTAAAAGAACGTTGAAAAATTGGAGAGAGAGAAGAGAAGAGGCACAAAAATGATTTGGGGGCCGAAGAAAATGCCTGACTGTGACAGACTGACAGAGCTCAGTCTGTTTAGCTCATCAAAAAGATTGAGAGGTGACTTGATTACAGTGTATAAGTCAGAGGTAGTCAATAGGCGGCCCGCAGTCCAAATCCGGACCGCGAGAGCCTTTTCTGCAGGGCTCACGGGCGCTCAGGGCTTCAGCCTGCAGGGAGGTGCGTCAGTCCTGAGGCGCTTCCCGTGGGACTGAAGCTCGGATTCCTGGCAGCTGAAGCCCTGAGTCCAGGCGCACTTCCCACGGGGCTGAAGCTCCGATTCCTGGCGGCTGAAGCCTTGAGTCCAGGCGCATTTCCTGCAGGGCTGAAGCCCCACGGGAGGCGCACTGGGACTCAGAGCTTCAGCCCCACCAGGACTCAGGGCTTCAGCCTGCTGGAGGCACACCGGGGCTTACGGCTTCACGTGCGCAGGGGGTGCTTCAGTCCCAGCGCGTCTCCCGTGAGGCTGAAGCTCCGATTCCTGGCGGGGCTGAAGCCCTGAGTCTGGGCATGCTTCCTGCTGGGCTGAAGCCCCAAGCAAATGGTATTTGGTGTGATCAAGCAAAAGCATCCTTTCCAGATGTTGAAAAAGCAAAACTACAGCTGGAGCTTACTGATTTACAAGCGGATGATGTGCTTAAAATGCAGCACACTGAAACTACATCTGAAACTTTCTGGCCAACCCTTGTGCTGGACTCCACGTATCCGCACTCGAGGAAGGTGGCATTTACCATTCTGGCTATGTTTGGCACATGTGTGTGTGAGTCGCATTCGCGACACTGAACAACATTAAATCTCGTAATCACTCTGTTCTGACTGATCATCATCTGTGCAGTCACCTCCGTCTTGCCTGGACTGAACTCACTCCAAACTTCAAGGCCCTTGGCCAGCAGAGGACCTGCCACTTTTCCCACTGCTGGCGAGCACTACAGACGCTCCCCGACTTACGCAAACGTTCCATCCCGGAACTCCTTGCATAATTCAAATTTTGCATAAGTCGGAAACGTATACCGACAATTACGCAAAAAACAAACAAAAAACCCTCCTATTTCTAGCTTACGGAACTTTTTCCGTAAGTGCGGATTTGCGTAAGTCAGGTTTGCGTAAAGTCATTATACATTATTCATACCTATTTCATTTTAAATTTGTGTTGCTGTATAAAATTACATTTTCAGTAGTGATACTACAGTTTTAATAGGTATTTCACAGTAATTCATGATTCTTTTGCTTAATAAACATGTAGGTAGGGGTGTATTTGTTATTGGAATGATTTGAACCATAAAAGAGAAAGAGTTCATGTGTACTAAGTGTTATTTTCTTTCAAACTCTGGTACTTATGTTAAATAAACCACAAAAGGCTGAAAAGTTTTGAATATGTTTATCTATCTATATGTAGATATGTCTACATTACAATAATTGTATTTGACAAAACTCATTCACAACTTGAAACAGTTGTCTGAAAGTGTTTTTAATGATAATATTTGCATCTGTTTGACATTTTATCTAAGTACTTTCTCAAAGTCTCAGATAAATTACATCTTTCTTGGAGGTTATTTTAATTTTTATACAGGGATTTTTTTTTATTTTTCATTTAATGCAGTAAAAATATAAGCAATATAGGCGCTGGATATATTTCACAGCATTTTATGTGTTCATTGAACAGGGGTACTTGTGGTGTTTCTCCGGAGTCCAGACCTTGACTATATCTTGACGAAGAAATTTGGATCTTGACAAAAAATAATTGACAATCCCTGGTCTAAGTGTCTTCATGGGGAGAAAACCCTGGGCACTAAAAGGCTCCATAACAAGAACAAGAACAAATGGCTGGAAGAGGGATATGACAGAGGTATATAAAATCATGAGTGATGTGGAGAAAGTGAATAAGGAAAAGTTATTTACTTGTTCCCACACTATAAGAACTAGGGGCCACCAAATGAAATTAATGGGCAGCAGGTTTAAAACAAATAAAAGGAAGTTCTTCTTCACACAGCGCACAGTCAACCTGTGGAACTCCTTGCCTGAGGAGGTTGTGAAGGCTAGGACTATAACAGGGTTTAAAAGAGAGCTGGATAAATTCATGGAGGTTAAGTCCATTAATGGCTATTAGCCAGGATGGATAAGGAATGGCGTCCCTAGCCTCTGTCTGTCAGAGGGTGGAGATGGATGTCAGGAGAGAGATCACTTGATCATTACCTGTTAGGTTCACTCCCTCTGGAGCACCTGGCATTGGCCACTGTCGGTAGACAGGATACTGGGCTGGATGGACCTTTGGTCTGACCCAGTACGGCCATTCTTATGTTCTTATGTTAAGAGGCCAGACAAACTCCAACTGGAAATAAAGTACATTATTAATAGTGTGGGTGACTAACCATTGGAATAAACTCCCAAGAGAAGTGGTGGATTCTCCATCTCTTGATGTCTTCAGATCAAGGCCTGTCCAGAAGATGCTTTAGCCAAACACCAATTATTGGGCTCAAGCCAGGGGTAACTGGATGAAGTGTAATGGCCTGTGATATACAGGTCAAATGGGATGATCTAATTCATAGAATCATAGAACTGGAAGGGACCTTGAGAGGTCATCTAGTCCAGTCCCCTGTACTCAAGGCAGGACTAAGTATTATCTAGACCATCCCTGACAGGTGTTTGTCCAACCTGCTATTAAAAATCCCCAATGATGGAGATTCCACAACCTCTGGCCTTGAACTCTATGAATCTATGAAGAGTTTCAGGCATCAGCATGCCCACTGTCAAAAATGCTAAATGTTGACAACTCATGTGGAATATTTTACTTGTCATCTATTGATGAATGTTTTTTTTATGTTATAGCTGCTGTGGTGTAAACAAAAAAAAATGGTTACAATCAATAATGTAAATAAATTAATTATATACAGATTATTACCTTTACAAAGTAACCTATGTCTTTGATTTACTTAAAATCTACCAGTAAGCCAATTTTTAAATCTCAGTCATTAGTTAGCTAGGACAATCTGAAAATTATATGATTCATTCATCAGATTACAAAAAGGGTCAAGGTGGGTGGGGTAATATCTTTTATTGAATCAACTTGTGTTGATGGAAGGGACAAGCTTTTCAGCTTACCGAGGTCTTCTTTAGGTCTGGAGAAGGCGAGAAGAATGTCTACGCTAAATACAAGGGGGTGGGGGGGAGTTGTAAATACTTTTAATTCATAAACTAATGACCAGATTTATTGCAGATTCACAGAGAATTAAATCTACGCTCTGGGGATCTTACTCTGGTACTTACAAATAAAGAGATGTATAATCCCTACTTAAAAGTGCAAATTTTCAGTGTGAGCTTAATCATGAAGCCAGTGTGGTACTTCTAGCCAAAAGACATATAAAAGGTGTACAGAACTACAGGTGCAGAGTTCAGGTTGTCTGGATGGAGGTCACTGAGAATGTTTCTGTTTACTGGGGGGGGAGAGGGGCCACTTGAACATGAATTGGGTGTTATGGGTTGGTGTCAGAATTTTATGTTTATTTATTTGTACTGCTCTGATGTGGGACAGACCGTCTCATTTTGAATTGCACTTAGCAGTCTGATCTAGGAGTTAACAAAGCATTTGGGTGGGAATTTCTGAGGTTTAAAAAATGTATAAGGATCCTGTGTTAAAATAGTTAAACATTTACACCTGGGCCAGGTGCAGAGGAAGGCAGGCATGAGGGAGCTGGGGGGGCAAAAGAGAGGGGGTGCAGGGGAGGAATTGGGCATAGATGGGGAGGGAGGTGCAGGGGCCAGGATTGGAAAAGGTGATTGGGAGCCATGTCTTGGGCCCAGTCTATATGTACAGAAATATTACATGCAGTCCATATTTCATCATCACTGCCAAGGCAAATTGAAAAGGGGTGTAGCCTTCTTGCAGATCAAGTGCCACTCAGATCAATCTCTAGCCAGGTCCTTAAGATGGTCTGGCTGGATGCTCAGTCTATGTCCATCATGGGCAATCTTATTGCACCACTGTCGCTTTTGGCACCCAGCTGATTGCCCCCCGTGAAGCGGCATTCCTTGGCCAACAAGCTTTGTAATTCATTGATCTTCCATCTTAATAACAGGTTTCAGAGTAGCAGCCGTGTTAGTCTTTATCCGCAAAAAGAACAGGAGTACTTGTGGCACCTTAGAGACTAACAAATTTATTTGAGCATAAGTTTTCATGGGCTACAGCCCACTTCTTCGGATGCATAGAATGGAACATATATTGAGGAGATATATATACACATACAGAGAGCATGAAAAGGTGGGAGTTGTCTTACCAACTCTGAGAGGCCAATTAAGTAAGAGAAAAAAACTTTTGAAGTGATAATCAAGATAGCCCAGTACAGACAGTTTGATAAGAAGTGTGAGAGTACTTACAAGGGGAGATAGATTCAATGTTTGTAATGGCTCAGCCATTCCCAGTCCTTATTCAATCCTAAATTGATTGTATCTAGTTTGCATATCAATTCCAGCTCAGCAGTCTCTCATTGGAGTCTGTTTTTGAAGTTTTTCTGTTGTAAAATAGCCACCCGCAGGTCTGTCATTGAATGACCAGACAGGTTAAAGTGTTCTCCCACTGGTTTTTGAGTGTTATGATTCCTGATGTCAGATTTGTGTCCATTAATTCTTTTGCGTAGAGACTGTCCGGTTTGGCCAATGTACATGGCAGAGGGGCATTGCTGGCACATGATGGCATATATCACATTGGTAGATGTGCAGGTGAACGAGCCCCTGATGGTATGGCTGATGTGATTAGGCCCTATGATGATGTCACTTGAATAGATATGTGGACAGAGTTGGCATCGGGCTTTGTTGCAAGGATAGGTTCCTGGGTCAGTGTTTTTGTTCAGTGATGTGTGGTTGCTGGTGAGTATTTGCTTCAGGTTGGAGGGTTGTCTGTAAGCGAGGACAGGTCTATTTTCCAGACCTGGGAGGAGGGATAGCTCAGTGGTTTGAGCATTGGCCTGCTAAACCCAGGGTTGTGAGTTCAATCCTTAAGGGGGCCACTTGGGGATCTGGGGCAAAATCAGTACTTGGTCCTGCCTAGTGAAGGCAGGGGGCTGGACTCGATGACCTTTCAAGGTCCCTTCCAGTTCTAGGAGATGGGATGGGATATCTTCATGCTCTCTGTATGTGTATATATATCTCCTCAATATATGTTCCATTCCATGCATCCGAAGAAGTGGGCTGTAGCCCACGAAAGCTTATGCTCAAATAAATTTGTTAGTCTCTAAGGTGCCACAAGTACTCCTATTCACTTAATAACATGTCCATACCAAGAAAGCTGTTGGCACCAGACCAGTGCTGATGGAGGCTTTGAATGTCCTCATTGTGGATCTTGTCCTGTCACTTACTAGAAAGCAGCTGATGAGTCTGATGAGCATAAGAAATGTCAATCTGTTGTTCTTCAGCCTTCCTCGGTGCCCAGGTTTCACTGCCACAGAACAAAGCTGTTATCACGTGGTTCTCTAGATCTGCACCTTCGTGCAAGCTTGATGTCCTGACATCTCCACTGAGGTGACGGAAGGGCCCGGAACAGGGCCCGGCTGCTGCTGTGTGAGTATCCACATCTTTTGAACATCCTCCAGCTCCGTCTTTGATGCTGCCCAAGTGTTTGATGATTGCCACCTGGTCAATGTCCTGTCCAGACTGGTTAATACTGAGCTAGTTGTAATCTGGAACTGGAGGCTTCTTGCTGATGGTAGTGACCGGGGACTTCATTTTTATTATATATATAAACCTGGACAGAAGAGCAGTCACTGCTGGCTTCGTTCCTCCTGCCCCACATGTCTGGCTGTATGGCCTGGTCTCATGAGCCACCTGGTCCCCTGCAGCCTCTGCCATCCCGCCCTGCTACTGGACACCCCACTCTCTGTGCACCATTATTCTGCCCCCAAACCACACCTCACCCCATCTCTGGTATCACGGAGCATTGCTCTACACTCCGTTCTCCATGTACACACCTGGCATTTTGAGCAGTGCACCCTGGCTTTGTGCCACCCCTCCAAGCCTCCTGCCCCAGTCTTGCTCCTGCTCCCCCACCCCCTGCACCTCCCAGTCCTTTGCACCCCCCGTTTCCCAGGGGATTCATACAGCTCTTCTAGGCCAGCGCCTTCCCCTACACCATGCCAGCTGGGCCAGTCTTGGCCAGCCCTGTGGGAGAAGTGTTTCCCCACCCTCCACTCCTCCCCAACAGGCTCTCTGCACTCAGCCCCATGTTGGCCTGCAGTGGGGCAGGAGTACTTCGGGGCAGCCCCAGTCTGCACTCACCATGGATGTGTATGAAGATGTTGCGGGGGGGCGGAGGGATGTCACCCCAGGCTCTGGACACATGAACGGAGCCCAGCTGCTTGCCCTGGGGTGCTTTGCTCACAACATTCCCGCATCCAGGGGGTTTACACTCAATGCCCATTAAAAGGAATGGGCAAAATCCTGGCGCCTTTAAAGCCAATTAGCGACTCCCACTGATTCCCTGGAGCCAAGCTTTTAGCCCATGTGCCCAGATCCCAAAGAGTGCTGCAAAAATCCCACCTCTGAACTGTTCCATGAGGAGTAAGTTGTTCCAAGAGGCTGGGGGCTGCTGGGAGGAGTTTTGTGCAGCCTGGAGAGTTCTAGGGTAACCTTGTAACCAGCACCTGAGCCCCTCTGATTTTCAGTGGTGGCTTCCGTCATCTCTTCCAAGGTACTTAGGCCCCTACCTCCCCTGAGCTCAGCTGACACACCTTGGAGGGCCTGGGCTTGGGAGCTTTGCAAACGTTGCCCTTAGCGCTTATGTTGCTGTTTAAACAGGTGAACTAACCCTCCGTCGCCATCCCCCAGGGGATGGGTCAGCGTTTCCACCCCTGCTTCTCGCAGGGAAGATCTGAGAGAAAGAGTCAGGATCCCCAAAGCCAGGGCCCACTTGGCCGCTGTGTGGCCTGACTTTGTGATTCATTCAAGGCTGAGCATGTTGCTGGCATTTAACAAGTAAACAGTGATTCATCCTGTCACCACAGGGGCTGGCCTCCCCCTACCGCCCCAGCACCGTCAATGCTAATGGAGAGCGCCTCTCAATGAATTATTATTTATTTGTACTGCAGCAGGGTCTAGCAGCCCAACCAATCCCCCAGGGCCCCATCATACCAGGCACTGTGCAGCCACAGAACAGAAAGATGCTTCAGAGATTGCAAGGCCAGAAGGGAGCACTGTGATCTCTAGGCTGACCTCCTGCAGAACACGGGCCAGAGAACTTCCATTAAGTAATTTTTGTTTGAACTAGAGCCAATCTCTTAGAAAAAACAGCCAGTCTTGATTTAAAAATGGTCAGTGATGGAAAATCCACCACACCCCTTGGTAAATTGTCCCAGTGGTTAATTACTCTCAATGTTAAAAATGTACACCTTATTTCCAGCCTGAATTTGTCTCACTTCCACTTCCAGCCATTGGCTTGTGTTAGACCTTTCCCTGCTAGACTGAAGAGCCCATTAATAAATATTTGTTCTTCATGTCGCTAATTACAGACTGTGATCAAGTCGCACCTTAATCTTCCCTGCCCTGCTCAATCGTTGAAGCTGAGTTTCTGTCTCCAACAAAGCGAGACTTGATTTCCTTATCCTGATACAGGGAGCACTTTCTGCCTCAACCCAATGGAGGACACAGAATTGATTCAGTGGAACCAGTGCCTGTTGGGAATGTTACTGGCTGAGTTAATGGGGATGGGGCAGGCCGGTCATAACTGGTGTTACAGGTAAAGTCAGGAAACTAGTTGAGCAAATGGGTTCAAGACCTCTTGGAAAGAATTGTCACATCTTAAACTAGGGCCTGGGTGGGGGAGGATTTTGCTGCATTCCTTTCTGTGCTACTGACTGATTGGCTTTAAGTTAATGGCTGCAAAGAATTTTCTCTTTGTCCCTTAGCTGGTTCAGCTGAAAAACTCATTGCTGAGATGAGTAACTCCTGTGTGGACCGGTGGGTGGAGGGATGAGCTGTCAGTGCAGATTTATGCAGGGTGAGAGGAGGCCACGTGTGCAGGATAGCTGCACACTGCCGCTGTCTCTGGAAAGGCAACATTCCAGCCCTGGGGTTATGATTCTGCATCCAGCTGGCTTCCTGCGGCTTCACCAGGCGTCTCCCACTGCTAGGGATCTGAACAACACACGGCGGCAGGTGCTTCCAGCCCCCTTTGGGCACCAAGCGGGGGTCCCTCCCCTGCACCAGACACTTGGGACCACTCCCTGCCTGTTCTGAACTGAGGTTTTGCAGCTCACGCCATTGGCCTAACACCAGTGCAGCTCCCGTAGTGTTAGCAAGGGCAGACCAGGAGCGATCTCACAGCAGGAGCAGGCATCTTACCCCTCCCTGGTCCCCTAGACCAGTAGGTCTCAACCTTGGTGGTCTCAGGACCCATCTGTAAATGGTTATAGCCTGTTGCCACGCAGTAAATAGTCTGGGGGTGGAGGTCCTGGGATGGTTTGGGTCAGGTCCTGCCCCACGGGGCGGCTGGGTCCTGCCCGACACTCACCCCACAGTGGTGGCTTCTGCAGCCCCTGTGCTGTGGGGCTGGCTGGGCTTGGCTCTTGGCTCTGGGCGTTGCAACCCCCGGGGTGGCAGCGCTGCTCAGGTTTGGCCCCACCCCCGTGACTGTACCAAACTGGTGTGAGTGGAGCTGTGCCCTGGCTCATGGGGTGGCTGTGCCACCCACTGAGATTTGGCCTACCCGGGCTCCCATCGTCATGACGACTTGGCTACCCCAGAGTGGCACTGGGACATCAGAGGTTGCAGTGCCTGCACCAGGGAGGCGAGCCCAGCCAGCCCCATGGGACCGGAGCTGCCATGTGACCCTTTGAAACGTTCTGGTGACCCACGGGCTGAGAACTCTGATCTAGACCTGCCCTGAGCAGGGCAGAGTGACATGGTGATGGGGATGCAGTTGGGGCTGCCTTAATGCTACAGCCAAGGCCAGAGCTTCATGGGCACAGAGCTGGCTGGATGGGGATTTCTAGGCAAGGGAACTTCCCGCTTCTGTTTCTTCCTGCTGTGTTCAGGAAAGCAGGGCCTTGTGCACCACAGAAATACCTGACACGGGGTACTATCTTCCCCTCCTAATGGCAAGAGCCCTGCCAGGATATTGCTAACCGCTCAGGCCAACGGGGCAGCGCTAGCATACGGATCTCCTGGGCGTGTGTCCTGGTGCAGCCTCTACAGGACGTGCTGGTCTAGGCCCTAAGGGACGTGCTGTGTATCAGGTCTGCAAAGAGCAGCTCTCGTCTAATATTTATTATGGGTCTGAGCGTTTCCTGTGCGCTCTCCCTGCAGTTTTGCTTGAGAGCTCAGGGAAGATTTGAATTTGCTGAATAGCAAAAAAAGGCTTTTCAGCAGCACATTTGATCGCAAAGTCACTTATCTCGTGAGGTCTCCAAAGGGAGATTTCAGGGGCAGGTCCGGGCGATGCAACCTCCAAACACCCTGTCTAATCTCAGCAAAACACTGTGAACCAGGTTTCTGGTGTAAATACTCATGTTTTGAACGTCAGACTTC
Organism: Emys orbicularis; assembly: GCF_028017835.1. NCBI lineage: Eukaryota > Metazoa > Chordata > Testudines > Emydidae > Emys > Emys orbicularis. Next base: position 2,574,200 of record NC_088706.1, on the reverse strand, counting down.
ACCTACCCATTCTGGACCAGTTGCAGGAAAGTCACTGTTTCAAGGTAGAATTGCTGGCTAGAATATTCATGGAAAGGGAATGAGACAGGACTATGAACACAGGCAACGCAAATCCAGCCTTGATCACGGGGGATATTTGCCAGACATTGTTAGAGGGATTTACCCACCCTCAACAGTGAATGCTCTGAAAAGAAGGGGCAGTTTTGTTGTACTTTTTCCTAATCTTTAAAAACAATCCCCACTCTGGTCAAATCGCTCAATGTCTATTATTTGATTAAGGAAATGGGTACAATTTCCCATTAGTATGAAACGCAGCGACGAGGGTGCTGAGAGCCATACAAATGCCTGGCGAGGGAGAGGTGGCAAGGTGGTTTTGTTACAGGTTTCTATTTTTATGTCCTCCTGCTGCTAAAATCATCCAATCTCCTCCTTTCCTTCGGTGATCAGGTTTTATTGAGCTGTTTTCTGCACATAAGCAAATGCACAGTGGTGAGTGGCACTTTGTCGGATCTTCGTCAGCAGAAGGGGCATCGGACATGAACCACACTTGAGACTGGTTCAGGATTTTGCATTTCTTGGGCATTACACTTAACACTCCCTTCTGGGTAGAGCCCTTCCCTTCTGGAGCTCCCCTCAGACGCTCAAGAGATGAGCAGCAACTCCCCTTCAGTCCAAGATTGTGTTGGTGCTGAGCCTTGATTAATGGCGCTCAGTTGGTTTAGTTTACTGAACTCATCTTTCAGGGCTAAGGGTTCAGAGTAGCAGCCATGTTAGTCCATAGCCGCAAAAAGAACAGGAGTACTTGTGGCACCTTAGAGACTAACACATTTATTTGAGCATAAGCTTTCGTGGGCTACAGCCCACTTCATCGGACGCACAGAATGGAACATACAGCAAGAAGATATTTATACATCATGAAAAGGTGGAAGAGGCCAATTGATTGGCCTCTTACAGTTGGTATGGCTACTTCCACCTTTTCATGATGTATAAATATCTTCTTGCTGTATGTTCCATTCTATGCGTCCGAAGAAGTGGGCTGTAGCCCACGAAAGCTTATGCTCAAATAAATTTGTTAGTCTCTAAGGTGCCATAAGTACTCCTGTTCTTTATTCAGGGCTAAGTGGTTGCAGAAAGGACTGTGATTTCAGCTTAGGCAGTTCCTTTCAACAGGGCTGGTTCCTGCTGGTTCCTGCTGGTTCCTCTTACTTGATCCTTATAGTGCATGTGGCCCAAAAGGCCTAGACATGGGTATGGGCCCTGCCAAGTGGAAGACATATGTGACACTGAAGACACCTGCCTAGGTGAGATAGAGCCCTAGGGATGTGATTTCTATAGTCTGGCGTGTGTGACTTCCATTAATATTAATAAACGTGTGTGAATAGCTCCTGTTCTCGCTGCACTGGAACATGTCCTTCAGGTGGGAGAGGTGGGCAGGGACAAAGGGACTCTGGCCTTGCCCTGACCTGAGCTCTGTCAGTGAATCGGCTGTCCTTGCACACGTCTCCAAAGCCTAGCTCAGAACTGCGACCCTCACGCCAGCCTGCGTATGGAAGTGGAGTGCTAGGCTGTTAGTCAGCCTCGGGGGATCTGAGCAGGTTCACAGCCTCCCATCCAGGACGTTCACTCATTCACACCCGTGTCGGGAACGAGCGCCTGTGCTGTCAGGCATTACCAGGCTGTCAACTCCTGTGTTAGCACAACACTGCAGGAGAGGATGCCTCAAGGTGCACTGGACCAGAAGTGACCTCACAGGACTCATCTGTTTCCAGTTGCTGGGGCTCCACAAAAGCCATAATGCACTAGCCACTCTGCCTCCCAGCCAGGAACCCCCAGCACCCTCTGCTAACCAAGCATCCCTGCGCCAGCAGCCACTCACGGCTCCATGCTCAGTAATTCACACTGAGTCCTGGCCATCGACCCGTCTTCACCCCTTGCCTGGCCACAGCCAGAATGTGTGGGAGGGATGCAGCACAGTTAAGGCAGCAGAATGGTTTCTGGTTAGAGCTCAATTCTGGCTCCTTGCTGAATTCCACGTGTACAGTCAGCTGAGCTCGAACGACGTTTTGCCAGGTCAATGGCCAGTGAGGACATTGCACTACAATCTGAACAAGGGACTCCCAATGTACAGTCCCCCCAGATTACCTGGTTTTAAATTTCCAGCACTTGGGTAACACTTTGTGTGTCTGTGAGCACAGACAGAGAACAAACATGGGCCCAGCGCCACATGCCACTGACTGATATTGCTACAGTGGGAGGTGGTAGCCAACTTTATTAAGGACCAACTCACTCCCACATGCAGATAGACTGTAGGGCACCATGCCGGCTTCAGCCCCATTGACAGGAATAGGAGGGGCACCAATTTTGCATAGGGGATAATTCAGAAGTTGGTGCCTTTTGTCATGTTTTCATGAGACAGAGAAAAAATCCCCCCCAAATCAACAGAGTTGCAATGCAAGTGCAGGAGCTGGCAGTGCTGGGAGAGGGGCAGGCCCAGCATGCACCACCTTATTCAGCCCACACATTAGTCTACTGCCAGTTGTGTGCCTGGTAACCATGTGTGTAACCATGCCAAGGCCCCAGCCCTGCAATGGGATCTGCATGGATGGACCCTCGTGCCTGCCCAGAGCCCCACTGATGTCTCTGGGCGGGTTCGTGAGCTGTCATGGGTCTGATTGCAGGCCTGGGGCCTAAGTGTTAATGTTTTTTTTCTTAATATGTTAGTGAAGAGGAATATATCACAAAAACATGGAGCAGCTCCAAGACACCGATTCAGTGGCTGGCAGGGTCAGGGCTTGAAGGGGATCACCCCAGGCTTTAATCTACTTTCCCATCATTACAATCCACCGCTGGGCAAAGTCCCACAGACTGAAAAATCTATTTACAATTAAAAACAGCAATGCAATTCTTTTTCCAAGAAATGTAAAATAAACAAAATGCCTCTAATTTTTAGAGCATGTCCAACTAGTGCAGCTTTATTACCTTGCGCTACCCCTCTCAGCTGTGCAGTAGAGTAACAACCAACATCTCCGCTGGGCACATTCCTTTATTAACAAGTATTTATAGGAAAGTAGCGCACAGGCTCCAGTCAGGATTGACGGCATATTGTGCTAGGTGCTGTACAAGCTAGAACAAGTCAGTCCATGCCCTGGAGGACTTGCCGTCTGAACTGTGCGTCTGACGACATGGTGGGCTACAATCAAAGAAGCTACAAAATGGGACTATGTTGACTGCTAGCGCCTGAGAAATAAAACAGGGGAAATCAGCGTTTGCCAATGGAAAAAGTGGAGAGAGCTGGGCAGAGGGTGCAATTTTAAGAGGATGTTTATCCACTCAGGAGAGAAACTATAAGCGCTGTGACGCCCTCAGACTGGGCACTTCCACGTTATGCCCGAGCCCTGGGCGACTGGGAGTCTGAACTCACTCCGATGGAAAGGACGTCAATGAGATTCCGATAGAACATCGGTTTCAGTGTTTATACCAAGCTATGGCATGAACCTGGTTCAGAGACAATTTGCCCAGCCTACAGGAGATGATGTCACAGGCTGAAACATTCTACAATCAGTAACTGATAAAGGAAGGGAGGGAAAACAAAGGGAGGAATGTCTGTCCAGTCTGCTCGATAAGTCATCCAGAAATGGGCACATGTCCGGGGCCAGCTCAGCACCATTGTCAAGGTCCCTGCATGGCCATTACTGCAGCTCCCACAAAACTATTCGCTTCCGTTCAACTCAGGTTCTTATCTCACCCTCGTCACCAGCACCACCTCAGCACCTTCCACGGATGCAGTAGAGGCCGTGACTAACAGCTGTCGTGTGGTTTGTTTCCTCTCTCATTGTCTCTCCTCCAGGGTGAACAGTGTGAAGTGCCGTGTTTTATTTTGGTAGGGTTGTGTTTAAATATGTCCAGGCTGCTCGGTGACGCAAGGCAAGTCGGAGGAGCGCACTTGGCACTTGGAGCAGAAGGCAGGAGGTTTGGGATGATCCTTAGCTCCCAGGCAAGTTCATTCCACAGACAGGCCTGGTCTACACTATAAGTTTAGGTCGAATTTAGCAGCGTTAAATCGAATTAACCCTGCACCCATCCACACAACGAAGCCATTTACTTCGACATAAAGGGCTCTTAAAATCGATTTCTGTACTCCTCTCCGACGAGGGGAGTAGTGCTGAAATCGACATTGCCAGTTCGAATTAGGGTTAGTGTAGACAAAATTCGACGGTATTGGCCTCCGGGAGCTATCCCACAGTGTACCACTGTGACCGCTCTGGACAGCAATCGGAACTCGGATGCACTGGCCAGGTAGACAGGAAAAGCCCCACGAACTTTTGAATTTCATTTCCTGTTTGCCCAGCGTGGAGAGCACAGGTGACCACGCAGAGCTCATCAGCACAGGTAACCATGCAGTCTGAGAATCGAAAAAGAGCACCAGCATGGACCGTACGGGAGGTACTGGATCTGATCGCTATATGGGGAGTGGATTCCGTGCTAGCAGAACTACGTTCCAAAAGACAAAATGACAAAACATTTGAAAAAATCTCCAAGGGCATGATGGAGAGAGGCCACAATAGGGACTCATATCAGTGCCACGTGAAAATTAAGGAGCTCAGGCAAGCGTACCAGAAAACCAAAGAAGCAAACGGAAGGTCCGGGTCAGAGCCGCAGACATGCCGCTTCTACACTGAGCTGCATGCAATTCTAGGGGGGGCCGCCACCACTACCCCACCCCTGACCGTGGATTCCGAGGAGGGGGTAATCTCAGCCATGCCTGAGGATTCTGCGGATGGGGAAGTTGAGGAGGAGGAAGAGGAGGAGGACAACGAGCTTGCGGAGAGCACACAGCACTCCGTTCTCCCCAACAGCCAGGATCTTTTTCTCAGCCTGACTGAAGTACCCTCCCAACCCTCCCATGGCGGTATCCCAGACCATGAAGCCATGGAAGGGACCTCTGGTGAGTGTACCTTTGTAAATATAAAACATGGTTTAAAAGCAAGCGTTTTTTAATGATTAATTTGCCCTGAGGACTTGGGATGCATTCGCGGCCAGTACAGCTACTGGAAAAGTCTGTTAACGTGTCTGGGGATGGAGTGGAAATCCTCCAGGGACATCTCCATGAAGCTCTCCTGGAGGTACTCCAAAAGCCTTTGCAGAAGGTTTCTGGGCAGTGCAGCCTTATTCCGTCCTCCATGGTAGGACACTTGACCATGCCATGCTATTAGCAAGTAATCTGGTATCATTGCATGACAAAGCCTGGCAGCGTATGGTCCCGGTGTTTGTTGGCATTCAAGCAACAGCCGTACTTTATCTCGTTGTGTAATCCTCAGGAGAGTGATATCGTTCATGGTAACCTGGTTGAAATACGGGAATTTAATTAAGGGGACAGAGGTGGCTGTTTGCCTGTGGCTGAAAAGAAATCCTTTCCTGCAGTTAGCCGGGGAGGGGGGGGGGGGCAGAGGGGGGCGTTGGCGCTGAGCTTTTCACGTTTGGCTAGCAGGGATCTTCCCTGATACCAGCCACGCAGTGGGGGGAGGGGTAAAGCGATCATCTCACAGAATTGGATGGGGGGGGTTAGTTTGGTTTCTGCAGGGATCTTCCCTGATACCAGTGACGCGGTGGGGGGAGGGGTAAAGCGATCATCCCAGAGAATTGGATGGGTTGTGGGGGGGTTTAGTTTGGTTTCTGCTGCTGCACGTTAACAGGAAAACCGCAGCACTCAATGGACTTTGCTTGGTATGGGAAAGGAGAGCACTGCTTTAATGAAGGTTGCAGAAGCCGAAAGACAATGGCTTACCATGGCTTGCATGCAAGCCAAATTCTGTTGCCCAGCCCTGCGTCTGTGATCTCTAATACCAAAGCTGCAGGCACTCAATATAAGATGCAAAATGCGACCTTGTACCGAAATCACATGTGCTATGTAATGTGAATAGTGTTGCTCACCATGAAAGAGTATAAGCATTGTTCTGTAAAATGTATCTTTTTAAATACTTCTCTCCCTTTTTTCCCTCCCTCCCGCAGCTGCAAATTTTTCAAGCCTCCCTCCTCCGTCCCGAAGGCTATTTCAGATAAGGCAGCGGAAAAAACACACACGAGACGAAATGTTCTCGGAAATCATGCAATCGATCCGCGATGAAAGAGCTCATCTGAATGAGTGGAAGGACACGGTATCAAAGAACAGGAAAGATGCCAGTGAACGTGAGGACAGGAGGGACCAACGTGAGGACAGGAGGGACAAACGTGAGGAGAGGAGAGACGCTCGAGATGAGAGGTGGCGGCAGGAAGATCAGAGGAGGCAGGATGCAATGCTGGGGCTGCTGCGTGAGCAAACAGACATGCTCCGGCGCAGGGCCGGCTCCAGGCACCAGGCAACCAAGCACATGCTTGGGGCGGCACCTGGTAAGGGGCGGCCAATCTTGGGGTGGGGGGGGGGGCAGCGCGGCGCGGCATTCCGCGGGGGGGCGGGGGCGCTCCGGCGGCGCGGCGCTCGGTGGGGGGCGCTCCGGCGGCGTGGCGCTCGGCGGGGGGGTGGCACGGGCTGCGGCGCTAGGGGGGTTCCGGCGGCGTGGCACGGCATTCCGTGGGGGGGGGCGCTCTGGCGGCGCGGCGCTCGGCGGGGGGGGGCAGCGCGGCATGGCATTCCGTGGGGGGGGCGCTCCGGCGGCGCGGCGCTCGGCGGGCGGGCTCCGGAGGCGCGGCGCTCGGGGGGGGGGTCCGGCGGCGCGGCGCTCGGCGGGGGGGCGGCGCGGGGCGCGGCGCTTTTTTTTGCTGCTTGGGGCAGCAAAAAAGTTAGAGCCGGCCCTGCTCTGGCGTCTGGTGGAGCTTCAGGAACGGCAACAGGATCACAGAGTGCCGCTGCAGCCCTGTATAACCGCCCTCCCCCCTCCCCAAGTTCCATAGTCTCCTCACCCAGACGCGGGGGTGGGGGGGAGCTCCGTGCACCCTGCCACTCCATCCCAGTGGACAGCCCAAGCAAAAGGCTGCCATTATTTTGAACTTTTGAAGTGGCCTTTTCTTTCCCTCCTCCCCTCCTCCCAAACCCCACCTGGGCTACCTTGTCAGTTCTCTCCCTCTTTTTATAATCAATTAATAAATAATACATGATTTTTAAACGATAGTGACTTTATTTCCTTTGAAAGCAAGCTGGGATCGAAGGGGGAGGGTGGGTTGCTTACAGAGAATGAGTCAATCAAGGGGTCAGGTTTTCATCAAGGAGAAACAAACAGAACTTTCACACCGTAGCCTGGCCAGTCATGAAACTGGTTTTCAAAGCTTCTCTGATGTGCAGCACTTCCTGGTGTGCTCTTCTAATCGCCCTGGTGTTTGGCTGCGCGTAATCAGCGGCCAGGCGATTTGCCTCAACCTCCCACCCCGCCATAAAGGTCTCCCCCTTACTCTCACAGAGATTGTGGAGCACACAGCAAGCAGCAATAACAATGGGAATATTGGTTTGGCTGAGGTCTGAGCGAGTCAGTAAAGTGCACCAGCGACCCTTTAAACGTCCAAAAGCACATTCTACCACCATTCTGCACTTGCTCAGCCTGTAGTTGAACAGCTCCTGACTACTGTCCAGGCTGCCTATGTATGGCTTCATGAGCCATGGCATTAAGGGGTAGGCTGGGTCCCCAAGGATAACTATAGGCATTTCAACATCCCCAACAGTTATTTTCTGGTCTGGGAAGTAAATACCTTGCTGCAGCCGTTTAAACAGATTAGTGTTCCTGAAGACGCGAGCATCATGAATCCTTCCCGGCCATCCCACGTTGATGTTGGTGAACCTTCCCTTGTGATCCACCAGTCCTTGCAGCACCATTGAAAAGTACCCCTTGCGGTTTATGTACTGGCTGCCCTGGTGCTCCGGTGCCAAGATAGGGATATGGGTTCCATCTATCGCCCCACCACAGTTAGGGAATCCCATTGCAGCAAAGCCATCCACTATGACCTGCACATTTCCCAGAGTCACTACCTTTGGTAGCAGCAGCTCAGTGATTGCTTTGGCTACTTGCATCACAGGAGCCCCCACAGTAGATTTGCCCACTCCAAATTGATTCCCGACTGACCGGTAGCTGTCTGGTGTTGCAAGCTTCCACAGGGCTATCGCCACTCGCTTCTCAACTGAGAGGGCTGCTCTCATCTTGGTATTCTGGCGCTTCAGGGCAGGGGAAAGCAAGTCACAAAGTTCCATGAAAGTGCCCTTATGCATGAGAAAGTTACGCAGCCACTGGGAATCGTCCCAGACCTGCAACACTATGTGGTCCCACCAGTCTGTGCTTCTTTCCCGGGCCCAGAATTGGCGTTCCCCGGCTATAACCTGCCCCATTAACAGCATGATCTCCAAAGCGCCGGGGCCCGCGGTTTGAGAGAATTCTGTGTCCGTGTCCTCATCACTCTCGTCGCCGCGCTGCCGTAGCCTGGTTTTTCAGGTCCTGGTTCAGCATAAACTGCACGATAATGCGCGAGGTTTTTTACAATGTTCATGACTGCTGTCTTGAGCTGAGCGGGCTCCATGCTTGCCGTGGTATGGCGTCTGCACAGTTCACCCAGGAAAAAAGGCATGAAACGGTTGTCTGCCGTTGCTTTCACGGAGGGAGGGGTGAGGCTGTACCCAGAACCACCAGCGACAATGTTTTTTGCCCCATCAGGCATTGGGATCTCAACCCAGAATTCCAATGGGCAGGGGAGACTGCGGGAACTATGGGATAGCTACCCACAGTGCAACGCTCCAGAAGATGCTAGCCTCGGTACATGGACGCACACCACCGAATTAATGTGCTTAGTGTGTCCGCATGCACTCGACTTTATACAGTTGGTTGCCAAAAATCGAATTCTGTAAATTTGGAGTAATCCTGTAGTGTAGACATACCCACAGACTCAGCCCAGCCCCACGAAAGCTCTGTCTCCTGCACAAGCACAGCCCTGCTGCTCATGACTGCATGTCCTGGCCTCCTAAGCCAAAGTGTTTCAGATTCATCAACCTCTCCATGTAGTTTAGCCACTCAATGGGACCAAGAGCCAGGCCGTGCTGCGCTGGGTTGGCATGGTTCACTCACGGTTAGCGAGGAGTCCAGCTGGACCCAGAGTCTGCGAGGGATGGAGGCAGATGGCTTTGCTGGGAGGGGAGGTCAGTGCCTCAGCTAGTTCTCCAAACAGCTCCCCCTTCACACCAGCATCACCTTGGATCTGCCCCATCGCTGGACTCCCCCTGGCATTGGGACATCCTGGTGGTGGCATTGGCTGCATCTGTGGGAAGTGAGACACCCAGCAGGGCCTCAGGGGAGGATTGCTGGCTGAGAAGCCTGTCACCTTCCCACCTCCCCTAGCAATTTTGTGTGGATACTATAGAGAACAAGTCTTGCAGACCTACCCAGGTGAGGGCCCTGTGCGGGGCGGGGGGGGGGGAGGGCGTGCTCTGGGTCCTGCTGGAAAGGAATGATTGGAGCGCAGGCCCAGCTATTCCAGCTATGGCATGTAGGCATGTTAGCAGCCCTTGTGTGACAGTTTTGACAGCTGCAGAGAGCTCAGGTCACAGGAACGTGGAGACATGGCCATGAGGAGGTCAGCCTGGAGTGCTGGAGGGGCAGCCCCTGTGACGGCAAAGAACCCAGGATGTTGGCAGATGCCACAGCATGATGGAGCCTGGCTGTCTCTGCTTCTGCAGTTAGAGCTAGTGGGGTCTATGGAGCAGGAGCGTAATGCGCCCAATGCAGCAGGCCCCAAGAAAGGAGGAGAGCTGCCCGCACTAGCTCTGCTTGAGCTGGAGCGCTGACAATAGAGGGGAGCTGTGGCACCACGAGTCAATCCCGCCTGACATGCTAGTTGCATGTGTGGGGTGGCTAGCCCCTCCCCGTGCCTGCCTTGCCACAGCTGTACCCGAACCCATCACAGCTAGTGCAGGCATGTCTCCTTGAGCTGGACTCACCCCCCGGTTCCAAGGGCAGGCACAGCCCGCGGGCACCTCTACACTTCAAACGCGGCAGCAGTGCATTCATGGGGACAGGCGAGCTCTGTCTGACCTAGCACTGTCCACACGGGGGTATAACTACGTCCCCCCAGAGCGACACAGTGAGGCTGGAATAGGGCTGTAGTGCAGACCAGACCTCAGTGGTTTTCAGTGGGTCTACGTGCAGAGTGAGGTCTGACTCAGTGCAAGCAAGAGGGGGTCGGATCAGGCCCTGGGGGCACAGGTACATTTTGCACTAGTTGGAGCTGCCAAGCAGTCCCTAAGGTCGGCTCATGCAGAGCATGTTTTAATATACCTTCTGGCGGTGAGCGAGGCCTGGCCAGCTGTAGTGAGACCCTGTATCTGACAGGAAAGGTAACGCCCTCCTAGCCAGCTCTGGCTGGAAAAAACTTCTGCTGCTACCTGGACGCAGTTAGGGAACTCACAGGGGCCTCCTAGCGCCAGCCTGACAGACCCAGGACAGACTCACCACTCAGCAGGAGACACAAACAGAGCACTGGCTTCCACCAGCTCACTCTCCTGCATGCCCCCATCATGGCCAGGCACTGGCAAAGCAAAGGGACTGCCATGCCCACGCGCGATGAAACAGGGACCTAGTGTGAGGTTCTGCAGGGTGTGGACAGTGACCCCTCCTCGCAGCTACCCCACACGGGCTGTACGTACGGTCACACAGACACACAAACTCCACAGGCAGGCCCACCTCGCAAAGCCGGCCTGACAGTTTCCCTCCTGGCCCCAGATTGGTCCAGGTGCCCTAGCCCAGCGAGTTCCAGGAAGTGTCTATGCAAGAAGGGGGACTCCCCTGCCAGCTGTCATGACAGACCTGCCTTGCAGATTGCTCCTGGACTCCTGACCCCACTCTGACCCTTGGCTCTGACTCCTGATTTTTGACTCTGGCTCTGCTCTGGCCTCTCCAACCACTAGGCCTGACCACCCAAGCCCCTGTCATGACACCTAGAAGTGAGCTTCCCCAGCCACACTGACAGGCCTGCAACTCACAGCCACCAGAGGGGTGATGCCCTACATGGGACAGCCTGGAAAGCAAACGAGTAGTTGTCCATGACAGGCCCTGGAATCTGTCAAGGAAGAAAAAGCAGAGTCCCTGAAGTGCAGCTCCAGTCCCCCTTCCCTGAGGGCACAGGTGTGTCCAGAACCCACCTGACCTGCAGGGGCGACGGCTGCTGGGAGATTTGTAAATATTAGCATGGTCAGGGGACCTTTATCCATTCTCAGAGGTGCTCACTGACCAACAGACCCAGCTCTTTAGCTACAGCAAACACCAGAGTGAAAGGGACCAAGGACACCAGAGCTCCTTTGCTATGACTCTCTCAGGCACCCACCCTGAAAAAGGCAAGTCAGAGGCTAAGAGGCAACTGGGCAAGACTGTCAGCATTAAGAGCTGGATTCCTGAGCATGGGCCCAGGAGTGCTTCTTGGAGGGACACTTCCCTTCCACGCAGTCAGCAATCATTCCAGGGAGACTGACTACGAATTCAAGGGCGCGCTGGAAAGAGCTACAAACATTGTCTCAGGTCATGTGTTTACTCTGGTGTGTGTGAAGGTGACATGAGGCAAAGGGACATTTAGGAGACACTATCACTTGTCAGGGACAAAAGATGGCCATGCGCAGAGCAGACAACTTGCTGTGCAATATTCTCCTCTAGAGAAATCTGAGACCCATCTGAGTCCATCTTTCTCTAGGGGCAAAGCACAACTGAGCCCTGACCTGAGCCTGGAAAAATGATAGCCCCAGCATGACACTTGGATCCCCACCCACCCATTCTCCAAGCCAGACCAAATGCAAAGTGTAGAGCATCCTCACCGAGCACCTGTCTAAGCTCTAGGAATGGTTCGGGGGACATATCGTGGATGGAAGTGTGATACAGACTGAAGTGGTGTAAACCCAAACTACTCTAAAGTTCTACAGAATTTCCAACAGGGAAGCAGTTTGGGAAAAGCATTTCTTTAAAAGAAAGATTCACCCAGAAAGGTAACGGGTACGCCTGGCTCCTGGAATCCTGCTTACCCCAGAAGTACAGAACTTTCTCTTTCCCCTCTGTTCTGCTTGGAATTAATTCCAAGTCCTTCTCAGTTGCAACAACAGATTTGGTGGAGAAGAAGTCAAAGTTATGGAAGGGCGGACCATGCACTTCTAGGGTGGCACTGGCCAACGCTTGCAGAATACAATTGTTTCCTTTCAAAAATCAGCCAACAAACAGAGCATAGAGTGGCATCTAATTCAGTTCTGTATGTAGAGTCTCCAAAATAAACTGAGGGCTGGAGATTCTGATGTGGAACTTCCTCCTTGGGAGGCCTTGAGATCTCTCCATCAATGAACTATGCTCTCCAGCTCAGCGGGAGCCAGTAATTTGAAACGCATGTTGTTTAAATTGAAAGATGATTGTAAAAATAAGGGACTAAATTCTCAAGCTGCCAAGCCTCCCACATTCACTGAAGACCTGTTTTTCTGTCTTCCGGCTAAACATAACCTTTTACACAGTAACCTTAGAGTCCCAAAGTGAGTCCAAAGAAGAGAGGGCAGGAAGAATAAAGGGTAGCAAAGAACTGCATAACTTCCATTCAATTCAACCAAGGAAATAAGGGTGAATTGGGTAAATGGCACTTCTGTATAGCCTTTTATGTTGGCTCTCAGCTTTTGCTACGTAAACTAGGATTCTTGTTTCAGGTTATTGTCAAGAGAATTTATTATGTGTTGCTAGAAGAATGTCCTTGTCAATATGTTGCTGCCTGGCAAAGTGTGTGTTCGCCACATCTATCCTCCCATGACCCCTAGGAGAAAAGCAGTGTCTGGATTATAAAAAGATAGTTGCATGGCCCTGGGAACTGATATCTGATAGCCCAGCAGGTACAGTAGGCACAGAGCAGACTCTGTAATGACAAACAGTTTTGCTTGATGGGTGGGGTACCTCTAAGTAGCACAGTACTTGAGGGCCTGATTCTCACTTACCCTGAGGCTCTTTTATGCCTCTCTGGCATATGGCCACTTATAGGCCCTGCCAGAGTGGCGTAAAGGAGCCTCAATGTAAATAAGAATCAGACCCTTGAGAATTTATCATCTGGCCTGCATGTGCCGGCTATTCAGCGGAGCTGGGAAAGCTGTGAAGGAGCCAGCCCTTCCCAAGCAGCCCAGCTTAGACAGGTTAGTGACAGCTTTTAACACTGGCGGGAGAGAAATCAGCCCAGTAAGTGCCCAGTTTAACAGGTGAGGTGGAAGGATGGTCTAGTGGTTAGGATGCACAGGGACCTGGCTCCAATTCCTGCTCCACCATAGGCTTCCTGTGCGACTTGGGGCTAGTCAGTGAGGGTCAAATTTCAAAAGCACTTAAATCACTTAGGAACATGTTTCATTGAAAACCACTGGGACCTAGGCTCTGAAGTGCCTAAATCCCTTCTGACAATGGGACTTGGCTCCTAAGTTGGTTCTGTGCTTTTGAAAGTTTTATTCTTAGTCTCTCTGTGCCTCAGTTCCCTTTTGTCCAGTGGGAGTCACAGCACTTCCCTGCTGTGGGCGGGGAGGGGAGGAAGAGGAGCGGCTCAGACATTACAGTAATGGTACCAAACCCGATAGATAGAAATGGCCTTCTACCCCAGTGCCTGTGCAAATCAGGGCAGCAGACTAGGGATGGGAACTTGGAGTTAAGCAGCTGCAAAGCAAAACAGAGCTGACTCCCTGAAGAATCAGCAGCTAAGAAAATCAAGTAGCCAGCTAATGAAATTCCCTCTTCTGTTCTAGGTTTATGCATAGTTCGCAAAGGAAAATAGCAAAACATCAGCCCATATTATCGAAATAGCAGTCCACGCGCGGTGAGAAAACCTTGGTGTTATGCTCCTTTTCACTTAGGCCCCTCTGGCTGTGTAAAGTTTTGAAGTGGGAGTACGCCAGAGTGGGGTAAAGGGGCCTTACAGTGGAAATGAGAATGTGGCTTTACCCTGTCGGACGCAGGCAGACGGGTGCTATGGAATCACCTACGCTGTTTAGAATCTTGTTTGGCCCTGTTTATAAACGTTCTGCCCCTTGCACACTCGCCCAGGAACAACAGACCAAGTTGGTTTGATCTCTTCCCCTATTGCTGTTGCTAGGTGTTTGACTCCCAGCCCTGCAGACATCTGAAATCCTTCACGGCTTCGCAGGCTAGGTGCATGTTCTGGTCTATTTTATACGGTTTTTTCTCCTGCCCTCAGCGCCACAGCGGCTGAGTGCTTTCCAGAAGGGCTTTAAGCATCTGTCCCATGTGGTTTGTTCTCTGGACATTGAAACAAAACATTTTAATTGACCTGAATCATTTTGTTTTTTTGTTTTGGGGGGATTTTTTTGGTTTGCAAAAATTTCAAAGATTTTTATTTTTATTTTTATTTTTATTTATTTTTTATTTTTTTGTTGGTCCCAAACCAGGAAAGGAAAAAAATTTGAAACCTTGAAAACTTTTGCAGGATGGGAAAACTGTTTCCTGCCCTGCTCTAGTGGGGAGGTTTGGGATAGGCGTTCATTCCTGGGAGACTCCATTCCCCCGTGGACCCCCACGCTCATTGCCTGAGCTGGAGGAGACAGCCTGCTCTAGGATCAAGTGAGGAGGCCGGTCCACTGGTTCATTCATGGGTTTCCTGGCTGGGTTGCTACGGGGTATGCGCTATGGAGATTCCTCCCAACCCATTTCATGCAGGAGGCCCCAAAGAGAGATCAGATGACAACAGCTTCCAATCACTGCTAACCTGGGCTAGATTTGAACCACAGCCTGAGAGGTTTGTCTACACTCAAAAGTTGCACCACTTCAACACCACGGTCTAAAGTTGTATAATTCCCTAGTGTGGATGCAGTTATACTAGTATAAAGGTGCTTATATTAATATCACTTAGGGTATGTCTACACTATGGGATGACTCCGAATTTACAGAATTTGATTTTTAGCAACCGATTGTATAAAGTTGAGTGCATGCGGCCACACTAAGCACATTAATTCGGCGGTGTGCGTCCATGTACCAAGGCTAGCGTTGACTTCCGGAGCGTTGCACTGTGGGTAGCTATCCCATAGCTATCCCATAGTTCCCGCAGTCTCCCCCGCCCATTGGAATTCTGGATTGAGATCCCAATGCCTGATGGGGCCAAAAATTTGTCACGGGTGGTTATGGGTAAATGTCGTCAGTCAATCCTCCCTCCGTTAAAGCAACAGCAGACAATCATTTCGCGCCCTTTTCCCTGGATTGCCCGGGCAGACGCCATAGCATGGCAACCATGGAGCCCGTTCAGCCTTTTTTCACTGTCACCGTATGTGTACTGGATGCTGCTGACAGACGCAGTACTGCAGCGCAACACAGCAGCATCCCCTTGCCTTTGCAAGTTAGCAAAGACGGTTACCAGCCATACTGTACCGTCTGCTGCTTTGCAAGTTAGCAAAGACGGTTACCAGCCATACTGTACCGTCTGCTGCTTTGCAAGTTAGCAAAGACGGTTACCAGCCATACTGTACCGTCTGCTGCTTTGCAAGTTGGCAAAGACGGTTACCAGTCATACTGTACCATCTGCTGCTGTCATGGGTGCTCCTGGCCGGCCTCGGTGAGGTCGGTCGGGGGCGCCTGGACAAAAATGGGAATGACTCCCCAGGTCATTCTCTTCTTTAAGTTTTGTCTAATGGAGAGTCAGTCCTGCCTAGAATATCAGGCAAGCCTACTAAAGAACCAGAGAGGCAAACGGCCACTCCGGGTCAGAGCCCTAGACATCCCGCAGAAATGATGAGCTGCATGCCATTCTAGGGGTGCCCCTACAACAGCCCCACCCGTTGCTTCCCTCCTCCCCCACCCCTCCCAGGTTACCTTGGCAGTTATCCCCCCATTTGTGTGATGAAGTAATAAAGAATGCATGAATTTGAAACAACACTGACTTTATTGCCTCTGCAAGCAGAGATCAAAGGGGGGAGGGGAGGGCGGTTGGCTTACAGCGAAGTCGAGTGAATCACCATTCTGCACTTGCTCAGCCGATAGCTGAAAATGGGACTCTGTGATAAGCACAGGCAGGACTGAATCTCCATTTGTGTGTGGGCCTTTGGTTGACACTGGTAAAATACAAAATGTCCCAGGATATGTATGTTGGGGGACAGTTCTAAACGGCAGCTTTATTTTTTTATTTGCAGCAAAATGTAGCGGTCTAAGTATCTGATTGTGAGCCCTGGGAGCAAGGGGTAGGCTGGGGTAGGTGCGACCGTGCGGTGCTGCCGACTGGGAGAGCAGCCTGAGGCAGAAGCCTCCAGCTGGCATGATATTCCAGGCAGGACTGAATCTCCATTACACAAAACTTAAAGAAGAGAATGACCTGGAGTCATTCCCTTTTTTGTCCAGACGCCCCCAACCGACCTCACCGAGGCCAGCCAGGAGCATCCATGTCTGCCCAGGCACCCCCGACCGACCTCACCGAGGCCAGCCAGGAGCATCCATATCTGCCCAGGCACCCCCGACCGACTTCACCGAGGCCAGCCAGGAGCACCCACGGGACGACGGTGACGGTTACCAGTCATACTGCACCGTCTGCTGTCTGCAAGGCAAGGCAAGGGGATGCTGCCGTGTACCGCTGCAGCACTGCGTCTGCCAGCAGCATCCAGTAGACATACGGTGACAGTGAAAAAAGGCGAGAAACGATTTTTTTCCCTTTGCTTTCATGGGGGGGCGGGGGGAGCTGACGACATATACCCTGAACCACCCACGACAATGTTTTTGACCCTTCAGGCATTGGGAGCTCAACCCAGAATTCAAATGGTTTTCGGAGAGTGCGGGAACTGTGGGATAGCTACAGTCGTCAGTCGCCCCTCCCTCCGTGAGCATCCATTTGATTCTTTGGCTTTCGGTACGCTTGTCTCAGCTCCTTAAATTTCACGCAGCACTGTGTTGTGTCCCTGTTGTGGCCTCTGTCCATCATGGCCTTGGAGATTTTTTCAAATGTTTTGGCATTTCGTCTTTTGGAACGGAGTTCTGATAGAACAGATTCATCTCCCCATACAGAGATCAGATTCAGTATCTCCCGTACGGTCCATGCTGGAGCTCTTTTTTGATTCTGGCTGTGCTGATGAGCTCTGCATGGTCACCTGTGCTGATCAGCGCTTCACGCTGGGCAAACAGGAAATGAAATTCAAAAGTTCGCGGGGCTTTTCCTGTCTACCTGGCCAGTGCATCCGAGTTCAGATTGCTGTCCAGAGTGGTCACAATGGTGCACTGTGGGATAGCTCCTGGAGGCCAATACCATCGAATTGTGGCCACACTAACCCTAATTGGAAATGGCAATGTTGATTTCGGCGCTACTCCCCTCGTCGGGGAGGAGTACAGAAATCGATTTTAAGAGCCCTTTATGTCGAAGTAAACGGCTTCGTTGTGTGGACGGGTGCAGGGTTAATTCGATTTAATGCTGCTAAATTGGACCTAAACTCATAGTGTAGACCAGGCCTTATTCCTGTCTGTGTAGGAGAATAAACGACCTCAGTGTAAGGTACCTTTGTTCCAGTATAACTGTGTCCACAGGGCCGGCCTTAGGCAGGAGCTTCCTGTCTGCTGTGGGGGGGAGGGGCTCTGATGTCAGGGTGTCCCCTGCCCCCCCCACTCGGGTACCCCATCTCTGCACAGCAGGTGGTGGGGTGAGGGGACAGGGCTCACCAAGAGAGGGACGGAGTTGCTGGTGGCTGCTGGTGGCTGCTGCACTGTCTGAAGGAGCTTTCAGGGGCGGGGCGTGGTCTCACACACACTCCCCCAGCTCACCCACGCTGTCTCTTTCACACTCATCACCTCCGAACACATTTATATTGTTGCTGGTACTTGTTGGTATTTCCTGCAATACACATATATTCTCTGTAATTTTATTCTTTCCAAGTGCTGTTATTTTAGTGTTTTGACCGGTCTGTGCATTTCATAATTTTATTTCTCTCTTATGCTACACTGAATTCTTTGAGTAGTGAGTTCTAAAGTGCCTAACCTCTCCTGGCTGGAGTAATTATCATTATTACTGTTATTATCATTGTCATTGTCATTCATTATCTAAAGTGGTACAATCAAATAATAGTATCCTTCTAGAATGTAACTTTAGCTTGTACTCACTTTAGTAATGCCAGTTTAAAAAACATTAGCTAAAACATAACTTTAGATGCTGCGCAGATGAAAGTCGCTTATTTTCAAATTGTATTTTTAATTACATCTGTAAAATAACTTAAAATTTGCATGAAAATAACTGCAGTTCCAACTCTGATACCAATAGCAACGATGGAGTCAAATGTTAGTGAGTCACATACATGATTGCGATCAGTAAACGTAAATGCCAAAATAATTAGAAAAATTAATTCCCATTCTTAATAAAAGAGGGAAAAAATATAATCACATATGTTAAAATTATGTTTTAAGTGAAAAACAATTGACTAAAATAGAGGAGATAATGGCAGTAACACAGTGTGTCTGTTAGAGAAAGTCAGCAGTATTTATTAATTTTTATTTATCTCTACTAAAGATAGTGTACAAGGTATCAAATGTGTGTGTGAGACGCATGGCTAGAAAGGGTTAAACAGCTTGCAGGCTGAATGACCCAAAGCCCACCTTTAAGGTCATGTTAGAAAGGTCTGGGAACGATAATTAGGCCATTCATGCTAAATAGGCTAGAACTCTGAAATGCAAACCTATATTGTTAGAAGTAATACTAATTGTGTGTATCTTAGATGCTACCCGTAAACAGACAATTCCTGTCTTTCACTGTAACTATTGATTCAGAGATCAAAAGGGAATATTAACATTTGGATGAATCTTGGGTAAAATAATGTCATTGTCTATATGTCTGTAGTGAGGCTGAGTGGCCTCCCTCCGAGCAGGAGAGCAAGGGAGCATTACACGCCCCTTGGAGGGTGGAGCCTAGATCGCCCCGCCCCCCTCACCGGAAGTACCAGGGCGGGGCCGGAAGTATAAAAGGCCGGCCCCACAGCGCAGTTGGGAGAGAGCCTGAGGAGGAGAAGGACGCTCTGCCTGTTCTCCCGCATCCCCGAGAGGAACCTGCGCCTGATGGTTCCCGATGCCCAGACGCTGATGAGGACTGGCCCGGAGTACCTGCTGCCATATATCCCGAGGAGCCGGAAGAGGCCTGGAGGCTGCAGGTACCGAACCCCGGGGTGGCAGGAAGTGGCCCAGGGGCAGCCACGGAGCCGCCGGCTGCAGAGCCCAGTGTGGCTCAGTCGGTGTGTTGCAGCTGGATCCCCGCCGACACAGGGGCAGCCAATCCTGCCCCTGCCAGGGCCCTGGGCTGGGGCGCGGTGGAGTAGGGTGGGCCCGCATCCCCCTGCCACCACTACCCTACCCCAGGTGGCTGACCGCCTACATGGTGCAAGGAGGCTCTAGCCCAGGATAGGAGCTCCCTTATCACTCACCTGTAAAAACTTTTGTTTGCTGGCTGCCTGAACCCTACTCAGGCTAAAGCCATCCCTGTAAAGACGGTTTGTTTGCTGGCTGCCGGAGCTATGCCCAGGCCCCAGCCAGCCCTGGTAGACCGTGTTTAAGGGCTGACTACTTGAGCTACCCAAGCCCAGGGTAAAGCCTGGTAGTGACTATGGATCGCGCAGCCCTATTGGGGGCTCTTGCCCTGGCCCTGACCTGACAGGACTCGCCTGAGTGGCCTCCCTCCGACCAGGAGAGTGAGGGAGCATTACAATGTCTCTTTGAAGTTTGTAATAGACTGCCTAATGGATAAATTGCTCTATGTTAATTTGTGTAACTAATTACTGGTGGTGTTTAGGAAGCCAAAGGTTACATCAAAAGCCTATTGTTTAACCAGGACTGTGTGGTCAAGTGGATGCTAGAACATTGTTTAAAAAGACAATTGGATCCTGATTCTGTCATCTCAGATCTGCTTAGGCTTCATCAGGGGAAGTTTGAGTCACAAGACTGAGGTCCCAGTTATGCTGGTACGCCCTGAATATGGGATTTGGACATTGGACTATAAACTCTGAACTATTTCTGAAAGAACTCTCTGCAACTACAAAGTTCACCATCTCTGCTATGAATCTGAACCTCAATGGGTTGAACTCATGTCTGTATGTATATTGATCTTTTAACCATACTCTCTTTTTGTTTTTTAATAAATTTTAGTTTAATTAATAAGAATTGGCTGTAGCGTGTATTTGGGTAACATCTGAAACATTCATTAACCTGGGAGGTGATGTGTCTGATCCTTTGGGATTGGTAGAACCTTTTCTTTTATACGATGAAATAAGATTTACATATTTGATGTGGGTACCGGATGGAGGCCTGAGGCTGGATGACTTTAAGGGAACTGTGTTGTTTGGACTTCTGAGTAACCAGTGAGGTAATAAAGAAGCTGTTTTATGCTGGCTTGATAAATCTAAGTATTGGAATATCCACCAGCTTATGGGGATTGTCTGCCCCATTCTTTGCAGTTCACCCTAATTGAGTGACCACAGCTGGCCTCCACTAGAACCCCGGTCCCAGTGGCGTAGTCGTGCTTAGATACCCATTACCACAGGTTAATTGGGTTTTTGGATCAGAAGGCCCCAGAGCAGGAACTGAAAAATCTATTAATTGCCAGTGATAAGGAAGCAGACCCAGTGAAAATGCTTGCAGTGAGAAACCAGCAGCTAGAACTTGAACAAAAGCAAAAAATAGCTGCTATAGAAGGAGAAGCTGCTGAAAGAACGCCTGTGTTTTGAACGTGAACAGAAAATGGCATATATTTGATTTCAGGAACTAGAACCTAAGGCAGAAGTGGACAGACTTAAGCTCCAACTCAAAAGAATAAAGGAACAACAGGAACTGTATTATCCTGAAAAGCCACCCTTACTTCTTCACTGCTGCTGGCAGTGGCATTGGCTTCAGAGCTGGGTGCCCGGCCAGCAGGGCCGGATAAACTTTTTGTGGGCCTGGCGCCAAACATATTATTGGGCCCCGATGGGGCAAGGTGCAGGGGGGCAGGATGGTCAGTCTCCAGAGTGAAGGGCAGGCTGGGGCAATGAGGCACAGCGCGGCGGGAGCAGCCCCGCTCTGCGCAGCCCAGCAGGAGAGCACTGTTTACAAACCTGCAGTTGCTAGACGCACACTGGCCTGCCCAGCCCTGTGCTGCCAGCATGCCCCTTCCCTTTGAGGGCAGGCCCACACACACCACCCCCCGGCCCAGTGCCCCACCCTTATGCCAGAGCCCCTGTGATGGGTTGGGTCACAGAGACCCCCCCTTGGGACTGTCACCTGATGTGCTGAGATGGTCTCTGAGCCCGTTTTTCCTGGCAGCTTGGGGACTTCAGTACCCTGTCTTGTTGAGCCAGACATGCTAGCCAGCTGCAAACACAGACCCAGGTCTGAACCACATCCCCCAAAAGCTGCAGGCTTAACTGAAAACAGCTTAAGAAGTGCTCCTGTCTCCAGCACCCAGATACCTAGCTCCCAATGGGGTCCAAACCCCAAATACATGTGTTTTACTCTGTATAAAGCTTATACAGGGTAAACTCATAAATTGTTCGCCCTCTATAACACTGATAGAGAGATATGCACAGCTGTTTGCTCCCCCAGTAATTAATTGCTCTGGGTCAATTAATAAGCAAAAAGTGATTTTATTAAATGAAAAAAGTAGGATTTAAGTGGTTCCAAGTAATAACAGACAGAACAAAGTAAATTACCAAGCAAAATAAAACAAAAACTCGCAAGTCTAAGCCTAATACTTTAAGAAACTAAATGCAGATAAATCTCACCCTCAGAGATGTTCCAATAAGCTTCTTTGACAGACTAGACTCCTTCCTAGTCTGGGTCCAGCAATCACTCACACCCCCATACTTACTGTCCTTTGTTCCAGTTTCTTTCAGGCATCTCTTTGGGGTAGAGAGGCTATCTTCTGAGCCAGCTGAAGACAAAATGGAGGGGTTTCCAGGGCCTTATATAGTCTTTCTCTTGTGGGTGGAAACTCTTTTGTTCTCCTGTGTAAAATCCCCTCAACAAGATGGAGTTTGCAGTCACCTGGGCAAGTCACAGGTCTATGAATGGTTCCGCTTTTGCTGACGCCATTGTTTACATGTTAGTTTGAACGTTCCCAGGAAAGCTCAGATGTGGATTGGCATCTCCCAAAGTCCATTGTCAGTTAAGTGTTTCTTGATTGGGCACTTACTGAGAATAGTCTTTTCTCAAGAAGCTGACCAAATTCTTCACTGAGGCTACTTAGAATCAAACAAGGACATAGCCAATATTCATAACTTCAAATACAAAAATGATACACACATACAGACAGCATAATCGTTACCAGCAAACTACAACCTTTCCATAGACACCCCACTTGGCCTCCTCTGTACAAGACCTGGTGCAACCATAGGACCCTGATTGCAACATTGATCTATACGGTCACAGTTCATGTCAATAATGTCACAGCCCCCTCACCCAGAGACCTCCACCACACATCTCTATGCCCAGCCCCCACCCCTCCCAGAGACCTCCCCCGCTGGCCTCCCACCACAACTGCACAGCACCCTGCACCCCACACCGCTCTCCCAGTGCCCCCCACCCATAGACCTCCCCACTGCCCACCCCCTTCCTCACAGTCCCACCATCACAGCTACACAGCAAACTACATATTCCTGAGGGGATTCTGCACCAAAAAATTAAAAATTCTGCGCACAATATTCTAAAATTCTGCAAATTTTATTTGTCAATAAATAAATGTGGAGGCTCCAACATGGCAGTGGGGAGCACAGGCCACTGGTTGCATGGAGGTGGGAGATTACCCTGCAGCCTCCCCCACCCCACCCCGGGACAGGGACTCAGCAGTGAAGCTGCACCCAACCCTGACACAGTGCAAGGGCCAGGCCTGCCCCAGAAACACCCTGGGGCCCTGCCCCCCTGTGCCAGACGCACCAGGTGTGGGTGAGCATGCTCAGCCCGGCAGCAGGATCCAAGTGCAGAGGGACTTAGTGTGGGGGATCCAGGTGGGATAGGAGAGTTCTCCGTGGGGCAATCTGGGTGTGGGTGACTCAGTCGGAGATCTGGATGCATAGAAGCTCATTGGGAGGTTCCAGGTGCAGGGGCAATGGGACTCTGCAGGGATCCTGGTGAGGGTGTTTGGGGCTCAGCGGGGGGGTCTAGGTGCAGGAGAGATGGGGCTCATTTGGGTGGGGGTCCAGGTGCAGGTGGTTGGAGCTCAGTGGGGCGGGTGTCTGGGGGGGGTCAGTGGGGTGGTACAGATGCAGGGGAGGTGGGGCTTGTCAGGGTGAGGGTTCGATGGGCCTGCTTAACAGGGGAGCCCCAGCTTCTGCCAAGCGGATGCTGCATTCCGGGCTCCAGCTTCGCCCCTGCCCCCACTTCTCCTATCCCCTTCTCTTCCCCATCCCATGCCCCTTCCCCACTGTCTCATCTCCTCCCCACCCCACCCCCTTCGCCCCCACTGCCTCTTCCCCCCCACCCCTGCTTCCCCCCACCCCCACTTCCCCTGCCCCCTTCTCTTTCCCATCCCATGCCCCTTTCCCACCACTCCATCTCCTCCCCATCCCACTCCCTTCCTCCCCCCTGCCTCTTTCCCCCCGCCCCCGCTTCCCTCCACCCCAGCTTCCCTTGCCCCCTTCTCTTTCCCATCCCATGCCCCGCCAGGCTCCTTCAGGACTCACATGCCTGGAGGGGCCCAGCCCACCACTCACGCTCCAGGGGTTAGGCGGGGGTGTGTGTGAAGAGGAGTGAGCGGTGGGTGGGGCCTCGTCCCGGCAGAACCCAGGCAGAGCAGGTTGGAGAGGTGGGGCCACAGTCCAGATACCGGGGCCCCTTCTGAGTGTGGGCCTGACACCATGGAGCCACTGGCACCATGGTAAACCTGGTACTGGCGGCTAGCACCCGCCAGTGTCAGGCCGCCCTGCCAGTGCTTAATTTGAGCCACGGCTGAGCTCTGGCATCTCTTTCTATACAAATTAAACATTGTGGGTGGCAACGGGGCCCAAAGGTGATGGGGAAGCCCAGGGAGCCTGTGCGGGCCAGGAATGATGGGGGTGGAGGGGCCCCAAAATACAAGTTTTCCCAGGGTGCCAATTTCCCTAAGGCCGGCCCTGTGTGTCCATTCCAGGGTTTGTACCAGTATAGCTATAGTGGTAAAAAATCACACCCCTAACAAAAAAAATCTGTGTGTAGAGCAGGCCCCGAGTGCAGTCAGCCCCTGCTTGGGTTCCTGGTGGGGCTGGCCTTGAAGGGGGTTTGGAAGCATCCCCGACACCCGATTCAGAGCAGTTATAAGCAATCTGTGCTCCAGGCTGACATAACTTCACTACATCAGGAATATTTGTTCTTCGGGAAGATCTGAATTTATCTTCCAACCCTAAAATGCCCTGTTCCCCTCTTTATTTTAATCTTCTCTGTTACGCGGCGGCATGCCTGTTGCTAACAATATAGCAGACTTTTGATTAGCCTTCCTGTAAATCAGCAAGTTTCCCATCTTACTCAATGACGTGAGTAACCAGTCCCCAGGCTCAGCCGCTGCAGGCATTCATTCACGTTCAGATCATGCTGAACTTTTACACAATAACCTCCAGGGTCAGCATGGGAAGGAACAGTATGGAGAAAAGATCAGAACAAAGACAATAACCACAGACCTCTCCTCCTGCCCTCCACTGGGCACCGCCAGAACCCAGCTCTTCAGAGGAAGCCCTACTACAAGATAGCCATGTGCACAAGAGGGTGCCAAGGTTGTGTAAAACGGGCTGGCTGTCCTTGGCTGTTAGTTATATTCTAGTAGCACTCACACTGCGCTAGGTGCTGGCCGAACTCATAGGAGGGACGGCCCTGCCCTGCGGAACGCATCTGAAAAGACCATGTTGGAAGAAGTAAAATGTGAATCCCTAGCCAGAAAACGAAAGCTAGACTCAGAGAGGGACAAGAAATGTTCCATTCCTGCCAGGCCACTGCCAGCAGGGGAAATTCAGGGAAATGCTGGCAAAGCAATATAGGGCAGAAAAACCAGCCTCCCAGCCTGCTTGGGGAAGCTGAAGGGGGCTGTGTCAGCAGTTCCACACGCAGGGCGAAAAGCAGAACTTGGCCCATCCTTGGCCTGCCCTGCAGCCCTCAGGCTGGTTTCTCTTTTGATTTTTTGCCGTTTAATCATTATGGGCCGATCAGCCCCCTAGCGCCGCATGTGGAGCAGCCCCCTCATGCTCCGATCTGCCCCTCTCCTCTCAGAAGGAGGGGGTGAGCCACCGTCTCCTGTCATCACCGCATGCTGCACAGGGGGCTCTGCGTGGCCCAGGGCAGGTGCAGAAGCAGAGAGGAGACAGGGCAGGTCCAAGGGAGGAGTGGGCAGGTCAGGGGCATGGCCAGGGTTGCACATCATTATTCCCCTGAATCCCCTTCCCGTCCCCACCCCAATCAAGACCCAGGCTGCAGAACATTGTCAGCAGAAAGTATCACAGCCCGGAGTCTCTGGCCACTGAGGGGGTGGGATTCTTGGCCCTCTTGGAGTCAGGAAACCCCAAGAGATGGTGCCAGGACAGTGAGATTGGAGAGAACCTTGCTGGTGATCTCCTCCCCCAGGGACTGGAGGGTCAAGCCCCAGGATCCTTCCCCCCGACTCGCACGGAGCAGAACCCGACTCCAGGGGTAGCTCTGTGTGAGTGAGGGGGCACCCTCTGTCAGCTGTGGTGTCCTAGCCACAATTCCCTGTTCTTTTGGGGCAGCGCGGGGCAGCCCCCGTCACGTCAGTCAGCAAGGGGGTTGGGTACCAGAGGCTTCCACGGCCCAGGCCAGGCCAGGCCAGGCAGAACAGTGGCAGGGTCTGTTCTGGCACAACTCCTCCAGGAGCACATGATGAGGCGCCGAAGTGGGGAAGGAGGTGGGGGAGGTGCAGGGCCGGCTCCAGCATTTTTGCCGCCCCAAGCAGCGGGGGGGAAAAGAAAAAGCCGCGATCAGCAGCAGCTCTCCTGCCGTCGCTTCATTCTTCGGCGGCAATTCGGTGGCAGGTGCTTCCCTCCGAGAGGGCCTGAGGGACCCGCCGCCAAATTGCCGCCGAAGAGCCAGAGGTGCCGCCCCTTCCCATTGGCCGCCCCAAGCACCTGCTCCCTGCGCTGGTGCCTGCAGCCGGCCCTGGGGAGGTGGAAGCAAGGCCACAGCTTTTGGGGCAGGACCAGCCAGCATCATCCAGAGAGGTGTGTGGGTTGGGAATGGGGATGTGCCCCTGAGTACTGGAAAGATCTAGGATGGGGTGGCATGTCCCCCCTCCAGCTCCTATGCGGAACTGCGGCCAGGTGGCTCTGCGTGCTGCCCCATCCACAGTCGCCCCTGCAGCTCCCATTGGCTGCAGTTCCCGGCTAATGGGAGCTGTGGGGGCAGCGCTTGGGGCGGGGGCAGCGTGCAAAACGGAGCCCCCCCTGGCTGCCCCTACATGTAGGAGCCAGAGCAGGGCCATGCCACTGCCTCTGGGAGCCACATGGAGTGGCCCCCAACCCTGCGCCCCAGCTGGAGCGCCGGAGCAGGGCAAGCTCCAGACCCTGCTCCCCAGCGGGAGCTCGAGGGCCGGCTTAAAATGGCTGGCGGGCCAAATCCAGCCCGCAGGCCGTAATTTGCCCACCCCTGCTCTAGGAGATGTGGGGCAGCAGGGCTCCACAGCTCCCTCTGGCACCTAGGGCTCTTTAATGACCCCCCAGGGGTCAGGACCTCCATTTTACAGCTCCTCTGAAAGGCAGGACCCCAGCAGCACAGCCATACACTGGTGCAGTTATTCAGTACAGACTTGGAAGAAGACTCCCAGCTACATTCTTTCCTTCAGCATTTGAGGGCTTCTCAGGGAGCTCCTTCCCAAGTAGAGGATCACAGCTCAGGTGGCTGCAAGACAGGGGTTGAGCCCTGCAATTTCAGCTGTGACTGTTTATTCCTCTGCCAAAGCTAATCACAGTGACTCAGCCAGTGATGGTGAAAGAATGGATAAGAAACCAGCCCTGGATTGGACAACCATATGTAAGCAGAGACCCCAGCAGAGCAAAATAAGGAGTTATGTTTACCCAAAGCTCAGAGTCAGAAATTTCATTCCCACTCAGATTGTGGGCAGAGCCATAACCAAAGGGCAGAATCTGGCAGGCATTTCACTGGAGCTCAGAGATTTGTAGAATTATGCACATTTCTCTACAAAAGGGCAGAAGTGAAGTGGACTCCGAGAAACCTAGAATCCTAGAGAAATACACTGAAAAATAGAACAAGTTCTGACGAGACCTGCTAAGTGTATCTGACTTTACTGAGATCAGAGATCCACAAACCCCAGTGGTTTACAGCACTAGGTAACTCAGAGCTTTGGGGGAATTTTCCATTTTTGTTTGTTAAAAATTAATATTTCTCTTGGCATATCAGATTTTTCAATAGTAAAATACACACAAAGTAAAATGCAGAACTTTTGTGCTTTCTAAACAGTGTTTTGCATCATCCATTATGTCTCCCTTATTTCAGTTCAAGCACTAAAAATACAGAAAAAAACTGCAGGGGAAAAGTTAGTGTGAATAAATATATGGACCAAATTCATCCATTCATTCTCCGGTGAGGTCAATGGAGTTACACCAGGGATTCATTTGCCTCCATGTCTTTGACCTAGACAAATAAGATACTTTAAAGAGAGTTTCTTTGTTTGTCCCAATGACCCACAAGTGTTCTCTGATTCCTATTTTAGTGAGCTCTTAAGAGGTTGCTGAGACTCTAGCTTAAACGCATTTGAACCTCAAACTCTGCTGTTCGATTGCACACTCAAAAGGAGCACACTTCTTCATGCCTGGTGCCCTTTCTCAAGAACACTGGAAAACTGAGGAAAGGATAAAAAGGAAGAACAATTTCCACATTTTTGTGGGGGGAGGGAAGTTGGAGGGAATTTCTCCATGTGTCTTGCTGTTAGCTGAGCCTTTTGCATCAGACTTGGCGTCTAGCTGCAGAACCAACAGAAATCTTCAGGACGTGTGAACAGACACAGCCTAGCTTTACAAAAGGACAAATAGTGTTATTAGTGATTATAGGGAGGTGAAAGGTTTTGAATGAAAAGGGTTTTCCCCCCTTTTCTTCACAATCAAACATCGCCAGGAAGAGCAGTGAGGTTCACCATGTTTTCCATTTTTTCCCCACCCTTTTTTCATCATATTCATCATTTCTTTTCATTCAGGGTTTTTCCTTCTTTTCCTTCAGCTTCTGGGCCATTTTCAAAAGCAGAAAATCCCACCCCACTCCCAAAAAATGACTGATGGTAAAAAGAGAGAGGAGGAGGGAGAGAAAGAGAAAAGGGGGAGCAAGGGTAGGGGGTGTTTGGGGTAGGGCTCTTCAGTGGGGAATGTTTGGGGGATGAGGGTTGTTTGATGGGAGGGGGACTGGTGGGGGATGGGGATGGTGGGGTGAGGGTTGTTGGGGGAGGGGAGGGGATACAGAAAGCTTTGCTCCCCATCCCACAGGCCAGGACATCTCCCTGATTTCTTCTTCTTGCCCCATTCTGGGTCCCTGAGCCAGCCCTCCCCACCCCTTCATTTGTATGTGGTTGGGTGTTGGCAGCGGCAGGGGTGGGGAGCAGACAAGGTGGCTCTGGGGCTCTGGTTTCTCGCTCTTTTCCTTCTGCTGTCTCCTCTCTTTTTCCACCTTCTCCCCTGTCCCCTGCCCACCCCTCCTCTCTCCTCCGAGTTTGCCAGAGATCTGGAGAGACAGCTGCCCTCGGGCTCTGGGGGCTGGCTACATTACAGACCGTATCCTGTTGGCACACACACTTGGGCAGGGTGCAGTCTGCTGACATGACTGACCCAACAGCCCTGACCTGGGCAAATCACGCTTAGGAGCATGTCAGTGAATGTGACTCCCCCAGTCTACAACCCCCGGGATATAGAACGAGCCTGGCGGGGGACAGGAGGTTCCTGGTCTTCATGGGGAAATCTGGGGAGGGAAAAATCTAGTGCATACCAGGCCAGAGCAACTCGAGGTGCCTCTCCCCTCACCTCGTGACTGCATAGTGCCCCCCCTAGAACTGAGTTGAGGACAGGGGGGTTGAGGATTTCAAGGCAGCCACCCCATGGACATACCCAAGTGCTGGGGACTGGAGAGAGAAGGGAACAGCCACTTTTCTGGGAGATGCCTCTGGGAATTCAAAC
The DNA here is from genome assembly GCF_028017835.1 of Emys orbicularis. Classification (NCBI taxonomy): domain Eukaryota; kingdom Metazoa; phylum Chordata; order Testudines; family Emydidae; genus Emys; species Emys orbicularis. The sequence continues at coordinate 2,545,162 of NC_088706.1, read as the reverse complement.
AGTCCCAGAGGTTAAACAATATATATTTCAAAAAATCTTCACAAATCCCTGTTGATAAAATGACCCCTGGGCTCTGTGACGAGCACCTGCTCCTCCTCCATGCAGAGACAGGGCAGGCACAGAGCAAGGATCCAGAAGGGAGCAGGATGCAGGGGGCTGTTGGGGGGAGGTGGACCAGACAGACCCAAGAGAGAGGGATGAAATGAGGGCACAGGAGGAGAGAAGGCCTGGGAGATGATGAAGAACGCAGACCAAGGGAGGCAACAAGGAAGGGAAGGCTAGAGCAGCAGCTTTCTGCCTATTCCAGACCATGACCCCTTGTTACAACAGAAAAACAGTTGGTTAGGCCCCTCCATTTAGCCATGGGGAGTTGTGACCCCAGGTGGAGATAGAAATGGGGCTCGTATCCACTCCCCTCCTCAGCTTGGACACTAGAGCCATCCTGTACGGCCATTCGGCCTGAGACCTCAGCTGCCAGGGATGCTTTCCCCAGCATTACCTCGAACCATTGACCTGTCACTGGCTGAGCGTTGTTTGAATGGATGGGCTGTGGCATTTATTGATCAAGAGCTACCCAAGGCACTAACCACCTGATAGAAAATAGGAATTAGGCCAACACAAGGGATGTGGGAGATTATTGCTGAGCAAACATTAAAGATTGTGCAATGTGCAGCCTCTTATAAAATCCAGACAATTACATCCCGCTCTCATTTGTATATTATTTGTGAATAACCACTTCCCCCATTGCAAAATCTGACTGGCACTAACGCCCTGCGAGCCCAGGATGGAGGGGAGAGAGTGGTGAAGCCTTCCCTTTGTGGAACATATTGCTGCCGGGTCCTGCCTGTGCCCTGATTTCTGATGGCAGAAGATAACCTACAGCAGACACTATGGCCCAGGCCACATGTTCATTGGGGGAAAACAATGACTTTCAGTTAAACTCAGCACCAGCAGCTTCCCCAGCAACAGTAATTTCTCATCACCCCCAACTTCTGTTCTCACCAACAATCACCTGCACCTGGATGTACTATACTAATACAGAACCTTACCCGAGAATAGGGCAGAACCACTCAGCACCCTCTGGGAACAATGCAGAACCACCAAAACCCATCAAGAATGGAACAGAACCACCCAAACCCCACACACACACCCAAGAACAGGCCAGAACCACCAAGACCCATAAAGAATGGGACAGAACCATCCAATCCCCCCAAGAATGGGATAAAACCACCCAAACCCACTGATAATGGGACACAACCACCAAAACGCATCAAGAATGAGGCAGACTCACCCAAGCCGTTAAGAATAGGAAAAAAGCGTTGAATAAATATTTCTGTTCTGCGTTTAGAAAGAAGCAGGATGATATGTGTATATCAAGACGATGATGAAGTACTTTCTAATCCATTAGTAACTAAGACATGTGTTAAACAACATCTACTTGGCCTTGGCTACACTTGCGAGTTGCAGCGCTGTAAAGCCGCCCCCAGCGCTGTAACTCACTCCCCGTCCACACTGGCAAGGCATTTGCAGCGCTGTATCTCCGTGGTTGCAGCGCTGCATGTACTCCACCTCTCCAAGAGGAATAGCGAGTATTGCGCTGCCGCTGCAGTGTGGCGCCAGTGTGGCCGCCCAATGCGCTGTGACTGGCCTCCAGAATTATTCGGCAGTATCCCACAATGCCTGTTCTAGCCACTCTGGTCATCAGTTCAAACTCTACTGCCCTGGCCTCAGGTAACCAACCATGTGACCGACCCTTTACATTCCCCGGGAATTTTAAAAATCCCCTTCCTGTTTGCTCAGCCAGGCGTGGCGTGGAGTGCTATCAGCGAATCTTTCCAGGTGACCATGCCTCCACGCGCCAAGCGAGCCCCAGCATGGAGCAATGGCGAGTTGCTGGACCTCATCAGTGTTTGGGGGGAGGAAGCTGTCCAGTCCCAGCTGCGCTCCAGCCGTAGGAATTACGATACCTTCGGGAAGGTATCAAAGGACATGATAGAAAGGGGCCATGACCGGGATGCCCTGCAGTGCAGGATTAAAGTGAAGGAGCTGCGGAGTGCCTACCGCAAAGCCCGCGACGCAAATGGCCGCTCGGGTGCTCCCCCGCGACCTGCCGATTCGACAAAGAGCTGGATGCGATACTTGGGGTTAACCCCACCTCCACTCCGATCACCACCATGGACACTTCAGAGCCGGTGTGGGGGGGGGAGGAGGAGGAGGAAAATGGGAGTGAGGGTGGTGGGCCGGATGGAGACACCCCGAAATCCCTGGAGCCATGCAGCCAGGAGCTCTTCTCGAGCCAGGAGGAAGGTAGCCAGTCGCAGCGGCCAGTACTTGGTGGAGGACAAACAGAAGAGCAGGTTCCCGGTAAGCGGGTTTTTTTTTCGGGAAGGAATTTTTTCGGTGCGGGCTCCTTGGGAGAGGAGGGTTAGGCATGCATGCCTAGATGCGGAATAGTACATAGATGTGGTTTATCACATCGCGGTAATCGGCCTTGGTAATCTCTTCGAATGTCTCATCCAGAACGTGTGCAATGTGCTTGCGCAGGTTTATTGGGAGAGCCACCGTGGTCCTTGTCCCAGCCAGGCTAACGTGTCCGCGCCACTGTGCCGCGAGGGGTGGGGGGACCATTGCTGCACACAGGCAAGCTGCATATGGGCCAGGGCGGAAGCTGCATTGCAGTAGAAGACCCTCCCTTGCTTCCCAGGTCACCCTCAGCAGCGAGATATCGTCCAGGACGAACTCCTGTGGAAAATGTTGGGACAGTGTTCAGTGTAGGTGCCCCCTGAAGCTGTAGGCTCTCCCCAAGGCACAGAAACCCAGAGGACAGTGCAGCCCTGAAACAATCAGTCCCCCTTACTCACCATTGTGAGGCTCCCGTGGGATATGTGTGCTCTGTTTCGGACGGAAAAATTATGCTATTGTGTAGACCCTGTGTGTTTTCTACTCCTTAAGTGCGAGGGAAATCCTTACTCTGTCTGGTATAAACAATGCTGCCTCTGTTAAATGTTGCATTTTGCCTATACAGCAGCATCAACCTTGAGACCTCAGCCGTCCCTCTTATCGCCTGCTCAGAGACTGCAAAGACTCAGGAAGAGACCGCGAAAAAGCAAAGAAGACATGCTGCAAGAAGTGATGCGGCAATCTATTAAAGAGAATGAGAAAGCACAGAACTGGAGGGAAAGAGAAAGCAGGATCCGCCAGGAAAACGCAGCACACCGGCAGCAAAGCACCGCGCACCGGCAGCAAAGCATGGATCGGCTCATAAGCATCCTGGAGCGCCAAGCAGACGCTATCCAGGAACTCGTAGCCATGCAGAAGGAGCAGTACTGCAAACGCAAACGCCACCCCCCCCCACAGCCCTTGTCCCAAAACTCTTTCCGTTGTGCCCCACTGTCACCTCCAACCCACTTTCCCCAACTTCCGTGTTCTTCACGCCACCCGCTGCCTCCAACACCAGTATCTTCACCACCCAGCCCTGAAAACCACGACCCTTACCCTCTGCACTCAACCCTCTGCACTCAACCCCCATCACCATGCAGTATAGCTGTCCTGAAGTGCAGCACTCACTGCACAGCACACCAGACAGGACAGACGCGAATCTGTGATTGTACCGTTCCCCACTCCACCCCCTTGTTTCTTTTCAATAAATGGATTCTTTGGCTTTAAAAACATTCTTTATTATTGCATAAAGTAAAAGACTCCTTAGCCCAGGAAATAAACAGGCACTGCAAGTCTGCTTGTCTGCTAAGCAGACACTGATTCCTAAAGATTGGAACTACTGCACTTCACTCCCATGCAGGGCACCAGATATCACTGCTGGTTTTCAGCCTCAAATTGCTCCCTCAAGGCATCCCTAATCCTTGCAGCCCCGCGCTGGGCCCCCGTAATAGCCCTGCTCTCTGGCTGTGCAAATTCAGCCTCCAGGTGTTGAACCTCGGAGGTCCATGCCTGAGTGAAGCTTTCACCCTTCCCTTCACAAATATTATGGAGGGCACAGCATGCGGATATAACCGCGGGGATGCTGTTTTCGGCCAAGTCCAGCTTCCCATACAGAGATCGCCAGCAGCCCTTTAAACGGCCAAAGGCACACTCCACAGTCATTCGGCACCGGCTCAGCCTGTAGTTGAACCGTTCCTTGCTGCTGTCAAGGCTCCCTGTGTAGGGTTTCATGAGCCACGGCATTAACGGGTAAGTGGGATCTCCAAAGATCTCAATGGGCATTTCAACTTCCCCTACCGTGATCTTCTGCTCTGGGAAAAAAGTCCCGGCCTGCATCTTCCTGAACAGCCAAGTGTTCTGAAAGATGCGTGTGTCATGCACCTTTCCGGGCCAGCCTTTGTTAATGTCAATGAAACGCCCACGGTGATCCACAAGCGCCTGGAGAACCATAGAGAAATACCCCTTCCGATTAACATACTCAGATCCTAGGTGGGGTGGCGCCAGAATAGGAATGTGCATCCCATCTATCGCCCCTCCACATTTAGGGAACCCCATTTGTGCAAAGCCATCCACTATTTCCTGCACGTTACCCAGAGTCACGGTTCTTCTGAGCAGGATGCGATTAATGGCCCTGCAAACTTGCATCAACACGATTCCAACGGTCGACTTTCCCACTCCAAACTGGTTTGCGACCAACTGGTAGCTGTCTGGAGTTGCCAGCTTTCAGATTGCAATAGCCACCTGCTTCTCCACCGGCAGGGCAGCTCTCAATCTCGTGTCCTTGCGCCGCAAGGTGGGGGCGAGCTCCTCACACAGTCCCATGAAAGTGGCTTTTCTCATCCGAAAGTTCTGCAGCCACTGCTCGTCATCCCAGACTTCCATGACGATGTGATCCCACCACTTGGTGCTTGTTTCCCAAGCCCAAAAGCGGCGTTCCACGGTGCTGAGCATGTCCGTGAATGCCACAAGCAATTTCGTGTCGTACGCATTACGCGGCTCGATAGCATCGTCGGACTCCTCACTCTCACTGTCACTTTGGATCTTAAGGAATAGTTCGACAGCCAAACGTGACATGCTGGCAAGATAAGTCAGCATACGCCTCAGCAGTTCGGGCTCCATTTCCCGCAGACAGATTGCGCTGCACAGAAACCGTTGAAAGATGGCGCCAAAGGTGGACGGAAACAAAGGGATTTCTGGGATGCGAAGCGATGCATCACGGGGCATTGGGACAGGACCCAGAATGCCCTGCACCCACGCCCCCTTCCCACAACCCACGGCGCCAGAATGGGAAGAGGTGCTCTGTGGGATAGCTGCCCATAATGCACCGCTCCCAATGGCACAGCAAATGCTGCAAATGTGGCCACGACAGTGCGCTGGGCAGCTGTCAGTGTGGACAGACTGCAACGCTTTCCCTACTCAGCTGTACGAAGGCAGGTTTAACTCACAGCGCTGTACATCTGCAAGTGTAGCTAAGGCCCTTGAGAGAGAACCCTTTTTAAATCAGTAGGCCTGATAACAGTCCTTACAGAACTGGCTAAGGAGATCTCTGGCCCGCATAGGTTCATTTTTAATAAACCTTGGAATGCCAGGGAAATTCCAGAAGACTGAAGAGTGCTAATGTTGTTCCAATATTCAGAGGGAGCAAGTGGGGTGACCTGGGTGACTATAGGCCTGTTAGCCCGACATTAATCCCAGGCAAAATAACAGAAAAGCTGATATGGGATTCAACTGATAAAGAATTAAAGGATGGGAATATAATGAATGCCACATGGAAAACAGGTTTTGTCAAACCAACCTGATTTCATTATTTCATAAAATTACAAGCATTAGGCTAGAAGGTGTTAATGGCCCCATCAATCCCAGACATGGTTTAAGCTGATAGATGTGGTAACCCCCCCCCCCTTCATTCAGGCTAAGTGGAAGGAACAATTAGTCCCCTTTTACATGGTGATGGCTGAAACAATAAAAGTCACCACCCAAGGCACTGGGCCACATGGCAATGAGTGAGCAAGAATTAACCCAGCAAGAATAAGAAGGGTTTCCTGGGGCTGCTGGCAAAATGCAGGAATAGGGGATGCATTGGTTGCAAGGGTGTGTGTGTGTGTGTGTGTGTGTGTGTGTGTGTGTGTGTGTGTGTGTGTGTGTAAAACAGACAAAGGAAAGCAAGAGAAGCTGTGAGTCTGGCCCTGGAGGAAGCCAATTTCTTTGGGGCACAGGAATCATAGAATATCAGGGTTGGAAGGGACCTCAGGAGGTCATCTAGTCCAACCCCCTGCTCAAAGCAGGACCAATTCCCAACTAAATCATCCCAGCCAGGGCTTTGTCACTGCAGAGGCCAACTGTAACCATGGAAACTGCTACTGCTGTTAGTTCCTATTGTGGTCAGGGAAACAGGACTGTGTGGACATCCTTTGTAAACAAATAGGACCACACCAAAGCAATGCTTGACTCATCAACTTCTCCTCCTAACAGAAACAACCAAGCAATGCCCTCAACACTGGCTAACTTAGTGGTTTTCAAACTTTTTGAGATGAGCCCCTCCACCCTGCCCTCTTTGAGTTAGAATTTTTGGTCGCTCCCCCTCAACCAGACAAAAATAGACACAATACCTGCTCCTCCCACCTCGGGTTTTCTGGGTGGGGGAAGGCGATGGTCTCTGGGGGAGGAGCCAGTGCAGGGCACAGAGGCTGCTGGGAGTGGATGTTGACACTGATCCACAGGCTGGGTGGCCTGCTGAGGTGAGTCAGGGGTGGAGGTGGCAGAGCTCCCTCCCTGAGCCTCGTTGCATGGGGCTGGTCCAAGCTGCCTCCCCAAAGGTTCCTCCATGCCCCCCTAGGGCAGACCTTAGGGGTCATGCCCCACAATTTGAAAACCACTGGGCTATCTGACCACAAGTTTGATTGAAGAAGATAACTGCGTAGATGCAATAGACTTAGACTTACATAAGGCGTTTAGCTTAGTACTGCACAACATTTTAATTAAAAATCTAGCTCTATACCACACCAACAGCACACACATTACATGGCTTAAGAACTGGCTGACTGACAGATCTCAAAAAAGTAGTAGTCAATGGGGAATCATTGAACAGAGGCGAGTCTAGTGGGGTTCTGCCTGGACCAGGACTAGATGCTATTCAAGGTTTTTATCAGCGATCTGGAAGTAAATGTAAAATTGCTGCTCGTAGCATTTGCCGATGACACAAGGATTGGCGGAGTGGTAACTACCGACGAGGACAGGGCAGTCATACAGAGTGATCTGGGAAGCTGAGGCCCATTCAAACAAAATGTTTTTGAATACGAAGTGGGTATTCACCCACGAAAGCTTATGCTCCAGTACGTCTGTTAGTCTATAAGGTGCCACAGGACTCTTTGTCACTTTTTACAGATCCAGACTAACATGGCTACCCCTCTGATACATGACAACAAATGCACAGTTATGCAACTAAGAACCAGAAGCGTTGCCCACACCTACAGAATGATTCACTGTCCCCTGGAAAGCAGGGACTCCAAAAGCTTTAGGGGTCATAGTACCAAGCAGCTCAAAAGGAGCTTGCAGCGTGATGCTGTGGCAAAAGGGGCTAATGCGATCCTGCAATGTATAAGTGGGAGAGTAGGCGCAAGGAAACCATTTTACCTCTGTATACAGCATTGCGAGACAATACTGTAATACGGCATCCAGGTCTGGAGTCCACGTTTTAAAAAGGATGTTGAAAAATTGGAGAAGATGCAGAAAGGAGACACAAAAATTATTTGAGGACTGGAGAAAATGCCAGACAATGAGAGACTTAAAGAGCTCAGTCTATTTAGTTTATCCAAAAATCATTGGGTGATGACTTGATTACAGTATATAAGTATCTTCTCTGGTAGAAAACAGCGGGTATTTAATCCAGCAGAGAAAGGCAGAATAAGAACAAGTGGCTGAAAGCTGAAGCCAGACAAATTCACATTAGAAATTGGGCACCAATTTTGAACAGGGAGGGTGATCAACCGTCGGAACAAACTACCAAGGGAAGTGTGGATTCTCCATCTCCTGAGATTTTCAAATGCAGCCTGGTGCCTTTCTGGAAGATGCTTTAGCCAAACACAAATTATCAGCTCAATCCAGGGGTAACTGGCCGATGTGAAATGGCCTGTGATGTACAAGAGGTCAGACGAGATGATCTAATGGTCCCTTCTGGCCATAAACTCTGTCTATGAACCACCCAAATGACCAGAGGACAGGGCAAACCCACTCATACCCCCAACAATGAGACAAAACCATCTAAACCCACTAGTATCCAGGCAGAGGGCAGGCACCCAAACTCACTAAAACAGAGAGCTGGCCAGGCAGTGCCACATGCTGCCTCCTGGGCAGCGCTGTGCCCATCAATGGAGTGTCCCTAGTCAGCACTGCCCCAATCATGCCCACCCCAGCCAGTCCCTGGGCCAAAAGCAGAGAACATGCAGCTGGAATCTAGCAGGGAAAGGAGACTGAGAAGGCAGAAGGCCTTATCCCTGCACAAAGCATCCAGATTGAGCCCTAGGGCAGCCCCCTCCTCTCAGGGTAGGTCCAGGCCTGCAGCTGATGGGGCTTTTGCTTCACAGCGGTGAGGTGACATTGTCAGTGGCACCCAGGTGTGCCCCATGGGCTGGGTGGGAGCAGCCCAGCCAGGCTCCCCACCAGGCCCAGGGGTCTTGCTGGTGGTTTGCTGTAAGGGGGGTGGGACTCGGCCAGGGCACGAGGTGTTTTTGTTGCGATTAGTGCAGGCAAATGTGCTGTTCCCTGGGTTGTGTCTGGGAGGCTGGCTCGGGAGGAAACCCACAGCGGCGCCCCTGGTCCTTAGCGGGCTCCTAGGGAGCAGCGCCGGGGCTGGGAGGGCAGGTGGCGGCTGGGGTGGCAGGTCTCCAGCAGGGAACTCCACTGTTCCACCACCCAGAGCCGCCTTTGTACGCAGCTCTGCCCCCCTGAGCCCCTCCCACCGGGCAGGGACCGGGGACTCCCCGCTTTTTCCAACTTCACACGCCAAACAGGGCCCGGCCCCAGGAGCTCCTGCGTGCCCAGGAGACCGCAGCTCCAGCCTGGCGGGAGACACGCGGGCAAGGGGGGCTGGCTGCACGCCTGGAGCTGGGCTCAGCCCTCCTCGCCATGCCAGGCTGGGCTGCGCGGGGGGGCAGGAGGAGAAACCGGAGACTCCCTGGCCGCTCCCTAGGGCACTCCCCCGTCATTATGCAAAGCAGAGTGGCGAGGTGCGCGGGGAGGCTATAAAAGGGGAGCGGCCGCGGCCGGGTGTTTACTGCGCTTAGGCTGAGCCGGCTGCTACACCGTGCCGGCTGCGCTCCCAGGCGCCAGGTACCCGCGCTGCGCTCTGCACCGGGCCGGCTGCGCTGCGCTCCCAGGCGCCAGGTACCCGCGCTGCGCTCTGCACCGGGCCGGCTGCGCTGCGCTCCCAGGCGCCAGGTACCCGCGCTGCGCTGCGCTCCCAGGCGCCAGGTACCCGCGCTGCGCTGCGCTCTGCACCGGGCCGGCTGCGCTGCGCTCCCAGGCGCCAGGTACCCGCGCTGCGCTGCGCTCTGCACCGGGCCGGCTGCGCTGCGCTCCCAGGCGCTAGGTACCCGCGCTGCGCTGCTCCCTGCGCCGGGCATCATGCGGCTGGCGGCGGCAGCCCTGTTGCTATGCGCGGCGGCGTGGCTGGGCCCCCGGGCGGGCGGCTTCCCGGCCGGCAGCAAGGAGCGGAAGGTGCAGTTCGCTTCTTGGGACGAGGTGAACGTGATCGCGCACGGGCTGCTGCAGCTGGGCCACGGGCTCAAGGAGCATGTGGACAAGACCAAGGGGCAGCTGCGGGAGCTGGGCGGGCGGCTGAGTGCCCACAACGGCTCGCTGGGGCTGCTGCTGCGCCAGGCCCGCGAGGCGCAGGAGCAGGGCGGGCAGCTGCGGGCCGCCGTGCGGGAGCTGCAGGGCAAGGACCAGCAGCTCTTCAGCCTCTCCGAGGCGCTGCGCGAGAAGCTGCAGCAGATGGCCGGGGACAAGGCGGAGATCCAGGGCCGGCTGGAGCAGCTCGAGGACAAGATCCGGCAGGTGCTGCAGGGGCGGCCCTCGGAGAACCAGAGCGCCAAGGAGCTGGGCACGCTGCAGGTGAGTGCACCGCCCCCCCTCCCCCGGCTGCCCGGGGGTCCCTCGCGCTCCCGTCCCCTGCCCGGGTTCCCCCCGCGGCTGCGCTGACCCTGCAGGTGGCTCTTTGGAGCAACCCCCGGATCACCCCAGGGGAGCGCACACGCGCCCGGCCGCTCGCTGCTCTCCCAGGGACAGCGGTCTGGTGAGCCCCCGACCCGGCGAGGCTGACTCGCCAATGCCGTGACCCCGCTAAGCAGGCAGCGCGTCTCCGGGGGGCTGCTGCCGGGAAGGGAAGGCAGCCCTGGGGCCAGCGGGCTGCGCTGTCAGCTGAGGGCTTCGTGCGCTACGTGCCGGACAATCCTAGAGGCAGCAAAACCCAAAGTAGCCTGGGAAATTCCCAGCCTTGGGCTCGGAGTTGGGCTCGCCCGGCAGTGGGGACAGGGGGTTGCGGAACTCATCCTTTTCTTTGTCTTTTAGTCCCTAATGGAGTCTCAGAACACGAGAATCGAGGAGCTTTTGCAGAAGATCAAACAGCAGCAGTACAAACTGGACAAGCAGAACCTGCAGATTAAAAGCCTGCAGAGCAAAGTAAGTTCCGCGGGGGCTTTTCCTGAATGCTAATAGCAGTGGGAATAGGGAGCAGAGCCTGCCACCAGCAAACGCTCCCGGCAGGCTGGGAGCTTCTTGAGAGCCTAATTTAATAATTCAGGACCCAGCCCAGGGGCTTCATCACTGCCATGGGACGGTAGAAGGAATCAGAGCCTCTGTGTCATTTAGCTTTACAGGGCTTTAAAAGTGCTTCTTGTGTTGGCACAAAATATTGTGTGTGTCTGACCCAGAAGATCAAAGGCCACAACTTGGAGCCTTTTATCCAAGCCCCCTCACGCTCTGAAACTGGGGGGGAGGTTCAGGACCTGGACCTGAGGTGCTCGGCTCTGCCACCTCTTACTTCGTTTGCAAAATAAACCCCTGGCTGACAGGATTGTACAAAACCACAGCCACTCCGAGCCCCAGACCTGTTGTATAATCTGTCCAGGTGAGTTCAGACATGCTAGGGGCTGATCCTGGAGCAGGCAGGCAGTGTCACCACTAACTGCTCTGGGAGCCATTCGACCAACTCACCTTTGGATCAGTGTTTCAAGTCTGCTCAATGAGTCGCTAACTCATCCATGGTTTTGGCACAGGTCAATCTCTTGATCCCTCTGCATCTTAAGGACAACAAAACTCAGAGTCTAAAGTGGAAGATAAACCTGAAGAAAAGCATCAAACACACCAACCAAAGCCAAAACGCCAGTGTGGAACCTGCACAGCCACAGAGTGAGTATCTGTCTCCTCCCTCCCACCCCCTGTTAGCAGAGTCGTCCTGTCAGCAGTTCCAGCTACAGCCCAGAAACAAAAGGTTCAATTGTCCTGATTCAGGATGTGAAATTGGCTTTCATGGGAGTTGAGTGGAACTGGAAGGATCTGCTGTGTGGGCAGGGTCTGGCCCCAGGATCTAGCAGGGATCCAGGATCCAGTCGGGCAGGGATTTAAGGATTTTACAGGAGTGTTTCAGCCTCATATGGAGAATGCCCATGGGAAGCAGATGAATTCTGCCTGAAGGTGTATGTAGCTAAATGGGTAAAGTGGCTGAATGAGGCTGGCAGACCAGGGTGGTAGCACTTGGTCATTGGTTTTGTGCAGAGGAGTCTTGTTCTGTCGGGGGGTTGAAATGCAGCTGGGGAGTCTTCCCATATCCTGTATCCCTCGGTGTGGGGATGGGGTTCATCTGCCACGAGCGAAGGACAGGAAATAGATGGGAAGCTGTGGGTCTATCTACCTGCGTCACTGTGGGGTCTGAGCACCTCACCATCCAACACCCCCACGAACAGGGAAGTACTGTGGCTGTCCCCACTGGACAGAGGGGGAGTGAGGTGCAAGGAGCCGGAGGCTTACCTGGGAAGCCTGTGTCTGAGCAGGGTTTTGAATCCCAGTCTCCTAAGTCCCAGGTTAGTGCCCTGACTGCTGGACAATTCCCCACATGTGTGCGCGCACACACTTTCATTGGGCCTGTGACCTTTGGAGCAACCTCCTTCAGGCCGCACAAAGAGCCTGGCTCTGCTTCCATCACACAGACTACTCCCACTGAGTTCAGTGGAAACAGGACCAGGGTGAGTGGCTTAGTGGCTTGTTGGGCCATGTACTGCAAGCTGCTCCCCAGACAGGAGCTCGGTGCAGACTAGGGAAATGACTAGGTTCTCCAGCTGGCTGTGTAATGGGTTTGACCCAAATAGGAACGATTTAGAAGGCTCTCCAGGCAGAAAGGCTGCAGAGGGGGGTAGTTAGTTAGCACATGGGAAGACTGAAAGCAGAAAGTGCTGTTACCTGGCTGCTGCTGCTGCCCCTGCAAGAACAAAACAAAGGGCCAGGGGCTAGGCAGAGAACAAAGCATAAGAGATGAATGCAGACGGGCAGAGACCAAAATATAGCACACCACACATGGGGGACTTCCAGCCAGCTTTCAGTTGAGTTGGGTTAGCCCTCGGTCACACTGGGTTCTTGGAACCAGAGTCCTCTATATTAGGACAATGGGGAGCAAACTAGAGCACCACATTCCTGAAAACCTTTCCCAAGTCCCCCTCTGCCCTTGCCCTACATGGCTGGCATGAGACTGGGCAGGGATGGTGTCCCTATACTCTGTTTGCCAGAAGCTGGGAATGGGCGACGGGATGGATCATTTCTTGATAATTGCCCTGTTCTGTTCATTCCCTCTGAAGCACTTGGCATTGGCCACTGTCGGTAGACAGGATACTGGGCTAGATGGACCTTTGATCTGACCCAGTATGGCCATACTTATGCTCTTATGAGGGCAGCATCTCCCCACACCCTGTCTCTACACTGGGGCATACTGACTGTTTGAGGAGGTGGCAAAGACTGGTCAGGATGACCAAGAATGACAGAACCTTGGGTCTCTTTCATTGTGGAGCAGGCCATGATTCTTCTGTTGATGGCAGTGGTGGTTCCTTTCAGGACAAAGTTCCCCTTTTAGGCCAAACCTTGAGTTCCTCTTCATTTGCCTGATCACTTTTGTTGACTGGCAACTGCAATTCAATTTCCGCCCTGATTAGCAAGGAGAAGGAGCCTTCCGGCAAGTGCTGGCCCCAGTGTCCTCCCTGGGCTGTTTGCTCCCTGCATTCCTAGCAGCCAATCACTCAGAAGGTTGGTGCTCAGAGCTGCTCCCTGCCTAGAGAGAGACAGTCCCCCAATGCTGCTGCATTGGGGGTCGTGTGGGCAATGAGCCCCGTAAGCAACTTCTTCAGAATGGCCCTTTTATGTACATCCAGCGAACACAAGTTAACAGACTAAGCATGGCATTCAGCCAACTGTGCAAAAGTTGAAGGTTTGAAACAACCTCAAGAGCAAGAGGTTTAATCACTTGCAGAAGGTGGATCATGTCTTCAGGCGCTGCATACGCTCTCCTCCCTGGCAGCTCGCCAAGTAGGCAAAAGTTAAACCCTATCTCCCAACAGTGCTGGGATTCCAAAATAATTTGGTTGGGGAAGGCGGGGTGGGGAAAGCAAAGCAAACAGTTCCTAGTGGGAGTAAAAGAAACACTTGAACAACTGAGCCTGGAATGCAATCCTGTGTTCAAGGAACAGTGTTTACTCTGCTTGACGGTGGTGACCTTCGCGTTCCATAAATACATGGCAATCCAAGGGGTAATTCTGCTGGGCCTTGTTATTTTAACGTTCCTTTATGGGTTTATTTTTTTTACATAAACACTTTGCTCTTCATTTTTACTAGCCCATGGGCTCATGCTCTTCCACCGGGGATTTAAAGCTGCACAACTAACAATGCTAAAAAACTCAAGTCAGAACTACCTGTAGTATTTTTCTAAAGCAAAATGAGCTGAGGTTATGGAGCCAGCTGCCGTTAGTAGGAACATTGCTGCTACAGTAGGGGAAGCAACGCGGCAGCTGAGCAGGGAAGTATATCTGGCAAAGCCCAGCAAGAAGGTAACTGTTCAACAGGAGCTGCTCAAAGATTCTTGGCCCCAGCAAACAGCAATCTCTTTGGGGCAGCGTGGTGTGAGCTGCCTAGACTTATGGATTGGCGAGAGATCCAGGCATCCTTTCTGCAGATAGTTAGGACAGATTAGAGAAGGAAGCAATGAGTAGTCCTGAGAAAATGCAGCATATGATCTCTTCTGGCCCCTGGGTCTATGTTCTAGACTGGGAAGCAAGCCCACCCTGCTGTAATTTCTGCTGACTCACCTGTGTCTGGCCCTGTGTGACACGTCCACCACCCTGCTGGTCTGTCACATTGCAGATCAATGTGAGTCAGTCAGTGCCTGCACCCAGCCCCAGGACAAACTAAAGTAATGGATGACTCGAACAATCCCAGCCCCCTCCTCAACCCTCTCTCCAGATCCTGTTTGCTTGGCCCAGCAGAGTGAGTTGGGGCAGGATCTGGGATGAGGGTAGGTGAGTGAGTTAAGGGTGTTTTGTGGTTTGGTGCCATTTGTCACAACCCTGACCTGACTAAACGGCCCCTCTGGTAGCTTGCTCCTGGCTCGGAGTGGCCTGGTTCGGTCTGGTTTTGTCTATGAATGACTTGGTGGGACTTAGCAGTGATAGCCTAGCCCAAGTGCTGATGCTAATCCGAGAGGCCAGTGCATGAACGGCCGCCTGTTCTAAAGCTGGCGTCTGTGCAGGCTTGAGTGGGGAGAGGTTACCCTGCTGCCCCTCCTTGGTGAATGGTGATTTCAGCTGTCAACCCACCCCCTCGCCTGTGCTCCGGGCATCTGGTTTCATGATGTTATGGGGGAGGGGGGAGGAGTAATGTGCCCAAAGAGTCAACTAGGTAAAAGTTCAGACCTTAGCAAGAAAATAGCTCTTATGACAAAGTCAGGGTGCAACCCACACTGGTTGGGGGAGGGGGGAGCATGGCTGATCAGAAAGGCAGCACGGTGATTGGCTGGAAGGAAATTGGGTGAAAGTTAACAGTCCTTTCTAACCATCCCTCCCCCTTCCCCGGGAGCAGGCTTGCTTCATTGTTTTGGGAAGAAACCCCTCCCCCAGCGCGTTCCCAGGCTGGGCTCACCTTTCCCCTACTTCAGACTCAGACGCTGATGTCAGAGCAGGGAGGGGCGGGTGCAAGGAGGCTGCGGGGAGCCCTTCCTGGAGAGTGGTATTGAAAGCCTGGCCAGGGGTTTCCATCCCTGCAGCATCTTGGTGTCACTTGCTTTATCTTAAAAACAACCCCACAGTGTGACCCCGCTGGGTGGTGCTCAGTGGAGGTCGGGAAGGGCTCTTTTGTCTGCTGGCCTGGACACCTGGAGAGTGGCTGGCACCGAGTGCCACTCCTTGCGCTTCCCATTGGGCCTGCTGCCCAGACACTAAGGTGGGAGAGGCCTTAGCGATACTCTGTGTAGCATTCGGCTTGAGCTCTGACAGCACAAGCCCAGCATGGCTCGGGACCAGCGCGGGGAGCAAATGGACACTCGGGGGACAGGGGGGAGATTCCTGAAACCTCGCTCCTGTGGGGGCAGCAACAAAACCTTCTCACCAGCACCCCAAGAGATGGGAATGGAGAGGGGACCCCCACTTCCCACCCAGCCCCCACTGTTGAGGGGGAGAGCACCATCCTTCCCTCCCAGCTGGGGGCCAGCCCCCTCCTGCTTGCCTCCCTTCCGCAGCAGCTGGGAGGGGGTGAGTGGCTGGGCTGTGCTAAATGGGGGTGTGAGGTTTGCTGAGAGCATGCTCCCTTGCAGTCCCGCCGTTTCCAGAGCCCTCTGCACCAAACCCGACATGGGCTGGAGAACAGTGGAGCCAGTTCAGAGCCCGGTCCGGTGCCACCCCCGGTGCTGTCTGAGCTGGAGCCCTCAGTGCACGGCTAGCTTCCCGCTGCAACCCAAGATCCTGTGTGAGGTGCTGCACGTCCCGCCCCAGAGCGAAGCTACGCTGCATGATGCAAGACATACTGTACCTTGCTTGACAGTAAAACTCCTCCAGGCGGGGGGCTCAGTGCTGAGAATGAGGTCCCTGCGCTCCCCAGTGGAGGAACAAGGCATAGGAAGTGGGGGAAAGTTCATGTTTACTCTCACGTCCCCGCAGTCCCTCTTGAACTCGCGCTCATGGCAGCTGCACAAGAATCCAAGCTCCAGTTAGCCATACCCAAAGGAGGGGGCTGTCTTCATTTACAGACATATATATTTTTTGTCCCTGCAGCTCAAGGAAACAGACAATATGTTTCAAAGCTGAATGCAAAGGGCACTGTCCCAGCTTCCCCCAGGCAGCTACATTAGGAACAGACCTCGCTTTGTTTGGGGAGATGCCGGGAAAGGGGCTCTTGCCACCTGTTGCAGGCAGACAAAGAGCGGTTTGATTTTGTGGCTGTTCCTAGATGCTCTGCAAAGCTGGGTAAAGTCCTTGCGCGTCCTGACACCTTCCTGTTCTTTCGACTCAGGTTTTATAACCGGATTCTTCTTAGCCCTGTTGATTGCTCCCAATGGACTTTTACCAGTTCTGTTGAAATGGTGCTTTGCTGGCAGTTACAGTAAAGCCGAGGCCAAAGTCCAGGCATCTCGGGGGAGGAGGAGCAGAACTTCTCTTCGCTTTACAATTAGTCTTGCTGATGCTTTGCAGGGAACAGTCAGAGCCTCTGGCCAGTGGCCTTACGGCAGCTGTGGGTTGGTGACTTCCCATGGGCCCTGGCAGGGCAGCCCCTCAGTGTCTGAGCCAGTCCTGGCCTGCAGTTGGGAGTCCCACAAGGTTGTGCCTGGTCCCTCACTTTCCCCCATTCATTGCTTCTGGGGGTCTTATGAGGGCACTGGGCAAAAGGGTCACCGTATGTTGATGGTCTCTGCTCGGCACCTGCTCCAGTGTCAGTCAGCAAGCAGTGCACCAGGCCGTCCGGCAGCATGTCTTCGCTAATGCTGTGCGTAGCTGGCTCCGACTACGGCTAAAGTCCCATTTGAGAGCTAGAGGGAACTTGCAAGTGGTTCGTGCATTAGTGGTAGTCGGGGTGAGTTAGAACAATATGCTGCACCTATTGCCCTTTGCAAGCTTACCCCTTCCCAGCATCTGCCCTCCTCGTGTCCTGACTGAGCGTCCCCAGAGATGTCTGGAAGCCGCACAGTGCTGCTGCCTGTTTGCCTCTGGGCTGCAGACTCTGCACAGCTCATGTGACCTGTCTCACCAGCTCCTCCTCCTGAGTTACACACTTGGCCCAGTTCTCTGGTAGGCTGTAGCTGTCTATTTTCCTGGGCCCTCTGAGTCCAGTATTAACTTCTGTACAAAATGAAACAGAAGCCCAAGGGCCTAGAGAGAGCTGCCTTGGAAAACGTTAGGGCTTTTTATTACTTCTTTATATTGCCATAGTGCCTAGGAGCCCTGGTCATTGGCCAGCCCCATTGTGCTAGGTGCTGTACAAACAGTCTCTAGCTTTAGCATTCAAACTGGTGATTAAGCTGGGCTCATTTGTAGATGTGTGTAGCCACTAGGACTGTGGTGTGAACAAACCTGTTTGAGAGCAGCATGCTGAGACTGCTTCTTCTAAATTCCCTCTCTGCCTTTTTGCAGAGCTCCCGCTGGACTGCCAGCAGCTCTTCCTGGCAGGGGAAAGAAGCAGTGGTGTGTTTCAGATCCAGCCCTTGGGATCTCAGCCTTTCAAAGTCTACTGTGACATGACTGCTGGTAAGTGAGGGGAGCACCACAGGCTATTCTGAGTTCTGCAAACTGGTCTTGCAAATAACAGAACTGAAATAAGTGAAAAATCTCTTCCACCTGCAGAAGGTGGCTGGACGGTGATCCAGAGGCGTCTGGATGGCTCCGTGGACTTCGACCAGCTTTGGGAAGCCTACAGGAATGGCTTTGGAGACCTTAGTGGTAAGCAGATGGTGGAAGACTTTTATTCTAGCTTTCCCTGATTGGCAAGCAAATTCCATCCCCACACTGCCCCCCTTCCCAGAGGTGGACCAAAGATCTCCACCCAGCATAACACCCGGCTGGACGAGTGGGCACAGCTGGCTGAGAAGGGGTTGAGGAAGTTCACTACACAAGGGTGCATGCACCCACTGACCTCCCTAGGCACTTTGTGCACAACAGAGAATCTGGAGCGCTCTTAGCACTGCATGCTAACATCTTCCTTGATTTGCATAGCGCTTGTGTGTGATGCCAACTAATGCAAAGTTCCTTGTGTTTCAGGTGATTTCTGGTTGGGCCTGGAGAAAATATACCACATTGTCCAGGAGGGAAGGTACAATCTCTCGATTGAGCTGCAAGACTGGGAAGGAAACTCTCAGCTTATTCAGTTCCTCTTTAGCCTGGGTGGAGAGAACACAGCCTACACACTCAGTCTCCTTGGACCAGTATTAGGAGAGCTGGAAAATGCCCTTGGGGACTTCAGACAGCTGCCCTTCTCCACTCGAGATCAGGACAACGATTTCAAAGCTGACACTAACTGTGCCAAGCACCTGTCAGGTCAGTACTGGCAAAGGCAAGGTGCTGTGTTCCTAAGCAAGAGTCTGGTCTTTCTCTTGGTGGGTAGGTAGGTGGCAGCAGTCTTCCTCCATCTGCCCCAAGCAGCTTGGAGCCCAGCTCTCCTTTTCCAGTGTAAGACCCTCCTTGTTTCGGTGCTATGCAAACAGAACTCTGCTTCCGACAGCTTGGGGCAGATGGCACTGGTGAAAAACGGCCACTTGGGTATTTTGACTCTGACCTTGTCCCCTGCTTCACCCTCCTCCTTCTCCACAGGATTGGGACCGTGTGATCCACAGGGGGAGCTGTGCGAGCAACTCTAATCAAACCTGAAACCAGGTGATATTCTCATGGTTCCAGGTTCTGTTACAAAGTCATAACTTGGCCCAGCTTTACCAGCTTGTTCCCTGTGACTCAAACTGTCCAAGCAAAGAAGGAGGCCAGTTCACCCATGTCTGAATGTTTGGCTTGTTTGAACTGTAAATTGAATACAAATGAAACAGAAAATCCGTGTGAACCAAAACCGTGGCATTTCCCACAAGACTAGCTCTGCTAGCGGTGTAACACACCTACCCTGTCCATCCAGGAGGCTACTCCTTTCTCTTGGGGCTACCCGGGGCTCTCAGCTGCTACAACAGTTCCACTTTTGCACCCCCTAGTGGCCAGAGATTGCACATGTGGGGCGTGTGCTCTCAAATGGGAGTGGAATGGTCTTGAGCCACAGCACTGGACTGGGACATCTGGTGTCATGTCCAAGTGCACTTGCGTGTCTCCCCCCTTCCCCCCATGCTGGGTGACACTGGGCAAGTGCTTCAATTCAGCCTCCATTCCCTCACTGCAAAATGGAGCTAATCACACGTCCTATCGCATCAATGGGTCTGCCCCACCACCTAGGGCTCATATGACAGGGATGGGGCTATAGAAGTATTTGCATTAATTTGGCCTCTTTGGTGGTCATGCAGGCCTAGTTGCCTGCATGGCTTGATCTCCTTCAGACCTGGAAGTAGTGCTGGAGTTCCCTGAGGCATGGGACCCTCTGAAACCCCTGTCACGTACGCACTTCAGGTTCTTTTAACCTTCCAAAGCTCTGAGCAGACTGTGCTTGGAAGGGAAGGTGCAGCAATAGCTCTGAATCTGGGGTGATTTTCTTATCCTGTTACTTTATATCCTGTTTTTTAGCTGTGAAAATTCCCATTGGCTGAAATCTGTCGCTTCCTTCCTTCTAGGAGGCTGGTGGTTCAGCACTTGTGGCCATGCCAACCTCAATGGAAAGTACTTCCGCTCCATCCCCCGCCAGAGGCATGAGCGGAAACAGGGCATCTTCTGGAAGACATGGAAGGGGAGGTATTACCCACTGAAATCTACCACCCTGAAAATCCAACCCGCAGAGCTGGAAACAGAATCCTAACCTAGCTGCCACTTGAAAGACTCAAAGGAGCGCAGATTTGCAGCTCCGTCACTTGGTGTTTACAGAAACCAGCAATGCAACCCTCACAGTGACAGTTCAGAGAGGAACCTTTCCTCACATTAGCAGCTGTTTAGCTGGCAGAGTCTAGCATGGAGTAATGCAGCAACAGGCTCTTCCTGTAGGTATAACCACTTAGTGTTACTGGGGTCCAATGAACTCAAAGGATGGGAGCTCCCAGAATGGGCAAGTAGCCTTGAACAGGGGGAAGGGTCACTGTGGTACGCACAAGCTGGGGGAGCAGTCACAGACCAGCTCTGCCGCTGCCCAAGTCAATGATGTACAAAGCTTTGTCCTAAGTCTTGGTTGATCAGTTACCTTTGCTGTTAAAGCCACTGTGCTTTCAAGGGGCTCGCTTGGTCCCAGCACTGAAGCTGGGGAGAGGTGAGGTGAATGGGGTCCTCTTACATCATAGATAGAACAGCTGCACCCTGGGCCCATGTGCCACCTTAATCCTCTCCTCTCACTGGGATTCCCACCTGGAGGAGGCTCACAAAAGCCCCCATGAGCCAAGAGGCTGCTGATACTGTCGGGCTTTTCTTCTAGGATAGCTCCCTGCTGGGCTCTGAGGTTTGGAGCTGCAGTAAAGTGCTGCTGCCAAAAACCCATCCCATTCCCCCCAGAACAGCTGACTAGAGACCCTCCTCGCCTGCCCCACCTCCAGCCATGGCAGGTCAGTTACACAGCAGCAGCAATAGAGGCAGCAGCAAATGTAACTCATGTCTGACCCCTTGTTTCTCTTGACTCCTGCCCAGCTGCCCCCCTCCCTCCTCAGTTACTTAAACACCATTTGACGGTTTCCTCCAAGGGGAAGGTTCTGGGGGCCCCTCTTGAGGAATGGGGACTGAGGTCCATCCAGCTTTCTTCACCCTCAAAGAGTACATGCAACTCCTCCTTCCTGGCCTCCCCACCTGGGAAGAACAGTTTCTTCCTTAGGATTTCACCCAGTAATTCCTCCAATTGCCTGTTACCAGGAGGCCAGACTAGATCATAGACGTCCCTTTTGGCTCTGTGAATCCTGAGCTTCAGAGAGAGCCTACCGGTGCCGCTCTGAGTCAGCTAGAACAGCCTCTAGAATGGCATGAGGCGTAGTCTGCCCTTGCTGTCCTTTGGGCATGGGCCCCACCCTGCCTCTCCGCCCTGAATTCACAGCGAGGGATGTGCTTCTCCTCCATCACCTTATCCTGGAGGTTTAGTTTCTCCTTAAAAGATTCCAAAATCCCTGTCCCCTGGCTGTGACCTGAAATTGAAACCATCTCCCTGAAAGGTGAGGTACAGTAGGGTTCCCCCAAAATGCTGGGAGCAGCATCAATCGCACGTGGTGTCTGCCCCTAAATACTGCACATATTATTCTGGTATCTTCAGTGACTGGATTTGAGGATTTCCCAGAGTGTCTTAGAGGAGGGGAGCAGGTGTGGTGGGATGCATCTGATCTTGGGGAGACCCTAGGTCAAGTGATAATCACTGAAACTGTTACAGGCCAAGTTTCCCTCTTGGGTGTTCCCAAGTATCCTGTCCTATTTGAGTCATATTGACTGACTTGCTAGAGCTCTTAGCTGCTGAATACTGTAAATAGTCCTTTGTAGAATGCTGGATCTTTTTAATGAATTTACTGTTTAATTTGTTTCTGTATTTAAATTCAGTGTTAATAACAATGTGGTGTAATTTATAAATGTTGGGTTTGAAAAAGATCATCAGTAGTTTGTGTATTTTCAGCTCTAACCTTTTTATACTAAAATCTGACTTTCTGCAGATGTCTTTTAATAAAAAAACCCACCAAAGCGATCGATCTCGCACATGTGTTCTGAGTTCTGTCACATGACTGCTAATGAGGTGGTGGAGGCCACCTGGTGCACTGCGATGTAAGGGACTCGCCTCTTGGTCCCAACTATGCTAGGTCAGTTCTGGTGTTCACATGTTAAAGGATGTCAGACAAAACTGGGGAGAGCTCAGAAGAGCTACAGGAATGACACGGTCTGGAAAACAGGCCTTGCAGTAAAACTAAGGAAGCTCAATCTGTTTAGCTTGTTGGAGAGAACATTAAGTGCCAATGCAATCCCGCCATAATTACCTAGGCAGGGAGGAGATCGCTCCTATCAGAGGGCTGTTTCTTCTAGCAGCCAAAGGAAAAATAAGATCAAAAGGCCAGAAGCTGAAGCTAGACAAATTGAAATGGTCAAACTTGAACATTGCTTCCAGTGGAGCACCTTTTCAAGAGCTGCGTTGGATTCTCCGTCACTTGGTGTCTCAGGCATCCAATCTCTATTTAAAAGGATAAACTCCTAAGTCAACAAATGATTGGACTGGACACAGGAATTGCTGTGTGAAATTCTCTACTAGCCTGGAAGTGCTCATACAAACTATGCAACCTACACCTCGCCACACATCTTATCTGTGCCCCCTTGTGTTCTGAAATAGTACCTTGGTGGATAGATACAGGGGAAAAATGGTGTTCATCTAATTCAAAACTAAATTGGTCCCAGCATGTGTTAAGATGTCAGAGGCCCTGTGTGCTATGTTCATTGAAGTAAGATGCTCCTACGAATAAAGAGCCATGAAATAGCCGCACCCTTATCTTTTCATTCTGTGGCAGTTGGAAGGAATAAATTTTCCAGCTTTACTCTCCAACCTTTATTTCCAGCACCAGCCAGAAATCGTTCCTGTTGTGAGCTACTGCCTGGCACGGGGGGCCTAATGTGCAGAAATTGGCTTTCTGCAAGTCTCCAGCCAAAAACGCAAAGCTAGCAGACAGTCCAACCTCTCACAAAGACTAGCACCGGGAAGCTTGCAAGCTAGCCAAAAGAGCTGACCCTGACCAGTTGGAGAACTATCCCTGCTGTTCTCACTTATTCCTTGGTCCTGATCTACCCTATGGTAGATCTACCCTGATCTACCCAATTCCACTTCTCGCTGTGAGGGATGAGGCCCCCTAGGCAGAGACCATTCACAAATTAAGAGTGTTACTGGGCCTTCTCTCTCTGGGAAATACCACTCTTGTGACAGATAGATATTAACAAGGAAGGGGAAGTACTTGGACTCTTAACTGGAATTCCCTCTGAATCCTCCCTCACCTATTTTCCAATGCATGCTTTGAATTCTGATTTCAGTTTGATCTTCAAGTCCAAATGAAAGATGAGGGCTCCCTCTGGTGATGAGAGAAATGACACCACATGCAGTGCTAATGAGGAAAGGGCAGTTTCAAATATTCCTGTTACCGGGGATGTAAAACGCCCCCTTCCCAGGAAACAGGCCAGCACCAAGTTACTGGTTGTCACATGGTGTCTGATGCTGTGGCCTTATAACAATTAATAATAAAAAGCATTTATGTAGCAGCTTCCATCTAAGGACTCAGCGAGTTTATTTGTGCAGCACAAGAGTGTCCTGAATTCTAGCACCCAGCTCTCCAGCGGGGCACAAAGCTCCAGCGCCTTTCTGGAAATAGTTGCCCTTTTTCTCACCCATCCTACCTGTGAATGGACTACTGTTCCCTCGGAATAGGTTCTCTGCCTTGGATAGAGAAGTGTTTAGCTGAATGGCAGCTATGCTTAAAAACCCCACAAGAATTTAAAAGTGGTAACAGAATCTAGGTCCAGGCTTTAAAATGAGTAATAGTGTGTATCTGAAAATCAATTCTCCTTCACTCACCTGCCATGACCTCTGTTCAGGTCCCTGCGTGTCCCCTGGCTGTAGGGCAGTACATGGGCTGTTCTGATAGAGAGGTGGAGCATGTGGCAAGGGGAGGTGCTTGTGTGGAAATGACCACACAGAGGCCTCAATGAGTCCTGAGGGGATGTGATCTCACGCAGCACAGGGGTGATTAAAAGTGCAGTGAGAGGTGGGCAGATGGGAGTGATGTGGGGCTGATAACTGTGCAGGTCAAGAACTGTGTGGGCCTCAGAGTCAAGGCTGCCTGGAGTCAATCGGCTGGCCTGGAGCCAGTGGCCACAGACAGATCAAGGGTGACACCGGAGTAGTGTGTGCCAGACTACAGATGGATCAGTGCTGATGCCCTGGTGTGGCTCAACAATGCAGCTGGGCTGGGAGTCAGGAGCTCATTGGACTGGGAGTGGCATGAGACTGATGAGCTCTCCCAGCCCACTATTAAATTGGGAGGATTTGACCTAGCTGGGTAGGAAATGTGGTTTGCTTATATACCACACACTAGCTCCTGACAGTGCAAATACCCCACGCAGCATGGGAGGGGTCTTGGATTAGCTCTCACAGCCATAGTAACCTCTTTGGCAAGAGTGAATCATAGAATATCAGGGTTGGAAGGGACCTCAGGAGGTCATCTAGTCCAACCCCCTGCTCAAAGCAGGACCAATTCCCAACTAAATCATCCCAGCCAGGGCTTGTCAAGCCTGACCTTAAAAACCTCTAAGGAAGGAGATTCCACCACCTCCCTAGGTAACCCATTCTAGTGCTTCACCACCCTTCACCACAGTGGTAGGAGTGGACCATGCTGTAGCCTAGAGAAATAGCCGCAAAGAAAACAACTGTTGGATCAGAGAAATGACTGCTGGGGGCTACATATAAAGTTGAACAGGTTTAATTCAAGGTGTGACGTTAAACCAGGGGTAGGCAACCTATGGCACGCGTGCCAAAGGCGGCACACGAGCTGATTTTCAGGGGCACTCACACTGCCTGGGTCCTGCCCACTGGTCCCGGGGGGCTCTGCATTTTAATTTAATTTTAAATGAAGCTTCTTAAACGTTTTAAAAACCTTATTTACTTTACATACAACAATAGTTTAATTATATATTATAGACTTATAGAAAGAGACCGCTAAAACGGTCTAAAAACGTTAAAATGTATTACTGGCACGCGAAACCTTAAATCAGAGTGAATACATAAAGACTCGGCACATCACTTCTGAAAGGTTGCCGACCCCTGCGTTAAACCAACTAAACCAGTGCAACTTTGTGTGTGGATGCTCTCATCCCTCTAGCTGTAGCTAAACCAATATAAGCCAGGTTTAATCCAAAGTAAGAGTGTCCACACACAAAGCTGCACCAGTTTAACTAGGTCAGTTTAAATGTTGCTCCTTTAGTTAAACTGGTGCAATTCTGTGTATGGACGAGCCCTGGCTCCCTGCTAGTCACGAGAATGCAGCTAAAACACAGGCGGTTTGTGAAGATCCTGTTCAGAGGACCATGTGTATGCTGGAGCGGTCATGTCAAGCAGCCATGATAACTGCAAGCCCAAAGACTTGCTCCTGCTCTCCATGGGAAAGGGCCAGCCCAGAACCAGGGACAGTAGGACATCCTGTCACAGAGAAACTGACAAGTTGAATCTGACTCTGGTGTGAATCCTGGAGAAACTGGCCAATTTCACAACAGTTTTCGCCTCAACTCCACCCCTTCCACGGAGCCCTGCCAGCTCTCCTCAGCCCATTACAGCCAGACTCATTACCAATAACCACAAAGACCAACATTTTCAAAAGTGGCCTTTTGTTGTGTGTGAGACTGGTTTTGGGTGAATTCAGCCTGAAACACTTGAAGCCTGATTGTCAGAGGTGCTGAGCATTGACTTCAACTGCCATTGTGGTGCTCAGCACTTATGGAAGAAAGGCCTTCAACATCTCAGGGTGCGCACCCAAAGGCAGTAGCTACTTTGTAAAATTGTGGCCTAAATGTCTTCTGGTGAGCTGCTCTGTGGCCTGGAGGGCCCTTCCCCTTCCCAACTCATTTTGGAGGAGTCCGGGGGCAGCTCCTCCCTCTTGCAAGGCCTGCTCCCCACCCCAACCCCCTCACCTAAGCTAGAAAAGTCATTATTATGGTGCCACACAACGGGTCTGCCCTCTCATTCTGCATTGGTGGGCCAAGAAGTAGTCTGTGCCCCATGGCTGCTTCTGCTGCAGAACCAAGAACAGGGCATAGAGCCTGAGACGTTGCAGATCTCCTTGCAGCAAGGGGCAGAGACTGACCCATTACTGTGAAAATCTGGAAGCTTGGAGCTGATGTGTAACTCTCCATGTCACCAGATGGTGCTGCAAAGTAGTTTTCCTTCAGGATAAGGTTACCGTTTTCACACATGGTACCTAAAGTTAAGCACCTAAAGCCACTGGATTCTCCGAGATGCTGAGCACTCACAAAACTCACCGAAGTCCAGGGATCTGTGGGTGCTCAGCACCAATACAAATCAGGCCTTTTTAGAGTACATTCCTAAATACAGATTTAGGTGCCTAACCTTAGGACTCCGCTTTTGTAAATGGTGGTGGTGACCCGTAATCGCCTCAGTGTCCCTGTCTGTGAAATGGGAATAACTCTACTTACCTACGTCCCGGTGATGTGATGACACTTGTAATACACTTTGAGATACTTGAACAGAAGGTGTATTCCCAAAGAAAGATTTTATGTGCTCATTGTTCAGGTTCCTAAGTGCAGTTCAAGACAAGACAAACCACTATAAGTATCACTAAACAAAAACAGAGAGCCGTTAAAATCCATAGAAATCACAAGCTGTAGCTGCATAAACAATTCTGATACCACCTGTTCACACACAGAACAATTCTCACCGAGCAGGCCCAAGCACCGATGCCAGGTCCCCTCGACTGCAGCATCTGAACACCTCCCCAACGAACTACTATCACAATTTTACAGATGGGGAAATGGGGCAGTGAGAGACTAAGTGACTTGCCGAAGGTCAGACAGGAAGCCCATGGCAGAACAGGGAACTGAATCCAGATCTTCAACATCTCAGCTTAGCACCTAACTACTGGACCATCCTACCTTTCACAAGGGTTCACAAAACCAAGTCTGATTAAATATCTCTTCCCCTCCCAACTGCTCAACCTTCGGTCTCAGATGATATCACAATCCCTCTAATTCTTCAGTCAACTGTATAATACTCTAGCAGAAGCAGAGTAGACAAGACCTGATACACCTCTACCTCGATATAACGCTGTCCTCGGGAGCCAAAAAATCTTACCGTGTTATAGGTGAAACCGCATTATATTGAACTTGCTTTGATCCACCGGAGTGTGTAGCCCCGCCCCCCCAGAGCACTGCTTTACCACGTTATATCCGAATTTGTGTTATATCGGGTCGCGTTATATCGAGGTAGCGGTGTATTTCTAATACAAAAAACAAGCCAAAAAAGGTATTTTAAAAACAGTGAGCCAGGACTTCCTTGTACATTACAAAGAGCAGGGAAAAGGGCATTGGAATCTAGACAAATTGGAGG
Source organism: Emys orbicularis (assembly GCF_028017835.1). Taxonomy (NCBI): domain Eukaryota; kingdom Metazoa; phylum Chordata; order Testudines; family Emydidae; genus Emys; species Emys orbicularis. The sequence continues at coordinate 2,518,024 of NC_088706.1, read as the reverse complement.
ATTGGGTCAAAAAAACCCTGATGAGGTTCAACAAGGACAAGTGCAGAGTCCCGCACTTAGGACGGAAGAATCCCATGCACTGCTACAGACTAGGGACTAACTGGCTAAGCAGCAGTTCTGCAGAAAAGGACCTCGGGATTACAGTGGATGAGAAGCTGGATATGAGTCAGCAGTGTGCCCTTGTTGCCAAGAAGGCCAACAGCATATTGGGTTGTATTAGTAGGAGCATTGCCAGCAATGCTCTTACCTTAAGAATCAATGTGCTTGCTTAGACAGAGCTGGGTGGTACCTTGTACCTGCTGGCAATACACTGTTCATAGCTTTGGAGAGAAAGCAAAGTGCAGGCGCTGCCTCTAGGCAGACTGGCTTGCTGGGGGTATCACAGTGTAAGGCAGGAAACTGTGCAGCCTTAAAACCCTCCTCAGAAGGGAGAGAGAGACACAGGTCTCCACCCAAGAGAAGTAACAGCTGGGGGCCAGAAACCTTAAGTGGATGCCCTTGAGGCTCCATGGAGAGCGAAATACACGTGCAGTTACCCTGAAACTATGACAGGAACTAAACTCTGCTAGATCCAGCCTCAAAAATCTTGTTTGAGGGCAAGATTTCTTCTCCCAGTTTAGACGGGATCTGAGAGGGAAGAGTGCTGTTAGGGGCTATGTTTGCTTGGTCCTTGGGGAGGGGAGGCAGATGTACAGCAGACGGGTGAATTTGTCATTGTGTTTCCTTATTTCCCTCTTAAATGGTACCCTACTTGTATCTCAATACAGCTGACTCCTTTTACATCTCCCCTTAGCAAAACGCCTCCTCATGTTGCAGCGTCTGAGTCCCTGGGATGGAGGTGCCAGACACTTCCTCCCATTAGCTTCACCTTTACGTCAAACAGTCATTTGTTATTTACGGAACTGTCGCTTCCTTCACGCAACAGCCCTTCCCCGGGGCTAGTGCTGACACAGAAGTTGTACGGCGGTCCCTCAGTGAGAAGATTAACAGGCAGGTGGTGATATTCCTGGCTAGCAAGCCTGACTTTAGGACTTTTGAGTCCCCATTAGAGTTGTTCTTGGAAGGTGGCATTCTCTCAATACCTGTCCTTCACCCACAGCAAATCCCCCCAGTCTCTTCTCCCTTGTTTCCTTCCACCCTGCATTGGCAATGGTTAAGAAACAGCTTGCAGGACACTGGGCGAAGAACACACACAGCTGCAGACCCTACATCCCCACAATAAAATTGTGAGCTACCTGTGAATCCAGAACTCCCTGAGCCATAGAGCAGCCCAGATCCTGGGCTGTGCTGTGGCTGTTTTACACTACACCAGTGGTGCAATGTGTCCCCAAAGTCAGCACAGTCAGCCACAGGAAAACCACTTGAGTGTAGCCCTGAGCAGTGGCGGATAAGCCACTGGGCCAATGCGGCCTGTGCCCAGGAGCCCTGGCCAACTGCAGGGTTCTGGAAAAAATCTTCCGCCAGGCAGCAGAAGCCTGGAACGCTGGCCACTGGGCGGGTGGGGCAGGGGAAGCCCTCCGTGGCAGCAACGCCGGGTAGGCATGTCGTGGGAAGCCCTCATGCCCCAACACTGTCTCCAGCAGAAGCCGTGGGATGGGGGAAGCCCCCCCTCCAGCATCCCCCACCCATCCCCAGCAGAAGCACTGGGGGAGCAGGGCAGGAGAAGCCCCAGCACCCCTGTAGTAAGTGAAGGCCCTGATAAAGGCTCAGTATAAGGCCTGAGGCCTGAACTAAAGTAATGGTCAAGACTTTGCTAACATAAAGCAAAGTTAAGCTGTGAGCAAGAGGCAGGCCCTGCCACAGAAGCAGGCAAGGAAAGGGCTGATGTTGCATAAATATATATTCACCTAGCAAAGTTAAAGTATAAACATGGTACCAAGACATACCATACGGGAACATTCCACAGATAACATGGAACAGGCCGACCCATCCCAATGACAGGGGCAAAAGGGTAAAATGATGGATAGAGTTGTTTTGATCTAACCAAAATGTACAAGGTGAGAGGCGGCACCTTACTATGTAGAGGGGTTGTACCTTGCTACGTAGAGGGGTTGCACCTCAATACGTCAGGAGTGATGTGTAACTTGTTTGTACCTGTGTATAAGAATGTATCCCTGGGGTGGTGTCTTTGTCCGGCCACGGGGGCAGTGGAAAGTCCCGCCACTGAGCCGGGTCCTTGCCAAGAGGCATTTTCTCGTAGTATGCCCTGAATTAGGCTCAGAAACCTACAGGGAACTGCAATTGTGTCCGAGGTCGCAATAAACCTAGTCGACGTGACTTTGCATCTTACTAGACTCTGTGGTTATTGGGGGTTCTCGTCGGGTTTGCTGTGTCAGCTATCTGCGCAGAGCTGGGGCAGCACACAGAGGGAACACACGCACGCAGCCGAGTGATATCAACATAGGAGAAAGCAGAGCACCACACCGGTAGCATCTCACAACAGAAGCACGGAGGATGGTGGGGAAGCCCCAGCAGCTGGACCCCTGCTACGGCCCTGGGACTGGAGGAGCTCTCATGCCCCGCTACAGCCCTGGGGCTGTGGCATGGGTACAGAGCTTCTCCCATCTTGGTGGCTGCAGCAGGGGGCAGAAAGGAGCAAAAAGGGTTGCAGGGCTGCAGTGGGGGGAGCCAAATGAGGGGGGACCCTGGGTGGAACAGGGGCGACACCCCTGAGGAAAGGGCAGAAAGGGGTCGGGCTGTGGGCAGGGTCGCAGGCAGAAGGGGTGGAACTGGGGCAGGGCCACAGGTGGAACAGGTGGGGAGGGGACCCCCACTTGCTCTGGCCCAGGGCCCCACGAAATCTTAATCTGCCTCTGGCCCTGACAGCATGTGGCCAGAGCAAAGGGTGTGTGGCCAGGATGCCTCTACACTTTGTGGATCCCTGGTTGCCATATGATCTCCTTGGAGACACTGGCAGCTGCCCAAATCAAAGTAACCTTCTGACAGCTCTAACTTACACCAAGGAACCACCCTAGCTCACAACCACCTTTGTATCCCCCGCTTCAGAGTTGCATTGCCTGCTCCTCAGCTGCAGCTGAGTATCTGGTCCATTACCTTTATGCACCACATTGGTGCTAATCATGTCATGTACAGAGCTGGACAGAGTGCATCACTGATTGGTTTTGCCAAGAGCAGAGTAGTGTCCATCTTGACAGAAAAGCATTCATTCAAGGAGCCACCCCGCATAGCTCTGTGAAGCAGTGATGGCTGCTCTCCTTCCTGGCACTCCTGTGAGACTGCTCCTCTGACCACATCTGAGGAGATCTCTGCAGGAAGGAGAAGGGATTCCTGAGGGAGGTTAACTCACTGGAGGGGAGAGAGCCTTGTTGAGGTGTAAGAGGGAGGCAAAAGCCATACGGCCGCTTCCCTCAGCACCACTCCTCCTTGATCACATGGTGACATGCTGAGTGGCACCCTTGGTGGGCTGTGTTCTATGCTGTCTGCCAATCCCCAAATATTGAGGCTTGTATTCCCATGCTCTCTGCCTAGGCCCCCCAGCTTATCAATTACTGAAGTCAAAGAGTCATTGGGAAAATATTATTCTGGAAAAAGGCAGCATGTGTTCTCTGAAAAGAAGACAATCCCTGGAGTCAAGTATCAGAGGGGTAGCCGTGTTAGTCTGGATCTGTAAAAGCAGCAAAGAGTCCTGTGGCACCTTATAGACTAACAGATGTATTGGAGCATGAGCTTTCGCGGGTGAATACCCACTTCGTCGGAGGGTGAATACCCACGAAAGCTCATGCTCCAATACTTCTGTTAGTCTATAAGGTGCCACAGGACTCTTTGCTGCAATCCCTGGAGTATGTCTGTATTGTTAATGCTGAGTCCCTCCTATTATCTTTCTCCTCCATGTCCTGGTCTTCCCTCCCATGACCTTCATGCCCATCTTTCTGCACAGGAGTGACTGCATTATGTTAGCATCATCTCTTCCAGAAAAGAACTCCCTGCCATGAGTCATCCTCCGATGATTCTTCCTCTACAGATACCCGACCTCTTCTGCACCATCCTGTAACTGTACCACACCCTCTACTCTCATAAGGGGCCACCAATCCATGGCTGCTTAGTTTTCCCAGTCAAAGCATGGACAATAGACTGGTACTGCCTGTCACAGAGTTCACTCACTGCTAGGGCACCTCCTGGCTGCTCTGGGGATTAGCTCCTACCAGATCCGATGCCCACTTCTGTCACTCATTCATGTGCCCTGCCATCTCTCTCTCTCGCTCGCTTGCTGTGACTCAGGGTGCTCTCTCTTCATGGCTTGGCCCTCTGGCCAGGATACTGTGTGCTTTCCCCTTCTGGGGGTTATCAAAGTCTCTCCATCCAAAATGGGAGTCTTCTTCCTCACTGCCCAGACTGTGTCACTTCCCCAGTGGCTGGTACGGAAATCAGGGCCTGTCTCTTCTCCAGGTTCCAGCTCAGGGACCTTCTAATCAACAGCCAAGGTCTTCAATGTCCCACCTTGATGCCATTTCGCTGAGCCTTTTCCCACTCTGTCTCTCTCAGGCGTTTGCTCCGCCACACTTCTGGATAAACCCTTCCCTAGGGCCTGGATTCCCTGGGGGTTTCTACTCTCCCTCCTGGGTTTCCTTCCTTCCCCCTATAACATCCCAAGAGTGGATGCAGGCTCCCTCACTGCAGCCTTTTCTGCTGCCAACTTCCTGGCTTTATACCAGCCATGCCTGTTCCTTCTCAGCTGAGGTTACTTAGGCCACCTAATTCCCCTCAGGTGTGGCCTATCCATTTAATTGGCCCCTTCTCAGCCTCATTAACCTTTCCTAGGCTATTGTGGGGTGAACACCCCATCACACTACCATGCTGTAGACTGCTGTATGCTGCCACTGGCAAAAGTGTCAAGGGAATAGAGGTTAGCAGAGCGGGAAAATGTGAGGGGTAGGAAACTGTAGAAGATAATCATAGAATCATAGAATATCAGGGTTGGAAGGGACCTCAGGAGGTATCTAGTCCAACCCCCTGCTCAAAGCAGGACCAATTCCCAACTAAATCATCCCAGCCAGGACTTTGTCAACCTGACCTTAAAAACCTCTAAGGATGGAGATTCCACCACCTCCCTAGGTAACCCATTCCAGTGCTTTACCACCCTCCTAGTGAAAAAGTTTTTCCTAATATCCAACCTAAACCTCCCCCACTGCAACTTGAGACCATTACTCCTTGTTCTGTCATCTGGTACCACTGAGAACAGTCTAGATCCATCCTCTTTGGAACCTCCTTTTAGGTAGTTGAAAGCAGCTATCAAATCCCCCCTCGTTCTTCTCTTCTGCAGACTAAACAATCCCAGTTCTCTCAGCCTCTCCTCATAAGTCATGTGCTCCAGCCCCCTAATCATTTTTGTTGCCCACCGCTGGACTCTTTCCAATTTTTCCACATCCTTCTTGTAGTGTGGGGCCCAAAACTGGACACAGTACTCCAGATGAGGCCTCACCAATGTCGAATAAAGGGGAATGATCACGTCCCTCGATCTGCTGGCAATGCCCCTACTTATACAGCCCAAAATGCCGTTAGCCTTCTTGGCAACAAGGGCACACCGTTGACTCATATCCAACTTCTCGTGCACTGTAACCCCTAGCCCATACTTCTTTAACTTGCTGGCAAGAATACTGTGGGAGATCGTATCAAAAGCTTTGCTAAAGTCAAGGAATAACACATCCACTGCTTTCCCCTCATCCACAGACCCAGTTATCTCCTCATAGAAGGCAATTAGGTTAGTCAGGCATGACTTGCCCTTGGTGAATCCATGCTGACTGTTCCTGATCACTTTCCTCTCCTCTAAATGCTTCAGAATTGATTCCTTGAGGACCTGCTCCATGATTTTTCCAGGGACTGAGGTGAGGCTGACTGGCCTGTAGTTCCCCAGATCCTCCTTCTTCCCTTTTTTAAAGATGGGGACTACATTAGCCTTTTTCCAGTCATCCGGAACCTCCCCCAATCGCCATGAGTTTTCAAAGATAATGGTCAATGGCTCGGCAATCACATCCGCCAACTCCTTTAGCACCCTCAGATGCAGCGCATCCGGCCCCATGGACTTGTGCTCGTCCAGTTTTTCTAAATAGTCCCGAACCACTTCTTTCTCCACAGAGGGCTGGTCACCTCCTCCCCATACTGTGCTGCCCAGTGCAGCAGTCTGGGAGCTGACCTTGTTTGTGAAGACAGAGGCAAAAAAAGCATTGAGTACATTAGCTTTTTCCACATCCTCTGTCACTAGGTTGCCTCCCTCCCAAGAGAAAACATGTTTTGAAACCAAAACTGCTTCAGCCTCACTGAAGCTATCAGAATGAGTCCTGTCTGATTTTGCAGAGCTCTCTGGGAAGCAATGGGACCAGTGGATAGATGTACAGTAGACCCCCCTGTCTACAAGATTAGGAAGGCATCAGACAGGGCACCTGGGCTCACGCCCCCCTGGAACAGAAGACCTTGTTGTTTTGTGTTGCAAACAGGTCCACTCAAGAATAACCTCAGTCCAAAAAGATGTTCTGGAGGATGGAGTCTTTGATTTCCCACTTGTGGTTTGAAGAGAAGTGTCTGCTCAAATGGTCTGCTATGCTGTTTTGCAGGCCAGGTAAGAGTACCGCCGAGTGTGAGATCTGGTGCTTGATGCACCAGATCCACAGCCTGACTGCTTCTTGACAGAAAGGGGAGGATTTTGACTGTCCACTTGTTGATGTAAAATATGGTCGTTGTATTGTCTGTCATTATATGGACAGTCTGACCCACAGGTTTTGTGGACTGCTCTGATGTCTAAGAGGCTGAAGTGCATTTGTGCTTCTCAAGGCATCCACAGGCCCTGCACCTGCAGACCATCTATGTGTGCTCTCCATCCCAAAAGTGAGGCATCTTTCATCTTAATTTTGAATGGGAGGGGAGGAGGTGTAAAGGGAACTCCTCTGCAGGCTTTGTAGGGTCCTTCCACCATTTCAGGTTGACAAAGCTAGTGGAAGCATACAGAGGGCCATATCCAGATGATATTTGATGGGTGTACACCAATCTCAGCCAGACTTGCATGCATTAGAGTCATAGTCTGCCATGAGACATCTTGAAGGTACACGAAGCCATGTGTCTGAAAAGAGTGAAGCAAGTTCTCACTGTGGTGTCTGGATACTTGAATAATAAGAATATAGCAGTAGGAATATACTGCCAACCACCTGACCAGGATGATGACCAGCAATTGTGAAATGCTCAGGGAGATTAAAGAGGTTACAAAAACAGAAAACCAAATAATAATGGGATTTCAACTATCCCCATGTTGACCTGGTACATGTCATCTCAAGATGGGATGCAGAGATTAAATTTCTAGACACAATTAATGGCTGTTTCTTGGAGCATTAGTCCCGGAACTAGGAATTCTTGATTTAGTCCTAAGTGGCACACAGGATCTGGTCCAAGAAGTGAATATAGCTGAACCACTCAGTAATAGCAACTATAATGTAATTAAATTTAACATCCCTGTAGGGGGCAAAATACCAAAGAAACCCACCACAGTGGCATTTAACTTAAAAAAGGGGAGCTACACAAAAATGAGGAAGTCAAACCATGGACTTATTTGATCTAAAATTGCTCCGATGAATTTGATTCTCTGGATTGGAGTCAGATGGGCTTTTGAACATTGACTTTCAGATGCAGGTTCTGGAACAAGTTAAGTGTGTAACTATTGGCTTCTGAGATGTATCGAGGAGATCGTTCCTGTACCAGCCAACCATCCAGGTAAGGATGCACCAAAATATTCCTCCTTCTTAAATGTGCTGCAATGACTGCTAGCACCATGGTAAATACTCTTGGTGTGTTCAATAGACCAAAGGGTAACACTTGATATTGGTAGTATATGTGTCCTATCGTGAATCTCATGTACTTCCTGTGTGATAGTATTACTGCTATGTGGAAGTACACCTCCTGAATATCGAGAGATGTGAACCAATCCCCCTGGATGCAGAGTAGGAATTATGGAGGTGAGTGTGATGGGTTCCCCCCAGGGTGCCACCTGGAACTGGGGTACCACTGAGCCCTCTGACACACTAACCTGGGTTCCCTCTCACACTGTGCTGCTGTGACAAGCTGCAGACTTGCTCCGGGTCCTACACTTCCTCCAGCATTCACACATGTAGGGACACACCCAGCTGCAGTTACATGCAGGCTCTCTGACCAGCCACTGGATAAACCAACAATAGAGAGGCTACAGCCAAAATAACCACCAGCTTCCCAGACAAGGACCCCAGAGCCCTGGTCCAAACCCCAACCAGTATGAATTTATTTTCTAGTTTGCCTCCCCCTCAATGTGGAGTGGAAATGCAACAAGTCTGTGTTAAACCAAACTGAGATTTTTCCCCAGACACTTCACTTAAAGGCACACTGGATTTAAATTAAAACATAAAACAACTTTATTAACTACAAAAGATAGATTTTAGGTGATTATAAGGGATAGCAAACAGATCAAAGAAGATTACCCAGAAAATAAACAAAAATGCAAACTAAGCTTAACATACTAGATAGATTAAATATGAATTAGCAGTTTCTCACCCTGAGAGATGGTACAAGCAGGCTTGCAGATTCTTAAGAGACAAGCTGCATTTGCTTTGCAGCTTGGGATCCCCAGGTTTTCATACACAGGCTAGAAATCCCTTTAGCCTGGGTCCAGCACTTCCCCCAGTTCGCTCTTTGTCCCTCAGGTGTTTCCAGGAATTTTCTTGTGTGGGGAATGAAGAACAACAGATGATGTCACTCCCTGCCTTATATAGCTTTAACATATGGCAGAAACCCTTTGTTCCAAAACCAGTTCCCAGACCAGTGTGTGGAAAAATACAGATATCCCAAAGTAGAGTTCAGAGTCATGTGGCCTGGTCACATGCCTTTGCATACCTTGCTGAGTCATAGCAGCCATTACTTACAGGCTGTCTGGAACGTTTACAGGAAGGTTAAGTTCTTCCAGGATCCATTGTCTTTGCTGATGGGCCAACAGCACTGTTTGGCCTCTTCATTGTTGTACCTGAAAGGCTAGTTGTGGGTGTCACCCAGAGTAAGCACATTTGAAATACAGATACATAGTTAATATTCATATCTTTAGATACAAAAATGATACATGCATACAAAGAGGATAATCATATTCAGCAAATCATAACTTTTTGGATGACATCTTACATGCCCCATCTTGTACAAAATTTATCATAATTATGCCATAATTATATCATAATAATATCATTATTAAGAATATGGGGTGCGGTGTCACAGTGAGGGTAACCGTTCTGAACTTCAACTTGTATATGAATGAATTCAGCTTTCTTAAGTCCAAGATGGGGTAACATCCTCCTTTCTTATTTGGGATTGCTGTAGAACCATTTCCCCCAGTACTGAGGTGGGACCTTTTCTATCGCTCCAAAAGAGAGGAGTGAGAGGACCTCCTGTTATAAAAGATCCTTGTGAGAAGAGTCCCTGGAAAAGGTAGGAGTTATGCTATACAAAGCACATGGGATTTTTTATAGAGGAGAAGGCAAAAACGCCGCATTTATTGAGAATACAGCAGTTAGCATATGCTTTTTAGTCATACACATGCACACACACCCACAGAGTCCTGACAGTTGATATTTATAGTTACTAGTCCAGAGTTTGGATTAATCTAGTGGCCAGCCAGATTGGTCGCAGAGGGGAGCCGGGCTCTGTCGGTCGCGATCCGATGCTCCTGGAGTGTGGCAAGACGAACCTGAACCCCATGGCAAAGCACCCTGTTCTTATCATTTTTTTTCTCTGTTGAAGTTTATGGATTTTGCTGTGTCAGTTTCTGACCGGTTACTTTTTAATTGGTGTAAACATTTCAATACATCTCCAAGAGGGTCATCCTGTCCTGGTTTAGATTTAATCAATTGTCCTTAGAGGTGCCAGCCTTCACCTCAGGATCGTTAATCTGCCCTTTCTTTATTATGGATGCGCATTGATGGTGTCGTTAAGTCTCTTCACTCCTTTTTTCTTGACCATTTGGCTATAACAATGGCCTTCACATCTTATCTTTTCCTGATGCATACATTCCTCATTCACACAGTCTTTTACAGTTAAAGGTATACAGCAGTTGTTATGTTGAGCAAGAAAAGGCATTGTAAATTAAGCCATCCTAAATCTTATAATTAAAACAATTTACATTGGGACCCAGGCCTTTACCGTTCCTCTAATCTCCTTAACATAGACACAATACAAGATCCTGTCTCTTACTTTCTAAACCTTAAAACAAAAAAATGTACCGTTAACTAGAGTGCCTAATTTGTAATACATATAGGAAACCATAATAGACATTATAACTTATCCTAAAACAAAAGGGTGACCATAATCAGTCATAAGGATTGTTCTGGTCTGTCATTCCTTTCTGCTATTCAAAAAGGGTGGCTGACAGGATAAAATCAAATTATACATTAATTCTCATAGTACAATTATAAAATCCTGCTCCTACATAGGCGCAGTGAGAAATCAGGTGGTGTAGCTCCTGTCCATAAACCCCTGGTGTGTGGTCTGTGGTGACAGAGGACCACCAGTCCCTGAAGAGGGTTAGGTGATTCCCAAAAGATAGGATCGGTTCTAGATCTGAAGAGGTGGGCTCATATCTCTCAACAGTCCCACCAAAATTAATGCTTCTGTGATGCTGGTAGTGATGGGTGGGTTGCTGAATGTGGCTGCTTGTGTCAATTATGTCCTTTTTAGAGGCTCTGTGGACCTCTAATGGAAGAAGGGTGGCAGAGCATGAGATTGCTGTCTAAAATGTTCCATTTTAGGGGCCAGAGTGTAGACAGAGATCACAGAGTTGCTCTTCTTCAAGGTGTGAAGAGCCTCATCTCTTCTTGCACTAAAGAACTCTGAACCTTTGAATGGTATGTCCTCAATGGTGGATTGTATTTCCCAAGGGAAGCCAGAGCCTTTCAACCATGAGGTGTCCTCATGACCATCACTATGACCACTGATCAGGAGGCACTGACTGCAGCATCCAGCGAAGTCTGGAGACTGGAATTTGCCATGAATTGGCCTTTGTTGATTAAAGAGAAGAGCTCTTCTCTGGTCTCTGGGTGGCTGTCTGTAAAGGCTGCCAACTTTTTGAAGACTTGGAAGTCATATCTGGCCATTAGAGCATGATAGTTTGCACCCAAAATTATAGTCTTGCTGAGGAATACGACTTATGGTCAAATAAATCAATTCATATTGGTACTCGGTCTTTTGGTGTGGCTTGGTTTTGCTGTGACTTCTTGTGTGCAGAAGTCATGACCAGTAAAGATGGCACAAGGTGCGTATAGAAGAATTCAGCTCCATTAGGGAGGACTTGGTACTTTTTGTCCTCCTTGCAGAAAGTTAGTGCTGCTGTGGGTGGTGTTTGCTGGGTCCATGTAGAATGTCCATTAATTTGTGGATTGGCCTCCTGGATCTCTTCTATGGGGATCTGTAATGCTGTTATGATTCTCCTAAGTAGGTCCTGAACCCCTTGAAGTCATCCCCTTGAAGTTGGGGAGTGCTGGAAGGACAATGGCCTTGTCAGGAGAGAATGAGGATAATGTCAGCAGCAGTGGGTGCAACCTATTCTGGTACCTCCTCAGGAACAAGCGAAGGCTGATCTGGTGAAGGTTCCAGAGCAGCCAGGATGGCCAAGACTGTGGATGGAAGTGTCCTAGGTACACAGGGTCAGACCAAGGTCCCCAGTACAGCCACATTGGCATTGAGAGTTATGGACCAGTGGCCATGGTATTGGGATCCACATTCCATGACCTGATTGATGGGTGTCCCAGTGCCTGTCTCCAGAAAAGTCTCTAGACCATCTGTAAGAGACTGACGATCTAGGGAAGTACATGTGCTGCAACCTCTCCGAGTTGTGACTGTCATCTCAGGCCATTGAGGAAGAGTATGTCAGCTCCATCAGTGGTGTTGTCAATCTTGGAGTGGTAAGTAGAGTCACTGAGGTAGTCAGTGCCACAGTTGCTGAATGTTTTGGCACCAGCAGGGAAACTGATGTAGACAATAGAGGTGATTCAGGCTCCTGCAATATAAGCATATCTGCCAGTGCTGTAAATCTCTCTGATGCCATCTGGTGCTGTAGAGTAGACAGTCTACATGGTGCTGTGGTCTCTTCAAGTAGCAATGTCATCCCAAACTGCTGGGGTTGCTGTGCCTGATGTAGCAATATCACAGAAGCTTTTGCTGGTGCCAAATGTGACACCAAGAAGAAAGAGCCCCTGACTGAAGGCAGCTTCATCAGTGACAATTGTGATGATTCCTCAGTGTGCCACTTTGGTGCCAAGGGAGCTTTGGTGGGAACCACACTGGGCCACAAAATCTCGGTAGAAGAGTGGTTTGGGGGAGGAGATCTCCTTTTGGATTAGCTCTTTGTAGGGGATCTGCCCCTGGAACTCCCTGAGCCATAAGGGAACTCTGAAGTTCTTTTATTGGGCTTAGTCACTGAAGCTGAAAAGGGAGCCCCATGAGTCAGTGAACCCATGCTCATGCCTGAGGTGCCGTCTTTCTAAGTTGCCGGGAGGTGCTCGACCCCCGCTCCGCCCCAGGCCCCACTCCCCCCTGCCCCCAAGCTCCCCCCCACCTCTTCCCGCCCCATCCACCAATCATGCCCTGCCCTTGCTCTGTGCCTCTCCCCCAGCACCTCCTGCACACTGCTGAACACCGGTGTGTGGGAGGCACGGGGGGGGGGGGTGGGAAGGAGGAGCTGATCAGTGGCTGCTGGTGGGTGCTGAGCACCCGCTATTTTTTCCCTGTGGGTGCTCTATCCTTGGAACTGGGAGCCAAGCAGGGCCTGCCCAGGGTGGGGGTTGGGCAGAATTGATCCCAGCTGGGTACCCTCTGGGGCCTGGCCAGGGCGGAGGTTGGGGCCACGTCTCTCTGCCCAGGGTAGGGACCAGGCAGCACTGAAACCAGCCGGGTGCCCTCGGGGCGGGCTGGGCTGAGCGCAGGGGTCATCACATGACGTAATGCAATTAAAAATTCATCGTTCAGTGCCGGGGCCCGGGCCCCCGGCGGGGCAGTGGCCACAGGCCGTGTCACGGGTCGCGGCAGGCGCTGGGGCAGCGGCCTGCTCGGGGTGGGGGGCTGCAGCAGGGCCCCTCACCTCACAGCGCTCCAGCCCTGCTCAGCTAGGCCCCGCCCCGCCCACACTGTCCCGAACTGATTGGTTCGGCCGCCTGCCAGCCATCTTGACGCAGTCTCCCATTGGGTGCTGTCTGCGGAGGTCGCGATGCGCCCGCCCTCCGGCGTCCCTGGCGGCCGCTGATAGGCGGCAGCGGGAGCGGTTCTCCCCACTCCCACCGCACCGCGTCGGTGCCTGGCAGCCAGAGGATCGGCCCCGCCGCCATCGCCATGGGCACCCGGGACGACGAGTACGACTATCTCTTCAAAGGTACCGCGGGCGGCCTCCCCTCCCCCCCCCGCCCCGCCCCGCGCGGGCCCCAGGCCACGGGAGCGGCCCCTCGTCCGCCGCCGGGCTCGCGGCGCTGCCTCGGCCCGTCGGCCGCGGGCGGAGCGGGTCGGGTCGGGGCGGCCGGGCCCGGAGGAGGCGCAGGCCGCTGGGCATGTTCGGAGGGGGGCGGGCAGCGGGGCCTGCGGCGCTCGAGGGGCCGCGTATCCCGGGCCAAGGGACGGCGCCCACCAGGCTTGGCAGCCTGCGGGGGATACGGGGCGGTATGTGGGATCTGCCGCAGGCAGCGCTCAGCGTCTGTCGCCGGTACCTCCCGCCTGCCCTCCGGCCGCTCTCTCGCTTCCCTCTGCGGGAGGGGATGACGGGGGGGGCCCGAGCGTGTCCTCTTGGTTTCGCCAAAGTCGGGGGGCTGGTGGCGGCTCTGGCTTGATGCCCAGAGCACCTGTGTCACTCCCGTATGTTTTTTCAAGCACCTTGGAAAACCCAATATTTTTAATTTAGTGAAGAATATGTTCCTAACTAAGCGCTTGGAAGTAGAGAAAAAGGTGTGAACACAATTTTTTCTGTTCTTAGGCTCTGGCTGTCTCTCTGTTTTTAAGCACTTTAAAGTGTGTGTTTAATGCTTGGCTGCCTAAGGCTATGTCTACACTACACAGCTTTCAGCGACATGGCTGTGCCGCTACATCTGTGCCACTAAAAGTCGGGCAGTGTAGCCTCTGTTTGTTGACTCTCCTGAAGACCAAAAACTTCCACCCCCAAGGAGCGCACCTGCCAACAACACGCTATTCACACTGGTGCTTGCCTTTCTGGGTATGGGAGGTGTTAACACCTCTGAAAGACAAAAGTTTTGTCATTCAATTGTCAGTGTAGACATAACCTTAGAAACAACAGGTTAGCATCAATTTAAATTTTCCAAAAAAACTACCTTTGGGTTGAGACCCAGCGCAAGAAACTTCAGCTCAAGTGTTGCTCAAATATTGCTAAATAAAAATGGGGGTTAGAGTAGAAAACTCTTATCCACTTTATCTCTAGAGTCGCTGTAATAAGCAGAAATTCCTTTATTGCTATCCCAATAGTGCTGCAACTTTCTAACTACTGGACAACTTTAAACTGGGATTGCTCAGTATATATTTAATTCCAACATGAAATTATTACGTTAACTTCATAAAATTATCTGAAGCTGGTTGCTGAACCTCTGCAGAAGTTTTTAGTATTGGCAATTTCTCTTGAGAGACTGAAATGACTTTGTGCTCGCATCCAAAAAATATTGGTGGTGGATGCTCTGGAGTTTTAAGGGGGTGTGTCTGTGAACACAAATATCTCATTGTCACAACTTCACTGGCAGTAGCAATGATGGTTGCACTAGTGTAGAGTGACTGCTGGCCCCAGCAGATCTGTGACACTGGCAACAATGTTGCTACCACCAGTTGAGTTGCAACAGTGTGATATTCTAGGAGCACAAGCTGTGGGTTGATGACATCTAGGTGTGTAGTTGATTTTGGAACTGGAGTAGGATGTGTGTGTTTTCTCTGATGAAAACCTTCCTGAGTATTTGAAGTTGATGTGTATTGTAGGACAGTTGCAAATAGCAGTACTCCAAGTGGTACTCCAGGACTCTCTCTACACTGTAACAGTGTCCTCACAGTGAGTTAGTGTGCTGTAGATTCACACACTGCCTTGCCGTGCTGGAACTTGCTATATAGACAAGCACTTGTTCTTTTCATTGGTGTCCATGCATATACATTTTGCTTACCAGGGAAAAAATGAGTTTTTTTTCCATTAGCAGCAGTTTACTGTGTCTCTTACTTTCATGTAAAGTTAATATGTATTGCACTATATGACCCACTCATTTTAAGAGCTGCCAAATAGTTGGAAAAACTTTTTCTTTTCCCCCGCCTCCCTTAAAGCACAATTGATTAGCTTCCAAAGTATGCTAAGCTGCCAGGCCTGGTACTAAATCCCATCAGCTTTCCAAATGATTCAATATCCTAAGACTTTAAAGCTTGACAGCTGTCTTATTCTTTTCCCTTTCAAAAAGAATTTGATTAAGTTGATGAAAGTACGCCACATTACATGGATCTTGTTTAAAAAAATCTATGCTGTTTAGAAATATCTGAACTTAAATTAGACTTTAAATTTTCAGGGGGGGACTGCTTTTGTATTTGTATTGTAAAGTACTTTCTAACAATTGTTTACTGAGGGGGGACCCTGTTCTATGTGACTGAGAGCCTAAATTCCTTAGGGTGGGGACCATGTCTTCTATGTGCCATATGGTGCTGGAAATGCACTGATGTTGCTTAGATATTTTTTTTATTATTAATTTATCTCTTGGCCCAGCAGTAAAAAATCTGTTGTGCTGTTCCCCTTCTAGCGCTGGGATCATTGATACCAGAGAAGGAATAATGTAGTGGCTCATGATTCTGACCTGGAAAGAGATGGGGCTGCCGCTAAGGCTGTGCCCCCAGAAGTAATAAGACTGGGTAAGACCAACTTCAGTCCCCACTTCCTTGTGAAACCATATATCAGGTGTTGTGCAGGCACAGAAGAAATTATTGGTGTCTGAGTGAATTTTTTGCGGGTATTCTGACCTGCCCTTATTTTTATCTGTTCACTGGCTTTTTGAGTTGTTTCTACCTCTGTTCCAGCAGCCATACACATGGTGGTCTGAGCAGGAAGGAGATGATTGCATTTCTGGAAGGATTTTTGAATTTTACTCTCTATGTTGAGGGGACAGAATACGCTAACCACTTTCTCTGAAAAGGACCTGGTATTTATCTCTTGGTGCATCTTTAGGGTACAATTTAACTCTAATTTTAGTTTTACAGACACATTTTGCTAACGAAAGATATGTACTAATAATCCTCCCAACTTACACATTGGAGTGGCTCTTAGTAGACCTAATGAGGCTTAAAAACTTCAGGTTTCAGAGGGGCAGCCATGTTAGTCTGTATCAGCAAAAACAACAAGGAGTCCTTGTGGCACCTTAGAGACTAACATTTATTTGGGCATAAGCTTTCGTGGGCTATAACCCACTTCATCAGATACATGGAGTGAAAAATACAGTAAGCAGGTATAAATATAGAGCACTAAAATGGGAGTTGTCTTACCAAGTGGTGGTGGTGGGGGGGGGGGGGGGGGGGTCAGTGCTAACGAGACCAATTCAATTCGGGTGGATGTGGCCCATTCCCAACAGTTGACAAGAAGGGGTGAATATCAACATAGGGAAAATTATTTTTTGTAGTGACCCAGCCACTCCCAGGTCTAATTTGATGGTGTCAAGTTTGCAAATTAATTCCAGTTCTGCAGTTTCTTGTTGAAGTCTGTTTCTGAAGTTTTTTTGTGGAAGAAGGGCCACTTTTAAGTCTGTTGTTGAGTGTCCAGGGAGATTCAAGTGCTCTCCTACTGGGTTTTGAATGTTACAAGTCTTAATGTCTGATTTGTGTCCATTTATTCTTTTGCGTAGAGACTGTCCGGTTTGGCCAATGTACATGGCAGAGGGGCATTGCTGGCACATGATGGCATAGATCACATTGGTAGATGTGCAGGTGCGAGCCCCTGATGGTGTGGCTGGGTCACTACAAAAAATAATTTTCCCTCTGATACTCACACCTTCTTGTCAACTGTTGGGAATGGGCCACATCCACCATGATTGAATTGGCCTCATTAGCACTGACCCTCCTACTTGTTAAGACAACTCCCATCTTTTCCTGTGCTGTATATTTATACCTGCTTATTGTATTTTTCATTCCATGTATCTGATGAAGTGGGTTATAGCCCACGAAAGCTTATGCTCAAATAAATTTGTTAGTTTCTAAGGTGCCACAAGGACTCCTCGTTGTTTTTTTAAAAAAACTTCAGAATCACACTTCAACTGTTAAAATATTTACTGCTCTAGAACTTCCTTTATAAAATCTTGACTTCAGTAACTTTTTTTGTTGGCAAAAATGGTTTTCAGCAGCTTTAAGAAAAATCATTTAGCAGGTGGAAGAATTTTAAATTGGGCTTTTCTCTCTTCACCTAGTGACCAAGAGGAAAAACAGCAAAGTTTTATGTGAAATGATTGCATAAACCGACTGTTCAGAATTTGAAAATGGCTGAGAAACTTGAGCATGAACTGTTACAGCCAGGTTTCAGAGTAGCAGCCGTGTTAGTCTGTATCCGCAAAAATAACAGGAGTACTTGTGGCACCTTAGAGACTAACAAATTTATTACAGCCAGCTCACTGTTTTGGTGTTCCCTCACACAAAAGAACCCCACCCCCTATCTAACCACCCCCCCCCCCCGCTCCCTGTCCCCTGACTGCCCCAACCCTATCCACACCCCCGCCGCCTGACAGACCCCCTGGGACCCCGCCCCCTATCCAATCCCCCCTGAACCTCTGCCCCATCCAACTGCCTCCCTGTCCCTTGACTGCCCCCCAGGACCCCCTGCCCCATATCCAAAGCCCTGGCCCTCTTACCATGCCGCTCAGAGCAACATGTCTGGAGCCGCGCCTCCGGGCCGGAGCCAGACACGCTGCTGCGCTGCCCTGCATGAGTGCGCAGCCCCGCTGCCCAGAGCACTGCCCGCGCAGCGGTGTGGCTGTTTGGGAGGCGGGACAGCAGGGGAGGAGCCGGGGGTAGCCTCCCTGGCCAGGAGCTCAGGGGCCGGGCAAGACGGTCCTGCGGGCCATAGTTTGCGCACCTCTGGTTTAGACTCAAATACAAATACACTCAAATAGTCTCCGTTTTGGGTCAGGACCCCTACAATTACACATTGTGCAATTTCAGATTTAAATAGCTGAAATCATGAAATTTACTATTTTTTAAAAATCCTATGACTCTGAAATTGACCAAAATGGACCTTCTCATGGCCAATGATTGGTTAACCTCAAAAAGCTCAATCTATTTAGCTTACCACGATAAGGCATGTTTTCAAATCCTTTACTCATTCTTGTGGCCCTTCTCTGAACCTGCTCCAGTTTATCAATATCCTCCTTGAATTGTGGGCACCAGAACTGAACACCGTATTCCAGCAGTGGTCACACCAGTGCCAGCTACAGAGGTAAAATAACCTCTCTGCTCCTACTCTGGATTCCCCTTTTATACATCCCAGGATTGCATTAGCTGTTTTGGTCGCAGCATCACCCTGGAAGCCCACCCCAAATCTTTCTCAGAATCACTGCTTCCAGATAGTCCCCCATCCTGTAAGTATGGTCTACATTCTTTGTTCCTGAATATATATAACTGGTATTTAACCATGTTAAAACTACGGCTGTCAAGCGATTAAAAAAAAATTAATCGCAATTAATTGTGCTGTTAAATAATAAGAGAATACCATTTATTAAGTATTTTTGGATGTTCTCCACATTTTCAAATATATTGATTTCAGTTACAAAACAGAATACAAAGTGTACAGTGCTCACTTTATATTATATTTTATTACAAATATTTGCACTGTAAAAAAAGAAACAAAAGAAATAGTATGTCAATTCACCTAATATAAGTACTGCAGTGCAATCTTTTTATCATTAAAGTTGAACGTACAAATGTAGAGTTATGTACCAAAAAAAATGCACTCAAAAATAAAACAATATAAAACTTCAGAGATTACAAGTCCGCTCACTCCTCCTTCTTGTACAGCCAATCGCTCAGACCAAGGTCGGCAACCTGCGGCTCCGGAGCCACATGTGGCTCTTTGGCTGCCCCCTCGTGGGCAACCGTTTTTTGAGGGGGTGCAAGGTGGAGGCTCTGGCTGGGAGGTGCTTACCACAGGCGGCTCCCAGCTGGCAGTGCAACAGGGCTTAGCAGTCTGCCTGTCTGCCCTGGCCCCACGCCGCTCCAGGAAGCAGCTGGCTACTGGCACGTCTCTGCGTGCCCCTTGCTGGGAGGGGGGACAGCGGGTCTCCGTGCGCTGCCTGTTCCTGCAGGCACCGCCCCTTCAGCTCCCGTTGGCCGGTTCCCACACACCCCCTGCACCCCAATCCCCTGCTTTGTAATCAAGGAAGACTGGCACCTGCATGCAGGGGATTTGGAGTCTATTACAAAGCCAGGGTGAGGTTCACATAAGCACTGCAGCATGGGTATAGTTATTGTGTCGTCTCAGGTATGCAATGCTCCTGGCACTCTATGATTCAGAAGGGCAGAGACCACTCAGACTCCAGGAAGTGAATTACTGTGACCCCCTGCCAGGATACTGGCCTTATTCAGAGCCTCACTTGAGGGACTATCAGGTTACTTGCAGGCCCTGTAGCAAATGTGTTTTAACAAACCAAAATCTGAATGCAAGTATTTGCAGGAGAGATGGGTCCAAAGTTGTTTGTATATCGGTAACATCAGTAGGCCCCAACTGAGATCAGGTCTCCATTGTGCTAGGTGCTGTACAAACGCAGTGGGTGTGCCTACATTGCAATCAGGAGAATGATTGCAGCTCTGCTAGCTTTAATTTAGCTACCCTGGCTAAAGATATCCGTGAAGATGCAATGGCATGGACCCAGCATGGTTTAACACTGCGGCCACGTACCCAGGCTGTGGGCAGTCTGGTACAGTCCTTGCTGAAGCACCTCGATTCTAGTTGCATTAAAAGTATTGGCGAGTAGTAATAACTTGAATATGTTCAATTATTATTAGTTGATAAATTCTAACTCTACTAGGAGCTTTGCGTGTGATACAGCTCTCGAAATATTTTGGTCAAAGACAAAAACAAAAAAAGGCTCTTCTTTGAAAGGTTGCCAACCCCTGGCTCAGACAAACAAATTTGTTTACATTTGCAGGAGGTAATGCTGCCTGCTTCTTGATTATAATGTCACCTGAAAGTGAGAACAGGCATTCGCATGGCAGTGTCGCAAGATATTTACATGCCAGATGCACTAAAGATTCATATGTCCCTTCATGCTTTGACCCGCATACCAAAAGGACATGAGTCCATGCTGATGACGGTTCTGCTCGATAACGATGCAAAGCAGTGTGGACCGACGCATGCTCATTTTCATTATCTCAGTCAGATGCCACCAGCAGAAGGTTGATTTTTCTTTTTTGGTGGTTCAGGTTCTGTAGTTTCTGCATCGGAATGTTGCTCTTTTAAGACTTTTGAAAGCTCCACACCTCGTCCCTCTCAGATTTTGGAAGGCATTTCAGATTCTTAAAACTTGAGTGCTGTAGTATCTTTAGAAATCTCACTTAGTACTTTCTTTGCGTTTTGTGAAATTTGCAGTGAAAGTGTTCTTAAAGCAAACAACATACGCTGGGTCATCATCTGAGTCTGCTATAACATGAAATATATGGCAGAATGCGGGTAAAACGCAGAGCAGGAGACGTACAATTCTCCCCTAAGGAGTTCAGTCACAAATTTAATTAACACATTAAAAAAAATGAGCATCAGCACGGAAGCATGTCCTCTGGAATGGTAGTCAAAGCATGAAGGAGCATATGAATGTTTAGCATATCTGGCATGTAAATACCTTGCAGTGACAGCTACAAAAGTGCCATGTGACCACCTGTTCTCACTTTCAGGTGACATTGTTAATAAGAAGCAGGCAGTATTATCTCACGTAAATGTAAACAACCTTGTTTGTCTTAGCGATTGGCTGAAGAAGATGTAGGACTGAGAGGACTTGTAGGCGCTGAAGTTTTACATTGTTTTGTTTTTGAGTGCAGTTATGTAACAAAAATCTACATTTGTAAGTTGCGCTTTCATGACAGAGTTTGCACTATGGTACTTGTATGAGGTGAATTGAAAAATACTATTTCTTTTGTTTTATCATTTTTACTGTGCAAATATTTGTAATAAATATACACTTTGAAAAAACATCCAAAATATTTAATAAATTTCAATTAGTATTCTATTGTTTAACAGTGCGATTAAAACTGCAATTAATCGCAATTAATTTTGAGTTCATCACGCCTTAACTGCGATTTAATTGACAGTCCTAGTTAAAATGCATTTTGTTTTCTTGTGCCTAGCTTACCAAGCAACTTAGTTCACGCTGAATCAGTGACCAGTCCTCTTTATGTACTACTCCCCCAATTTTGTCATCTGCAGATTTGAGTGGTGGTTTTGTTTTCTTCCAGGTCATTACTACAATTGTTAAATAGCGCAGGGCCAAGAACTGATCTCTGTGGGTCCCCACAGGACACATACCCGCTTGATGATGATTCTCCACTCTCAAGTACACTTTGAGATCTATCAGTTAGCCAGTTTTTAATCCATTTAATGTGTGCCATATTCATTTAAAATCATTCTAGTTTTTCAATCAAAATGTCTTGTGGTACCAAGTCAAATGCCTTACAGAAGTAAAAGTAATTGTGTTCACATAATATACTTAGATCAACCAAACTTGTAATCTCATTTAATATAGCAAGTTAGTTTGACAGGATTATTTTCCATAAATCCCTGTTGATTTGCATTAATCAGTTATCTCCTTTAATACTTATTAATCAATTCCCATATCAGCTGCTCCATTATATTGCCTGGGATTGGTCAGCTGACCAGCCTATAATTACCCTGGTCATCCTGTTTGAATTTTTTAAAAAAATTCACACAACATTAATTTTCTTCCATCTTCTGGAACTTCCCCAGAATATCGGCATTAATGGTCCAGCAAGCTCCTCAACTTGCATCCAAGAGTTTTAAAAGAGCTGACTATTTTGACCTGCTGATAAGTTTACCTTTAGTAGCTGCTGTTTAACACTCTCCAGTGGAATGGAAATTGTTAATCACCATGTGATGAATCTGTATAATCTGTATTTTCCCCAAATACAGAACTGAAATATTGAAAATTTCTGCCTTTTCTGCATTATTTCTGATGATTCTACAAATAGTAATGGACCAGATCCTCACACTGGTATCTTTTTGTTCCTAGTATATTTTAAAAAACTCCTCCTTATTGTCCTTAACTCTGCTGGCCAGAGATTTCCCCTTGTGCTCCTTTGCATCCCTTAGGAATTGTAGAAAATGAATAGCTACTGATTTATATTCATTACTATCAACCTCCCCCCCCCCCTTTTTTTTTTTTTTTTTTTTTTTTTTTTTTTTAATAGCTGCCTTCACTTCCCCTCTAACCAGCAAAGCCTTCTTCCTCAATTGTGGCTTTTTGGGCATCTAGTAAAGTGCTCTTAAATGATTCCCAGTTATCATTCACATTCTTCTGATTGGTTGCAACACTTCTTGAGTTAGGAGACTGTCCTCTAGGTATCTTTTACTTTATGCAATAATAAAGAAGGTTTTCAAAGCCAAAAAATCCATTTATTGAAAAGAAACACAACTGCCTGGGAAACAGAAAGGGCAAGGGGGTGGGGTAGGGAACGGTACAATCACAGATTTGTGTATGTCCTGTCTGGAGTGCTGTGCAGTGAGTGCTGCACTTCAGGATGGCTATACTGCATGGTGATGGGGGTTGAGTGCAGTGGGTAAGGGTCGTAGTTTTCAGGGCTGGGTGGTGACAAGAACCCGGATGTTGGGGAAAGTGCGTTGGAAGTGAAATGGGGGCACAAGGGAAAGAGTTTTGGGACAAGGGCTGCAGAGGGAGAGGGGAGGGCGTGGTACTGCATGGCTACGAGCGCTTGGATAGAGTCTGCTTGGTGCTCCATGATGCTTATCAGCCGATCCGTGCTTTTCTGCCGGAGCACCGCGCTTTTGTGCCGGCCCTCCTCATTCTGCTGGTGGATCCTCCTGGCGCTCTCCCGCCACTCCTACACTTTTTGATTTTTCATTACTTGAATGCTGCATTACTTCATGCAACATGTCTTCCTTGCTTCTATGGGGCCTCTTTCTGATTCTTTGGAGTCTTTCGGCCGGTGATAACACTGACGGCTGAGATCTCAAGGTTGCATCTGTAAAGGCAAAATGCAACACTTAACAGAGGCAGCATTGTTCACACCAGACAGAGCAATGATTCCCCCATACTTAAGGGCAAGCACAGTTTACACAATCGCATAATTTGCCCGTCCCAAAGCGAGCGCACATAAACCCACGGGAGCCCCAAAATGGTGAGTAAGCCCAGGGTCAAGCGTGACTGATTGTTTCACGGCCATACTGTCCTCTGGGTTTCTGTGCCATGGGGAGAGCCAAAAGCGGCAGGGAGCCCCTATACTGAACACTGTCCCCACATTTTCCTCAGGAGTTCATCCTGGAAGATATCTGGCTGCTGAGGGTGACCTGGGAAGGAAGGGAGGGTCTTCTACTGCAATGCGGCTTCTGCCCTGGCCCATATGCAGCTTGCCTGTGTGCAGCAATGGTTCCCCCACCCCTCATGGCAGAGTGGTGCGGACAAGTTAGCCTTACTGGGACAAGGACCACAGTGGCTCTCCTGAGAAACCTGCACAAGCGCATTGCCCAAGTTCTGGATGAGACCTTTGAAGAGATCACTGAGGCCGATTACCACGATGTGAGAGAGCACATCAATGCCCTATCTAGGCATGCATGCAGCCCTAATCCTCCTCGCCCCAAGAGCCCCCACCGAATAACTTCCTTCCCAAAATAAAAGCCGCTTACCGGGAACCTCCTCTGGTGTTTGTCCTTCCCTCAAGCACCAGCCGCCGCGACTGGCTACCTTCCTCCTGGCTGCATACATCTAGGGATTCTGGGGTGCCTTCCTCTGCCTCAGCACACTCACTCCCGCTTTGCTGCTCCTCCTCCTGCCTTGTTGAACTGGGCTCTGAAGTGTCCATGGTGGTACTCAGAGTGGAGGTGGGGTTACCCCCAAGTATCGCGTTCAGCTCTTTGTAGAAACGGCAGGTCGCGGGGGCAGCACCGGAGTGGTTGTTCGCCTCGTGGGCTTTGCGGTAGGCATTCCACAGCTCACTTTAATCCTGCACTGCAGTGCGTCCCGGTCATGGCCCCTTTCCATCATGTCCCTTGATATCTGCCTGAAGGTATCGTAATTCCTATGGCTGGAGCACAGCTGGGACTGGACAGCTTCCTCCCCGCAAACACTGAGGTCCAGCACCTCACCATTGCTCCATACCGGGGATCGCCTGGCGCGTGGAGGCATGGTCACCCGGA
Source organism: Emys orbicularis (assembly GCF_028017835.1). Taxonomy (NCBI): domain Eukaryota; kingdom Metazoa; phylum Chordata; order Testudines; family Emydidae; genus Emys; species Emys orbicularis. Next base: position 2,493,651 of record NC_088706.1, on the reverse strand, counting down.
AAGATTTGCTGAGAGCACTCCACGCCTGGCTGAGCAAACAGGAAGGGGATTTTCAAAATTCCCAGAGAATTTAAAGGGCGGGTCTGATGGTTAGTCACCTGAGGGCAGGGCAGTAGAATTCAAAGTGATGACCAGAGTGGCTAGAACAGGCATTGTGGGACACTTCTGGAGGCCAATCGGAGCGCATTAACAGGACAGGTCGTCCACACTGGCGCCATGGCACTCCAGCGGGGGCGCATCAAACGTTATTCCACTCGCCGAGGTGGAGAACCAGGAGCGCTCTAGCCGCGGAGTTAGAGCGCTCTACGTGCCTTGCCAGTGTGGCAGGGGAGTGAGCTAGTGCGCCCGGGGCTCCTTTATTGCGCTCTAACTCGCAAGTGTAGCCAAGCCCTCAGTGTCTGACTACTCTGGTTTAGTAAATAAAAATAATCAGAACTGAATGTATTTTAAAAGCTTTTGTAACTTTATCAAGACTTCCCTCACTCCTTGGTTCTTACTCTGCATCCCAACTATTGGGGATATTTCATATACTCAGTCACTTAAATTGTTTGAAACTGATTAGTGCAACTTTCTTTAATATAGTCTTTTTTTTTTTCCCCATCCAGGCTTTCGAAAAAATAGTACATCAGTTCTTGTTCATGTCAACTAAATAAAACTTGGAATTTTTAGGCAAAAACCACTTTTAAGTGGCATTCTAAAAATGTGTATGTATAGTCTTGTTTCCCTCCTTCCCCCTTCAAATTTCCAACATCTCAGTTGGCAGAGGAGTATTTGGCAAATGTCAGGTGGATTAGTGCTGAGTTTTGGCAGTGTTTTTTGTGGGATAGGAGCCAGGGAAGGGGGTAACTTCAAAATAGGGTTTTTTCAGTCACTGATTAGTTAAAATTTTAAGGCAAGAGGAGGCCATTATATCATTTCACAGTCTGACCTCACATATAACATAGATCATATAATTTCACCCAGTTACTCCTGTATTGCCCCATATAACTTACCGTAAAGAACTAGTCACAAATGTAACTGTAATTCCACACATACACTACTAGAATGTTAGTGTCACAGTTGAGCACTTGGATTAGGAAATGCCAAAGCTAAGATTGTACACAGCCTTAACTCTGCCCCTTTGTGCATGTGTAAAGACTATCATAATTATATGATCACATTCTATTTCTCAAATGACAAATATCTATAGTATTACAACCTTAAATACACATTTATCATCTTGGAATACCTTTTTCAATTTTTGGCTTCTGTGGTGCGTAGCAGGGTTGTCAACAATATTTGTATGAGGCTCTTAGGATCAACAAACCCTTTTCTCTTCCAACTTCTTTACCAGAGTACTGGTGGGACAGGCCTTCTCTAGAGGATGGAGAGGGTATTTCTTGCTAGCTTGATCCTTTCTTGGTGTAAGAAGCAAAGACCAGTAGTTTTTTGTCCAGGTGAGTGAAAAAGCATTCATCCTCCTGTCCTTCCCATCTTAGGCTTTGTCTACACCGCAAAATTTAAATCATCCTAAGTTAAGTCAACGTACAGCTCCACACTAGCTCCTTCTGTTGGCGGTGTGCGTCCTCCTCAGGAATGCTTCTACTGAGGAAACTGACAGTGTGGAGCAATGTGTGAAAGTGAAATGAATTATATTAAAGAAATAGAATGAATTAAAGAACGTTGTATGTACCTTTAAGTAGAAATGCTGCAAGCCAGGGGGCAGGAAAGCAGACATTAACTGCTTAATAAATTGCCCCCCTTAAGGGCAATTGGTGAAGCATTAGCCTTAGATCGATAAGAGTTAATAAGAAAGCAGGATATGCATATTGTGCCCTTGCAAATTTTACAATTTTGCTCTCTCTGTCCCTTTGTTTAGTTCGCACCTTTTTATCTGTATAAATAAGACTGTTTGAATCTTGCATGGAGGCTCACATTATCTGAATGTTTTAGCAGAGCGCTGTGCTAATAAACAGAGTGGTCTTGACAAAATTGTGAGTCCTGATTCTAACTTTGACAATTGACAGCCTGGAGCCCCGACGCTGGGGCTGACAGTCCGGTGGGGGAAGAGCCCAAGCCTGGCCGCCTCCCAGTGTGAGGGATTGGGGGAAGGAGAGCCCAAGTCTGGCCATCACCTGGGCTCTCCTTTTACCCTCCCCCCCCCCCCCCCACTTCCTCCCTAGTCCCTCATCAGGAGGTGGCAGCAGAACTCTGGGCTGTCGTGAGATGTCAGCCAATGGGCAATGTAAGTAACACAGTGTCTACGCTGACGCTGCGTCATCCTAACTACATCAACCTAAGTGTTCTGCCTCTCATGGGTGTGGAGTTAAGTCAGAGACGCAGTCACTTTCGTAAAGGGAACACAGCTTGCTCCTAAGGTAATCATGGACCTGATATGTTTCTATAGACTTCATTTCCATGTTCAGATCCAACCTTTGACAGTGAGGTAATCCCTTATTAGCATATATCGGCCACTGTGACAGGTTTTTTTTGGATGTTAAATTCAATCTGTTACTGGGGTCTTCCGGTTCTTCAAAAAGTTTGGAATGTTTGTCACAGAGGGCTGATGCCCTCATGTCACAGAGTCTCAAGGATCCTTTGCTGCTGCTATAGACAAGGATTGCAATGGTGGGGATGAAATATGATTCTATGATAAATCGATGTAGTGGGCGACTTGCATTGGCAGGAGCAGCATTGTAGTGTAGACAATTAGAGCTAGATCAACGTAAGCTGCCTTACGTCAACTAACTCTGTTGTGTAGATCAGGCCTTAGAAATATCTGAACCACCACTCCTTGCGGGGGGGTCTGTTATCTAGGGTTGCTTAAAAATCTATGATTTAAATAAAAACTAGATTTGTTTAAATTGGATTTATTTAATTTTTTTCTTTTTAAAAATCTGTTTAATTTTAAACTTGAAATAACAACCTGTGCTAAGTCTTAAACCTCCTATAGTATATTTATGTTAAATAAAAAATAATTCAAGCATACATGTTTACTGCTGAAGTTTTAAAGAAAGTCAAATCACCGAACTGGTGGAAGTCACAGTTAAGCACCTGGAACATGCAGAAGAATATTTTCTTTATTTCAGTTCATTCAAAGCTGTAAAAGCAGGAAAGCTTATTTTCCGCCTCCAATCTCTGAATTAAAGAGAGAGTTCTTTTTGTGGATATAGACTAACATGGCTGCTACTCTGAAACCTGAATTAAAGAGGTCTGTGATGATGAAATTAAATTTTTATTTCTAAAATCTTCAAGGGTACGGGGACCAGAAACAATCAGTTCAATTCACTGACTACAGATAATACGTCCTTTAATAAATTAAAGTACAAATATGTTCTCAAACTTCTTATGTATCCAGAAATATTTACTAAACTAATGAAAAGTTTTTTAAATGTCTTGTGCATTTTTAATTGAATTTAAATTACCATCCAAATGCAGCTTAACACAGATCATGAGTAGAGAAATTAATCATCTAATAATAAAAAATCCCATTTTTTAACCATACAAAAAATTAAAAATTAAGAATTTTAAATGTATATTAAGCAATATAATTGCGTAAATGTGTATGGATATGGTGTATGCTTCTGGCTTGCAGGCAGAAGTACCACATTTAGTGAAGAGGAAGTCTGTGAGGTGACCTACGACCCACCCACTATAATTCACCCTTGCAATAACGGGATGTCCCACGTGCAGTCTGTCTGTGCCTCTTTGACCCTTCAACTTCGGTAACCTCTTTTGGAAAAGGGGTGCATGATGCTCATATTCTTTGCTGTGATTGGTGAGGGTGGCTTTTGTTAATTTGACCATTTCCATTTATTTATTGCTTGCTAACTTGTGCACTCCCTAATGTAGGGATTTAAAAAAAAAAAAAAAAAGAGTAGTCCTTGTACCTATAATTTCCCCTCATGGTCCCACAAGAGCATCAACTTTAGGCTCCTCAGCCATCACCTCTCTTGGATGGAGACCTTTGTCTTTGTCCCTCCTAACCAGGGTTTTTCCGGGCTTCATAGTTCCTTGCCTGCACTGAGAGTTGCTCCAGGAAGGTAGACTGCCGAACAGGCCTGTTTCTGCACTTTGCTACCTCCTCAGGCTATAAACAGTGTAATTGCCGCAGTAAAGTTACCACACAGCTCTTTCTAAGCAAGTACATTTATTCTTAAGGTAAAAGCATTAGAACGTCTTAAAAAAAAAACAAAAAAAACAAGCTTGCATGGATACCCATAAGCTTAACAGAGATCATCTCCCCAAGAGCTCCAGTTGGTGTCAGTCCTTTCAACCATTCCCTAAAGATTGGGGCCCTCCCCTTGGACAAAGCTGATCCTGTCCATTTTGCTAGATCAGAACAAAGACTGACTCAGTTTAAACTCAAAAATAACAGGAGTACTTGTGGCACCTTAGAGACTAACAAATTTATTAGAGCATAGAGCTTTATTTATGCTCTAATAAATTTGTTAGTCTCTAAGGTGCCACAAGTACTCCTGTTATTTTTGAGGATACAGACTAACACGGCTGCTACTCTGAAACCTGTCATTATGCAAGTTTAAACTCAGGCTCTCTAGTCCTTCCTTTGTCTGTTGGCCTCTGGAAAGTCCATTTTGAACTAATAAAAGGGAGCCTCCCCGGGGGGTGGTACCTCAGTCTGGAGGTGTTACAACGTGAGGGAATTTGCCTAATTACCCCCGCTGTTCGTAGTTCCTAAAGGGATGTGGTTACCCTCCCCCATTGAATTATATATGATCCCTGTCCCATAATGATACATAAACTTAATATGGTAAGATCTCACAAAGAGATGTAGGCAATTGCCTAAAATGTCTAAGTCCCTGTAATGTTCTGTTAAAGAAACTTGTGTGACAAATTTGGCTGAGAAAATAAGTTGTTGATTTGGGGGAGAGGGGATTGTATCGGGAGGTCAGCAGCTGACCAAAGAATAAAGGAGCAACCTGTTTATCTCCTTCGAATGTGAGCACAGGTGCAAGCCAGGACTGGGTTTATATCTGAATACATGTAATGGTAAGTGTAGCTGGTCCCAGATTTAGGAAATGGCATTGGGAGCTGGCATTCATTTAATTTCATCTAATTGCAAGTATTTTTGTAAAATTGATAGATCTGCTTGTAGTAAAGATCTCTTCAGTGCTGTTTATACCAGTGGTTTGCAACCTATTTACCACTGTGGTAAGTGTTTTATGTGGACCATAGCCAATACGACCTGTATGGCCCTGAGGATGTCACATGGACCGCAGCTGTGTGCTGATTTAACCGCAGGTTAAGAACCGCTGGTTTATACCATTTCTCTACAAAGTTTAGTTGGAACCTTGCCATGTTCAGGTGGAGACTTTCTAATGGTCATTTACCAACAATGATGTAACCTACCAGAAACTGGCTGCTGGATGAATTACAATTTTACACTATGAAACATGAGTTTCTTTCTTTCAGATCTTGCTCATAGTGGTAAGTGTCTGACTATCTTTCTTTCTGCCTAACTTTATGTGAAGCTCTCACTTATGCCTAAGGATCAGAAACGTCTCAGAATGAAACCTGTGCTGAAGGGATTGCAAATAATTGTTTGTTTTAGGGGTTTTGTACTCCGCATCTGGGCAGGCAGCGAGTGGCTGATAAAATTGTGTTGACTGGGACTCTGGAGTAGGGACGAGTAATCTTCGGTCACGTTTCACATGCAATGAGTTGAAGTTTCCCAAGTCATAAAATATTATCATTAATTCCTTCCACAAATATCAAGATAAAGGATTAATTTTGATATCTTCCAGTTGTGTTGATTGGGGACTCTGGAGTAGGGAAGAGTAATCTTCTGTCACGCTTCACTCGCAATGAGTTCAACCTTGAGAGTAAGAGCACCATCGGGGTGGAATTTGCCACCAGGAGCATCCAAGTGGATGGGAAGACGATAAAAGCCCAGATCTGGGACACTGCAGGGCAGGAACGATATCGTGCCATAACGTCAGCGTGAGTATTACCCAGCACCAGCTCTCTTTTGCTCCACTTCTCATGCATCTCCACCCACAGTAGAAGGAAAGAAACCAGTTTTACTTTCTACTCCCATGGTTAATCTGCAGACTAAATCTGCAATCAGTGAGGCTCAATAGAGCAGTGGTTCTCAACCTTTCCAGACTACTGTACCCCTTTCAGGAGTCTGATTCGTCTTGAGTACCCCAAGTTTCACCTCACTTTAAAAACTACTTGCTTACAAAATCAGACCTAAAAATACAAAAGTCACAGCATACCCATTGAAAAATTGCTTATTTTCTCATTTTGTTTATGTATGAAATGTTAGTTTGTACTGACTTCGCTAATGCTTTTTATGTAGCCTGTTGTAAAACCATGCAAATATCTAGATGAGTTGATGTACCCCCTGGAAGACCTCTGCGTACCCCCAAGGGTATGCATATCCCTGGCTGAGAACCACTGCAGTAAAGAACCACTATCATGCTACTTTTACAGTCCCTTTTCGGAGTACAAACCCACACTAAAGAGAGTGACTCTATCAAGCCTTGGGGATGGGATGGGGAGGAGTCTAGATGAATATGGTGCAAAGTATTGCTCATTTGGCATGATACTGTATGTAAAGCAGACTCTGCCATTTAGGGATGTAAGAGTTTAACCAGTTAACCGATCGGGTTGATGCTGATTGGTTTCTGTTAATAATTAAACTCTGTCCAGGGTCCCTCTCGGCTGCCAGCCACGCGTGCCTGGGGAGCCCTGGGCCTGAGGGTGGCAGCAAGGAGCCCCGTGTAAAATGTGGGGGTGCTGCAGCACCCCCTCGGCCCTAGTTCCCCAGGTAAACATTTAATTGTGTAACTGATAGAATTTTAATCGGTTACACAGTTACCGTTTTTACATGTTATTTACATCCCATCTCATCTCCCATCTCCTAGAACTGGAAGGGACCTTGAAAGGTCATCGAGTCCAGCCCCCTGCCTTCACTAGCAGGACCAAGTACTGATTTTTGCCCCAGATCCCCAAGTGGCCCCCTCAGTGATTGAACTCACAACCCTGGATTTAGCAGGCCAATGCTCAAACCACTGAGCTATCCCTCCCCCCAGGGCCGGCTTTAGGAAGTGTGGGGCCCAATTCGAACATTTTCGGCGGGGGCCCCGGCAGGGATGACTTTAAAAAAAACAAAACAAAACAAAAAAAACCCTTTCATTTCTTCCATGTATTATTTAGTTTCCATAACTATAGAAATAACAAAATTATATATTATGTACATTGCTGGCTGGAGGCAGGGCAGGGGCTGGCTGGAGGTAGGATCTGGCTCCGGGCAGGGCAAGGGGTGCGGGGCTGGCTCCGGGCAGGGCAGGGGGTGCGGGGCTGGCTCCGGGCAGGGCAGGGGGTGCGGGGCTGGCTCCGGGCAGGGCAAGGGGTGCGGGGCTGGCTCCGGGCAGGGCAAGGGGTGCGGGGCTGGCTCCGGGCAGGGCAGGGGGTGTGGGGCTGGCTGCGGGCAGGGGCTGGCTGCGGGGCCGCTGCGGGCAGGAGGGGCTGGCTGCCGCTGCGGGCAGGACGGGGTGCGGGGCTGGCTGCGGGCAGGACGGGGTGCGGGGCTGGTGCGGGCAGGAGGGGCTGGCTGCCGCTGCGGGCAGGACGGGGTGCGGGGCTGGCTGCGGGCAGGACGGGGTGCGGGGCTGGCTGCGGGCAGGAGGGGCTGGCTGCCGCTGCGGGCAGGACGGGGTGCGGGGCTGGCTGCGGGCAGGACGGGGCGCGGGGCTGGTGCGGGCAGGAGGGGCTGGCTGCCGCTGCGGGCAGGACGGGGTGCGGGGCTGGCTGCCGCTGCGGGCAGGACGGGGTGCGGGGCTGGCTGCGGGCAGGGGGTGCGGGGCTGGTGCGGGCAGGAGGGGCTGGCTGCCGCTGCGGGCAGGACGGGGTGCGGGGCTGGTGCGCTGCGGGCAGGACGGGGTGCGGGGCTGGTGCGCTGCGGGCAGGACGGGGTGCGGGGCTGGTGCGCTGCGGGCAGGACGGGGTGCGGGGCTGGTGCGCTGCGGGCAGGACGGGGTGCGGGGCTGCCGCTGCGGGCAGGAGGGGCTGGCTGCCGCTGCGGGCAGGACGGGGTGCGGGGCTGGCTGCGGGCAGGACGGGGTGCGGGGCCGGTGCGGGCAGGAGGGGCTGGCTGCCGCTGCGGGCAGGACGGGGTGCGGGGCTGGCTGCGGGCAGGGGGTGCAGGGCTGGTGCGGGCAGGAGGGGCTGGCTGCGGGCAGGACGGGGTGCGGGGCTGGTGCGGGCAGGAGGGGCTGGCTGCGGGCAGGACGGGGTGCGGGGCTGGTGCGGGCAGGAGGGGCTGGCTGCGGGCAGGACGGGGTGCGGGGCTGGTGCGGGCAGGAGGGGCTGGCTGCGGGCAGGGGGTGCGGGGCTGGTGCGGGCAGGGGATGCAGCAGGGGCTGGCTGCGGGCAGGGGGTGCGGGGCTGGCTGCGGTTAGGGCAGGGGCTTCCCTGCTTCTACCGCCCCGGCCCTTTAAATAGCTGCCAGAGCCCTGGGGAAGCTGCGGGGCTCCAGCGGCTAGTTAAAGGGCCGGGGCGGTAGAAGCAGCGGGAGCCCCGGACTTTTTCAATAGCCCCCAGAGCCCCGCAGCCCTACCCCAGGGCTCCAGCAGTGGGGCTCTGGTGGCAATTTAAAGGGCCTGGGGCTCCAGCCCCTGCTGGGAGCCCCAGGCCCTTTAAATTGCCCCCTGGGGAAGCCGTCTGCCCCGGTACAGCGTACTGGCGGCGGCAAGGGCACGGGGCCTGATTCAGGGGAATCGCCTGAATCGGCCTAAAGCCGGCCCTGTTAATGCCATTAGGTAACCCAGAAAGTTCTGTCTGATTCTCTCGCTGCCTAAAATGTACTACCTTCATTAGGTGTTTTAGTCACATTAATAGTAGTCTCTCTTAATAAATGGGCATTATTTGATCCTTTAGTCCAGGCACGCAGGCCCAAACAAATTTAGAAGTGCCCATTGACTTGGTTTCCAATTTGAGACACCTGGGATTTGGTTTTCAGAGGTGCCAGCCATCACAGATTCATTCGAAGTCAGTAGGAGCTGTGGGTGCTCTACACCTCTGAAGTCACTGAGTTAAGCACCCAAAAACTGGAAGCCAGTTTTGAAAATGTTGGCTTCTAAGCATTGAGCATGTCCCTCTAGACACCTAGTTCTGAGATCCTTTCAAATAAGAGGTCTTCTCAAAAGTGAAGGATGTCTTGATATTATCTGCTGGCATTGCTGAAGGTTGCACACTGCTGAGATAAGTGCATGGTTTATCCATTCATATTAATTTACAGATTTGTATTGCAATAGCTCCTAGAGACCTAATCAGGCATTAGGCTTCATTGTGCTAAGCACTGAGCGTGCGCGCACACAACAGAAGATGGTCCCTTCCCCATTGAGCTTACCTACCATTCCCTCCCCCAAAAGACAGGCAGTATTTTTTTGTATTTTAAAAAGAGGATAAGTAAAAATTGTGCAATCTGCTTGGACTTTTTTCTTATAGTGGTGGTTCCTCACATGCCCCAAACAAATGCAATCTGTAGGCCTTGCTATAGAAACTAGATCCTGACTACTGCAGAGAATGCTGCGCCTTGGTGGAGTGTAGGCATATATTACTCCTTTTTTGAAATGGAGCATGAGAGAAACAAGTAAACTCAACCTAAAGACTTAAACTTGAATCTAATTGGGGAAAGAAAATATTGTGTTTTAAAAAGTAGACTGTTCAGATCCCAATCTCAATTTGTCTGTCGCATACAGGCAGAATGCTGGCATCCCAAAACACAGGACTTTCCTCTTTTAGAGGAAGACAACTAATGTGGTTGGGAGACCAGTTATCTGAAGCCACATTCTAATGAGCTGATTGGACCTTTCTGATGTCATCAATGGACTTTGTCACTGAATTGTGGACAAAAAGCATCCATGTCCATTGTGTTAAATTGGATGGATGTGGGGCTGAAATGTTGACTTTTGCGGTTATGGCATTCTTTGGGGACAGGTGTGAAGAGAGGAAGTTGCAGGAGCAAAGAGCCCCTGATTAAAGGAGAGAGTGACTATTTTAAACTACCCCACCCCCCCCACCCCAACTGCCAGGTGTGTGGGTGTGGGTGTGGTTTGTTTGTTTGTTCCCTTTTAGCCACTCAAGTCACTTGCCCTGTAAAAGTTAAATGTTAAAGGAATTGAGTTGAAATTGGCTGCTGTGACAAACTTGTTGAAAGGGCAGCTCAGGTTCTGGGATAATGGGCCAAGGGGAAAAGGGTCCAAATACCCCAGAGAATCTCTTAAATTAAAAAAAAAAAAAAGATGGAGGGGTTAGTCAAATGTCCATATTGGTCTTTTTTGTCTAGTAACTTCTTTTCATAGATCTTTCCACTATGAAATGTAACTATTACATAAACTCAGCAAAACTTTTGAACAGAAGTCTCCTGTTTTTCTTATTCTTTGAAACCATAGTGAGTTTCTCTTTATGCTGCTAATATGTCCTGCTTAAAATAGCCTCCAGATTTGTCAGTGTTTTGTTAAATACATTTCAGTTTTCTGAAAATCCCATTTTTAAAGTTTAAACTTGCTTTTCTCTTTTTAAAGAAAAAAACAAACCCTTAGTGCCCTTTTTTGAAAATAAACATTAAAATGGGAAAACTAACTGTAAAACGTTTGTGTAGATCCCTGAGCTGAATTCCTTCTAATGCAGTGTAATCTTTATGGTTTCAGCTATTACCGTGGTGCCGTTGGGGCCCTCCTGGTCTATGACATTGCCAAACATCTCACCTACGAGAATGTTGAGCGTTGGTTAAAGGAGCTCCGGGATCATGCAGACAACAATATTGTCATCATGCTGGTGGGAAACAAGAGTGACCTGCGCCATCTGAGAGCTGTGCCCACTGATGAGGCCCGGGCTTTTGCAGGTTTGTGAACTGCGTGTTTTATCTCTTAAGCTGGTGTTTTACCTTCAGCATATGGTGTGTGGCAGACTCAAGTACTCCATCTCGGACAAGGGGCAGCCTTCCATTTGGAAGTTCTGACTTGAGGGGTGATTGTATTTTTAAAAAAAACAACAACAACCTGGCAATGGAAAAAGTGCACTTAAAGGTCGAACAGCAGTGTTTGGTTGAACTCTTTTGAGACCCAGCATTTAAACGTTGATGGTGGCAGTGGTACATGATCTCTGTGGTGGGAAGGCACTCCCAAGGGCAGCGAGTTGTATGGGCCCGTGGTCCCCAGGCTCCAGCAAATTCAGGGCCCGGAGGGGCCCAGCTCCACCAATGTTAGGGGCCGGGTCTCTCCCCCAGCCCCACCTGCCGCCCCTGTGCGCTTTTCCCCAAGCGTCCCTGCCTGCCTGGGCAGCTGCCCTGCCACTCCATGCTGCGCTCCCTCGCCACCTGCCGCCCCTGTGCGCTTTTCCCCAAGCGTCCCTGCCTGCCTGGGCAGCTGCCCTGCCACTCCATGCTGCGCTCCCTCGCCACCTGCCGCCCCTGTGCGCTTTTCCCCAAGCGTCCCTGCCTGCCTGGGCAGCTGCCCTGCCACTCCATGCTGCGCTCCCTCGCCACCTGCCGCCCCTGTGCGCTTTTCCCCAAGCGTCCCTGCCTGCCTGGGCAGCTGCCCTGCCGCTCCATGCTGCGCTCCCTCGCCTGCGTCTGCCGGCTACAAGGGAGCGGTGCCGGGGGCAGGCTGAGGCGGCTGCTGCGCCTGTGGAGGGAGGAGGCGCACGGCGCATGCCTCTTGCAGGCAACTCTGGGGGTGTAGGGGGATGGGCTTATCCTGGCTGGATTTCTTGAGCAGCAGCCTGGGGGGGCTTGGGTGAGTGTCATGCCAGGGAGGGGCCCCCCTTCCCCAGAGCTCGCTGCTGCCGGTGGGGAGAGGGCTGGGGTGTGTGTGTCCTCTCTGGGCCCCCACCAACCCCGGGGCAGCCTGCCTGCTGCACCCCAAACTCCTTATCCCCAGCCCCGCACCCCAAACCCCCTCCCCATCTCAGCCTAGAGCCAGCACACCTCCTGCAACCAACCCCTGCTCCCAGAGCCAGCACCCCAACCCCCCTGCACACAATACTCCAACCCCTTATCCTAGCCCAGAGCCCACACCCCTCCCGTACCCAAACTCCCTCCCAGAGCCTTAGGGGAGTTGGGGGGGGGGGGGCGGCACTTGGACCTGTTCTGGGTACCACCAAAAATTATACAGAGCTGCTGCCTCTGGGCACTCCTGTTTCATTGTTTCCTGCCCTTTCTAGTGTGCTGTCTCCAGGGAATTATTGGATGTGAGATAACAGAAGTCCTGCTTTTTCTAAGTCAGTCTCTCTGGGAGTGGAGTGAGAATGAATCTTGCAGTTACCCATCTACATGACTGTGCCTGTGCTATTGCTCAGAGGTACTTCTGTGTTGCTGGGAGCTGCATCACACTGGTAGTTTCAAACTGCTGTTGGCAACTGTAGAGGAATAATAATGTGCAGGGCAGGGACCCTGTTGCTTGGCAGAAGAGGGACTGAAAGGAGGGAGATGTGCTCAGACTCTGGGGATTGCTACTGTTAATACGACTATAACTAAATAAAATGGGGTGCCAGATCCATTTGAGCAAGTAGTGGAGCTTCTCCTGTCACACAGAAAACAAGACTGGGGCCAAGGCCGTCTAACCCAAGAAATCGAAGCTAAGGTCTAGAATTCAAAAGTGCTGCTAAAGTCTTTAACTGAATGATCTATTCCTTTTTACAGAAAAAAATAACTTATCTTTTATTGAAACTTCTGCCCTGGATTCCACAAATGTCGAAGAAGCCTTCAAGAACATCCTCACAGGTATAGCTTTGCTTTTTGACTTGCATGTCTGCAGTATGACACACTAAAGGGTTTTATGTGGGGAAAAGCTCACGAGAACCTCTATAGGAAAGGCACCTATCAGCTGGATCCAAGACTGGAGTCTTGCATGATGATGGGTACAGTGGAGACAGACCATTAGGGACAACAGGTAACTTCTGAAGCCCTTTTGCTGGTTTATGATGCCAAGAGGACCTGGCAGGGATTTGTGCCCTTGCAGTTGCTGCCGATGGATACCAGTGAACAGAAAGGTGGTGGTTGTTGTTTTATTTTAAATCGGGGCACTAAGGGCTGGATTTGGTTTTGCTTGAACTCGGATATGTGATGTTTTCTTTCTTTAAGGGGACCCACCAACTGCATTTTCTCTTCTGGAGGCCCACCATTATATATACACTGAGTGTGCCGGTGCATACACACACCACTGTCTTTAAATTTAATCTGAATTCAATTGACTCTTTTTTAATGTTTTTTAATTCAGACACGAAAGAAAAGGACAACTATGTGCTATCCACACTAATACTGTACATGCTGTCATACAGGGCTGCGGAGCCCCATTTAAAAGGGGGAGTGGGGCGGCCTCCAGCTTAGCCTTGTCCCCGCTCAGCTCCTCCCAGCTCCCTTGCTCTTGCTCTCTCAGCCCCGCCCTCTCTTGTGAATAGAGAACTCTATTAGGGCTTGTGCTCCCTGTAGTTTAAGGTAATCGCTGCTTTCTTTACGGGGGAGTGGAGGACAGGCTACATACAGCAAAACAAAGGAACACACAAAACATCCTGCAGGCTGTTCTTTTCCTGGGAGAGAATTAGCCTCTCAAGATCCTTTTATGTCTGGGGAACCCAACTGAAACAGACACCAAACACGGATCCCCTCCTGGCAAGGAGGGGGGCACACAATGCCAGTCTTCCTCTGCATCAAGGAGAGAACACTCCTGCTGCCCTGCTCCCAGACCCTCTGCTTGGCTCCCCCCAACCCTTTGCTCTTGTTCTCCCACCTCTGTCTCTGTGGCTGGGTCATGATCACTGCTGACTGGCCACTTGCTGGCTCTGGCTGCATGCTCCAAACTGCTGCTGCTGCCTGAATCCTGCTGCCTAGGTGGAGTGAGAGTGGGCTCCAGATGGCGACAGCAGCAGCCAGCGCAGAGGAAGCCGCCAGCGCTCTCTACCAGACAGTCAGCAGTCTGTGCATGCCCTGGAGGCACTTCCTCTGTGCTGTGGTTGCTGCCATCCAGATCCCACTCCTCACGCTGCTGCCCGCTGCCCAGGGGAAGCGAGAGTGCAGTGGGGGAGTGCCTCTGGGGCACATGCAACCCACCTAGACCCTTCCCGCCACCCACTGGTGGGTTGGGAAACACTGCACTAGTGAAACGGGGGAAGTGTTGAATCTTAGACCAGTCTACACTAGAAAAGATTTTCTAAATATAGCTATACCAGCAAGCCCTCTCAGTGGAGACGCAGCAAAAGGGTGCTCTTGCTGGTGTAGTTCACCACATGAAATAAGCTATACTGCCAGAAGCACTTCTATGCCAGTATACATGCATCTACTCTAGGGCTTTTGCTGGTATAAAAAGCCACTGTTGCTATACTGGCAAAAGTTTCTAATGTAGACCTGGCCCTAAACAGGAAGTGATTAACGCTGTTTAAGGTGAGATTTTAACAAAAGCACCTTCCCAAGCATGTTTCACTCCCATTTTAGGATAATTCTACCAGTTCTGTAATTCAGCGTAGTTGATGAGACTTGAATTTCTAACAACAACGTTCTTTCATTAAAAGCTTTTTGGAAAGGCAGGACAGGCCCAATTTTGTTTTCCTCAGCTGTGCTGGTGACTTTTAGGACCCCCTGCATTCTATAAAATGTCAACATTCCTGGCACATTCATAAAAATATTTCGTGCCTGCAAGTGCTGCTAATCTCTCAAGTGCTCTAGTTCCATACCAAACTGGGATTCGGGTTTGCTATTGTAATTGGGAAGCTGGTGAAGATCAATGTCTGGGACATGAGACATATGAAAGGGAAGCCAGAAGCAGGAACACTAGTAAAACAACATGAAGCTGTCCTTTACATATAAAGCTGTCCCTCCTTTTAATAATAGTAAAAAAATGTATCTGGTAGGGCTCTATCTACCACTTATTTACCTTGCTGCAATTGCTCCAAAGCACAAGTTACTCCTGGGGGAATTCCGCACCACTGCACAATGCAGAATTTATGCAAAATTAATGTTCTGTGCAGAATTTCACTTTTTCCCCCCAGAGAATTTGTGCTGCAGAGCTGCTGGATGCCACTAGGGGCTGCTGGACCCTGCAGAGCCTGGCTCCCCAGGTTGCAAATAGAGGCCATTGTGGGGGATGGGGACTGGAGGGTTCCCAGCAGCTGCAGTTCCCAGCATGCCCTGAAAGAAGGTGGTGTGGGCCACAGCCCTGCGGTGTGTGGAGCACCCAGCCTGGCAGGGGTGGAGGCCCTGTGGAGTGTCAGCCCTGCACAGCCCAACACTGAAATCACCACAGGGTACTCCATATAAGTCCCGTCTGACCATCATCAGGCTGTCTCTCCCTCTGGATCTCTGGGGGTGGAGGGGGTACAGGTGTCTGGGTTGGGGGGGGCACCCCACAGCTGGATCTCTGCAGGGGGAAAGGGGTGTGGGTGTCTGGGCCGGGGGGTGTCCCATGCAGCCCCCTCCAGTTTCCCCTCCCCCCAGCAGTGTCCTCTGTTTGGGAACCTCTATATGGCAACACTACAGGTGCAGGGTGAAAAAATGAGACTAGACTAAAAGACTGGAGGGGCAGAGTTTTCCCCCAAGATGTGCCCAGCTGCCGCATGTGACGTACCCAGACTGAGGCACCTGACAAAAGCATAACAGAATCAGGAACTTGGTTGTCGTAGGGGTTTCTTTAACTCGCTACTCCGGGGGAATTAAAGGCCCCAAGGGACTAAGTGTGTATGCAGCAGAAAGAAAGGAAGGAGACCAAGGGAGTCTTGCACTGGAAGCTGCTTACCAGTGACCAGGCCTTCCTGGTGCCCATCTCTGAATCAAAGGGGGAAACATGAGAGAAGGAAATACAAACTTCTACGGATCTGCACAAACTTGCCTATATTCTGGCAGTACCATCTCTATGCAAGGGCAGGTTAGTGGGTGACCAGAGCTGGCTGAAGGCAGTGAGAACAACCTGAACAAGCCTCCGCCACTGTGCCACAAAGAGTAGTGTCAGGATCTGGCTTCGTGGAACATATATGTGGATCCTTAGCCAGGACAGTCAATAGGGAACAAACTTTGTACTAAACCCTTTGGGCTACAAGCCAAACTGTAGGAAAGGTCTCATACACCAGGGGATGAAGGGCGTCTGCCATATGTTAGAATATAGTCCCCTGTCCTTAAAGGAAGGACTCTAATAACCACTTAAGTCCTTTTCAATCATGATTCCCGAACTCTTTTTTTTGCCATAGCATCACACTGGGCTAATGTGATACTTGTATGTATAAAGAAGGAAATATCAAGCGGGTGTAGAGTTGCTCCCTATAGTCTGTCTCAACAATCTCTACTGCAGGGGTCTCAAACTCAAATGACCATGAGGGCCACATGAGGACTAGTACATTGGCCCGAGGGCCGCATTTACTGACACCTCCCCCCTTGGCCCCACCCCCACTCCACCCTTTCCATGAGGCCCCACCCCTTCCCTGCCCCCATTCCAACCCCTTCCCTGAAATCCCCACCCCAACTCTGCCCCCTCCCTGCCCCCAGGGGGTGCAGGAGGGGTGTGGGGTGTGGCGGGGACTCAGGGCAGGGAGTTGGGGTGAGGGGTGCAGCAGGGGGTCAGGGTGCAGCAGGGGGCTCAGGGCAGGGGTTTGGAGTGTAGGAGGGGTGTGGGGTGCAGCGGGGGGTTCAGGGCAGGGGTGCAGGGTGCGGCAGGGGGTTGGGGTGCAGGGTGCAGCGGGGGCTCAGGGCAGGGGTGCAGCAGGGGGCTCAGGGCAGGGGTGCAGGAGGAGTGCAGCAGGGGGCTCAGGGCAGGGTGCAGGAGGGGTGCAGCAGGCTCAGGGTAGTGGGTTGGGGTGCAGCAGGGGTGTGGGGTGCAGCGGGGTTGGGGTGCAGGAGGGGTGCAGCTGCAGGAAGGGTTCGGGGGGGTGGGCTCCGGCCCAACGTGCACAGGGGGCAGGGTAGGCAGGCTGCCTGCCTGCCCTGCCCCCGCTCCGCTCCGGGAAGCCAACGGAACCTGGGGAAGGAGGGGCGCAGGGGTGTGTGTGGCTGTTGCTTTAGGCACCGCCCCCAGCAGCTCCCATTGGCCATGAACGGGGAACTGTGACCAATGGGAGCTGCTGAGGGCGGTGCCTGAAGCAACAGCCACACACCCCCCTGCGCCCCTCCTTCCCCAGGTTCCGTCGGCTTCCCTGAGCGGCGCGGGGGCAGGGCAGGCAGGCGGGGAGCCTGCCCTGCCCCTGGTGCGCATCGGGCCGGAGCCGCTCTAGGTAAATACTGGGGGAGGGCGGGAGGGGCCGCAAGGAGCTCGTGGTATTGCAGGGGAATGGGCCTGGGATGTAATCTGGTGGGTTTTTAAAACCTGAATTTCTGTAGCCTTATTGAATTACACTCAGGAGCTATGTGTAGAAGCTGATGGGCCATTTGGATGGGTTCAAGGTTCCCAGTATATCCAGCATAGAGACCCTGGTGGGCTGCATGTTCTAGAGCCTTTCAAAAACCCAGCAGGGTTTGGTGGTCCGTGGATCACAGTTTGAGAACCTCTGGCACAGAGAGTACACTTATAAAGTTTGCGGACGATACCAAACTGGGAGGGGTTGCAAGTGCTTTGGAGGGTAGGATTAAAATTCAAAATGATCTGGACAAACTGGAGAAATGGTCTGAAGTCAATAGGATGAAATTCAATAAGGACAAATGCAAAGTCCTCCACTTAGGAAGGAGCAATCAGTTGCACACATACAAAATGGGAAATGACTGCCTAGGAAGGAGTACTCTGGAAAGGGATGTAGGGGTCATAGTGGACCACAAGCTAAATATGAGTCAACAGTGTAACGCTGTTGCGTTTTGTTTTTTGCAAACATCGTTCTGGGATGTATTAGCAGGAGTGTTGTAAGAAAGACACAAGAAGTAATTCTTCCGCTCTACTCCGCTGATTAGGCCTCAACTGGAGTACTGTGTCCAGTTCTGGGCGCCACATTTCAGGAAAGATGTGGACAAATTGGAGAAAGTCCGGAGAAGAGCAACAAAAATGATTAATGACCTGTGAAGGAAGATTGGAAGGGGTGGGGGCGGGGCTGGGGGCAGAGTGGGGGGCTTTTGTATCTTTATATGAAAAGGTGTCAGTGATGCAGCCCTTGGGCCAATGTACAAGTCCTCATGTGGCCCTCGTGGTGATTTGAGTTTGAGATCCCTGGTCTAGAAGATAACCTCATGAGTGCAGGGGACTGGACTAGATGATCTCTGTGTCCCTTCCAGTCCTACAATTCTATGAATCTATAATAACACAAACAAAGAAGCTTATTTCTGAAAAAGCTTTTAACCTGACCATGTTCTTTCTGAAGTGTTACGAGGCCATTAATCCTCCTGCTTCAAGGCATAATTGATTAGTTTGAATCGGAAAGAAATTACTTTACTTTATGATCTAGTACTGCATTATGGGACTCTGGCTTTCACTGACCTGTGTGTTCCAGATCACCATGGGAGAGACAAGGGCTGGTACAGTTCAGCGGTAACAGCGTTCTGATATTCTTGTAGCAGTTGACCAAAGTTGAAGTGTGCAGTGACCACTGGAAAGAGCTGCTGATGCATAAGTAGAAGTTTTAACAAACATCCTGTTTAACAATAATGCTTCTAGATGGTGTGACTTGCTCTTTTATATAGGACATGCCCTTGAAAATGGGTTCTTTGTTTAGGGAGTTAATCTCCTCTTTCTGCTTATACCCCACTAAAGGCCCATCAGCCATATCCTCTGCAAATTGGTGTCAAGCAGCACTTTGGAGGAGGAGTTGGCAGCAAGAGCAGATTAATTCATTAAACAAAGATCTAGTTTTCATGATGTCCTTATTAACAGGGCATGGGCAGAAGAATACAGCTATACAACTGATGAGGAAGCTGTTCAAAAATAATGGCTTTCAGAGGTGTCAGTGGGTATTCATATTCTGCCCTGCATTGGATTAAGCAAAACCAGAATTTATGACTAAACTAGAAGAGATTTGGGATTAGCTAGATAACACTGTATAAACCTTGTTTTGGCAAGGTAAACCGCCTCCTTTTTGGGCCAAAAGGGTCTGCTGTGGGTAAGCACTAGGGCTGGTTAGACTAGATTACCCTTGAAACTCTTCAGTACTACATTCTACAATGTCCTTTCTGTGGAATGTGCAAATACCTTGCTGGAGCAAATGTGTTTGTCTAGGCTCTCGCTAATGAGTCTGTTCTCATTTACAGAAATCTACCGCATCGTCTCACAGAAGCAGATTGCAGATCGATCTGCACACGATGAGTCTCCCGGCAACAATGTAGTTGATATCAGTGTCCCGCCAACCACCGATGGACAGAAATCCAACAAACTCCAGTGCTGTCAGAACCTGTGACCTGTAGATGCTGTCTGTGCCCCTCGCATCGTCTGTGCTTCAGTTAGAAACTTGTGTGGGCTTCTTTCAAATATTTCCTGTGATTCAGTGACTCCCTGTGTTCTTCTCCACACCCCTCCCCAACTCCCTTCTTTCATCTTAGAGCTTGAATTGTAGGGCTAACATTCCCTTGCCTCTGAAATTCCCTTTTGAATGTGATGACTTTTGGGCTTGAAATGTAGGCACTGATCTGGTAGACATATTTGTTGTGGAATATCTGCTGCTGGATGTTATCCCATGAAGCACTCTCCTCAAATGTATATTTTTATTTTTGTGTGGGAGAGGAGGCATGGGGACTTGGTTAGAACGGCTGAAGAAATAACTCCATTTAGGTTTTCATTTATCTCCTAGTCAGACTTTTTCACAGTCTCTTATGTTTCTGTAAACATGGGGGAGAAATTAAAAGATAACTAGTCTACCAAATGTTCTGTTTTCTATCCAGATGACGTATCCGTGAGGTTTTTAGTGGCTGCACACATGGGTGGTGTTGAAAATAACCTCACTTATTATGTAATTCCCCTGAATGCATAGTTAATCTGGCTGTGCAGTTTACTGTTTCTTGCCTGGGAAAACTTCTCTACTCTTAATTTGTTTGATTTGGGATCAATGAAGTATGTCTGCATTGCATTATTTGCCACGATGGATGCCTGTTCAGCTCTGGGCAGGCAGTATGAAGTGGCTTAATATTTATTCTTGGCTTTGTTAATGAACATTAATGTACAGTAAGTGCCAGCATATTAATTTTAAGGTCCTTTTGCAAGCTGTAGAACTAGGTTCATTTTATACTGTAGATCAGTGTCTGGAGGAGAAATCCTCTCTAGTCCCAGAATTTTTTTGCATGCTGCTTTCTCACTAGGTCTATCCCTAAATCCGTTTGAGTGAGAGTAAAGCAATATTTTCCTGTCATGTACATACCTGCACTCGTAAGGTTTTTTGGTTGTTGTAGAGAAACCCAATACTTTATACATTTTGTAAAACGTACGCAGAACCATAGCATCTTGGATTTTCTTTCCATTATCGTTCACTATTGACCTTGTGCTTAATTTTTTTTCTTGACCTCTACTAAACTGTATAAAATTCCGCGTAATACACACTGTCCTGCTACTTCACTCTTGGCCTGTTTTCTGAATTGCAGCTTGTAACTTCCAAATATGACTGATTATCTGTCATCAGGAGGGCTAACAACTATATAAAACTGGTTGAATGGGAATAATTTTATCACAAACTTGTCAGTTGCTTGCTAGCTTGTGAAAATCCTCTGTGGGGAAGGGTTCATCGGTCACCAGCTCTGGTACTGTTGCATCTTTGCAGTAAACAGTGTTGTGTTGAAAGAGAGTACCAGGTGAAATGATCAAAACGAAGCGTTGGGAGCACCCGCTGTTCTCGGGAGGCTAGCTAAAGCAACTTGCTTCCAAATTCTGAGTCCAGGCCTCACTTGACACATCCTACCTTGCATGTCAGTGAGTTGTTGATTTTTATGTTACAAAGTGAATCTGAAATTGTACATTGTTTGCTTGGGGTGGGGTGGGGAGTGAACATTCCAGTCTCAACTGTTTTGTATTTGGTTATGTAATAAAATGAAGGGCAGTGAACTCTGCTGGCTTTTCTTTATAAGATGTCCAGCCAAATGCATTGAATTTTACAAATAGAAGGCCAGAGTTTTAAGCTAAGCAGTCACATGGTCTCAGTACTTCATAGTTTTACATACATTATTTAAACTTAACCTGTTTTCTAGTACATTCACCACAGTCATTGGCCAGGGTTCATTTCAGGCTGTGGGACTATGCTCTAGGTGAACGATCCCCATCTCATGGGGAAGGTATTGATCCCTCCTGGGAAGTGGTGGGGTGCTGTCCCAGTGCTGGAAGCACTCTCAGCACATGACACTAGCACTAATAACATCCTGAGAACAGGACTCCTAGCAAGCCTGAACTGGAACCGTCTCCTTCTGGTGTGTCTGAGCCATTGTGTGACTTGCAGTTGGTATTTGGAGGCTGGCAGGGGAAGCACATCATGCATAATATATTGAAAACAGTCTCACAAAGGTTTGAAAATATTCCTTTCAAGAGCAGGCAGCCACTCTTGGAGCTGGAGTGCTTGGTTTTGTTTTGTTTTGTTTTTTTAAAAAGCTCCTTCAACAGAACACTTGATGTAAAGGAGTGAGGAGCACTCCCTGAGTACTTTGATGGCATGAGGAAGAATTGTGCTGTTAAGAGGCCTTAGTCCATGGTAATTTACTAATATGGTGATTACCCTGCAGCCTTTGTTTCTAAAGGTGAACGTCACCTGCCTCTCCTCTTGTGAGCTGGTGAGGGGTTTTCTGGCTAGTTTGAGAAGAGTTGAGAGAAGCAGTAGGTGTCATAATTGGTTAAATTCCTAGGTTCTGGCATAGAAACATTTTTACTCCTGGGATTTGTGCAGAGCTCTGGGATTTGGCTCAAAGCCCTAATAAAAAATCCTTGTCCAGGGCTCAAGTACAACCAAGCGTCTTGCTTACTGAAGAGATCCTGTGCTATTTCCACCTGTCCGAAGAGGTCCTGGCATAACGAGCTGCTCAGTTGTGCTCTCCCCTGGTGATGAAGCGTGACTACACTGCCCACGTCACAGCGCTGCTGCGCCTGCGCTGTCGCATGGGCAGTGTAGACAGACCCTTGGTTTTCTGGCTGCACTCCAGCCCATACTTGGCACAACGTTGTTTGTCTGCATTGGTCGGTTGCTTCATTAGCCTGGGTCTGGACTGTTTCCCACAGGCTGTTCTGCAATTGTTTGCAAAGTCAGCAGAGCACAAAACTCTTCCCCCTCCTGTGAGGAGGAGATGCTTTTGCCTAAGGTATGCCAGAGGCCATTAGTACTAGAGAACGGGCACTTACTGTAGTCTTAAGTCTTATTAGCTCTTAAATGTCTTCCCATGCACAGATAGGAAACCTTCATGGGGTTACCTTGTAATCTAAAGTACCTTGATTCTCCCCCATGCCGATCCCATACACTTCTGAAATGTACTGTGATTAGAAAGCACTGCAGGTGCCTGCTCTTGGAGTCCATGCAGAAGAGAGCTAGACAAAGGAAGCGTTCTGATACTCCGACCTGGAGCAGCTAGAACAACCCTTCAAATAAACTGTACAGTAGTGCAGACTATTGCTACACTTTCTTGACATGAAAAAATTGAACTCCGCTTAGCTGCAGCATAACTCCATAGGAGTCCCTGGCATAACCTCATTAGCTCCATATCCCAAATTTGTAGTGCAAGGAAAAACAAGAAGGGGTACACTTCTGTCCTTAGTCACTTGTCTCCAATGGGGGCATTTGCATGTCAGTGAGAGCAAAATTTGTCTCCTAAATTAAAACTCCTTTTTACAGAAAGCTGCCTGCTCAAGGAAGCAAACAGGTTCTGTGGGAGTTAGTTAAATCTTCACAAAGCTTGTTCCCCAAGTCCCTGCTTCACCCAGACACTGCAAACAGTGTTAGCTTTCAAAACTTAGTAAAAACTAACTTCAAAAACATCTTCCACCATCAAGTGTGGATGGTCTGGTCGTTGTCTCCATTTTGAAGCTCCCTGCTGAGTTTAAATTTATTTCTGTCTTGGATGGGGCCATGATAGCAGCATCTTTTACTAATTAAATAACTAGATAATCACGATCTATTGAAGCTGTTTTGGAGAGGAGGCAGAAGACCAAAATTAATGAACACCCAATGTTTGTCACTGAACACATGCACAGCGGAACCTCATTACGTCCTGTTCTGATCAGGGTTCTCTTGTTAAATCTCACATTCATTTCTGTCACATGGGGAAGTCTCAGTAACTGCCTACATGTCTGAGTTCAATGACATATAGGAGCTCTCAGACGGTTTTTATGGAGTTCACCTCTGATGTGCAAAGCAAGCAAGTGTGGTCCAGTGGAAAGTTTAAATCACTA
The DNA here is from genome assembly GCF_028017835.1 of Emys orbicularis. Lineage (NCBI taxonomy): Eukaryota > Metazoa > Chordata > Testudines > Emydidae > Emys > Emys orbicularis. Next base: position 2,470,399 of record NC_088706.1, on the reverse strand, counting down.
AAATTGTTATTGCAAAACTCCACAATGACGGTCTGCTCTAATTGTTGAATCCCTTTGTTAAAAGGACTCTGTGTGTGTCCGCTGTAGAAGCGTTTGCAGAGGGGAAAGGAATATGATTTCCTCTTTCCTCCCGCACAGCTCATCAGAGCTATATCAGAGGGAGCTGACTTTACGTGGTGCCTCTACAGAACCCCCAGCCTGTGGGAAAAGACCTAGTATATTTGTCCATTAAAAAAAAAAAAAAAAAAAAAAAAAAAAAATCAAAGTGGGAAATTCATATGAATCAAGAGATATCTTCACACTGCAAGACAACTGCTCTTTCAACTGGAATTGTTAGGCTGCCATCTTGATTTTGAGGACCGGTCTGTGCCTTTGCTATTTGAACAGGTCACTCATTGAAAGAAGCCAACTTGCTTTGAAAATCTGCTTCTCTGTTTGGCCAGTAATATTTTAATTTCTGTGTGCTAGTCCTGTGGGCACAGAATGCTGTCATGACCTTGATCTATCAGTGGTGTGAAACTGAGTCCATCTGTGCTCTGTGATAGGAGAGTCTCCATTCTGAGCGTAAAGGAAGAATACCTTCCTTAGACATTTTGATCTCAGTAGAAAAATACAAACCTAATAAGGTATTTCATAGGCACCTACTGAGGCCTTTCCCCCCCTTCCTAACAGTAAAGGAATCTACACTAATTAAGGACCCGGCTCTTTTTAAAGTGGCAAAAGTCAGGCAATTTGGAGTGAAGGCTGAAATTGTCCTTCACTGGTCTACAGCCTGTTAGGGCTGAGTTTGGAGACTCATGGTTTCTAGAACAGACCCTTAACAGGACTGTAATGTAGAATTTTGTAGTTCAGACTGATGAGCAGTGGGATATTTCCAGAAAAACGTTGTGATCTCCAAGGCTGCTTCATTACAGTTATTTACACGATCACCATTTTTTTGGTAGAGTGTAGTCTATCAGGCTTTGTGGGCTATAACACTGGACCTTTATGCAACTGAGAAGAGGTTCCTGTCACTTACTTTTACTCATGGGTAATGTGTTCAGTTAAGTGCAATTCACTTTGTAAATATATATATGCATCACTTGATTTTTGTGCATGGTTATTATGTATTGTGGATATAAAGATTGCCAAACCAAATTGTGTGTAAATTATTTTGTTCTAAACATTCTTAGAATAAGATGGGAATCTGTTGCCTTTGGAACTAGCAAGGTAAAAGAACCTCAATTCTGGTAGTTCAGTCAACAGACATTACATTGCCTTTGCTAGTGATCTGAATGGTTTGGGGGGAAGATGTCTGATTAGTAGGTGGTGCTGAGTCAAGTGGAGTTCACAAGCACACAGCTATTAATGACATTCCTTGAGAGGCCATTGGATTGACCCTTATCCCTTGGAGCAGTGGGAGCCCACCACTCTCTCTACATTGTACCACTCCCCTTCCAGCTGAGCCTTTGGAACCTGTTATGATCCCTTCTTACTCAGCCTGACCAGTGGGGCTGCTGAACAATACCAGACACTCCAGCTCAATGAGGAACTGAGCGTGTTAACAGCCAGTGGTGACCTGGTGTGGGTAAGGGGGAATCCAGCTAGAAATGCGCAGAGCCATGAAGTCAGTGGGAAGACGTTCCGTCTGTCCTTTACACTTGTTCAGATCAAGTAATTCAATCTTGTGGTTATTTTTTAGTTGGTTCTGCAGCAGAAGGTATGATTTCACACTCACTGTGTATTTTATATAGAGCTATTGTAGTGTCAGTGAGAATCTGCCTTGAACATGACCTGCCTGGGGATTTTATGCTCTCTTCTACCCTCCCCCCCTCTTTTTTTTTTTTTTTTTTTAAAGATGGATAAAGAGGGCCTGAAAGCTTGGAGCCTTTTGGGGCTTGTTTTGAGCGAGGGTATTGTCACACACACATTGATCCTAGCACTTTACTTCTCCAAAATCTGTGTGTGTCCACATCTTGTAGTGGAGGGCTCCCAGTTTGTCCTCAAAATGCTAGTTAATGAATTCTCTGCTCCTGCCCTCTCTATAGTCTCATTCCCCAGTAGTTATGCACCCCAAACTCCACATCAATTAGCTTTGTCCTTCCAGCCCTCTCATTTGCCCCAGACCATCATCAAGGGTACCCACCTAGTCCCATGTCAACTTTGTGTGCATGTACATCCCTGATATCTAACCTGTTGCCCTCAAGCACACCTGTATGCTTCCAGCAGCTGTGAAGATCCTTCACCCCTTGTGAGGGTGGGGGCAGTTTCAGGGTTCTTTGTGTAGGTCTCCAAGATCTGAGGTGGTGGTCAGCTCTAATAGGGGGCTGTGTCTTCAGCCTCCCAGGCCTGGTCCCATGCAGTGAGGGAAGAGAGCTGCCAGCTTCTAGCGGTTGCTGCTTCCCCTTTCTGAAAGTGGCTTTGGCTGTGCTTTCCCCTCCCCTATACACAATGTCTGTGGGCCCCTGAGGGGGCATGCTCTATTAGGCTCAGGCAGTAACTGCCATTGGCTGCTCTTCCTCTGGAAGTAGGGAAGCCAGCCCACCAGAGGTGGTTCCCCCTGGGCAAGTCTGAAATCTGCAGGAAGGGCTGGAGCTCTTTGAGGCACAAGACAGACTGCAGTAGGGGCCAAAATCACAAGAGTTAACGATAAAGAATTCCGTATCTTGCTGCATTCTGAGTGCACAAAGTCCCTTTAACTGCTATTCTTCCTTCGTGGCTTTAAGACCAAAGTAATTTAAATTGCCCTGAGCATCTTTCCTTTTCCAATTCCATTGTTACAACAAAATTGGAAACTCAGAAGCTGGATAGTCCCCATGTTAATAAAAAGATTGCTTCTATCATTTTGTTGCAAGCTAATTTCTTAGCAAAAATTGTTGTCATCTTGCATATGGTTAAGTGAAATCTTACATTAGGAATGTGTAATTTCAAAACTAAAGGTCTGGGGCAGAAGAGAGATTAGCAGTAGCTATAGTAGGATCTTAGTCAGGGACAGGGGAACAGGGAGCCATAGCCTCATCACTTTTAAAAGGGGGGGCTATGCCCTCACACTTTTTACCAGCCGTAAGGGCGAGCGATGGGGGCAGGGCCTCCGGGGAAGGGGTGGTGCAGGGGGAACAGGGCCATGGTGCAGGCACTGGTGACCTCCCCACTTTTAGGGAGCTTCCACTGCTCCTGATCTGAGTTGCATGGCTAGCTAATGTAGCGACAGTCAGCCATAGCATCTGAGCTGCCCAAGGCTGTTCTAAATTGTAATCGGTGTAGAGCTAAAGCTATGTTCAGTTCCAACTGATTTGAACAAGGTTCATAAATCCCTGCCTTGCCACTTGCCCTGTATTAGAAATGCCCCCTTATGCATCCATCTTGTGCCTTGAATGAGGCAGTGGGGTACAGGGGGAAGTATGTGATCATGTAACTGAAGGACTGTATCACAATGCATACACACAATGGGGCAAAACGTATGTAATTTCCTACTTCTCTCCTCAACCCACCCTTCTTTAAAGGAGAAAGGTAAAATCATGCAATTGCAACAGTCCCCTCCTTCAAGTATATGTCCTACCATAGGCTGTGTATGTGCTCCTGTGCTCTCAACTGGAGATTGTAAACAGCAGCATCTATGCCTCTGTAGAGCAGCACCTTATGCTCCCATGCAAGAACATAAGAAGCATGGAGCTTCTGCCCCTCCAGTTCCTTCTCAACCAGCTGTGGCTCAAGATGGAGCAATTGCATTGTCTGCTGCTGTGATCCTCAAAGCACCCCAGTATCAGTTGGCACACAGTTTTCTTGCTATTACATGCCACCTTTTGGGTCTATATCACTGGAAAACTAATAACTCACTGATAATTAATATTCTCTCATGGTGTAAATATGGTAACCCAAAGGACCTAAATATATGCTGGAAATGTTATCAAAATGTATTTGGCAAGCAGCCCCCAGGACATGCCTGTTCCTGAGAAAGGAGTGTAGTTCCACCTGCTTGAATGTGTTTCTGATATAAATTAAGAAAAGTGTGACCAAGAAAAGCACATTTACATGCAAGAGAAACAAAGTCATCAGGAGAGCAGGTGGGGAAAGATGACCGCTTAACAATCTCAATGAGGGATGGAAACTCCACCCTGAGGAAGCCTTCCTGCCCCTTGATGCAGAGTCAATGATTTTGGAAAGATACATTGGGGGGAAAGGGGGGAAATAGTTGCCTTCACCGGAGGAGACAAAGGCAGTCAGAGCTCTGTGGAGGGTCAGGGCCAGAGTCTAGTCAGCCAGGCTGGAAAAGAGACTTAGTGAGAAACATCTTTGAGCAAGAGACTAGTTTGTTATATCAGAGTTAGCAGTGTATTTTTACTTTCGTTTTCTTGTCACCCTTTCTATCTTCATTCCTTATACCTGGTATCACAAACCTTTCACTTTTTGTTTAATACATTTGTTTTACTTCTTTTAATCAAAGCACTGAACTGATTTATAGTAGAATGCGTGTTAATGCCACTTTGGGTATGTCTACACTACGGGATTACTCCAAATTTACAGAATTCGATTTTGGGCAACCGATTGTATAAAGTCGAGTGCATGCGGCCACACTAAGCATATTAATTCGGCGGTGTGCGTCCATGTACCGAGGCTAGCGTCGACTTCTGGAGCATTGCACTGTGGGTAGGTATCCCGTAGTTCCCGCAGTCTCCCTCGCCCATTGGAATTCTGGGTTGAGATCCCAATGCCAGATGGGGCAAAAAACATTGTCGCAGGTGGTTCTGGGTACATCCTCCCCCTCCCTCCGTGAAGGCAACAGCAGACAACCGTTTCGCGCCTTTTTTCCTGGGTGAACTGTGCAGACGCCATACCACAGCAAGCATGGAGCCCACTCAACTCAAGACAGCAGTCATGAACATTGTAAACACCTCGCGCATTATCGTGCAGTTTATGCTGAACCAGGACCTGAAAAACCAGGCAAGGAGGTGGCGGCTACGGCAGCGCGGCGACGAGAGTGATGAGGACATGGACACAGAATTCTCTCAAACCGTGGGCCCCGGCGCTTTGGAGATAATGTTGTTAATGGGGCAGGTTCTAGCCCTGGAACGCCGATTCTGGGCCCAGGAAACAAGCACAGATTGGTGGGACCGCATAGTGTTGCAGGTGTGGGACGAGTCCCAGTGGCTGCGTAACTTTCTCATGCGTAAGGGCACTTTCATGGAACTTTGTGACTTGCTTTCCCCTGCCCTGAAGCGCCAGAATACCAAGATGAGAGCAGCCCTCACAGTTGAGAAGCGAGTGGCGATAGCCCTGTGGAAGCTGGCAACGCCAGACAGCTACTGGTCAGTCGGGAATCAATTTGGAGTGGACAAATCTACAGTGGGGGCTGCGATGCAAGTAGCCAAAGCAATCGCTGAGCTACTGCTACCAAAGGTAGTGACTCTGGGAAATGTGCAGGTCATAGTGGATGGCTTTGCTGCAGTGGGATTCCCTAACTGTGGTGGGGCGATAGATGGAACCCATATCCCTATCTTGGCACCGGAACACCAGGGCAGCCAGTACATAAATCACAAGGGCTACTTTTCAATGGTGCTGAAAGCACTGGTGGATCACAAGGGACGTTTCACCAACATCAACGTGGGATGGCCGCGAAGGATTCATGACGCTCGCGTCTTCAGGAACACTAATCTGTTTAAACAGCTGCAGCAAGGGATTTACTTCCCAGACCAGAAAATAACTGTTGGGGATGTTGAAATGCCTATAGTTATCCTTGGGGACCCAGCCTACCCCTTACTGCCATGGTTCATGAAGCCATACACAGGTAGCCTGGACAGTAGTCAGGAGCTGTTCAACTACAGGCTGAGCAAGTGCAGAATGGTGGTAGAATGTGCATTTGGACGTTTAAAGGGTCGCTGGCGCACTTTACTGACTCGCTCAGACCTCAGCCAAACCAATATCCCCATTGTTATTGCTGCTTGCTGTGTGCTCCACAATCTCTGTGAGAGTAAGGGGGAGACCTTTATGGCAGGGTGGGAGACTGAGGCAAATCGCCTGGCCGCTGATTACGCGCAGCCAGACACCAGGGCGATTAGAAGAGCACACCAGGAAGCGCTGCGCCTCAGAGAAGCTTTGAAAACCAGTTTCATGACTGGCCAGGCTACGGTGTGAAAGTTCTGTTTGTTTCTCCTTGATGAAAACCCGCCCCCTGTAAGCAACCCACCCTCCCCCTTTGATCACAGCTTGCTTTCAAAGGAAATAAAGTCACTATCGTTTAAAAATCATGTATTCTTATTGATTATAAAAAGAGGGAAAGAACTGACAAGGTAGCCCGGGTGGGGTTTGGGAGGAGGATAGGAGGGAAGGAAAAGGCCACTAAAAAAGTTCAAAATAATGACAGCCTTTTGCTTGGGCTGTCCACTGGGGTGGAGTGGGAGGGTGCACGGAGCCTCCCCCCCCCCTCCCACGTTCTTACACGTCTTGGTGAGGAGGCTATGGAACTTGGTGAGGGGGGGAGGGCGGTTATACAGGGGCTGCAGCGGCACTCTGTGATCCTGCTGCCATTCCTGAAGCTCCACCGGATGCCGGAGCATGTCCGTTTGCTCACGCAGCAGCATCAGTGTTGCATCCTGCCACCTCTCATCTCGAGCGTCTCTCCTCTCCTCATGTTGGTCCCTCCTGTCCTCACATTGGTCCCTCCTGTCCTCAAGTTCACTGGCATCTTTTCTGTACTTTGATACCGTGTCCTTCCACTCATTCAGATGAGCTCTTTCATCGCGGGTCGATTGCATGATTTCCGAGAACGTCGTCTCACGTCCGTTTTTTTCGCCGCCTTATCTGAGATAGCCTTCGGAACGGAGGAGGGAGGCTTGAAAAATTTGCAGCTGCAGGAGGGAGGGAAAAAAGGTACATTTTACAGAACAATGCTTATACTCTTTCACGGTGAACAACACTATTCACATTACACAGCACATGTGATTTCGGTACAAGTTCGCATTTTGCATCTTAATATTGAATGCCTGCGGCTTTGGTGTTAGAGATCACAGACGCAGGTCCAGGCAACAGAATTCGGCTTGCATGCAGCCATGGTAAGCCATTGTCTTTCAGCTTCTGCAGCCTTCATAAAAGCAGCGCCCTCCTTTCCCACATACAAAGCAAAGCCCATTGAGTGCTGGGGTTTTCCTGTTAACGTGCAGCAGCAGCAACCAAATTAACCCCCCCCCTCCAATTATCTAGGATGATCGCTTTATCCCTCCCCCCACCACGTGGCTGGTATCAGGGAAGATCCCTGCAGAAACCAAACTAACCCCCACCCCCCATCCAATTCTCTGGGATGATCGCTTTACCCCTCCCCCCACCGCGTGGATGGTATCAGGGAAGATCCCTGCTAGCCAAACGCGAAAAGCTCAGTGCCAATGATTCTCCCCCCCCCGGCTTGGCTAACTGCAAGGAAGGATTTCTTTTCAGCCACAGGCAAACAGCCCAGTAGGAACGGCCACCTCTGTCCCCTTAATTAAATTCCCGTATTTCAACCAGGTTACCATGAACAATATCACTCTCCTGAGGATAACACAGCAAGATAAAGAACGGATGTTGCTTGAATGCCAGCAAACACCGGGACCATACGCTGCCAGGCTTTGTCATGCAATGATACCAGATTACTTGCTACTAGCATGGCATGGTCAAGTGTCCTACCATGGAGGACGGAATAAGGCTGCACTGCCCAGAAACCTTCTGCAAAGGCTTTTGGAGTACCTCCAGGAGAGCTTCATGGAGATGTCCCTGGAGGATTTCCACTCCATCCCCAGACACGTTAACAGACTTTTCCAGTAGCTGTACTGGCCGCGAATGCATCCCAAGTCCTCAGGGCAAATTAATCATTAAAAAACGCTTGCTTTTAAACCATGTTTTATATTTACAAAGGTACACTCACCAGAGGTCCCTTCCATGGCTTCATGGTCTGGGATAATGCCTTGGGAGTGTTGGGAGGGTACTTCAGTCAGGCTGAGAAAAAGATCCTGGCTGTTGGGGAGAACGGAGTGCTGTGTGCTCTCCGCAAGCTCGTTCTCCTCCTCCTCCTCATCTTCCCCGTCCGCAGACTCCTCAGGCATGGCTGAGATTACCCCCTCCTCGGAATCCACGGTCAGAGGTGGGGTAGTGGTGGCGGCCCCCCCTAGAATTGCATGCAGCTCAGTGTAGAAGCGGCATGTCTGCGGCTCTGACCCGGACCTGCCGTTTGCTTCTTTGGTTTTCTGGTATGCTTGTCTGAGCTCCTTAACTTTCACGCGGCACTGATATGAGTCCCTATTGTGGCCTCTCTCCATCATGCCCTTGGAGACTTTTTCAAATGTTTTGGCATTGTGTCTTTTGGAACGTAGTTCTGCTAGCACAGAATCTTCTCCCCATATAGCGATCAGATCCAGTACCTCCCATACGGTCCATGCTGGTGCTCTTTTTCGATTCTCAGACTGCATGGTTACCTGTGCTGATGAGCTCTGCGTGGTCACCTGTGCTCTCCATGCTGGGCAAACAGGAAATGAAATTCAAAAGTTCGTGGGGTTTTTCCTGTCTACCTGGCCAGTGCATCTGAGTTCAGATTGCTGTCCAGAGCGGTCACAATGGTGCACTGTGGGATAGCTCCCGGAGGCCAATACCGTTGAATTGCAGCCACACTAACCCTAATTCGAAATGGCAATGTCGATTTCGGCGCTACTCCCCTCGTCGGGGAGGAGTACAGAAATCGATTTTAAGAGCACTTTATGTCGAAGTAAATGGCTTTGTTGTGTGGACGGGTGCAGGGTTAATTCGATTTAACGCTGCTAAATTCGAACTAAACTCATAGTGTAGACCAGGCCTTAAGGTAATAAGCTGCTAGGTACTGTCTCTTTAAGGGAACAACAAATGAATAACTTCTCTAAGCGTTCAGCAAGACAGCTGACACTACTGGGCAGATGATTTGGGGGAAATTTGGAACTGGGAGGTTGTGACGTGCCCCTCTGGTGTTATCTGGACCAGTGATCTGGTAGGTCACTCCAATCCTTGACTCTGGGAGCCAGCCTTATCCTGCACTGCTGTGAGAACCCCCTCTCCTGGGCTGTTCACGTACAGCTTCTGGCATGTAAGCTGCTCCCTGGTACTTGCAACCGAATGACACTAGCCAATATCTCCGGTCCCAGACACTATCCTAGGAACCTCCGTCTTGCAGTGTCCAGTTATGCCTGGCACTCTAGTTGTCTCCATTGTCTGAAACACTCACATCCCGTTGAAGTGTAACGTGGGGTTCAAAGGCAGGTCTTGTAAAGAGAGAGAGGTTAGGTTGAAGCTCCTCTTAGTGGAACACTCCCTAGTCCAGTAGGGGCCACTCACTTGCACCCCTGAACATTGGCCTCAATCTCTCAGGCTACTCTGCTGACTTCTGGAGCCTCAGAGGTGGTTCCAGAGATTAAGACCTCTAAAAGGAAGAAGCCCGTCTCATCTACCAGGGACTCTAGAAAGTGGGATATGTCACCTCATCGAGCCGACTCTTGGGAGACCTCACATCCCACAATGGGTCCCGCTGAGGCTCCAGCTGATGCCAGTACCGAAGTTTTTGTACCACCTAAGAAGTCCTAACCAGAGAAGCCTTCAGCTAAGCAGCACCAAGAAGCCCCTATCTCAGTAGCATCTCATCTTTTGGCACCAAGATGCATCTAAAACTGGAGACCATCCAGACTGGCACTTGGCTCCCCGCCCCGCCCAGTACCATCTTCGGAGCATCAATGCTCCAAGCTCAGAGACTTGGACCCATCAGCATCTCCAGTAGCACATGCAGCATCTACAGCTCTGCACTGCTCCCCATTCCAGGTCCCTTTACCAACTCAGGCTAGAACTGTAAGCTACCATAGTCCTCCAGCACAATTCAGATTCTTTTCCCCTGAGGATAACCTCATCTTGGAGGAACCAGAGTCCTTTCTTCTAAGGAGCACCACAAGGGCCGCTTCTTCTTCTTCGAGTGATTGCTCATGTGTATTCCACAGTAGGTGTGCATGCTCGCCCCGTGCACCAGTGCCGGAAGTTTTTCCCCTAGCAGTACCCGTAGGGGGAGAGCGCCCGCCGCGACACCTGGAGTGGCGCCTGCCTGGCGCGGTATAAGGGGAGCTGCGTGCTCCCCCCACCCTCAATTCTTTCTTGCCGCCAGTGAAGGTGCGTTGGAACTGCCCTGCTCCAGCTTTGCTGTAGCTTGTCCCCAGAACTGTTAGTTTGTTTAGTACCTGTAGTTAGTTAGCGGAGTAGTTAGTTTTAGTTAGTCAGTGAGCCCGGGCTGGGGCATGCCCCAAGCCCCGGGATTTAAGTCGTGCGGTTCTTGTCATCATTCTATGCCAAGAAGCGACCCGCACACAGACTGTTTGCGCTGTTTGGGAGAAACCCACATCAGCGAAAGGTGCAAAATTTGCAAATAGTTTAAGCCCCGGACTGAAAGGGAATGAGACATTAGGCTCCGGGCCATTCTGATGGAGTCGGCGCTGACCCCGACCCCGGCACGCCGCTCCGAGCTGGTACCGCGCACCGCGGTGTTGGTACGCGGTGATCAGCCGGCTCCATCGACCAGTCAGCCCTGCTCCCCGTCCACGGGACACGCCAAGAGGACCAAGAAGACTCCCCTCTCGCAACGGCACCGAGGGAAGTCTGGGAAAGAGGCTAGGCCCATGTCAGGCAGTCCTCGATCCCAATCGGGTCCCAGTCCTCCAACTCACGTAGAGTGGAGTAGCCCGGTCCCTTCAGAACAGGCCTCTCTGGATGTCCAGATGCCTTCCACACCCGAAGCCCTCCAGGCGGCCCAGGACGTCATGTCCATGCTGATGCCCGGAGCTCCGCCAATCTCGGCCCCGTGCTCCAGAGGCAAGCCGCCATTGGGATCTCCGCAGTCGCCCCCAGCTTGGTACTGGTCTCGGTCGAGGGAATGTTACCACCCAGTGTCCGCTCGGGGCAGAGTCCACGTGGATCGCCCCCGACACAGACTAGACTGTCGGGCTGGGTTCAGTCCGTCCAGGACTTGTGGCACCGGTCCTCCTCAGAGAGGAGATATCGATGGGACCGCAGAGGATGTCGTTGTCGGTCTCGTCCCGGAGAGGGTACCGCGGTCGGTCACGGCACGGTCGTCGACACCATTCCCGCTCGGACTCCCGCTCTGAGTCTCCGCCGAGACATCACAGCCCCGAGCGTCGATCGCCAGCGTCTCACGGTCGCGGGTCCGTCCGTCAAGGCCATTCGCGGAGCAGCTATTACCTTGACCGGTCCTCCACGTCGAGATCGCGGTCCTGTGACCGTTGCAGATCCTGGCACCGCCGCTCCTCTCAGTTGAGAGACAGCAGTGGATCCTACGCCACCCAGGTCTCCATTCGTAGCTGTCCTTCGACGAACCAGACCGGCCAACCCATACAGCCGGCCCTGCCGGTGCCACAGCAAGTGTAGTGGCACCGAGTGTTGTGGCTGGCCCAGTGATACCAGTGGGCACAGTGGCCTCCGGTGCAGCCCCTGGTGGGAGCTCGCTCAGTGGCCGGAGCTTTGGAGGCGCCGTCGGCCTCCATCTCCAGACCCCCAACAAAGGAGTCGGTGGGACGCACGTCCTCGGCATGGTGCCCGGAGTCTGACCAGGTGGTGGATCCTCCGGTGCCGGACGACACCCTGAGCACAGCGCCGGCCTCTTCGCCCTGCCCGGATGAGGCGATTGCAGCCCCGCCCCCCTCCATCCCGCAGGAGGACTTCAGGGCCCACCAAGACCTCTTAAAGTGGGTAGCAGCAAGCCTCTACCTCCAGGCAGAGGAGATGGAAGAGCCTGCAGGCTCCCTGTTCAATGTGTTGTCCCCATCGGAACCGGGTAGGGTGGTCTTGCCAAGCCACGAAGGGGTGGCTAAGATTTCAAATGCCCTGTGGCAAACACCGGCCTCGTTGGCCCCTATATCAAAAAAGGCTGAGCGAAAGTACTTCGTACCCGCTAAGGGGCATGAGTACCTATATACCCAACTCCCTGGTGGTCGAGTCGGTCAACCACTGGGAACAACAAGGTGAGCCAGCGCTGACCCCAAAGAACAAAGACTCTCGGAGACTGGACTCTTTCGGTAGGAAAATGTTTTCGTCTTCGAGCTTCCAGTTACGAGTGGCGAACCATCAGGCTCTCCTGGGCCGGTACAAATTCAGTCTGTGGGGCTCCCTGCCCAAGTTTGAGGACTCCCTCCAGGAGTGTGATAAGAAGGAGTTCAGGGCGCTCATGGAGAAAGGGACATCGGCAGCTCAAGCTTCCCTGCAGGCTGCCTCAGATGCTGCGGACACGGCCACGCGATCGATGGCCTCAGCAGTGTCCTTGAGACGGGCGTCATGGCTCTTGCTCTCTGGGATGTCCAGCGAGGCGCAGTCTTCCATGCAGGACCTCCCGTTTGATGGGAAAGCTCTGTTTGCAGAGGAAACAGATACAAGGCTGCATGGCATGAAGGACTCCCGCACGACCCTCCAGACACTGGGTCTATATGTCCCGGCTCCGGCAAAACCTAAATTTAAGCTGCAGCCGACTTCTACCCTGGCTGCCCTCCTGAAGTACGAGGACGCCCATAAGAAGCAGCGGGACTATAAGACGCCCTCATAGGCAGTCTTGACCTGCCCCCCAGCCTGGACCCTCTAAGGGCAAACAGGCAGGGAAAAGGCATTTTTGACGGTACGCTTGGGGGCATCCCACCAGTCCTCGTCACGGATCCAACCCCAATAAAGCTTCCCTTTGCCAACCGGTTGTGTGCTTTCCTCCTGGAATGGTCGCGGATCACCTCGGACCAATGGGTCCTCAACACCATCTCCCGGGGTTACACCCTCCAGTTTACCCCGTCCCTCCTGAGGGACCCCTCGCACAAAGCCCTGCTCGAGCAGGATGTGGGGCGGCTCCTGGAACTAGGAGCGATAGAGGCGGTGCCCGAGGAGTTCACAGGCAAGGGGTACTACTCCTGTTACTTTCTTGTCCCGAAGGCCAAAGGGGGGCTCAGACCCATAGGTCCCGTACATGGTGAAGCTCAAATTCCGCATGGTCTCCCTGGCCTCCATCATCCCCTCCCTGGATCCCGGGGACTGGTACACTGCCCTCGATCTACAGGACGCGTACTTCCACATCCACATATTCAAGGGGCACAGGCGCTTCCTCTGGTTTGTGGTAGGACACAATCATTACCAATTTATGGTCCTCCAGTTTGGACTGTCCACTGCCCCCAGGGTGTTTACACAATGCATGTCGGTGGTAACGGTCTACCTCAGACGGCGGGGAGTCCAGATCTTTCCCTATCTGGACGATTGGCTAGTCAAGGGCACCTCCCGGTCGCAGGTGAGGAATCCTGTCTACGTGCACCTCCTGTCCACGTGCACCACCTTGGGCCTGCTGGTAAACAATACCAAGTCCACGTTCGTCCCAGTCCAATGCATAGAGTTTATCGGGGCACTCCTGGACGCAGTGTCGGCCAAGGCCTCCCTCCCACCAGACAGATTCAAGACCCGGAAGGGTCTCATCGACTTGGTCACAAGGTTCCCGGTTACAACAGACAGGGTTTGCCTGCAGCTCTTGGGTCATATGTCAGCGTGCACGTACGTGGTCTGTCACACCAGACTCAGGATGAGACCCCCTCCAGCTCTGGCTGGCCTTGAATATCTCCCAGGCCACGGACGGGATGAACAAGGTCCTCACAGTGCCACACTCTGTGATCACCTCCCTGAGGTGGTGGTCCACCCCAAGCAACATGCTCCAAGGGGTCCCGTTCAGGGAGGAGGTCCCATCGTTGGAGCTGCTGTCCAACGCGTCGGACCTGGGTTAGGGTGCCCACACGGGGAGTGTTCAGACCGAAGGCCTGTGGTCGGCTCAAGATCTGACCCTACACATAAATGTCAAAGAACTCAGGGTGGTGCGGCTGGCGTGTATGGCCTTCCGCTCGCGCCTGGAGGGCAAGGTAGTCAAGGTCCTCACGGACAACACGGCCTCCATGTTCTATATCAACAGGTAAGGCAGGGCCCGATCCTCTGCCAAGAAGCCCTTGGGCTGTGGGACTTCTGTATAGCCCACAATATCCACCTGAAGGCCTTCCACTTACCGGGCGCCCGGAACAAGAAGGCAGATCGCCTAAGCAGGGTCTCCTCCTCGCAACACAAGTGGTCTCTCCACCTGGAAGTGACCGAGCAGCTCTTCCAAAGGTGGGGAACTCCCCAGGTGGACCTATTCGCGACTCGACAGAACCGGTGATGCCCCCGGTTCTGCTCCAGGGGGAGCCTGGGGAGTGGCACTATCTCCAATGCCTTTCTCCTGTCCTGGTCAAGCAGGCTTCTCTATGCCTTTCCCCCGTTCCCTCTAATCAGCAGGGTCTTGGAAAAGATAAAGGCGGACAAGGCTCGGGTACTCCTGATCGCCCCGGCATGGCCCAGGTAGTACTGGTACGGGACCCTCATGAGCCTGGCAGTAGCTCCACCGTGGCTGTTACCGCTCCATTCAGACCTGCTCTCACAGGACCAGGGCTGCCTCTTCCATCCCAACCTAGCGGCTCTCCATCTCACGGTGTGGCTGCTCAATGGTTGGGGGAAAGGAGAGGGTGTGCTCAGAACAGGTTCAGCGCATCCTCCTTGAAAGTAGACGGCCCTCCACTCGCTGCGCTTACTTGGCTAAGTGGTCACGATTCTCTAAGTGGGCAGCGGACCAGGGTGTCTCCCCAGTGTCCGCCCCTATCCAGCTTATCTTTGATTCCTCCTCCACCTGAGGGCCCAGGGCCTAGTCCCCTCGTCGGTCAAGGTGCACCTGGCGGCCATATCGGCCTTCCATCCGCCGGTGCAAGGACACACGGTGTTCTCCCACACTATGACTGGCCGATTCCTTAAAGGTCTGGAACACCTCTTCCCGTACTCTAGACCCCCGGTTCCACAGTGGGACTTAAAACTGGTCTTAGCTCATCTCAGAAGGCCCCCCATTTGAACTGTTGGCCACGTGCTCCTGGTCTCACCTCTCGTGGAAGGTGGCCTTCCTGGTTGCTATCACGTCAACTGGACGAGTCTCAGAGCTCAGGGCCCTGACCTCCGAACCCTTGTACACGGTCTTTCACATGGACAAGGTCCAGCTCCGCCCACACCCCGCGTTCCTTCTTAAGGTGGTTTCCGCATACCACATGGGTCAGGACATTTTTCTACCGGTCCTCTGCCCCAAGCCTCACGCATCCAGTGAGGAGCGCTGTCTCCACACGCTTGACGTGCGGCGGGCCTTGGCTTTCTACCTCGAACGGACTAAGCCATTCAGGAAGTCCTCGCAACTGTTTATCACCTTGGCTGAGCGCGTGAGGGGCCAGCTGATCTCCACCCAGAGGCTTTCCAACTGGATCACTTCGTGCATCCAGTCCTGTTATGAGCTGGCGGGCGTTCCCCTGCCGCCCATTGTGAGGGCACACTCAAGCTGGGCACAGGCCTCATCGACTGCCTTCATGGCCCACGTCCCCATCCAGGACATTTGTAGGGCTGCCACGTGGTCTTCGGTTCACACGTTCACCTCGCACTATGCGATCATCTCCCAATCCAGGGATGACGCCGGGTTCGGCAGGGCCGTCCTCCGTCCTGGGAACTTGCGAACTCCTACCCACCTCCAACAGATATAGCTTGGAATCACCTACTGTGGAATACACATGAGCAATCACTCGAAGAAGAAAAGACAGTTACCATTTCCGTAACTGGTGTTCTTCGAGATGTGTTGCTCATGTCTATTCCACATCCCACCCTCCTTCCCCTCTGTTGGGAGTTGTCTGGCAAGAAGGAACTGAGGGTGGTGGGAGTGCGCAGCTCCACTTATACCGCGCCAGGCAGGCGCCACTCCAGGGGTCGTGGGGGGCGCTCCCCCCCAACGGGTACTGATGGGGAAAAACTTCTGGCACCGGTGCATGTGGCAAGCACTCACACCTACTGTGGAATAGACATGAGCAACACATCTCAAAGAACACCAGTTACGGAAAAGGTAACTGTCATTTTTCCAGTTCCACCTTGGCAGCTGACAACAGAACCCTCCTTCATCACATCACCCTCCCCATCCCCCTTTTCAGTAATGCACTTCAAATGAAAATGAATGTCTATACAACAATTGCAAAAGTATAGCTTGTGTTATAAAAGGCTTGGTCCCTATTACATTGTTCTTATTACACTGTAAACAAACTAAGTTAAACTGTGTATTAAGTTTGGGTTACTGAAAACAAAAACAAAAAACAAACAAAAACCCTTTATTATGTTAACTAACTAGCTGTTTAAGTTGCATCCCACAGACCAAAGACACCAGAAAATATCATACCCTGAAGACACCAAAAAATATCAGTATATAGCGAAGAAACCCCCAAGCATCAAGAAAAGAAAAATGAAGTGCTTTATAAATAAGAGACTGGTTAAATACACCTCTATCTACCATATATGGACAATTAAGTTAACAATCAGCTAAAAAACACTAGCTGGACCAGGATAAGCCATCATTTAATTTCAACTTGGTTACTATATAAAAACAACTGTATTATTGCTGTACTACTGTATTATTGTTGTACTGTTGTCTTATTGCTGTATTGTATTATTGCTGTACAACATTTACAATGTGCATAACCTTGCTAAACTGTTTAACCAACACACAGGTAAAAATCAACAAACAAATGGCAGCAAACAACGTGAAGGCAAGAAAAAACAATGTGGTAAACAAACAAAAAGTTACATAGTAACTAGAAATTGGGTAAACAAATTGCCTGTTAGTACCAGTCATAATTTGGGTCAGTGATTCTGCATCCTAACTAAGGCACATGTTATTCAAAACAATCTTGTTCAGTGTCTGGGTACCAATACTACATCCTGACACAGCACTATTTGATAAATTGGTTACTGTGCATTCAGTAGGTTATCTGGAAGACAGCATCCATAATAAACAACTGGATCTATGTCAACTACTGGTGTATCGCAGAGCCGCGCATCCAGTGGAACAGAGAAGCTAGCCACTTCTATTTCCTGCGCAGTGAAGCTAACCAAAGGGTGACAACTAGCAGTAAGGGTAACCTATAACATGAATGGACAGTACTGTGTAGTAACTAATTACAATATATTTATATATAAAGGCCTCAGTGGTAGTGTCACTACTCCAAATTTCTGTTTTACTTCTCATATACATAGCACTATGGGACACACTATCACAATCCCTATCCCAATATTTCAAAACACTCAGCCTACTACTAATGATAAGACAGGTGATAACTGGAATTGCCCTAATAGGAGTGTGTTTCTATCTGTGTCACCAAAGTAAAAGGGCCAGAGTACAACACCGAGCTGGAAAAACATGGTTATGCTTGGATATAAGGTGGTATCATATGTACACATACATACTATACATATATGCCCATACACACTCCAAATATATATGCCATATTCATATAATTGATATATATTAATTATTTGGGAGTGCCTCTAAAGCTCAATCATAATACTACATTCCTCAGTCATGGTCCCGGGCCTACCATTCCCAGGTCCACCATAAGGGACTAAAAAAATAATTGAATAATAAAATCTGTCTGCCAGTCGTACGTTGGAATGTGCAGACTAAAAAGACAGATGGGGCATGGGTGTATGGATGGTAAAAGAAGATAACCACATAGCAGTGTTTAGCCCACTGGGTTATCTTTAGTCCATGCATTATGCTTTTCCGGGATGATGGGTAAACATCCTCCTCGTAAAAAGACAAAAAGTGGGGGAATGTAGTAAGAGGAGGCCCTGAGATATAAACCCTGGTATCAGAGGCCCGGTATGAGGCCTAAGGCCTGAACTAAAGTAATGGTCAAGACTTTGCTAACATAAAGCAAAGTTAAGCTGTGAGCCAGAGGCAGGCCCTGCTCACAGAAGTTGGCAAGGAAAGGGCTGATGCTGCAAAAAGAGACATACCTAAAAGGTACTGGACACCAGATATCAGAACATTCGCATACTTGTACATTCCACACACAACAGGGGTTGTACCTTGCTGCGTAGAGGGGTTGCACCTCAATACGTCAGGAGTGATGTGTAACTTGTTTGTATCTGTGTATAAGAATGCATCCCTGAGTGGATGTCTTTGTCCGGCCACGGGGGCAGTGGAAAGTCCCGCCACTGAGCCGGGTCCTTGCCAAGAGACATCTATTAGTAGTATGTCCGGTAGACTAAGTAATCTATGGGGAACTACAATTGTGTCCAAGGTCGCAATAAACCTAGTCGATGTGACTTTGCATCTTACTAG
This sequence comes from Emys orbicularis, assembly GCF_028017835.1. Lineage (NCBI taxonomy): Eukaryota > Metazoa > Chordata > Testudines > Emydidae > Emys > Emys orbicularis. The sequence goes on along the minus strand of NC_088706.1, from coordinate 2,452,200 downwards.
ACTCTGTGGTTATTGGGGGTTCTCTTCAGGTCTGCTGGGTCAGCTATCTGTGCAGAGCTGGGGCAGCACACAGAGGGAACACACGCACGCAGCTGAGTGACATCAACATAGGAAAAAGCAGAGCACCACACCGGTAGCATCTGACAACAATAACCATATTCCTCTAGAAACCTACACTTCCTAGAGCCCATCAGATATCCTAGGTTCCTTGTACACTAGTACCGTTGGGGACCCTTCCCTAACCACCTCCTCAGTGGGCTTACTGGAAGCCCTGGGCATGTTACAGAGACCAAGTTTATAGAGCACTAGCCCAGAGGAAATACTATCAGCCAGCACTACAATACTCACAGGCACAGCAAGACCACCTGCAGTGCCATGTGTCCCCCTGCTATCCTATGAGATGCAAGAGGAGCAGGAGCCACCAAACGAAGGCATGCTCCCTTTGGACAAGTCCTCCTCATTCCCTGAAGAGGCAGTAATAATGCCACCGCCCACCCACATTGATGACTTTGGGGCCTTTCAAGACTTAATGAACCACCTAGTGAAATCCCTCCAGCTTCCTTTAGAGGAGATCCAGGAGCCTCAAGATTCCCTTGACAGGTTCCCCCCAGGGTGACACCTGGAACTGGGGTACCACTGAGTCTCCTGACCAATGTTCCCTCTAATTTTTTCCATCCACGTGTGGAATAAATTTTGTTATGTGCACCGAGGTATGTGCGGATTTGTGCCACCAATAGAAACAAAAAACCTAGATATAATATATATTTTTAAAAAGTTACCATAGGGATATTACTCCAGCCAGGACCAGTTAGGCATTTTAGAAGTCACTACTCAAAGAATTAAATGTAAGTGTAAGAGAAATAAAAAATATGACATGCACAGACCAGGCAAAACATTAAAATAACACACTTTGAAAGAATAAAATTACAGAGACTATATGTACATTGCAGGAAGTACCAAGAAGTAACAACAACAATAATACAAGTATGTGTTGGGAGGTGAGTGTGAAAGAGACAGAGACAGAGACTCTGTGTGTGTGTGTGTGTGTGTGTGTGTGTGTGTGTGTGTGTGTGTGTGTGTGAGAGAGAGAGAGAGAGAGACAGAGACTGTGTGTGTGTGTCAGACAGAGACTGTGAGAGCTGGCTGCTTGCACTCAGAAACAGTGCACTGTCTCTTTAAGAAAGGCACTCAATCACTCATCCTTCACCACACCAGCTCTGAGTCCTGATCCAGGCTGTGTTCCCTCTCCCCTGCTCTGTGGAGATAGGGTACAGGGGCAGGGGGACATCCTGACATCCAGAGCACCCTCCCCGCTCTGCACAGCCAACAGGAGGGTCCTGGGAGCAGCTGCAGAACGGAGCAATGTGGGGAGGGGGCACCTGAACACATGCTGCCAGCTGTGCACACTCTGCGAATCAGCTGAGCGGTATTTGAATCTCTCCTGGGCAGCCGTGCAAGCACGCAGCTTACAGGGAACACAGCCCCTGACCCACCAGCCTGGGCTCCCAAAGCCCTCCAGCCAGCACTTTCACCAGCATACATACAGGTAGGGACACACCCAGCTGCAGTTACATGCAGGCTCTCTGACCAGCCTCTGCATAGGAAGGCTACAGACAAGGCAACTCCCTCCTCCCCAGGTACACCCCCCCCTCTGGAGTATAACCCCAAAATTATACCCTCTTGCACTGCACAGGGAACTGTTCAGCATAAGCTCATGAAGTTCGCCCCCTCCCTCAATGTGGAGAGGAATATGCAATAGCCTTTGCCCCTTGAATTATGATTCCCATATACTTCACTCCAACTCTCTGGTTTAGATAAAGCAAAAAAAATAAAAAAGTTTATTAACTACAAAAGATAGATTTTAAGTGATTATAAGTGCTAGCAAGCAGATCAAAGCAGATTACCTAGCAAATAAACAAAAAACACAAACTAAACTTAATATACTAAATAGATTGGATATGAATAGCAGATTCTCACCCTAAGAGATGATACAAGCAGGCTGCAGATTCTTAAGGGGCAAGCTGCACTTGCTTTACAGCTTGCAATCCACAGGTATCTCATTCACATGCTAGAAATCTCATTAGCCTGGGTCCAGCACTTCCCCCAGTTCAGTCTTTGTTCCTCAGGTGTTTCCCCAGAGTCTTCTTGTGTGGGGTGTGAAGAACCACAGATAATGTCACTCCCTCCCTTATATAGCTTTTGCATATGGCGAGAAGCTTGGTTCCCAGACCAGTCTGTGGAAAAATACTGACATCCTAAGATGAAGTCCAGAGACATGTGGTCTGATCACATGTCCTTGTAGAGTCATAGCAGCCATTACTTACAGACTATTTGGAGCATGTACTTCATGGTAACCGACTGCCACTATTTCGCCCACTTGCAAGTGGGCAGATAAAAATTGTTACATTCCGGCCAAGGGAATGGAGTACTACTTTTTCTATCCCAGCTCCAACTCCCTGGTTATGGACACAATCAATTAAAGAAATTGTCAAGCATGCTCCAGATCCTCTCCGTCCAACAGGGAGTCCAGATGCCTAGACCTCCTGGGTAGGAACTGCTATGTGTTGTTGGCTCTTCAATTTTGAGTCGTAAATTACCAGGCCTTGATAGCAAAATATGATTTTAACAGCTGTTCATCATTCACTTATCTTATTGAACATTTGCCAGAAGACCAAAGCGAATATTTTCAAGCCCTCATTTTGGAGGGTCCCTTAATCACCAAAGCTACCCTACAGGTCGCTCTCGATGCCGCTGACATGGCTTCTTGTCCTTAGCCACCATAGTGGTTATGCAGTGAGCATACTGGATCTAGAGTTCTGGCCTCCTGAAGGAGATGTAAAACACTGTGAGGACTTCTCCTTTGAAGGCCCAAATTCTTCAGCAGTGATATGGACTCCTGGCCCCACTCCCTTAAAGTCTCAAGGGCAACATTGGGGTTCCTGGGAATATATGTGCTTGCAACAAAGAGACATTTCAGCAGGTCTCAAATCTGAAAGAGGTACAGTAGTCTGGAAAGGTTGAGAGCCACTGCTCTAAGAGACCATTTTGACAATCTCATCAAGGGCCTCAAACAACCTCTACTGCACAACTCTGCCATCTCCCCCCCTTTTGGAGATTGCCTGTTCCACTTACTACCTACCTGGGAATATATCACCTCAGACAAGTACATGCTGGAGGTGGTCGGTAGGGGATACTCCGTTCATTTCCACTCTATTCTCCCCTCCCAACTCCTTCACCATCCCTCATCAGGGACCCCTCTCACGAGGATCTCCTAAAGCAGGAAGTCTAGTCCTTCCTGCATTTTGGGGTGATGGAGCTGGTTCCCCCCAAATTTGTCCAAAGAGGGTTCTATTCCAAATGCTTCCTGATTCACAAAAGAAAGAGCAGCTGAAGGCTGATATGCGATCTCAGAAACTTGAACACCTATGTCCTATTCCAGCACTTCAGGATGGTAACGCTAGCCACCATAATCTCATCCCTAGATCCAGGGGACTGGTTTGTCTCCTTCGACCTCCAGGACATCTACTTTCATATTGCTAGTGTCCTCTCCCACAAACACTTTCTATGCTTTGTCATAGGCTCGGAATATTACCAATATTTGTGCTCCCCTTTGGGTGCTCTGTGGTGAGGGTTTTCATGAAGGTCCTCTCGGCAGTAGTGGCTCACTTGCATCAGTGGGGCATCACAGTCTTTCCACATCTAGATGACTCACTCTTCTGGGGCTGCTCCACCCACAAGACTCAGTCAGCAACCACCAAGGCCCTAGCCCTATTTCAGTCCCTGGGCTTTCGCATCAATCTAAGGAAGTCTACACTAACCCCAGTCCAGTGGATAGACTTCATCAGAGCCACACTAGACTCCCCATCCACCAGGCTCATCTCCCCAAGGAAAGATTCCTCACTATGACCAGCCTGATCTCTACTCTAAAGCACAGCCCTCAAACAACTGCAAGGGCCTGCCTAGAACTCCTGGGCCACATGTTGTCATCCTTATTTGTTACACCACATGTGAGACTGCGCCTCAGATGTCTTCAGGCTGGGGTAAGGACTATGTAGACCCCAAATAGGCAGGGTCTTTCCAAACTAATCACAGAGCCTCAGCTGGTACTAGACTCTCTCAGGTGGTGGAAAGACCCACTGAAGGTTTGGGTGGGAGCCCATTCTCACATCCTCCACCTTCAAAAATTCTCATGACAGATGCCTCTCTCCAGGGTGGGTGGGCCAATCTACAAGAGGTCACAGCAGACGTCAAATGGTCCCCCAAAAGAGATTGTTCCAGAACAGCATCCTAGAACTAATGGCACTCCACTACACCTGTCAGCACTTCCTTCATGACATACAGGGCCACTCTGGCTGGACAACGAGGAAGCTATGTACTACATAAACCATCAAAAGGGAGCAAGATCTTTCAGTCTTTATGCACAGAGTCACTGAGACTATGGAACTCATGCATCCCTCATCGCATTGATCATCTACCCAGCCTTCAGAACACAATTATGGATTGCAAGAGCAGGCATTTCCATCAGGACCACGAGTGGGAGCTCAATGACTGTCTCCAGAGCATCTACCAAACCCGGAGCCTCACACATGTATACCTCTTTGCAACATCAACCAATGAGAAACAGTTAAACTATTCTGCTAACATTCAGTCAGTTCTCTGCTCCAACTGAGGATGTGGCTGCAACTCCTTGGGAGATGTTCTGCTAATATCCTGGCTCCGCTCTACACGTACCCACCTATACCTCTAATCTTCAAAACTTTGCTTAGACTGAGACAAGGAGCAAGTGTTAACCTCATAGCACCTTAATGGCCAAAAAAAGTGCAGTAGCTGGACCTCCTTCACCTCTATGTGGCAACCCTTCTCAGTCATCCCTTCAGGCACCCTGAACCATCCCAGCTCCCCAGAGGTCCTCGGTCCGTTCTCTTGTCCAGACGGAAATGTTCTATTGTGGGTAAGTTTTGGGGAGGTGACAGCTCAGCCGCAGCTGGACCGCATTGCCTGGGGCTCAAGCCCGGCCTGGCTGCAGCCCGAGGGCCCAGGCGGAGGCCTAGCCAGGGCCTGCGGCCCCCAGGCACTGTGAAGCTGAGAGAAAGGCCCCGCTCCGACCAGCCTCGCCCTGGTTTCTGGCGCGCGCCTCGCAACGGCTCCCTGAGGCAGCCCCTCTCCCAGCGGGGCGGGGCGGGGCTAGGTGGAGGAGGAGAGGGAGGGGCTCAAGCCCTTCCCCTACTCTAGGCCCCGCCTTCTCCAGCCCGGTATGGGGCCGAGCCTGACTTGTCCCCGCCACTCGGCATCCTGCGCGTCTGTGGCCAGATTACGCTCTTCCCCAGGCTGCTAGTAGCTAGTGGCTATGTCCATCAAGGTAATACCATGACGTCTAGAGTCGGTTCTGGCAGACGATTGGGCGATATATTTATCCTTCTGTGTAGTCCCGTGCGCTGATTGGCTGGTATGGGTGTGGGCGGGGCTATCCGCGGGCGCTGCTCCACCCGCCGTGACAGCAGGAGGGAGGCAGTAGGCGGCGCCCGGCGGCCGCTGGAGCCGGGATATGGGGCGGCCCAGGCCCCACTGAGATTCAGCCCGGGGCACCGGGACTGCCAGGTAGTCGTGCCCGGCGGGCGTCGTGTGATAGGCCCTGGGTGCTACTGGGACGGTGAGGGGGACCCTACTGGCGGGATGTGCGTGACTGCGATGGGCGGAGGGAGCTGAGGCGACCCCGGGGAGGGGGTGACTGGGATGGGGGGAGAGCCGAGGGGAGCCTGGGGATGGGTGATTGGAGCTGAGGGGGACCTGGCATGGGTGGGGAGCGGAGGGGATTCTGGGGAGCAGGGGAAGGAATGACAGGGATCGGGGGGAAGGAGCTGAGGGAAGCCTGGAGGACAGGGAAAGCGGGGGTGGAGTCCTCCTGGGTGGAACTGAGAGGGATCTGGGGGTTGGTGGCATAGGGAGATAACATCTGCCCTCATAGCATGGGGGCTTGTCTCTGCTCGGGACCATCTTACCTGCGTAGTTGGGGAATACGGGGGGCAAGGGCTAGCTGGAGGAGGGCTGGTCTGGGGGGGGCTCTGGAGCCCCAAACTGGTGCTGGAGAAGCTTCTCCCATTCCCCACACTGCCTGATGTGCTGCGCTGGCCCAGGGTAGCTGGGAAAGACAATGTCAAGTCAGTTCGTGTCTAAGCTAGATACTTCTTGCCCTGAACCCCCTTAGGCTGAGGCAGGTTCTCTGGGGCAAGGGACAGGAGCTGGTTGTGCCAGCATTGCCCTGAGGCTGCTAGGCTGTCAGTCTGTCCAGTTGCCCAGTGAAATTTGGGATTCCTATCTGCCTGTTAAACTGTTGCTTTCTAGCTGTAGCTGTTCCCCCATCCATTTCAGGTTCTGGTCTTTTGTCTTTAATGCTGACAATGGTACTTGATCTGATTTTAACGTGCCCACCTTTGCCACGCTGGATAAGCTTTCACACCTCTCCTCTTCCAAACATCTACAAAGTAAATAGTGGGATGTCTTAAGTATATTTAGTTCCATGATTAAAATGTGTAATATAATAATGCTTAGCTCTTAATTTCCTTTTTCATTAGATCTCAAAGCACTTCACAGTCCATAATGTATTTCTCCTACCAATACCCCTGTGACGTAGGGAAGTAAAAGCCATAGGTTTCTCCAAGCTTCACATTTAGATTAGACCTTTTGATCTCTGTCATCCAGTGTTGTGTTGTCTTTCTGGTTTTTTGTTTGTTTGTTTTTATTCTAGGACAGTTGGGGGGTAGGACCTTCTTTTCTTAGCACTCTGTGAACTCCAGCATAGTCAGAATTCAATTGAGTGCTCTCACAAACTTCTCTGGGGTTCTGTCACCAAATACAGTAAGATTCATCTTGAGTTCTCCATAGTGGACTCTGCTCTTCAGCGCTAGTCTGGGGTCAGTGTGAGCAAGCTTCCCTTTGTCCAGGTGTTGATTTCACATAGGCAGTGTGACACCTTGTAGTGTCCAGTCAATAAAGTTTGCTGAGGAGATGCAAGGCTGGGTGGTGTTGGTATGTTGTTGGCAATTGAGCCTATGTTACTTGCAACTTATCCATGAGTTCTCATATTGAAGGGGAAAGAGGCAGGAGCAGCACTGATTTCTGCAGATCTGTGCATGTGAATGCTCTTGGGGTTGGGGAGCAGCTATGCTCTCAGGCCAGTTCAGGAGAAATTATTGCATCAATGACCATGCTGCACCATCCACTCAGGATAGGTCTTGTAAGGTCAGCAGCATCTTGTAATTGACTACCTTGAACACTGCAAAGAGACTGAATAGTATCAGTGTTGAGGTTTGTTCTCTTTCAGTTGCCATAAAGAGGTTGTTGACTAGCTTTTAGGGCTTGTCTCTGTGTCACATCATGGATTGAAACCTGATTGTGGAGAGTCCATGTCAGAATGGCTCAATGGGGAAGGTTGGAGACAGGGAAGTGTGGAGACAGGATTGGCTTCTTAAGACCTCGTGGACTGTTGCATTCTCCAGGGGCCTGGTAGGTTGCCTTCTCTAAAGGAGTTGTAATTTCCATTGTATGGCTCCATTGTTGTTCACTGACTTTCCCTACTTAGAAGAGGCAAGGATCTCCTTCAGAAATAGTGTCCAGATGTGTTTCAGAGCAACCTAAGGCATGTATATGTATAGTGGTACTGAGTTCATTCAGAATTGTCAGGATGGATATTGCTCTATATTCTGGTCTGATCCTCTTATCTTGTCCTCCAAAATCTCAGATTTAAAAAATCCAACCCCCTGAGCGATGTAGTTAAGACTTTGTCTACACTAGCACTTTTGTCGGCAAAACTTTTGTTGGTCGGGGGTGTCTAAAAAAACACACCCCTGATGAAGTTTCAAGGGGCCAGCAAAGCGCATGGGTGTATTGAAGTCTGGCCAAAGGAGAATCCAGTTTAAGGAGTCCAGGGGAGCTCAGAGAGCAGCACAATCATATTTTAGTATTTGCTCACTTTATACTGAGTGGTGTCTTATTTTGGCATCTCGGATGGGCAGAGCTTGGAAGAAGACTGCCACACTTTAACTTATGTTGCTCAGGGGTGTGGAATTTTCACTCCCCTGAGAGACCTAGCTAAGCCAATGTAACTTTTCAGTGTAGCCCACCACTTTTCTCAAATAAAATCTGAGATTCTGGAGGACAATTTAATATTAGGGGGGACATAACAGTTTTCAAGTATATAAAAGGTTGTTACAAGGAGGAGGGTGAAAAATTTCCCCCCTTAACCTCTCAGGATAGGACAGGAAGCAGTGGTCTTAAATTGCAGCAAGGGAGGTTTAGGTTGGATGGTAGGAAAAACTTCCTAACTGTCAGGGTAGTTAAGCACTGGAACAAATGGTCGAGGGAGGTTGTGGAATCTCCGTCATGGGAGGCTTTTAAGATCAGGTTAGACAAACTCCTGTCAGGAATGGTCTATTATTACTTAGTCCTGCCTTGAGTGTAGGGGATTGGACTAGATGATCTGTTGAGGTCCCTTCCAGTCCTACACTTCTATGATTCTATGCTTGTTGTAATGAGCATTTTATTGAAAACAAACATTGGGACCTCTTGTGTTGTAGACCACATGCTAGAAGACTTATCTGCTAGAAAAGACAGTTGAGCCCGCAGTGGTGTGTAGTCTAGCAATCTGAACAGAGCGTTGGAAATCCTGGGGTTCTGTCACTGACTTAGCCCTCTGTGGCTCAGTCTTCTCATCTGCAAAAAAGGGTCATCTACCACTTGGTCTGTTCAGAGACTTAATGTTTGTGGTCTTCAGAAAAGTGATACAAGTGCAAAGTATTGTGGCGGACGATAATCTACGACTTGTTAGTATAACTGTGTAGTCAGGCAACCTCCCTTCCTTAAGCTTTAACTATGAATCAAGTGGACTCTTTTTCCCCTCTCAAATCTTTCATGTAAACATCCTACAGAGAGAGGCACTTATGACCTAATGCTGTTAGCCTCTTGTAGGGAAATGGAGATTACATATTTTTGTTCAAAATGTAGCTTTTCCAGAATTAACATAATTCTAACAATTTCTAGCCCCTCCTAGGAAGTCTTACGTTACACTTCTTCAGCAGTGTATGAACTCTTAAAATCTGGGCCATCATACACACCATGTTTAACACCAGGTTAATTAGCTTAGCTTTTGAAAACAAGAATCAAACATTTTGTATCCTACACTATATTTTTAAGCATTTCTAGGGCCTACTCCTTAAAAGTGTTGAGAATCTTCAATTCCCATTGAAGTCAGTGGGAGTTGAGGGTGCTCATCTCTTTCCAGGAGGCTTTCAGCACATTACACAAGTGGGCTCTTAATGATTTAACGTTGATACTATATGTAACAAAGGTTTTGGAAGATAGTATAACATCCTCCTCTTCTTTTTCAGTCTGGTGTCACTGCATCATACTCATTTTTTGAACAAAGAAAGAACTTGGAAACTCATTCTTTGTTCTTTAATTTATGCAGACATAAATATTATGTTTGTATTTGAAAGGATTTTTCTTATAATTGGTTTTGTATGCCTGTTGTCTCCTCTTGTCTTTGTGGACTCATACTGAATCTCATTTGTCAGATTGTGTTGCTGTTGACTAATTGGTCAAGCTTACGAAAGAACAGAAACACACATGCTGGTTTGTAGAACTATCTGTCACGGCTCAGTTTCGCCTTCCTCTGCAACATAGGACACGGTCACTTGCAGGTTTAGACTAGTGTAAATGGCAGATTTTCTGTAGCTTGAAGTCTTTAAACCATGATTTGAGGACGTCAGTAACTCAGCCAGAGGTTATAAGTCTATTACAGGAGTGGGCAGGTGAGGTTCTGTGTCTTGCAATGGGCAGGAGGTCAGACTAGATGATCATGATGGTCCCTTCTGACCTTAAAGTCTGAGTACAATTGCACCTATGTTCCCCCTCTTGTGGTCCCTTGAGGGCTCCCAGCTTCTCAGCCATCACCTCTCTTGGGCAGAGACATCTCTCTCTCGCTCTCTCCTGACTAAGGTATTTCCAGGCTGCACAGTTCCCTGCCTAGATTGTAATTTCCCCAGCAAGCCAGACTGCTTAAACAATCCAGCATCTATGCCTTGCTTTCTATCTGAAGGCTATGATCAGCTTTAGCTGCCAGCATCACAAGTTACCACACAGCTCTTTGTAAGCAAGCACATTTATTCTTAAGATGAAAGCATTGCAGTGAAAACCTATTAAAAACAATAAAAGAACCTACACCGATGTTCATAAGTTTACCAGAGATTATCCCCCAACTCCATCAAGGGCTCTGTTAGGAGTCAGTCCTTCAGGCCTGTGATGGTGTATACAAACTCCACACTGGGACAGAAGGGGTTAAAGAACAATACTGGGCCCCACTAGCCTTGCCCCTCCAACTGTGCAGAGCACACTCCAGCTGCAGACAGGGCTGAAAAGGGAGCAGCAAGCTACCTCAGAAAGCTCTGGAGGCAGGGGAGGAGTACAGACCTACCCTGAAGGTCCCTGCCAAAAAGGGTCTGGAGATGCCTCCTTGAAGTACCAGGACTGTATGCTGAGCCTGGCTGGGGCTGACTGTTTGGTTTCCTCTTCATTTTTCTTTTTCCTATTTGCGACCAGAAGCGGAGAGAAGCAGCGGTAGGAAGTGACTCAGGGAGGGTAACTTAGAGGGTGTTCCCGGAGGTCGAATGCTGCCGACCCTCCTAAGGCCCTGGTTTGGAGTCCAGTGGAGCGGGTGGGCCTGGGCTCCCCTACCACTGCTCCACAACTGACTGGACGCTAACCACTAGGCCTCCCAGCCCACCGACAATCCTATTACAAGTTCCTGCAAAGGGCTTTTTTTGTGGTCACAAGTTCATAACAGCCCTAGCTCAGAACCAGCACAATCATGAATAGTTAAGTCTTCCCTTTATACAGCTGATTGTTCATACACTTGGAATCTGTAAATCCATGTTGTAAGATTAGCAGGTACCCCATCCCAAGAGAACTTGTTTAGTATTGCTGTCCATCACCACTGTCCTCTGCTCCTTCTCCTCTTCTGTGTCCCTTGCTCCAATGACAGACTTACAGCTGGATGATGGGTTTGTGACATCAGAGGCACTTCTTCCTCACAGGACAGCTGATGGTGTCATATGAACATATTGGTTATTGGGTGGGGAGACTGCGACATAAGAGGATTGCAACTGTTTTTTGAGGCCTGTTAATCTGAACAGCTTTCCAACTTCTCTCCAACAACTCTAATTATACACTTACGGGTTATGGACTTTCTAATGACTACCACAGCAGAAGACCAGTTTCCCAGAATTTTATTAATTCAGACACATGTGACATGCAGACTCTACAGTATAGATACCATAGTAAAGATGTGATGGATTCTTCTCCCCCAGACTCCTCTGATCTTGGGTCCATTGGACACAGTGGACTGAACTGGAATAACACAGGAGAGATGGAGCCGTGGCTGTCAAAGGGAGCCACAGCAGGTACAAATGATGAAAGGAGTCTCTGATTCCTGTAGGTGCAGGAGACGGCTAAGCCATCTTTAGGATACATGCCATGTATGTGTATCCTAATCCAGATGTCACAGCATGCATGTACATGCTTGGGTAACTGTCTGTGTGGCTAAGCTTTTTTTAAAAAAGTATACTTGAGGGGCTTTCCTTTTTTGTAAAGAATCAGTATGCTCCTTGGCTGAACAAGCTCAGAGAATGAGGTTGGCTGTTACCCAGTTCATGGGAGCATCCTCAGATTAATTAAATGTAAAACAAGCCTATTAACGAACACTAGTGTTGCACAGTTCAGAACTCATTTCAGGAAGTGCTAATGTTAAGGTTGAACATGAAACTGTAGCCCTCTGTTGTGCATGTACATTGTAACAATCTTCAGTTGCATGATCTCATGTTCTATCTTTATACTATCATACATGTGTATCTAAGTTTGTAGAAAAGATGCCACAGATCAAATCGGGTTCCCCTTGCTGGCAGCCCTCCAGATTGCTGTGAAGGTACCACCATTGAATACCCATGTGTTTTTAGCATCTGGAGTCTGAACAGAGCCCAGGCATTGTCCCTGTCTTGGGTCTCGGGGCACATGCTTGGGATGCAGATCCCTTGTCTAGTGCCCCCATTTGGAGAGCTTAGACCATGCGGTTCCTCTGTCCAGTCCCTGGAACCAGTGCTGATGCCTCAGACTTCTGGGAGAGGCTGTGTTTAAGCTACAGGAGAACACCACCCAAAGGTGTGAGCCTTCTGTCTCTCCTCTTCAGGGGGGCTGGTGGTAGGTGTAACACTTAACACGCACAAAATTCTGTATAAAAGTGTCTAACACCATTGCTCTTTAATTAACAAATAAAGCATAAGAGAGTACAGATCATTTAGAAAACCTCAAACATACTAAATGCAGTTCCCCTGGCTAGCTCACCCTTCCCTTGGGAGTCCTTGGAGGTCCTCTTTATTCAGAGGAGCAGGCTTCCGCTTTGGGCCCTACATGCAGCTCGTCTCTTCAGCCATTTTCACCAGCTAAAGCTGAAGGAGCGTCCTGTCCTTTTTTAACCTTCCAGGCCCTTTGTCAGGTGACCACCTGGTCAGTCCCAATAGGTGATCTCATTGCCAGGTGTGGTGGGGTGTACAACCCCCCCCACTGGGCAACACAGAGTTAACAAGCTAATGGGAGCTCAGGGCATGGGCATCAGGTATAATAGGCCAGGGGAGGCTAAGCCTCTCCTAAGCCAAGCCCTGGCCCTGCCCCCTCTGCCCTCTCCCCAAAGCTGGTGCCAGCTCAGCTCCAGCCAGATACCAGCAGGTGGTTGGGGCCAGCGAGCAGACCAGAGCTGTTCAGCCGGGGCTCCTCCAGCCGTGGGCTCGGGGCTCTGGCAGGCTTTGGGGGGATCGGGCTTGGACGGAAGGGACGGGGCCGCATGGCTAGCCTCCCCGAAGCAGGGGCTCATGCACCGTCCATGGCTAAGGGTACCCTGCCCTGCCAGCACACCTGTGAGAGATGTCAGAATTAGAAGGAAGAGCTTAAAAGTGAGAAGCCCAGCCCAGTCAGTGGCACACTTGTGAGAAGAGTAGGTCTCCAGGCTTCAGCTTCTGGAGCAAGGGCTAACTAAAGATAAAAACTGCTCAGCTGATCACTGCCTGGTGACCCCTCCCAGGAGGGAGGAAGGAAGGACCTGTTGTGGATCCACTTGTGATGCCTTTACACTAGCCAGTGAATCTAGTTGGGCCCCCAGCTTTACAGAAGAGAACGTTACCACATCTGAGGGGCAATTGGTTTGTGTTTATTGACATCCCCTGGAAGGGATGGACTATCTGGGGCTCAGCCCTCCACCTGAGCCTCTTGAGACTGGGCAGGTGTACGGGAACAGCCACATACCCCCAGAACAGAATGCTGGTGCTCAGCCCCGGGGGTGCCCTGGCAAAGGGACCTTGTACTGTAGAATATGGTCCACTTGCTACTGATTTAAAAGTCATTGGCATATTCTTAAGAGGACAGATGTAAATAAATTGAAAACTAAATTCTTTCCAAAAAAGTTCTGACATAAAATTGTTTTCCTTTGGTTACTATATTAAATAGTAGTTGTGTAAAAACTGATGTGTTAATGAAAGATGATTGGTACACGGCTTATGAAAAGTGTTAATATTGTAAGTTAATGGCAGTTTCCTGTGTATGCTAACACTTAATACTGTTTGCTGCTTCTTATACAGCAGATGTAGCGTGACTTATGTTTTTCTGTGTACTCATCATTTTAAATTACCTTCAGTGAATCTGGCATAGATGGGTAGTACAAGATGCTATACGAGTGTATTTAAAGAAAATGTAGGAAATATTGACTCTGAGAACTAATATGTGATCATGGAGTTTGTATCATGATACATGCACAAAGTGGAACTGAGGTAAGGTTTGTCTGGACAATCTTAATATTAACTCTTTAAGATATAAATTTGTTATGCACTGTTAAGGTTGCAGGGTTAAAGTGTGTGTGAATGTATAGTTAAGGTTGAACTGAGTTTTTTGCATTTAATATCTGTGATTCAACTTCTTTATGTGTGAAAAATACAGTATAACCATCCCAAGCTCGTAGCACTTACTCTTGGAGTAATGAGTGAATTTCCATTCAGGAGCTCCACATGGCCCCCCTGGCTCCCAAAAAATCTGCCACAAGTTGGCTTCCTGCTACTACCCTGATCCCAGGGCGGCTCTATGTTTTTTTGCCGCCCCAAGCACGGCAGTCAGGCGGCCTTCGGCGGTCCGTGGTCACGCGGATTTGGCTGTGTTTCTGCGGGTGATCTGCCAGTCCCGCGGCTTTGGCGGACCCACCGCCGATTTGCTGCGGGACCGGCGGACCTCCCGCAGGCATGCTGCCGAAGGCCTCCTGACTGCTGCTGCCCTCACAGCGACCGGCAGGTGCCCCCCCCCGCGGCTTGCCACTCCAGGCACGCGCTTGCTGCGCTGGTGCCTGGAGCCGCCCCTGCCTGCTCCCAAAGTTTCACACCATGATTCCAACTCCACCTCTCAGCTTTGAATTCCCATGGACTTTCTGAAGACCAGAGGACCTGCGGTGGACATTAGTGCATTAAATGGTGTCCCTAGCCTCTGTTTGCCAGAAGCTGGGAATGAGTGACAGGGGATGGATCACTTGATGATTCCCTGTTCTGTTCATTCCCTCTGGGGCACCTGGCACTGGCCACTGTCGGAAGGCAGGAGACTGGGCTAGATGGACCTTTGGTCTGATCCAGAAGGGCCATTCTTATATTCTTATTAGTGCAGCACACACCATCAAATATGGATCTTGTAAGGTCCAGAGCAGCTCCTGTGACCCCTTTAAAAATCTGAAAGGAGGCCAATCTGGTGTGGGAGCTAGGAAGTAGGCAGCAGATAATCAGAAAAACTGGCTGTGACTCATAGACATGGGAAGGTATCAAGGTCTGTGTGGCCTTGGAAAGACATGCAGGAGCTCTGAAAGCACCCCCCAGCAACAGAGGCAGTCAGGCCACTTGATGCATTGTGCAATTGATTGTACACATATTGGCACATGGTAATGAGCTCAAAGTTGGGTTCCATGATTCTGCATCACTTACCTCTCCTCCTCTATCCTCACTTAGATCAAAGCAGTTCTGTTATCTGGGGGAAGATGCCCCCATATTCTTTGTTCTGTGTCTGTACAGAGCATAGTACTCTGGGCCCTAGTCTGACTGGTGCTCCTGGTTCTACTGCAACACAAATAATAAATATGCCTCCGGTGGGTGTGATAATTATGCCACTTTCCTCTGGGTGCAGTGGGGTGTGGAATTGGAGGTGAAAGTTCTGATGTTTGCATGGGAAGATCCTGCTGCTACATGGGTGAGCCAGGTAGCATGCGGAAGCTTATACCACCATGGATTATAAACTCTTTGGGGCAGGGACAATCTGTCACTGCATGTTTGTACAGCATCTAGCACAATAGGGTCCTGACCTTGGCTGGGTCTTTTAAGTGCTACCATACTACAAATAATAAACTGAAACATGATTTTCTTCTGCAGACGGGCCTGGGCAGTTTCAGATACTCCTAAGTAAAGTTGAATGACTGTCACAGCAATCAAGTATCAGGGGGTAGCCGTGTTAGTCTGTATCTACAAAAACAACAAGGAGTCTGGTGGCACCTTAAAGACTAACAGATTTATTTGGGCATAAGCTTTCGTGGGTAAAAACCTCACTTCTTCAGATACATAGAGTGAAAGTTACAGATGCAGGCATTATATACTGACCCATGGAGAGCAGGGAGTTACTTCGCAAGTGGAGAACCAGTGTTGACAGGGCCAATTCAATCAGGGTGGATGTAGTCCACTCCCAATAATAGATGAGGAGGTGTCAATTCCAGGAGAGGAA
The DNA here is from genome assembly GCF_028017835.1 of Emys orbicularis. NCBI lineage: Eukaryota > Metazoa > Chordata > Testudines > Emydidae > Emys > Emys orbicularis. Next base: position 2,436,363 of record NC_088706.1, on the reverse strand, counting down.
AAGCTGCTTCTGTAATGAGCCAGCCACTCCCAGTCCCTATTCAAACCCAGATTAATGGTGTTAAATTTGCAAATGAATTTTAGTTCTGCTGTTTCTCTTTGAAGTCTGTTTTCTGAAGTTTTTTTGTTCAATTATAGTGACTTTTAAATCTGTAATAGAATGACCAGGGAGATTGAAGTGTTCACTTACTGGCTTATGTATGTTACCATTCCTGCTGTCCAATTTGTGTCCATTTATTCTTTTGAGGAGGGACTGTCTGGTTTGGCCAATGTACATGGCAGAGGGGCATTGCTGGCACATGATGGCATATATAACATTAGTGGATGTGCAGGTGAATGAGCCCTTGATGGTGTGGCTGATGTGGTTGGGTCCTCTGATGGTGTCACCAGAGTAGATATGGGGACAGAGTAGGCAACGAGGTTTGCTACAGGGATTGGTTCCTGGGTTGGTGTTTCTGTGGTGTGGTGTGAAGCTGAGGTGAAGGGACTGTGAGGGAGGGGAAGGCTTGGAGCAAATAGCCTGTCAGCACAGGGCAGTAGAAAGTTCTTTACTGCCCCAATTGTCCCTGCTATGGCAGCTTCTGCTCCTTCCGGCTAGAGCCTCTGGCTGGTTGGTTCCTCTCTGCAGTTTTTTGCCCAACTAAGAACCACCTGGGGCCTAGTGCCTCCAGAGTATGACAGTCTCCCCTGTACAGTTGTGGGTCAGAGGAAGAGTGATCCTGTCTAGACTCCATTTTGCCCTCCTCTCCTCCGTCCACCCCAGTGCAACAGTCCCCGGTTTGGTTGCTTCTGTAGCTGCTCCTATTGACTGGAGTCTCATGAATAAATGACTTTCTTCAGAATTTTCCATGGAAAACAATATAAAATTAAAATACTGTTGAGCCACGCCTTCCCCATTTTTAACTAACACATGACTCTATTTTTCCTGTGACAGAACAGTGACACTTCCAATTTTTTTTTTTTTTTTGCCTGGGCAAACAAACACTTTTGTTCATAACTGGTATTTTAACTTTTGCAACACATGGACCATGTATGAAAAGGCCATGTGTGAGACAAATTTCAGGTGCAAATATGGCTCAGTCATTGTCTGTCCAACAATTGTTATGACTTTTGGTCCATCTAGCCCAGTATCTTGTCTTCCACCTGTGGCCAATGCCAAGTGTTTCAGAGAGAATGAGCAGAACAGTCAATCATCAAGTGATCCATCCCCTGTCATCCACTCCCAGTTTCTGGGAAACAGAGGCTAGGGACACTCAGAGCTTGGTGTTGCATTCCTGACCATCCTGGCTAATAGCCATTGATGGACCTGTCCTCCATGAGCTTATCTAGTTCTTTTTGGAACCCTGTTATAGTTTTGACCTTCAGAACATCCCCTGGCAATGAGTTTCCACAGGTTGAATGTGCATTGTGTGAAGAAGTACATCCTTTTGTTTGTTTTAAACCTGCTGCCTTTTAATTTCATTGGGTGACCCCTAGTTCTTGTGTTATGTGAAGAAGTAAATAACATTTCCTTATTTAACTTTCTCCACACCTGTCATGATTTTATAGATCTCTATCATATCCCCTCTTAGTCATCTCTTTTTCAAGCTGAACAGTCCCAAACTTTTTAATCTCTCCTCATACAGAAGCTGTTCCATACCCCTAATGTTTGTTGCCCTTCTCTGTACCTTTTCCAATTCTAATGTATCTTTTTTTGAGATGTGGTGACCAGAGCTGCACTCAGTATTCAAGATGTGGGCATACCATGGATTTATATGGAGGCACTGTGATGATAGGTGCGGACTCCGTGGGTGCTCTGGGGCTGGAGCACCCATGGGGAAAATTAGTGGGTGCTCTGCACCCACCGGCAGCCAAGCTCCCCTCACACCCTGCCCCACCTCCTCCCCCTCCCCTGAGCGCACTGTGTCCCCGCTCCTCCGCCTACCTCCCAGCGCTTCCCGCCCGGCCGCCACCAAACAGCTGTTTGGCAACATTCGCACACTCCAGGAGGGAGGGGAGGAGCGGGAATGTGGTGTGCTCAGGGGAGGAGGTGGAGAAGAGGCAGGGCCGGGGCAGGGATTTGGGGAAGGAGTTGGAATAGGGGCAGGGAGGGGGCGGAGTTGGGGTGGGGACTTTGGGGAAGGGGTTGGAATGGGGGCAGGGCAGGGCCGGGGTAGGGGTAGGGCCTCATGAAAGGGGTGGAGTGGGGGCGGAGGCAGAGGGGGGTCGAGCACCCATGGGAAAGAGGGGAAGTCGGCACCTATGATTATGATATTTTCTGTCTTCTTATCTGTCCCTTTCCTAATGGTTCCTAAACATTCTGTATTTCTAGCTAGGAACAGTAACAGATGAATATGTGTTGCTATGTTGGGAAAATGTAAAAATATTAACTACAGGTGTGTGAATGTGATTGGACAACTGAACAATACTCTGCTCATGTTTTATGATGATGAAGGCCTATCAGCATCTAAATAGTGTTATGCAAAGAGAAGACCATAGGTCTGGTCCACTTAAAATACTTAGGCCTGGTCTACACTATGAGTTTAGGTCGACTTTAGCAGTGTTAAATCGAATTAAGCCTGGACACGTCCACACGACGAAGCCCTTTCTTTCGACTTAAAGGGCCCTTTAAACCGGTTTCTTTACTCCACCTCCAACGAGGGGATTAGCGCTAAAATCGGCCTTTGCGGGTCGGATTTGGGGTAGTGTGGACGGAATTCGACGTTATTGGCCTCCGGGAGCTATCCTACAGTGCTTCATTGTGACCGCTCTGAACAGCGCTCTCAACTCAGATGCACTGACCAGGTAGACAGGAAAAGCCCCGCGAACTTTTGAATTTAATTTCCTGTTTGCCCAGCGTGGAGAGCACAGGTGACCACGCAGAGCTCATCAGCACAGGTAACCATGATGGAGTCCCAGGATCGCAAAAGAGCTCCAGCATGGACCGAACGGGAGGTACGGGATCTGCTCGCCATATGGGGAGACGAATCAGTGCTAGCTGAACTCCGTAGCAGTAAACGAAATATTAGAAAAAGTCTCAAAGGCCATGAAGGACAGAGGCCATAACAAGGACGCACAGCAGTGCCATGTGAAAATTAAGGAGCTAAGGCAAGCCTACCACAAAGCCAGAGAGGCAAACGGAAGGTCTGGGGCAGAGCCGCAAACATGCCGCTTCTACGCGGAGCTGCATGCCATTCTAGGGGGTGCAGCCACCACTACCCCAACCGTGTGCTTTGACTCATCAATGGAGAATCACGCAACAGGGAAGCGGGTTCGGGGTACGCAGAAGATGATAGCTCACAGCAAGGAAGCGGAGAAACCATTTTCCCCAACAGCCAGGATATGTTTATCACCCTGGACCTGGAACCAGTAACCCCCGAACTCACCCAAGGCGCGCTCCCAGACCCTGAGGGCACACAAGGGACCTCTGGTGAGTGTACCTTTGTAAATATTACACATGGTTTAAAAGCAAGCGTGTTTAATGATTAATGATTAATTTGCCCTGGCAATCGCGGCCAGTACAGCTACGGGAAAAGTCTGTTAACGTGTATGGGGATGGAGCGGAAATCCTCCAGGGACATCTCCAGAAAGCTCTCCTTGATGTACTTCCAAAGCCTTTGCAAAAGGTTTCTGAGGAGGGCTGCCTTATCCCGTCCGCCATGGTAGGACACTTTACCACGCCAGGCCAGTAGCACATAGTCTGGAATCATTGTATAACAAAGCATGGCAGCGTATGGTCCCGGTGTTTGCTGGCATGCAGACAACATCCATTCCTTATCTCTCTTTGTTATCCTCAGGAGAGTGATATCATTCACGGTCACCTGGTTGAAATGGGGTGATTTTATTAAGGGGACATTCAGAGGTGCCCGTTCCTGCTCGGCTGAACAGAAGTGTTCCCCGCTGTTAGCCACACGGTGGGGAGGAGGGGTGAAGTGATCATCCCAGAGAATTGGGTGTGTGTGTGAGAGGGGGTAGTTGGGTTTGTGCTGCATGTTAACCCGGAAACCGCAGCCCCTCCTTTTACATTGCAAACCCATTTTAAATGGCCAACCCAACGGGTGCTTGGTATGGAAAATGAGGGCGCTGCTGTTTGAAACCATTCCCACATGTTATGAAGGTTAAAAAAGCCAAAAGACTGTGGCTTACCATGGCTGCCTGCAAGCCGAATTCTGTTGCCTGGCACTGCGTGAGTGATCTCTCACACCAAACCGGCGGGCCCTCAATATAAGAGGAAAAATGCGACCTTGTAACGAAAGCACATGTGCTGTGTAATATGAACAGCAAAATTTAACGTGAAAGAGTGTACCCATTGTTCTCTAAAATGTGTCTTTTTTAACCACCTCTCCCTTCTCCTCCACCAGCTGCATATGTTTCTCCTTCACAGAGGCTAGTGAAGATTAGAAGGAGAAAACGGCAGACTCGGGATGATATGTTCTCGAGCTCCAGATGTCCTCCCACGCTGACAGAGCACAGCAGAATGCGTGGAGGCAGTCAATGTCAGAGTGCAAAAAAGCACAATATGAACGAGAGGAGAGGTGGCGGGCTGAATCGCGAGCTGAAGAGAGCAAATGGCGGGCTGAAGAGGATAGGTGGCGTCAGCTTGCTGACAGAAGGCAAGAGTCGATGCTCCGGCTGCTGGAGCATCAAACTGATATGCTCCAGCGTATGGTTGAGCTGCAGGAAAGGCAGCAGGAGCAGACCGCCGCTACAGCCCCTGTGTAACCAACAGCCCTCCTCCCCAAGTTCCATAGCCTCCTCACCCAGACGCCCAAGAACGCGGTGGGGGGCCTCTGGCCACCCAGCCACTCCACCCCAGATGATTGCCCAAGCATCAGAAGGCTGGCCTTCAATAAGAGTTAAAGTTTTAAAGTTTTAAACTGCAGTGTGTCCTTGTCCTTCCCTCCTCCCCCACCCCACCCGGCGCTTCCCTCCTCCTCCACCCCTCCCGGGCTACCTTGGCAGTTATCCCCCTAATTGTGTGATGAATTAATAAAGAATGCATGAATGTGAAGTAACAATGACTTTATTGCCTCTGCAAGCGATGCTCGAAGGGGGGAGGGGAGGGTGGTTAGCTTACAGGGAAGTAGAGTGAACCGGGGTGGGTGGGTTCATCAAGGAGAAACAAACAGAAGTTTCACACTGTAGCCTGGCCAGTCACAAAACTCATTTTCAAAGCTTCTCTGATGCGCACCGCGCCCTGCTGTACTCTTCTAACCGCCCTGGTGTCTGGCTGCACGTAATCAGCGGCCAGGCGATTTGCCTCAACCTCCCACCCCGCCATAAATGTCTCCCCCTTACTCTCACAGATATTGTGGAGCGCACAGCAAGCAGCAATAACAATTGGAATATTGGCTTCGCTGAGGTCTATCCGAGTCAGTAAACTGCGCTAGCGCGCTTTTAAACGTCCAAATGCACATTCCACCACCATTCGGCACTTGCTCAGCATATAATTGAACAGGTCCTGACTCCTGTCCCGTATGCCTGTGTACGGCTTCATGAGCCATGGCATTAAGGGGTAGGCTGGGTCCCCAAGGATAACGATAGGCATTTCAACATCCCCAACGGTTATTTTCTGATCTGGGAAGAAAGTCCTTGTGGTTTATGTACTCGGTGGCTTGGTGCTCCGGTGACAAGATAGGGATATGGGTTCCGTCTATCGCCCCACCACAGTTTGGGAATCCCATTGCAGCAAAGCCATCCACTATGACCTGCACGTTTCCCAGAGTCACTACCCTTGATATCAGCAGGTCTTTGATTGCGTTGGCTACTTGGATCACAGCAGCCCCCACAGTAGATTTGCCCATTCCAAATTGATTCCCGACTGACCGGTAGCTGTCTGGCGTTGCAAGCTTCCACAGGGCTATTGCCACTCGCTTCTCAACTGTGAGGGTTGCTCTCATCCTGGTATTCTGGCGCTTCAGGACAGGGGAAAGCAAGTCACAAAGTTCCATGAAAGTGCCCTTACGCATGCGAAAGTTTCGCAGCCACTGGGAATCGTCCCACACCTGCATCACGATGCGGTCCCACCAGTCTGTGCTTGTTTCCCGGGCCCAGAATCGGCGTTCCACGCCATGAACCTGCCCCAGTAACACCATGATTTGCACATTGCTGGGGCCTCTACTTTGTGAGAGGTTTATGTCCATGTCAATTTCCTCATCACTCTCGTCGCCGCGCCGCAGTCGCCTCCTCGCCTGGTTTTGCTTTGGCATGTTCTGGCTCTGCATATACTCCAGGACAATGTGCGTGGTGTTCATAGTGCTCATAATTGCCGCGGTGATCTGAGCGGGCTCCATGATCCCAGTGCTATGGCGTCTGGGCTGAAAAAAGGCGTGAAACTATTGTCGGAGGGAGGGAGGGAGGGGCGAGTGACGACATGGCTTACAGGTACAGGGAATTAAAATCAACAAAGGTGGCTGTGCATCAGGGAGAAACACCAAACAACTGTCACACAGAATGGCCCCCCCAAAGATTGAACTCAAAACCCTGGGTTTAGCAGGCCGTTGATTTCACGGAGGGAAGGGGAAGCAAATGAATACAGAACAAATCTGGTCCATCTATTTTTTACATCTTAAGCTGGCAGCAGACTGTGCAGAATGACTGATAGCCATCGGCATCTTCTGGGTGCTTGGCAGAAAATGATGTATTACGATTGCTAGCCATCATCGTCAAGATGGTGCAGTAGGACTGCCGGCAGGACTGAGTCTCCAGGAGACAAAACATGTCTGCCCAGGTGCCTCTGACCGAACTCACTGAGGAGTACGACGATGATGGATACCAATCGTAATACACCATCTACTGCCAAAAGGCAAGGAGCTGCTGCTATATAGCAATGCAGTCCCACGTCTGCCAGCACCCAGATAGCCGATGACGGCTACCAGTCATACTGCACTGTCTACTGCCAAAAGGCAATTAGCTGCTGCTGTGTAGCAACGCAGTACCACGTCTGCCGGCACCCAGATGACATATGGTGACGGTGAGCTGAGCTGAGCTGAGTGGGCTCCATGCTTGCCGTGGTATGTCGTCTGCACAGGTAACCCAGGAAAAAAGGCACGGAACGATTGTCTGCCGTTGCTCTCACGGGGGGGAGGGGGGGAAGCCTGACGACATGTACCCAGAATCCCCCGCAACACTGTTTTTGCCTCATCAGGCATTGGGATCTCAACCCAGAATTCCAATGGGCGGCGGAGACTGCGGGAACTATGGGATAGCTACCCACACTGCAACGCTCCGGAAGTCGACGCTAGCCTCGGTACTGTGGACGTGGTCCGCCGACTTAATGCACTTAGAGCATTTTATGTGGGGATACACAATCGACTGTATAAAACCGATTTCTATAAAACCGGCTTCTATAAATTCGACCTAATTTCGTAGTGTAGACGTACCCTTAGTTAACTGTAACTGTTTTGAAATTATTATGGAACCATAGTAATGACAGCATAGTTCTTATAGTGAGACAGTTTCCATTTGGTGCAGTTTTAATTAGTAAATGTAAGTATTTATCAATTTGGACTCCACCCCAAAAAATTGATCCAGGGATAGGGTTGTGCTATATCCACCAATATCAATATAAGGTGATTTCAAGAAAATCTCTTCCCTCTATGGAAGAAGCGTACACGGTGTGAATACACAGTAGGCTCCAAACTGAAGAGCAAACGAGAGCACTGTGTGTAAATATGCACTACAAGCTCTGTGACCGTGCAGTGGTAAAATACACTGCAACCTGCGGGCAGCTGCTAATTTCCAGAAACAAAGACAATTGAAATCAAGTAAATGAAATAGACTGAAATTAAAGTAATTTGGAAAATAATATCTAAATATACATTTCAAATTGTGTGGTAACAAAATGTATTGATTATAAATGATCAATATTGCCCATAAAAACTGAAATACAATACAAATCAAATCCTGCCAAGCCTTGAGCTTGACAAGTTAGTTTTTCTAATCTTTTTAAGCCTGTACTCTCTATGGAAGACTGTCTTCATCTGTGTTTGGAAAACAAGCTCATTTAAAGCCTGACCACAATATAAATAAACCAAGTCTTCAAACATTCTCTGGAACATCTCTCTAAAGTGGCCTGTCTAGGAACTACAGGTTGTAGTCATCTGTCCCCGCTGCAAGATAGGCAGGCCTAATTTTATTACTATTTAACACTAACACTGTGGCAGCTCTAGAAGCCAGCCAGGCCAGATTGCTAGGCGATATACAAACACATAGAAAGTGACAGTTCCTGCCCTAAAGTGCTTGCTATCTCTTTAGAAGGTCATGTAGCTGATTTTGGAGTAATTTGTTATGAATATTTGAAATTTCATTCCATGAGTGAGGCAAATAGTCCTTGCTGAAAAAATATAGTAGCTTATGACATTAAGTTAAGTCTGTGGGCATTGCCTTTCGAGCCTGCAAGGTGTGCTGGCACAGCCTCTTCCTTAGCTAAGGCTTGATAAAAAGTACTGAGCCAGTGGGAGACTTGTTCCCTTGGCTTCAGTGATCTTTGGATCAGCTCTATCCTTCTGTGACTTATTGCTGATGAAGCAGTGCCTAAAGAGGTGAGTTAATGACGGGAATCTTAACTCTGTAAAGGTTCTGATTCTCGTGCATTTAGATTAATGTTGCATTAAATAAACACAAGCCAGGAAATCCAGAAGTGGCCTGGTGAGTGATATCCTTCAGGCTGAGAGCTGCTGTACAAATGTAAGTTATTGTCCTGAGCTTGATTGGCTGGATTGATGTCATAAAGCACTATAGAACTATTATCTTCATACTGAAAGGGCTCTCCTCAATTGCATGCTCATTCCAGGTCCATATTATTTTTATGACTTACAAGTTTGAGTTAACCAGTATCTGGGGACCTGAAAATTCCAGATGTATTTTCCTGCAACTTCCATTTTTGTTTCACTGTAGTAATTCCTGATGGGGATCCCTCCTTTGTGTGTGTTACTGAGTACATGTTTGTAACAAAGGCCTGGTCTACACTACGTCTTTAATTCGGATTTAGCTGCCTTAATTCGAATTAACGCTTGACCCGTCCACACAACGAAGCCATTTAATTCGAATTAAAGGGCCCTTTAATTCGATTTCTGTACTCCTCCTCGACGAGAGGAGTAGCGTCAAAATCGGTATTGTTAATCCGAATTAAGGTTAGTGTGGCCGCAATTCGATGTTATTGGCCTCCAGGAGCTATCCCACAGTGCACCATTGTGACCGCTCTGGCCAGCAATCTGAACTCGCATGCACTGGCCAGGTGGACAGGAAAAGCCCCGGGAACATTTGAATTTCATTTCCTGTTTGCACAGCGTGGAGAGCAGAGGTGACCACAGAGAGCTCATCAGCACAGGTAACCATGCAGGCTGATAATCGAAAAAGAGCACCAGCATGGACCGCACAGGAGGTACTGGATTTGATCTCTATATGGGGAGAGGATTCAGTGCTAGCAGAACTGCGTTCGAAAAGACGAAATGCCAAAACTTTTGAAAAAATTTCCAAGGGCATGATGGAGAGAGGCCACAATAGGGACACAGATCAGTGCCGCGTGAAAGTCAAGGAGCTCAGACAAGCCTATCAAAAAGCAAAGGAGGCAAACAGTCGCTCCGGGTCAGAGCCGCGGACATGCCGCTTCTACGCTGAGCTAAATGCATTTCTAGGGGGGGCGCCACCACTACCCCACCTCTGACTGTGGATTCCGAGATGGGGATAATCTCATCAGGTACACCTGATGATTCCGTGGAAGGGGAAGAGGAGGAGGAGGAGGACGAGCTGGCAGAGAGCACCCAGCTCTCCGTTCTCCCCAACAGCCAGGATCTGTTTCTCACCCTGACTGAAGTACCCTCCCAAGCCTCCCAAGCCAGCACCCAAGACCATGACCCCATGGAAGGGACCTCAGGTGAGTTTACCTTTTAAAATATAAAACATGTTTTAAAAGCAAGCATTTTTAATGATTAATTTGCCCTGAGCACTTGGGATGCATTCGCAGCCAGTACAGCTACTGGAAAAGTCTGTTAACATGTCTGGGGATGGAGCGGAAATCCTCCAGGGACATCTCCATGAAGCTCTCCTGGAGGTACTCCAAAAGCCTTGCCACAAGGTTTCTGGGCAGTGCAGCCTTATTCCGTCCTCCATGGTAGGACACTTGACCACGCCATGCTAGTAGCAAGTAATCTGGTATCATTGCCTGACAGAGCCTGGCAGCGTATGGTCCCGGTGTTTTGCTGGCATTCAAGCAACATCCGTTCTTTATCTTGCTGTGTAATCCTCAGGAGAGTGATATCGCTTAGGGTAACCTGGTTGAAATAAGGGAATTTAATTAAGGGGACAGAGGTGGCCGTTCCTACTGGGCTGTTTGCCTGTGGCTGAAAAGAAATCCTTCCCTGCATTTAGCCAAGTGCAAAGGGGGGGGAGGATTGGCCCAGAGCTTTTCGCGTTTTGCTAGCAGGGATCTTCCCTGATACCAGCCACGCAGTGGGGGGAGGGAGAAAGCACTCATCCCAGAGAATTCATGGCGGGGGGGGGGGGGTGTTAGTTTGGTTCCTGCAGGGATCTTCCCTGATACCAGCCAGGCGGTGGGGGGAGGGAGAAAGCACTCATCCCAGAGAATTCATGGCGGGTGGGGGGGGGGGGGTGTTAGTTTGGTTCCTGCAGGGATCTTCCCTGATACCAGCCAGGCGGTGGGGGGAGGGAGAAAGCACTCATCCCAGAGAATTCATGGCGGGTGGGGGGGGGGGGGTGTTAGTTTGGTTCCTGCAGGGATCTTCCCTGATACCAGCCACGCGGTGGGGGGAGGGAGAAAGCACTCATCCCAGAGAATTGGATGGGGGGGGTGTTAACCTTCAGCAGCAGAAAACAAGCTAACAGGAAAACTGCAGCACAACGGGCTTTGCTTGGTATGTGGGAAAGCAGGGCGCAGAAGCCTAAAGACAGTGGCTTACCATGGCAGCATGCAAGGTGAATTCTGTTGCCCGGACCTGCGTCTGTGATCTCTAGCAGCAAAGCCACAGGCACTCAATATTAAGAGGCAAAATGCGACCTTGCACAGAAATCACATGTGCTATGTAATGTGAATAGTATACACCGTGAAAGAGTATAAGCATTGTTCTGAAAAATGTATCTTTTAAAAAAATTCTCTCCTTTTTTCACTCCCTCCAGCAGGTGCAAATGTTTCAAGCCTCCCTACTCCTTCCCGAAGGCTATCCCAGATAAGGCGTCGTAAAAAAAAGACGAGAGAAGAGATGTTTGCCGAAATCATGCAATCCACCAGGAGTGAAAGAGCTCATCTGAATGAGTGGAAGGAGACGGTTTGCAAGTATAGGAAAGAAGCCAGTGACCGTGAGGACAGGAGGGACCAACGTGAGGACATGAGGGACCAACGTGAGGACAGAAGGGACCAACGTGAGGAGAGGAGAGACGCTCGAGATGAGAGGTGGCGGCAGGAAGATCAGAGGAGTCGGGAAGCAACGCTGGGGCTGCTGCGTGAGCAAACAGACATGCTCCGGCGTCTGGTGGAGCTTCAGGAACGGCTGCTGGAGAACAGAGTGCCGCTACAGCCCCTGTATAACCCCCCTACCTCCTCACCATGTTCCATAGCCTCCTCACCCAGACGTTTAAGAACACGGGGGGGGGAGGCTCCGTACACCCTCCCATTCCACCCCAGTGGACAGCCCAAGCAAAAGGCTGCCATTTTTTTAACCTTTTTTTACTGGGCTTTTCCTTCCCGCTGATCCTCCTCCCAAACCCCACTCAGGTTCTCTCCCTCTTTTTATAATCAATTAATAAAGAATAAATGATTTTTAAACAATGGTGACTTTATTTCCTTTGAAAGCAAGCTGGGGGAAGGGGGAGGGTGGGTTCCTTACAGAGAATGAGTCAATAAAGGGGGCGGGTTTTCAGGAAGGATAAACAAACATAAATTTCACACTGTAGCCTGGCCAGTCATGAAACTGGTTTTCAAAGCTTCCCTAATGCGCAGCGCTTCATCGTGTGCTCTTCTAATCGCCCTGGTGTCTGGCTGCGAGTAATCAGCAGCCAGGCGATTTGCCTCAGCCTCCCACCCCGCTATAAAGGTCTCCCCCTTGCTCTCACAGAGATTGTGAAGCACACAGCAAGCAGTAATAACAATGGGGATATTGGTTTGGCTGAGGTCTGAGCGAGTCAGTAAGGATCGCCAGCGACCTTTTAAACGGCCAAATGCACATTCTACCACCATTCTGCACTTGCTCAGCCTGTAGTTGAACAACTCCTGACTCCTGTCCAGGCTGCCTGTGTATGGCTTCATGAGCCATGGCATTAAGGGGTAGGCTGGGTCCCCAAGAATAACAATTGGCATTTCAACATCCCCCACGGTTATTTTCTGGTCCGGAAAGTAAGTCCCTTGCTGCAGCCGTTTAAACAGATTGGTGTTCCTGAAGACGCGAGCGTCATGAACCCTTCCCGGCCAGCCCACATGGATGTTGGTGAAACGTCCCTTGTGATCCACAAGTGCTTGCAGCACCATTGAGAAGTACCCCTTGCGGTTTATGTACTGGGTACCCTGGTGCTCCGGTGCCAAGATAGGAATATGGGTTCCATCTATCGCCCCACCACAGTTAGGGAATCCCATTGCAGCAAAGCCATCCACTATGACCTGCACATTTCCCAGAGTCACTACCTTTCGTAGCAGCACCTCCGTGATTGCTTTGGCTACTTGCATCACAGCAGCCCCCACAGTAGATTTGCCCACTCCAAATTGATTCCCGACTGACCGGTAGCTGTCTGGCGTTGCAAGCTTCCACAGGGCTATCGCCACTCGCTTCTCAACTGTGAGGGCTGCTCTCATCTTGGTATTCTGGCGCTTCAGGGCAGGGGAAAGCAAGTCACAAAGTTCCATGAAAGTGCCCTTACGCATGCGAAAGTTTCTCAGCCACTGGGAATCGTCCCACATCTGCAACACTATGCGGTCCCACCAGTCTGTGCTTGTTTCCCGGGCCCAGAATCGGCGTTCCAAGCCTATAACCTGGCCCATTAACATCATAATCTCCAAAGCACCGGGGCCCGCGGTCTCAGAGAATTCTGTGTCCGTGTCCATGTCCTCATCACGCTGGTCGCTGCGCTGCAATCGCCGCCTCCTCCTCCTCGCCTCTTTTTTCTGGTCCTGGGTAAGCATAAACTCCACGAGAACGCGCGAGGTGTTTATAATGTTCAAGACTGCGTTCTGGAGCACAACGGGATCCATGCTTGCTGCGGAATGGAGTCTGCAGAGTTCACTCAGGAAAAAAGGCGCGAAATGGTTGTCTGCCGTTGCTTTCAGGGAGGGAGGGGGAGGCTGTACCCAGAACTACCTGCGACAATGTTTTTTGCCCCATCATGCACTGGGGTCTCAACCCAGAATTCCAAGGGGGGTGGAGACTGCGGGAACTATGGGATAGCTATGGAAAAGCTACCCACAATGCAATGCTCTGGAAATCGATGCTACTACGGTAGCTTGGACGCACACCACCGAATTAATGGAGCCTAGTGTGGCCGAATACATTCGAATTTATAAAATCGGTTTCCTAAATTCGAATTATATAAATTCGGATTAATCCTGTAGTGTAGACATACCCAAAGTCTAAAAGACGTATTAAAATTATTTATATATAAATGTGTGTGGGGCCCGGCCAGCTATCTCTTCAAATGCTTTCAGAGTATAATGTGGTGGGTTAAGCCAGATGAGTCATGTTGCTGAAGCACGAGAACAGCTTTTTGAAGCTATGCCCCTGAATCATTAATCACAGCCCATAAAACTCTCTGCAGCAGTTTGGGACCACTGTTCGTAGTTGGGTTAAACCAATTCAGAAGCTTTGTGACCATAGGAATGTCTGGAAATACACACATGTGCACATGCTGGAATAAGGGGAACCAAAACCTCCTCACCCCAGAATGCACATGGCAACAGGGCACTATAGGAATCTGCAGAAACATGATTTTGTGAGAACCTGTCTGGAACTACCCCAGCTCCGTCAGTTGCACAGGGTGGGAGGTGGTGATGACCATTTCAAAACAGCCTTCCCCTCTTCAGAAACCCAAAGGCACAGGGGTCTGTGGAAGACTCTCCAGAATTTGACTTTCTGTAGCCTGTGTGTGTAGTGCTCTTACTGTTACATTGCAGCAGAGTGCAGCCCTTTCTCGTGTATTCTTGAATAAAACCGTGTTAAGATGGAGTTTAAGGTTGAGAGCAGAGATTTATGAAATTACCAGTATTTTAGGGTAAAAAAAAAATCACAGGTTAGTTGTAATTATTCCAAAAAGCAAGCATCAGGAAATCCAGTTATGGTTTAACTTCAAAACTATCCAGATATCCTAGCCATAATTCGCACGGCTGAGCTGAATTTCTAACGCACGTGGTTTAGCCCTTTTAAAATCTGAGGGAGCTCTACAAACCAAGCCATTTTTGCTGCAGATCTGTTTAGGTGTTGAGTATGCGAAACTCCCATCTGTAACATTGTGGAGACCTTTATTTACCCTCACAGAACAGCTGAGGAGATCTTATTTTGTAAACTTAAAAAAAAAAAAAAAAAAAAAAACTCCAGGCAGACATTGAGCATGGAAAATTTCAGCTGCTAAGGGCTGTTAGAGAAAGCTATGGGTGACTGAAAAGAAGGGTGTGTTTTTTGAAAACAGCACTTGTCACCCACCCCGTCTCTTGCTCCTTGGTGTTCCCATGATAGGATTGGTTTGGGTATGATGAGCTGTGGAAATTCTTGAAGAGAGAGTGTGTGTAGAGGAGGTTGAGGTCCTTAGGAAGTCAGGAAAGGGATAAACTTGGCTTTGCATGCAACATGTTCACCTGGGTATGAAATTGGAACTGGAGTGCACTGGAGATGTTATCTTTGGACTTCAGTTATTTCCCCACTAACCGTAACTGTAAAATACTAACTGCTTTTCCTTTGCATTTATTGGACGGCAATAGTCAGATACATATTAAAGCAGTGACTTCAGGCTACACCCTGCCATGGAACATGCTGGGAAAATCCCCAACAATTTGTAACCGACCACCCATTTCCTGACAGACTGTATTGTGTGTCGATTTCCCTGCAGCACTGAATAGAGGCGGGGGATGGGGAAGATTCTGTGCTGCATGTATTCCAGCAAGATGCAGAACATGAAGAAATGCAGTGTTAAATATCCTCAGGATGTGAGGAGGGAGTACAGGGTCTTGTGCAAATGCACAAAGGGGCATTTTTCTCCTGATTTAAAACAAAGAAACACATGTTTTGGCTGAGCAACTCTAACTGGCCTTTCCAGTAAGAGCATATATTTTTCACCCATTTAGGTAAAATAGATTTAAAAAACTTAAGAACGCATTTTTATTATTTGCAAAACAGCTAGTTTGATAATCATGTAAATGATATTATCTATGATGGGATTTACTTTTTGCTTCTTTAGACTCTGGGAGATCCTGTGTCTCTTTTAAAAGAAAAAGAAAGAGAGAGCAAGAGAATGTTACAAACATGTACTTCTAGTCCCAGACGCAGTCTGCCAAGAGGTAGAGGTGAGTTGAGTGAAAGCCAAATAGCCAAATCCAGTTCACATTAAAGTCAACGAAAAGGCTCCTGTTGAATTCAGTGGGAACTGGTTGGGCAGTGGGGCAGGAAGATTCCTGTGAGGATGTGGAGAAAGGTCTCTAGATAGCTGTCCAAAAATAGTTTTGCTAAACAATTCAAATCAGAAACATTAGAAAACTGTTCATGAGTTCCCTATTGAGGGCCTTTGGTGTCCGACATTTTCCAGTAACACTCAAATGAGGTTCTTGTGGAGTGATCAGTAAACCAGAGGTGTGTGTGTTTATGGGGACAGGGGGTACAGCAATTAAATGAATTATTTATGAATTACTCAGAATATGATTAACACATAAGACTTTCTGTGAATTGAGGGAGCCCTTTGCTAACTGTTGTTGCCTACCAAAGGGAAGTCAGGTAGAGATGCAGATTCGCTCCTGGATCTGTTCATAGGCAAGAGAGCCATTCTGAAAGATACGGTTTTCCACTGTGCAGGACTCACTAAAGTTGTTGTAAATTCCTGAAAAGGAAAGTTCATCCAAACAAGTTCTTCCATTTTTAATCTTCTGAATAAGTCCTCTTAGAATCTCCTTAATAGTCGTGCTCTCATCTTTTCTCTGCATGTCCAGCCAAGCATGTAACCAGGGAACAGCCTCTCTATTATTTTCTTTGTCTGTTTTAGTCTGATTTAGGCCCAGCTGTGACTGATAAACTATGCTGGTTCATGGTCCTGGCTGACTTCCATAGTGCAGAGATTTAAAAGCAAAACAATTTCACTTCAGTGTAATCGGTTATTTCAGGATCTCCCATAGGTCCAGAGCCCTTCCTGGATATGCTAGTCAGCTGCCAAACACTGACTTGTCCCAGCAACCACCCACCCCTTTGAGCAACCTCTCTTCTACACCAGCCATGCCTGACACATTTTATGCTATTCCGTGTCCTAACCTGCCAGTGCTTGGGGCAGGGTTTATTGACCAAAAGCTTATTGTTATAAGCAATTTATTTGCACACAATGACACACATGGAGCAGAACAAAACTTGACAGCGGAGGAAACTGAAGGAGTGCAGGGGTGTGGAGATCCAAGGGTTTGTGGAAGGCAGACTGAAAAGGAGCAGAATATGACTTAGGAGGTGCAGAGGAATAGGGGTGACAGATGGAAAATGTGAAAGGTGCAGTATTGTAAAGGGAAAGGGAGTGAAAATGTGGGGGCAGGTAAATATAGACTGGAAGCAGGACACTGTCAGGGAGGGGGATGTGAGTAAAGAAGAAGACTGGGTGGGCTGGAGAGGAAGACAGGAAGGGAGACGGAGTAGTGATAAAGGAGAGGTAGAATGGCAGCTCCCCCTTTGCAGGGATTAGCAGGGGCGAAGGAGTGCCCTCCAAGAAGCCAGAGGGGTAACATGTTTTTGCATGTGTGTATCACCTTGAGTTTTGACCCTGAAATGTTCACACACTCACACACTGAGGGGGTGGTCCACTTAAAGTCTGGGGGTAGAATGGGAGGAGGGGGGCTTTAATTAGACAATAATGTATGTTAGTGTGCCTTGTCTACATTAGACTTCAAATATGTTAGCTAACACATGCTAGCATCACACCTTAAATCCTAGTCTAGACAAGGCCAAAATGGCCCCATGGGGCTCCCTGGTTAATGTCCCATCATTTCCACATTCAGTGTGCTCAGTTTTACAAGCTAGGATGGCTATTCTAATTGCGGGTACTGTGAACTCTCCCTGGGGGAGCAAAATACGTAACATCCTCCCCAAAATGGATGAAAAGGCCACTTCATCTGGAACCTCAATTTTATGTTAAGGCAGCCTCACAAAATTCTACTTCTACATCTCAAGGACAAGTACAGGCTAGTAAAATATCATTAATGGCTTTTTTTTTTTATCACAAGGGTGGACAAGTCAGTTTTGTGCCTGGGCCAGTAAGGACAAGTGTGCAAGGCTTTGTTTAGGGTTCCAGTTCCCATGTATGTAGGAGGACAAGGTAACAATAGCACAGTTAGTGATGCTGAGGCCAGAGCAGGATCCTAAATGACTTGGAGTCAGGCTTCCCCCCCCCCCCCACCTTTGCCCACTGACTGCAAGTAACTAATTCTGTGTGACAGACTTGTAGAGCAGTGTAAGAAACAGCACACTGCGGGAAGGAGAGTCTGATGGCATGGGTGCTATATGCCTCAGGAGAAGGGGGAGAGGCTGATTGTGCGAGAAGCTAGCTGGAGCTTGAACAAGGAGTGAAATGGCTTAGAAACCTCTTCATCGGCTTTGTCTCGTTTTGTTCCAGGCCTATCATGACTGTGAGATTCAGTCTCTGAAGGAGTAGGTACTCTTTGTTGCCATGACGACAGGCGACTGCTGCCACCTACCTGGCTCATTGTGTGACTGTCCAGGAAGTGCTGCTTTGTCTAAGTCAGTGGAGGACTCCGACATCGGGCAACCACAGTATGTCACCCAAGTGACTGCAAAAGATGGCCGGCTGCTCTCAACAGTGATCAAAGCACTGGGAGCACAAAGGTAAAGGAACATTGCTCACTGCTTGCGCTGGGCTGCATCAGCCTTTTGCTCTTCGCTATTACTAGATCCCAGCCCATTTGCCCAGGAGCTTCATGGTAAACTAACATTGGAGATGATATCTGTTTAGCCAGACCTGTCCAGGAAATAGACCCTAAAATGGAACCAAATACTAATCAAATACATACAATTAATTAGGCTCTCAAATGTCCATTGCATCCTAAGCACACTACCTAGCACTGACCAAGCCTAGGCCCTGTGTGCTACAACTGGCATCAGCTGGGGCTGCAGTGAAGGTGAGACATCCACCACCAAAAAAGCCAGGGACTAGGCTTACTGTCATGATGATTTAAGCACCAAAGACATAAGACAAAATACAATCCTTGCTCCAACAAGCTTGTGATGTAAAAAGTGCACATGCCGACTATGCAATGCCCTTTCTCCCCAGCATACTGGAACAGCAGGGCACTTATATTTGAAGAAATCATGGTGTCCAAATATAACTAGTGTAGGATTCTTGTATATTTGAATATCCCAGCTACTCACAAAAATGGGCAGGCAGAACAGAGGGTCGGTATGATGTGCCTGGGAGTCATAGAGGGTGATGTGTGTCAGTTGAGTCCCTTCATGTGTCTGGATAGAATCTAACCAAGCTAGTAAAATTTAAAGCTGTATCTTTATAGAGCATTTGCCAAATTTTTTTTCCACATCTGACTTCCAGTTTTGTCCTCTGCCGACTAGACTGTGTCTTAGTAGACCTCCAGGATTGTTGATTCAGCAAGCAAATGGCAGCGAAATGTGCTGAAACTTTTTTGGTTTAAAAAAAGCTCAGATAAGCTGGGCAGTCCCCCTCTGCAGAGAACACTGGCCTCACATTCAACTCAGCTAGTGAGTTGGTCAGAGAACTTCGTTTCAAATCCTCCCTGAGTGTCAGTTCTTCTATTCCATTTCAAATCTATCCATAAACTACAAATAAAGAATTGATGAAGTGTGGAAAATGGTGACTCTATGAATATGTGGAAGGAAGAGCTAGACACAGACATTGACAAAGGCAAAACCGAATGCTTTGTCTAACAAACCTGGAGCAGAATGGTGGAAGTGAGACTTGAATTTCTTTTCTTGGGGACTGCAATGGGAGTTCATGTTCCTCTCTGCAAACAGACCATCTGGGTTTTATGGGCCGGGATATAGGAAGTCTGGCCTAATAGTCAGAGAAGGAATAAGCTCTAGTGGGCAGAACAGGCGTCCAGGGTGGGGAAGGAAGTCAAAGGTCAGCATCAGAGTCAACTGCCAGTTGTCAAAAGCCAGAGTCAGAATCAGGAATCGAAGCTGAGGGTCAGAGCCAAAGTCAGATGCCAAATGTCAGAGCCAAGGGTCAAGCTGGAGTTGGAGCCAGGACTGGTCAATGAGGATTGGAGGTGAGGCAGGGAGGAGCCAGGAACAGGAAGAGAGGCAAGAATCAAGCATGGAGCAGGAGCACAGTGGGAACAGGAACGAAGGTTGGGTAAGGCAGGAGCAGAGCAGGAACAGGATTGGGTGCAGGAAGCAGGCACACGCAGGGTCCAGTGCAGCCACAACAGGAAACCACTTTGTTACTTGGACAAACTTCCTATTCCTCCTCCTGGTTTAAATAGCGTAATTGGATCAATCAGTGGAGCCAGGCAGTCCTCCAATCAGAGCTCCCATGGGTGGTGCCTTGACTGGGGCTATTGCCCTAGTAGCTTCTCAACCCACCTAGTAGCCATTGGGCGGAGGCCAGGATGTGACAGTTGTCTGGGGACTCCCAGGCCTGGGTTCAAGATCTGGGACATCACATCACCCCCCTTCTTATGGCAGCAATGGGATGGGCTTTTCAAGATGGTTCTTGTGGAATGTTCTTACAAATTCGGGGGCCTGGACATGTTCAGCAGGCTCCCAGGAACGCCCCTCAGGCCTGTAACCCTCCCAATCAATCAAATGCCACAGCTTATCCTACTTGGTTTTAGAATTGAGGACTTCATGGACGATATACTCTTCATGGTCCTGCACACACATCAGAATGGGGGGTGGCTGGATCCGGTGGGGAAAAGGGTTAGCCACATATGGCTTCAACAGGGATGCATGAAATGCTGGGTGGATTTTGAAGGAACAAGGCAGGTAGAGTTTGAAGGTGACAAGGTTGATCTGTTAGTGGATGGTGGACCAAGGAATTGGGCAGCCCTGATTGAGTTTATGGGATGGTTTGTTGGTATGGAGGAGCTCTGCTGAGTGCCATACTTTATGGCCTACAGTGAAATCGGGGCCTTTTTGTTGCCATTGGTGCTCATATCGCTTGTTGTCCTGTTTGGCTTCCTCAGGTGGGTTTTTAGCTCCCCCTGGGTATGATGGATCAGTTGTACCCAATCTGAAGTGGCTGGAGTAGGGGAGGTTGGGGGTAGTTAAGGATGGAATTGGGGATGGAACATGTAGTTTGCAATAAAAGGGCTTCATCCTGTGGAAGTGTGTTCAGTGTTGTTATATGTGAACTCCGCATAGGATAACAGTGAGGACCAGTCATTCTGATGGCGGTTGCTATAGCTCTGGAGATACTGCTCCAGGATTTGGTTCACCCTTTCTGTCTGGCCATTCGTTTGCGGGTGATAAGATGAAGAAAGACAAGAGTGTACTCCCAGCAATCGGAGGGCCTCCCACCGGAAGCAAGTAATTAACTGAGCAGGTCAGAAATAATGCGCTCAGGGAGTCCAGAAGGCGGATGACCTGGTTTCCCTGTAGCTGGGTGGTCTCCTCGAAGGAAGGTAACCGGGTACAAGGCACAAAGTGGGCCACGTTCATGAGGAGTGTGATAAATGAAGGTGTGTGTGTGTGTGGGGGGGTAGCTCCCTGTTATGGACATCCAGCCAGCCAGTTAGCCATAAAATCCCTCTTAATAGCTGTTCTCTACTTGCTTTACCTATAAAGAGTTAAAAAGTATTACTGCTTTGCATAGGTAAAAGGAAGTGAGTGGGCACCTGACCAAAAGAGCCAATGGGAAGGCTAGAACTTTTTAAAATTGAGAAAAAACTTCCCCTTTGTCTGTCTGTGGTTGTTCTCCTGGGGAGAGGGGGACAGAGCAGCAATACTGTAAGAAGCTTTGGGCCAGGTATGAAAAATCATTTGTATCATACCTAAAAACTACTTATTTAAAACCCAGAGATGTAATTAGATCAGGAAATGTCTAGAAAGACGCGATTAGGTTTATCTTTTTTATTTCTTTATGGCTTGTGGATTCCTCTGTGCTAACCCCCAGTTGCTTTTGTTTTGCTTGTAACCTTTAACCTGCACTTCAAGAAAGCTATTCTTGTATTAATTCTTGTATTTGCTCTTTTTAACTCTATGTATTTATTTATTTTCTTTCTTTCGTTCTTTCTTAATAAAATTTACCTTTTTTAAGAACAGGATTGGAGTTCTGTCTCTTAAGAGGTTTGTGCACATGCTTTTTTTAATTAGCTGGTGGCAACAGCTGATTTCCTTGGGTTTTTTCCCCCAGCTCTTTCCCGGAGGGGGGGTGAAAGGGCTTGAGGGTACCCCACAGGAAGGAATTCCCAAATACGCCTCCCTGGGTTCTCAAAGGGGTTTTGCACTTGGGTGGTGGCAGCATCTACCAATCCAAGGTCAGAGAAAAGCTGTAACCTTGGAAGTTTAATACAAGCCTGGAGTGGCCAGTATTAATTTTTAGAATCCTTGCGGGCCCCCACCTTCTGCACTCGAAGTGCCAGAGTGGGGAATCAGCCTTGACATGGTGGCAGAGCAGTGGGATCATTTTGAACCAGAAGCAAAGACCTCGGGATTTTAAAAGGACACATTTTTCCTTTTGGCAGCCTGCAAAGCCTGAGAGGGTTTTGTTTTTTTCCCTCTTTATTTTCTTTGCTGGCTGAGGGGGAACAGGCATGCAAAGGGTTCAGCCTACTAAGCCAGGGAGCCCAACAAGCAGTTTATTTTTTTTTTCTAGCTTTGTGGCAACAGGGCAGCCCTGTGCATGAGGTTGCGGTCAGGCACCGAAACCCTAGAGCAACCAGTCTTCCGAAAGTGGTACGCCATGGAGAAGACCAACCCAGATCAAGCCCAGACATCCAGCTCCATGACAGAAATGCAGGGAGGGGATGGGGGACCGGGAATTTCCCAGGAGGGAAGGGTCAGCCCTCCCCAACCCAAGATCCCAGTGCCAGGATGGAGGGATGCCCTTAACCCAGGCCGAGTTCTAACTGTGGAAGACAGGAATTTCTTCCTAGAGATGAAGTGCTTGGAGGCTGAAGCGGAGGAGAAGTGCTTGGAAGTGGAGGAAAGGAAAGAGATGAAGTGCTTGGAGGCAGAACTGGAGCTGAAGCGCTTAGAGCTGGAAAAGGTTAAGCTGGGTCAACCAGGTAGCCCTAGCAATCCTCCTCCAGGTACCACTCCCCATTCCAAGAAATTCCCCACATACAAGGTAGGCAATGATGCAAAGGCCGCCTTAGAAAATTTTGAAAGATCCTGCCTTGGGTACAACATCCCTCCAGACCAGTATATGGTGAAGCTGAGGCCACAACTCAGTGGACCCTTAGCAGAGGTGGCAGCTGAAATGCCTAAAGAACACATGAACGAGTACGAACTTTTTAAACAGAAGACCAGAATTAGGATGGGGCTAATACCCGAGCATGCCCGTCGGCGGTTCAGAGCCCTAAGGTGGAAACCAGATGTGACATTTTTCCTGACATGCCTACCATATTGAAAAAATTGGGATGCCTGGATATTGGGAGCAAATGTTAAGTCTCTGGAATATCTGTCTCTCCTAATACAAATGGAGCAGTTCTTAGAGGGTGTTCCTGAGGAAATAGAAAAGTGCATCCTAGATGGGAAGCCCAAAACTGTAATTGAGGGGGGGAGATCGGAGCCAAATGAGTGGAGGTGGTGGAGAAGAAAGCTAGTAGCAATTGGTGCGGATACCAGAAGGGGCAACCCGAAATAACACCCCACCATCAAAGTCAGCCCAAGGCCCCACCTCACAAGGAGGAGCCCTCCACACAGCCAGGAAAACCCCAGATGCCCTCTCGTCCTACCACCCTACTCTCCAACCATCCACCTCACCCCAGCCCACAGTCAGCTGGGCGATGCTTTAAATGTAATGAGCTGGGGCATATGAAGGCCGACTGCAACTCATCACCCCGGGGTCCCACCGAGAGCCTTGCAAATACCCCCAGAGCGAAGGGAAACTGTGAGTGTGGGCGGGAGGAAGATTACTGCGTGGAGAGACACTGGAGCACAAGTATCAGTCCCTGGTGGACCCCAAATTCGTCGACCCAAAGGCCCAAGTGACAGTGCAACCCGTTAAGGCCGTCTTTTAACTTGCCTACAGCCAAGTTGCCTGTCCAGTACAAGGGCTGGTCAGGATTATGGACTTTTGCAGTCTGACGATTATCCCATTCCCATGCTGCTGGGAGAAGACTTAGCCAACCATGCAAGGCTAACGAAAAGGGTGGGGATGGTCTCCCGCAGCCAGGCTAAACAGGCCTCCACACATAACCCCATTCCTGAGCCTCCTACCAGAACCCACTCTGTGTCCCCTGATACCACAGGCCCGGGGACCCAGCCAGAGGTGGTGGAACCAGACCCCAGACCAAAGACTGTGGGAGCAGTTGTAGATCCAGTTCCTGGAACCCAGCCAGAACTAGCCCAAGGATCAACTGGCAGAGCAGTCAGCACCAGAGCCCATGCTTGCAACCCCACCCAGTCAGGGAAGCCAGCACCAAAGGGCGCCACAGAACCTGCACCGGCAGCAGCAGCAGCTAAACCGGCACGAGAAGCTCAACCAGAGCCTGAAATACAACCTAGTGCACCAGCGGAAAGCAGTTCACAATCGATGGAAACACCCCCATCACCTGCATTGCTTCCAGTGGGTCCAAGTCCACAACCCAGCGAGGAACTAATGTCTCCAGCATCAAGGGAGCAGTTCCAGGCAGAGCAGGAAGCAGATGAAAGCCTCAATGGAGCTTGGACGGTGGCATGGAGTGACCCACTGCCTCTCAGCTCTTCCGATAGGTCCAGGTTTGTTGTAGAAGGAGGACTCTTATACAAAGTAACCCTTTCTGGTGGGTACAAGGAGGACTGGCATCCTTAGAGACAGTTGGTAGTTCCAACTAAGTATAGGGAAACGCTCTTGCGCTTAGCCCACGATCACCCTAGTGGCCATGCTGGGGTGAACAGGACCAAAGACCATTTGGGCAAGGACGTTTCTACCTATGTCTGGTCTTGTAAGGTGTGGAAAAGCCAAGACCAGGTCACGGCCCCTCTCCAGCCACTCCCCATAATTGAGGTTCCATTTCAGCGTGTAACTGTGAATATTCTGGGTCCTTTCCCTAAGAAAACACCCAGAGGAAAGCTTACATACTGACCTTCATGAATTTTGCCACCCGATGGCTGGAAACAGTAGCTCTAAGCAATACCAGGGCTAAAAGCATGAGCCAGGCATTGGCAGACATTTTTGCCAGGATAGATTGGCCCTCAGACATCCTTACGGATTCGGGAACTAACTTCCTGGCAGGGACCATGAAATGTCTTTGGGAAGCTCATGGGGTGAACCACTTGGTTGCCACCCCTTACCACCATCAAACAAATGGCCTAGTGCAGAAGTTTAATGGGACTTTGGGGGCCATGATACATAAATTCATGAATAAGCACGCCAATGATCGGGACCTAGTGTTGCAGCAGTTGCTCTTTGCCTACAGGGCTGTACCACATCCCAGTTTGGGATTTTCACCCTTTGAACTCGTTTATGGCCACAAAATTAAGGGGCCATTACAGTTGGTGAAGCAGCAATTTGGGGGGTGGGGGGGTTTTACATCTTAGAATCATAGAAGATTAGGGTTGGAAGAGACCTCAGGAGGTCATCTAGTCCAACCACCTGCTCAGAGCAGGACCAACACCAACGAAATCATTCTTCTCCAGAAACTAACATTTTGGACTTTGTAACCAACCTGCAAAACACCCTCAAGGACTCTCCAGCCCTTGCTCAAGAAAACCTACAGGATGCTTAACAAGAGCAAAAGGCCTGGTATGATAAACGTGCCAGAGAGCACCCAGATATGTAAGTAGATCAGGAAATGTCTAGGAAGAAGCGATTAGGTTTATCTTTTTTATTTCTTTATGGCTTGTGGATTCCTCTGTGCTAACCCCAGGTGCTTTTGTTTTGCTTGTAACCTTTAAGCTGCACCTCAAGAAAGCTATTCTTGATGCTTAATTCTTGTATTTGCTCTTTTAAAATCTAGCAATAGCCTGAGTTTTCCAATGTATTGTCTTTCTTTCTTTCTTTCTTTCTTTCTTTCTTTCTTTCTTTCTTTCTTTCTTTCTTTCTTTCTTTCTGTCTTTCTTTTTCTTTCTGTCTTTCTTTCTGTCTTTCTGTCTTTCTGTCTTTCTTTCTTTCTTTTTAAATAAAATTTGCCTTTTTTAAGAACAGGATTGGAGTTCTGTCTCTTAAGAGGTTTGTGCACGTGTTTTTAATTAGCTGGTGGCAACAGCTGACTTCCTTTTTTTTTTTTTCTCCCCTCAGCTCTTCTCCAGAGCGGGGGTGAAAGGGCTTGAGGGTACCCAACAGGAAGGAATTCCCAAGTGCATCTTTCTGGGTTCTCAAAGGGGTTTTGCACTTGGGTGGTGGCAGCATCTACCCATCTAAGATCAGAGAAAAACTGTAACCTTAAAATTTTAATACAAGCCTGGAGTGGCCAGTATTAATTTTTAGAATCCTTGCGGGTCCCCACCTTCTGCACTTGAAGTGCCAGAGTGGGGAATCAGCCTTGACAAGGTGATTGACAATAGTTAAGATGCCTATATTTCTATTGTACTCAGGTAGCTCCACAATTAAGTCTAGTGAGATGGGCAAGGGTTGGGCGAGCCCACAAGGTTTGTTGTGTGGCACCTTAGTGCAGACACGTAAGTCACAGGAGGCTACATATGCTTGTGAGGCCACCAAAAGAAATAGGAGGCCAGGTTGCTACATTTTGGAACAGCCCCACCAAGGGGGAATCGTGGCACATCTGCAGGGCTGCCACACGGGGACTGCCAGGGGGAACATATATGTGTCCCTTCACAAAGGTCAGTCTGTCTTGGATCTCATGCACTTCCTGGTCGATGGCTTCTTGATCGTTGAGGGAAGTCCCCTTGGCAGAGGCTGAGCAGATTAGGACAAACTGGTCCGGGAGCATTGTCACACTGAGGAAGTTATGGGACTTTAGGATGTAGGAGATCTCTTGGTTGGGTTTCTTCTGGTCAGCATAGTACTCCACTTTTTGGGACAGGGCATCTGCTTTGCCATTCCTACCACCTGCATGATAGGAGATTGTAAAATTAAAATGGAAGAAGAACAGGACCCATCGGAGCTGTCTGTGATTGAGGGCTTTGACTTTCTATAAATATTCCAAATTCTTATAGTCTGTGTATACTTGGACCGGCTGTCGGGCCCCTTCAAGGTAGTGTCGCCATTCCTTGAAAGCTGGCTTGATAGCCATGAGTTCATTGTCTAGGATTTCATAGTTTTGCTTGGCGGGAGTGAGCTTTCTAGAATAAACAGCATGCGGATGCATCACTTGCTGGCACCCATGCCTCTGGGAGAACACTGCTCCAGTTGCTACATTAAAAGAGTCCACTTCCACAATGAAGGCTTGTGTAGTATCAGGGTGGGCTAGTAAATGCAAGTTTTAGGTGCTCGAAGGCACATTGGGCCTCCAGAGTCCAACTGAACTGAATGTTCTTATGGAGTAAAGTGGTCAGAGGGGCAGTCTGCTCTGAGAATTTCAAGATGAACCAGCGGTAGAAATTCATGAAGGTCCAGGAAACGCTGAACTTTGTGGGTGTTCCGAGGTGCTGCCTTTACCTTTTCTGGATCAATTTTAACTCCTTCCAGGGACAGGATTAATCCCAAGAAGTCAGTAGAAACACAGTTGAAGGCACATTTTTCCAACTTGGCATACAATCCATGTTGGCGAAGCCTCTCCAAGATGGTGTGAACATGAGTTGTATGCTGTTTGGAACGGTCTGAAAAAATAAGTGTATCATCAGGATACATTACTACGTATTGATCTAGGATGTCCCAGAATACCTCATTAATGAAGTACTAGAACGTAGAGGGGGCATTTGTCAGCCCAATGGCATCACCAAATATTCAAAATGGCCATAGCGGGTCCAAAAGATGGTCGTCTACTCGTCTCCATGCCTAATGCGCACAAGGTTATATGCGCCCCGAAGGTCTAGTTTTGTGAATATTCAAGCAGGTACCGATTTCTCACTGTTATCTGGTTCAAGGCCTGGTAATCTACACAGAGATGGAGGCTGCCATCTTTCTTCTTCATCAAGAGAAAAGGCACCCCAGCAGGTGAGGTGGATTTATGGATGAAACCCTTGGCCAAATTCTCCTGGAGGTATGCATATAAGGTTGCTAGCTCAGGTTCAGACATGGCATAAAGCCGGCCAAATGGGACTGGTTCTCCAGGCTGTAAGTTTATAGGACAATCGTAGTCCCGATGGGGAGGTAGGGATTCTTCATACATTAGCAAAATCACTGTATTTGGTGGGGAGTTAATCAAGGATTCCACCTCCTATCTCTGTAGGCCAATCACTA
The DNA here is from genome assembly GCF_028017835.1 of Emys orbicularis. Lineage (NCBI taxonomy): Eukaryota > Metazoa > Chordata > Testudines > Emydidae > Emys > Emys orbicularis. Next base: position 2,408,767 of record NC_088706.1, on the reverse strand, counting down.
CCTCCCGTGGGGCCTGGGTGTCTTCTGGGTGTTTCCCATCCATCAGATCCCAGCAGTGCTGTTGAGAGAACTTTGAGGAAAGAGAGACTCATGACTCCTGCAAGGGAATGAGGGGATTGTGATGGATTAGCCAGGCGATACCCAGAATCGGGGGAAATGTGGGGAGCGTGTTACACCAAATTGCAGCGTCTCTTGATGCCCCCAGATTGTGACCTTCAGGGGGATGGTTTCAGTGACTACAGGCCCTGAGGATATTGGGGGCCCCATCAATGGTTTCTATCAGGCCCTGGACAGACTTGGACTATAAGGGTCTGGTCTGGTCTGTTGTCTCGTCCATAAAGTTTTCTGCGGTGCCTGAATTGATGAGGGCCTTATGCACAGGGAGTTGCCAAGTCTGGTGCAGGATTCTTAGCCTAGCAGGCACTTGGAGTTGTGGCCCCACCTGGTGGGATTCGGTTCATGATCCCTTCAGGACTCAGCCTTGGGATTTAGGGTTATATTTTGCCTTTGTGCCCAGCTCAGACCAGGACTGGGTTGGCTTGTTCTCCAGACCCTTTTGAGTCAGCTTTCAGGCCAGGCAGGTGGAGACGAAGTGGCCTGGCTGGCCATAATAGAAGCATAGATTGAGGTGTTGTCCATTGGGTGGAGGCCAGGATGTGGCAGCTGTCTGGGGACTCCCAAGCCTGGAGGTTTCATCAGGGTTAAGTTGCCAGCGGGCAGAGTCTATCTGCATCTGCTTGGCGTGCTGAATAGTGTGGTGGTTGTAGCAGGTGCATGCAGGGTAAGTGGAAACTCTCACTTCTCTTCTCACGCCTTTCCCACAACTGGTTGTCAAATTATATAGTCAGCTCTATAAAGGTGTCCAGGCCTGCTGGGGTTTCCACTGGGGCCAGAGTGTCCTTGAGCTCCTCACTCAGACCCCATTGGAAGTGGAATAGGTGGGCCACCTCATTCCACTCTGTGTCCGATGCCAGTTGGCAAAAGTGGGCTGCATATGCGGGCAGCAGTACCCTGCCTCTGCTGGGCAGCCTCAGCCATTCGAGCATGTTGGGGGTCAACAGTGCCTGTAGGAAGGTGTCCGAACTGGTTAGTACTGGACTAATGCCCTTTAATAGTGGGGAGGTCCAGTCCAGTGCCTCCCCCGTTAGCAGGCTGACTACCAGGCCTACCTTGGCCTGGTCGGAAGAGTACATTTGCGGCTAATGTCGGAACTGGAGGTGACATTGATTTATAAACCCTTGGAACTTTCCATGGTGCCCACTGAAATGTTCTAGCAATGGAGTCACAGGCCCTTGTGTGAGGGGTGGCACAGCAAGTGGGACCCCGAGGTCAGTGTTCTCGGCGTGTAGTTGAAGAGCCTGTTAGTGTAGTGCCTGATTCTCCTCTGTAAACTGAGCAAGATGGGCCTGTGTTGCCTGGTAGTCTGCCTGGATGTGGGGTATCCATTCAGTTCTCCAGTTCCCTTTGTGGAGAAAGAGTGAGCCTTGCTGATTCCATTCTGCTGGGCCCTCCCTAAGAAGCAGTCTGAGCAAGCTGTTATGGACTGGGATTCAGGCAGTGTGGCCTAGTAGAGCAGGAGACAGGTCTAATGGGTGGAGCAGACATACAGGGTGGGGTAGGAAGCCAAGCAGCACCAGAGTCAACTGCAAGTTTCTAGAGCCAGGGGTCAAGCCAGAATCAGAACCAGGAATCGAAGCTGAAGGTCAAAGCAGATGTCAGATGCTAACTGCCAGAGCCAAGGATCAAACTGGATGGGAGTCGGGGTCAGAAGTTGGAGGCCAGGCTGGAGCCAGGACTGTATTGGAGGTGAAGCATAAGGGCAGGAAGAGAGGCAAGGATCAAGCACTGAGCAGGAGTACAGTGGGAACAGGAGTGAAGGCCGGGGTAAGACAGGAGCCAGGAGCAGAGCAGGAACAGGATTGGGTGCAGGAAGCAGGCACAAGCAGGGTCCAATGCAGCCACAACAGGAAACCAGCTTGTTGGTGGGACAAACTTCCTGTTCTTCCTCCTGATTTAAATAGCATAGCTGGACCAATTGGTGGAGCTAGGCAATCCTCCAATCAGAGCTCCCATGGCTCGTGTCTTGGCTGGTGCTATAGCCCTAGCTTCTGAGCCCATCCAGTTTCAGTAGCCATTGGGTGGATGCCAGGATGTGGCAGCTGACTGGGAACTCCCAAGCCTGGATTCAAGACTTGGGACATCCTACTGGGTGGGAAACAGCTCATGCCTTTAAATTAGGTGGGGGAATGAGGATCAATTAAGCAAACTCTGTCTGGAATTCCAGAGCATAAAAATGCAATAGTATCTGTAAACTGTGCTGCTTTTAGGGTTCTTGGTGTGAGGGTGTCTATATGGCTGTAATGGAATCCTACTCAGGCATCACTATTTCAAATCTCTGCATTTTCACAACTACTTAAGGTTAGGGTGACCAGACAGCAAGTGTGAAAAATCGGGACGGGGGTAGAGGGTAATAGGACTCTATATAAGACAAAGTCCCAAATATCGGGACTGTCCCTATAAAATCGGGACATCTGGTCACCTAACTTAAGGTGTTGGTGAAGTCAAACAGAGCCATGTGGCTGAACCTGATTGTGAACATGGCCAAACCAAGAGCAAAGTAACCGCAGAACCAAGTGAAATACAGTAGAACCTCCAAGATACCAACACCAGAGTTTCAGACTGACCGGTCAACTGGACACCATGGGGAACCAGAAATAAGCTATCAGGCAGCAATGGAGACCAAAAAAACCCCCCAAAACCCCACAAACAAACCAGCAAATACAGTATTGTACGGTGCCTGTATTGCATTTTAAAGGTAGGCTCATCTGGACTGCCTGTCCCCATCCCCACTCCCTACTTACCATGGGTTGGGGCAGCCACTTACAGGTAGGAGATGGTGAATGCTGTTTTCCCCTCTCCCTCCCCCTTGGCTGGGAGGGGAACAAGCTTGCAAGCTCAGAGTCTGGGAAAGAAACTTTCCGAGCTGCTACTGAAACATGGCCTGGAGTATAAGCTGCTGGAGCCGGAGCCAGAGTTCCTGCCTGCACACTGCACTCTGGAGGAGCAGCTCAGTTTTAAAGGACCAGGTGCCTCACTCATCAACTTTGCAGCCAGGGGGCTAGAACCAGCTGTCTGTCCCCACCCCCACTCACCAGGCAGCCACTGCAGAACTCTGAGCCCTTGCTCCGAGCAGTCTGCCCTGAGGAGCATCCCATAACAGCTTGTTCAGAGTTACGAACAACGTCCATTCCCGAGGTGTCCGTAACTCTGAGGTTCTACTGTACTTAGTACTGCTGCTTGATTTATTTGGCTCAGATAAGTATGTGAAATGGAAGAGTTGTTGAAAGCAAAATAGGAAGAGAGGGAAGGAACAATACTACTGATACTGTAGACTGTGTCCTGCCACAGTAACTGACCTCAAGATCTCATGAAACCAAACAATACCAGGAACAGCGTGACTGATCTTAAACCCGTGAGAGACAGAGAGACAGGGGCTAGGTCAGGGTTGGAATCTCTCCACAAAATGGAGTCACATTTGAAATATTTCCTTTGTAGTTCCAGCAACATTTTGCCTTTTTATTTTGAAAGCTTTTCAGATGTTATCCACTGGATTGCTTATTGGTAGCCAAGGTTATATTAGGACACTGGAAATCTGAGACTTCTCAAACAGGAAGAGAGTAGATAAAATATCTCACAGATGCAGTTCTTAGCAAATAACAGAGAAGCATGAGAATATTTGAGATTTGGGGTGTGGTTTTTTGTTTTGTTTTTTTGTTTTTTACTACCTCAGTTGTTAATGCTGCGCATAGTTTATCTGAGCCATATTTATATAGCACCATAACTGGACTTGGTGCTTGACTGAAATAAGACGCTGCCCCATGCCCTGAAGAATTGCACTGCAGATCAAAAGAAAGGAGCAGAAGTAGGGAGAGCCAAGATACTTTTATGTTTTGCATGAGGCTTCTAAGCTATGGTGTTCTGTTTTCTTCATCCAAGGCCTGGCTAGGGCAAGCAAAGAGGAGTAGCTGGCCCAGGAACGGAGTCAAGCAGTGTCAAGTGGGATTTGAAAGCGAGTGAGGGTTTGTGGCACACTGGCAGAGGGTTCCAGAAGCAGGAGGCAGAAGGAGGTGAGAGTATGGGGAGTAGATGGAGCAAGGAAGTGAGAATGGGCAGAATACAATGGGGGGATGTGTATACTATGGAACGTTCAGTGCCCCAGGGAGCTCTGAACTTGACGTGGAAGGTGACGGGTTGGTGAAGTGATGCCAGGGTGTGGCAATGTGGTCAGAGTTGCAGGGAAGCAGGGTCACTGCACATGACCGTTGCATGGCATGAAGACTGGATAGTCATCAAGGCCCGAGAGGAGCAGCTGATGGTAGTCCCAATGAGCGAACTATGGCATGAGCCAGGGCTTAGCAGTATGGGGGAAGGGAGACGTCCTTCAGTGCTAGCACAGACTGGGTAGGATAGAGCTGCACCTCCTCAGTTCTACCCACTGGCAGCAGTGGGAGAGTGGTGCTGAACCTCCCCAATCCCTGCTAGTGTCAGTCAAAGGCCCTGACCTACCCTCTCTCTAGCAGAGAAGCTGGGTGCAGGGTGGCACCCGCTGCTTCCTGCTCTCCCCACTCCCTGTCCCAGCTCCTGCCTATCTTGGGTGTTTTACTACACCCAGTATCTAATTTGCATATTAATTCAAGTTCAGCAGTTTCTCATTGGAGTCTGTTTTTGAAGCTTTTCTGTTGCAAAATTGCCACCTGTAGGTCTGTTACTGAGTGGCCAGAGAGGTTGAAGTGTTCTCCTACTGGTTTTTGAATGTTATGATTCCTGATGTCAGATTTGTGTCCATTTATTCTTTTGCGTAGAGACTGTCTGGACAAATGCTCAAATAAATTTGTTAGTCTCTAAGGTGCCACAAGTACTCGTGGTTTTTTTGCAACAGAAAAGCTTCAAAAACAGACTCTAACGAGAAACTGCTGAACTTGAAATAATATGCAAATTAGACACTATCAATTTATTCTTGAATAGAGACTGGGAATGGCTGAGCCATTACACACATTGAATCTATTTCCCCATGTTAAGTATTCTCACACCTCTTGTCAAACTGTCTGGAATGGGCTATCTTGATTATCACTACAAAAGTTTTTTTCTCTTAATTAATTAGCCTCTTAGAGTTGGTAGGACAACTCCCACCTTTTCATGTTCTCTGTATGTGTATATATATCTCCTCACTATATGTTCCATTCAATGCATCCGATGAAGTGGGCTGTAGCCCTCGAAAGCTTATGGTCAAATAAATTGGTTAGCCTCTAAGGGTATGTCTACACTACGAGAGTAGTTCGATTTTACTTAAATCGAATTAGTGGAACCGATATTACAAAGTTGAACGTGTGTATCCACACTAAGAACAGTAATTCGACTTTGTGAGTCCACACTAACGGGGCAAGCGTCAACATTGGAAGCGGTGCACTGTGGGCAGCTATCCCACAGTTCCCGCAGTCCCCGCTGCCCATTGGAATTCTGGGTCGAGCCCCCAATGCCTGCTGGGGAAAAAAATGTGTCGAGGGTGGTTTTGGGTAACTGTCGTCATTCAACCGTCACTCCCGCCCTCCCTCCCTGAAAGCGCCGGCGGGCAATCAGTTCGCGCACTTTTCTGGTGAGTGACAGCGCGGACGCCACAGCACTGCGAGCATGGAGCCCGCTGCGACCATCGCTGCAGTTATGGCCGTTGTCAACACCTCGCACCTTATCATCCACCTTTTTCAGAGGCAGATGCTGAGAAATCAGGCGAGGAGGCTATGGCAGCGCGGTGAGGACATTAAGTCTGAGAGTGGCACAGACCTCTCGCAAAGCACGGGACCCCGCGCCGTGGACATCATGGTGGCAATGGGTCATGTTGATGCTGTGGAACAGTGATTCTGGGCCCGGGAAACAAGCACGGTCTGGTGGGACCGCATAGTGCTGCAGGTCTGGGATGAATCACAGTGGCTGCGAAACTTTCGCATGCGTAAGGGAACTTTCCTTGAACTTTGTGAGTTGCTGTCCCCTGCCCTGAAGCGCAAGGACACCCGGATGCAAGCAGCCCTGACTGTCCAGAAGCGAGTGGCCATAGCCCTCTGGAAGCTTGCAACGCCAGACAGCTACCGGTCAGTCGCGAACCACTTTGGCGTGGGCAAATCTACCGTGGGGGTTGCTGTGATGCAAGTAGCCAACGCAATCGTTGAGTTACTGCTCTCAAAGGTAGTGACCCTGGGAAACGTGCAGGTCATCATAGATGGCTTCGCCGCGATGGGATTCCCAAACTGCGGTGGGGCTATAGATGGAACTCACATCCCTATCCTGGGACCGGAGCACCAGGCCAGCCAGTACATTAACAGAAAGGGCTACTTTTCAATGGTGCTGCAAGCACTGGTGGACCATAGGGGACGTTTTACCAACATCAACGTCGGATGGCCGGGCAAGGTTCATGACGCTCGTGTTTTCAGGAACTCTGGTCTGTTTAGACGGCTGCAGGAAGGTATTTACTTTCCAGACCACAAAATAACTGTTGGGGATGTGGAGATGCCTATAGTGATCCTCGGGGACCCAGCCTACCTGCTAATGCCCTGGCTCATGAAACCCTATACAGGCGCCCTGGACAGTGAAAAAGAACTCTTCAACTACCGGCTGAGCAAGTGCAGAATGGTGGTGGAGTGTGCTTTTGGACGTCTCAAGGGGAGATGGAGAAGCTTACTGACTCGCTCTGATCTCAGCTAAACCAATATCCCCATTGTTATTGCAGCTTGCTGTGTGCTCCACAATCTCTGTGAGAGCAAGGGGGAGACGTTTATGGCGGGGTGGGAGGTTGAGGCACATCGCCTGGCTGCTGATTACGCCCAGCCAGACAGCCGGGCGATTAGAAGAGCCCAGCGGGACGCGCTGTGCATCCGGGAGGCTTTGAAAGCTAGGTTCCACAGTGAGCAGGGTAACCTGTGACTATTAAGTTTGTTTAAAGAGAAGCTGAACCTGTCCCCGTTTCTTTACCCACTTAATGTTGACTATCGTCTCCAGTTACATACCCTGTTCACCCCGTTCCCCCCCTTCCAACACACCTTTAAAATAAAATAAATGGAACTTTGTTCATTAACACCATTTTCTTTATTAAGGGTTTCGTGGTAAAGGGTTGAAACTGGGACGCAGACTGTGGTGGGGAGCGGGTGTAGTGATGGAAAGGACGCTTCTAAACTTGAGGAATGACAGGCTCCTGCTCCTAGAGCAGTCCGCAGTGGTGGACTGGTTGTTTCAACGGAGCCTGCCACCCCTCCTTTTCGGGACTCTGTGTGTGGGGGCTATGTGACTTTGTGGCCGGGGAGGACGGTTACAGATCCCCTGCTGCGTGGCTCTGTCATCCAGGCTAAGGACCGCTGCATAAGATCTGTAACCGCCCTCCCCCGCCACAAACTCACATAGCCCCCCCACAGAGAACATGAAAACCACCTCCCAGACTGACCAGGGTGCCTAGTGACTGCAATGTGTGTGTGACCTGCTGCTGAACCTGCCCCCGTGTCTGTACCCTGGTAAAGGTGACTGTGCTCTCCAATTACCAACCCCCTTTCCCCCCTTCAAACACACTCTCCTCTAAAATAACCTGATGGAAACAGTAATTAACAGAAACGTATTTTTTTATTAACAACTACACGGTTAGGGGATGACACTGGGACGGGGGCTTGGGTGAGGTACTTTTGGAGTGAAGGAAAGGACTTATCAAAACTTTGGGAATGAGAGCCGTCTGGTACTTGAGCAGTCTGCAGGGGTGGAGTGACTGTTTTCACGGCCCCTGCTGCCCCTCCTTCTTGGGACTTTGGCTGAGAGGGGGATGGGACTTTGTGGCGGGGGAGGGCGGTTAGAGATAGACTGCAGCGGGGCTCTGTCCTCCTGCCTCTGGTCCTGCAGAACATCTACAATGCGCCGGAGCGTGTCCATTTGCTCCCTCATTAGTCCAAGCAGTGTTTGAGTCGCCTGCTGGTCTTCCTGCCACCACCTGTCCTCCCGTTCGCTGTGTGATCGCTGGTATTGCAACATGTTCTCCCTCCACTGGGTCTGCTGTGCCGCCTCGGCTCGGGAGCAGCCCATAAGTTCGGAGAACATCTCGTCCCGTGTCCTTCTCTTTCGGCACCTAATCTGCACCAGCCTCTGGGAGGGGGATGCCGGGGTAGGTCGGGAGACACTCGCAGCTGTGGGATGGGAAAAAGGGAGTGAATTCCTCACAAAGATACATTTTTGTGAACAATGAACATAGTCTTTCTCTGTGAACAAGACCATGCACAGCACCTATTACATGCGCACTCAGGACAAGGTCGAATTTTCGGCTTTCCCATTCAGTGCCTGGGGTCTTGGAGTACAGATCACACAAGCAGGGCAGGACAGCGGAATTCGGCTAGCAGGCGGACATGGTAAGCCGTAGACTTTTGGCTGCTGAAAGCTTAATTTATAGCAGTGCCCTCCTTTCACGTTCAAAGCAATGCCCCTAGCATTGGCCAGTTCCTGCTGCCGGCAATCCGGCCAGCATGAACTCTGCCCCTGTCCCACCCCCCTCGCGGCTGTCCCCGGGAAAGATCCCTGTATGCTGCCCCTGTCCCGCCTCCACCGCGTGGCTGTAAACCACCGGTTACAGTTATGTAAAGGAACAGGCAATCAGTCCCAATACTAACATTCCCCTAATTTAAAGCAGGTCACCATGAGTGATATCACTCTGATGAGGATCTCGGACACAGAGAAAGACCACATGCTGCATGAATGCCAGCAAAAACCAGGGCCGTATGCGGCCATGCTGTGCGAGGCACTGATCCCGGAGTACTTGCTGCTAGCCTGGCGCGGAAAAGTTTCCTACCATGGAGGACGCAATAAGGCCGCTTGCCCCAGGAACCTAATGCAAAGGCTTTCAAATTACCTCCAGGAGAGCTTCGTGCAGATGTCCCAGGAGGATTTCTGCTCTATCCCCGGACATTTTGAGATACTTTTGCAGTAGTTGCACTGGCAAGGACTAAAAAGTTAAGCGCCTAGGGCAAAGTAATCATGAAAAACCCATTGTTAATATTCCATTCCTGTTCTGATCAAAATAAATGTTTACATGTTTAAAACACTTACCGACTGATCCTTCCCCTAATTCAGGGTCAGGGTTAACGCCTTGGGAGGGTTGGTAAGGGATCTCCGTGAGGGTGATGAAGAGATCCTGGCTGTCGGGGAAATCAGCGTTGTATGCGCTGTCGACTGCCTCGTCCTCCTCATCTCCTTCCTCATCTTCCCCGTCCACGAACATCTCCGAGGAAGCGGCCGTCGACAATACCCCATCGTCAGAGTCCACGGTCAGTGGCGGGGTAGTGGTGGCGGCCGCACCTAGAATGGAATGCAGTGCCTCGTAGAAACGGCATGTCTGGGGCTGGGATCCGGAGCGTCCGTTTGCCGCTTTGGTCTTCTGGTAGCCTTATCTCAGGTCCTTGATTTTCACGCGCCACTGCGTTGCATCCCGGCTGTATCCTCTCTCCGTCATGGCTTTGGAGATCTTCTCGTAGATCTTCGCATTCCGTTTTTTCGATCGCAGCTCCGAAAGCACGGACTCATCGCCCCACACAGTGATCAGATCCAAGACTTCCCGATCAGTCCATGCTGGGGCCCTCTTTCTATTCTGCGATTGCATGGTCACCTCTGCTGGAGAGCTCTGCATCGTTGCCAGTGCTGCTGAGCTCGCCACGATGTCCAAACAGGAAATGAGATTCAAACTGGCCAGACAGGAAAAGGAATTCAAATTTTCCCGGGGCTTTTCCTGTGTGGCTGGTCAGAGCATCCAAGCTTGGACTGCTGTCCAGAGCGTCAACAGAGTGGTGCACTGTGGGATAGCTCCCGGAGCTATTAGCATCGAATTCTATCCACACCTACCCTAATTCGACATGGCCATGTCAAATTTAGCGCTACTCCCCTCGTCGGGGAGGAGTACAGAAATCGATTTAAAGAGACCTCTATGTCGAACTAAATAGCTTCGTTGTGTGGACAGGTGCAGGGTTAATTCGATTTAACGCTGCTAAATTCGACATAACCTCCTAGTGTAGACCAGGCCTAAGATGCCACAAGTACTCCTGTTCTTTTTGCGGATACAGACTAACACGGCTGCTACTCTGAAAACTTTCCTGAATGGGACTTTCCTGCCACGTTGCCCCGCCCTCTGCTCCTTGGCACTTCCCCCAACATGACCTTTCTGTTGCAGTTTCACTGCAGTGTTTTCCTGATGCTGTGGAGAGGCGCCTGGGGGGATTCCACTATGTCTTTTTCTGTTTCTGGCACACTGTGATCCCTAAAACACTTCTTATATTTACATTGAATTTAAACACTTGGCAATATAACAATTAACACTTAAATGTAAGACTAGATCCACGAGAGGCAGAAAGGGCAACGTAACCAGGCAGTCAGCATGACCAGGCCAGACTCCTTGAAGACAGATTATTTGCATTCTGGAACTGACATTTCACTTCCATGCAATTTAATTTTATGCATTGCATTGATTCATCACTGAAAATGCAAATTCCACCTAAACCGATGTGAATCTTTGAGGCAGAAATTCTCATTTTGCCAGAGTTCTCTGTAGATTTTGTTGTCACAACCCAGTCCTTTGTGCTTCTCTGTCTCTCTTTCTGTATTTGTAAATGCTCTTATGAGCTACTTGGACAGTGACCCTGTGGTGAGCAGCCTTGGACTGTGCTAACCGTGCACAATAACATAATTCCAGAAAGACCCAGGGAAAGGTACCCTCAGGAATATATGAACAGACTGAACTATTTTCATTTCGATCAACAACCCAGGACCATAGCTTGGAAAACTTAAAAGGCCCTGAAAGTATTTGTACTAGTCTTCCAAAGCTTTTCTAGTCCTGGCAGGTCAGAAGATACTTGACCTTTAAAATCAAATCTCTCTGATTACTGTGTTGGCTTCCTCCACACTTGATTCCAATATGTCTGGTTTATGTGAGATTTCAAACCACTAGGGGAATGATTCATGCATTGTATTATTACTAAAGTGCAATCTGTGTGCTAGGCCGGCCTCTATAGACATGTAGGAAGAAATAGCCCCCTAGCCCTGCAGAGCGGATACTATACATGGACAAAGCAACAGAGGGTCCTGTGGCACCTTTAAGACTAACAGAAGTATTGGGAGCATAAGCTTTCGTGGGTAAGAACCTCACTTCTTGCATCTGAAGAAGTGAGGTTCTTACCCACGAAAGCTTATGCTCCCAATACTTTTGTTAGTCTTAAAGGTGCCACAGGACCCTCTGTTGCTTTTTACAGATTCAGACTAACACAGCTACCCCTCTGATACTATACATGGACAGTGTACAAATGGAGGGTAGAGTTGGTTGCAGTGTGGTGGACAGAGAAGCTTAGTATGCCACTAATTTTGCTGGGTGGTCTTTTATTTATTAGCACATGATATGCCTTTTGGGAGCATGATCTGTTTTTATTTCGAATGCAACCTTGGTCTTTAGTTCTAGCTGGTTTTGAGACAGCAGCTGCCAAAATCACATCCGAATGTGAGTAGGTGGGAGGGAGAAAGCAAGTGATAGTCTCAATTATCTGATTTTTAACATTGCGATTTCATGACTTGGATATGCACGATTGCTGTGTATGCCGTAGAGCTGAGACCCTAAGCTCTTTAGTGAAATATTTCTGTTTACTTGAAAATGAAGACTCTGAATCGATCCATAGTATCTTAATCTGGTGCTTTTTAGAAGCCTCCCCAGCAGTACAGGTAGCCATTCTGGACTCTGGTCCACTGTAATTTTTGCTCCCTCATTACGTACTAATGTAGACTAAGATGTAACTCTTAGTAATGCCCTTGCAGTTATTGACATGGCCCACATGCTGTCATTTACTGTGTGTCTTTTTGAAGCTATTTCTGCTGCTGCCACAGCAGTTTGCTTTGAAGAGTCCCCCAATCTCCAGCACAATGCAGCACCTTGTCTAGCATTAGCATGCCCTTGCAGGGCATGGCGGGATGTGTCTCAATGTTCTCTGGACATGGCTGTGCCATTCTTCCCAGTCTGACAGCAATTTCATCCCATTATTTGCCTCTTTCTTTAGTGATGGTCCCATCTGTCGAATCTGCCATGAAGGTGGAAATGGGGAGGGGCTGCTTTCTCCCTGCGACTGCACAGGAACACTGGGGACCGTGCACAAGAGCTGCCTGGAAAAATGGCTCTCCTCCTCCAACACTAGTTACTGTGAGCTCTGCCACACTGAGTTTGTCGTAGAGAGAAGACCAAGGCCCCTCACAGAGGTACCACTTTCCTCCTGCTTGGCTTTTCATATGTTGTTTTCTTTACCTTTGAAGAAAAATGACTGATGTAACAGTTTTTAATTCAGTACTCTGGGGTACCGTCAGGTCCCTTGGGCCCTGCATTCAGCCTGTCTGTAAAGCTGTGTATTTAGCAAAACATGAACCATCTCCTTCCTTCAGTGTTTTTTTAAAAATTGAACCTGCATAGTTTATTTTTAAAAGATGCATAACTTAGTTTGGGCCCTACATATAGATGAAACAGTCTCCCAGAGTCACACGGTGGATCATTCTTAACCAGAGCTTTGTTTTGGACATAGACAATTTGATTATGTCCTTTTAATGCACTATAACCAGCACTGATTAAAAAAATTACTGGGAAATAGTATTTTTTCCTCAATTTTAATAAAACTAATATAATGTGAGGAGTATATATGATGCATTATAAAAATGCCCTGACATAGTAACTTGAGCTGTAAGAAATCTGTGGAAGAGCAGAGTTCATTCCTTTGGTCTGACTGGAAGTTGGCTGAGAGTCAGGTGTATCCCCTAGAGGAGGGTTGGAGAGTAGGGGTTAGGAGGTTAGGATATTTGTTGTTAGCCTCCTTAGAGGCAGACAAAATTGGATGAATGAGGAGGCCAGAGAACTATAAATTTGCCTTTATGATTGAGACTGCAAACAAAAACACTGTGGAAATGCAGAATTGTTGTTTTCATTTGCCCTGTTGTCCATACATAGGTAGAATTCTGTCTTGTTGTATGTGGTGTCCCCTTTATTAACTTAATATTCATGTGTAATGTGGCTTCGAGAAATGTCATTTTTCCTTCCCTATCCTCCCAGTATTTTGACATCTAATATCTCAATGTTGCATTAACGTAGTTCTCTTGCATTTAATTTCCTTGGTGTATCTTGCATGTATGGTGTATGAGGCATGGTATACTTTTGATGCTGTGTGTCATGGACCCAGTCCTTGGTGAGTGACCCTGACACACGTGAAAGCATTTGGTTTGTAGGTCAGAAAGTTCGGTTCCTTCCCCTCTTTAGATAGGTCTGCTCTGGCTGTTTGTAGTGTCACATCTCCTGCTCATCGTAGAGGTCATTCCATACAGGAGAGGAAGATATCTTTGACCAACTGATCTTTCAGACTTATCAAATTACTGTGCAGCTACTATACTATACCTGCTGAAGAGCTTGGGTCTCCTGCTTAGGGTGAGCATATCTAAAACATCATTGAACTTGCAGATGTGTCTCCCCTGGGATGAATAAATAAATTGTGAGTTACAGTGCAAGGGGGCAGTAGCTGAGTTAATCAGAAAACAAGATTTTACTAAATAGGCCTGATGAGGTTTCAAAGCTAAATAGATTTGAAACTTGTTAGAATCACGGGGGTAGAAGGGACCACAAGGGTCATCTAGTCTAACCCCCTGTCAAGATGCAGGATTTGTTGTGTCTAAACCATCCCAGACAGATGACTCCAGCCTCCTTTTGAAAACCTCCAGCAAAGCACCTTCCACAACCTCCCTAGGCAGTCTGTTCCATTGTCCTAACAGTTAGGAAGTTTTTCCTGAGATTTAATCTAAATCTGCTATGCTGAAGTTTGAATCCATTGCCTCTTGTCCTGCCCTCTGTGACAAGAGAGAACAACTTTGCTCCATCTTTTTTATGGCAGCCTTTCAAGTATTTGAAGTTGCTCACCTCTGGATCCTTTCCAATTTCTCCATATCCTTTCTATACATTGGTGACCAAAACTGGACGCATACTCAATTGCATTTGCTTTTTTTTGCAACAGCATCTCATTCTGACTCATGTTGAGGCTGTGATCCACCACAACTCCGAGATCCTTGTCAGCAGTGCTGCTGCCAAGCCAGTTATCCCACACTTTGTGCATTTGGTTTTTCTTCTCTTAAGTGTAGCACCTTACATTTGTCTTTGTTGAATTTTATTTTGTTGTCTATAGCTCAGTTCTCCAATTTGGCAAGATCCCTTTGTATTTTAGCTCTGTCCTCCAAAGTGTTGGCAGCCCCCCTAGCTTTGTGTCATCTGCAAATCTGATCAGAATGCTCTCTATTCCTACATCCTGGTCATTAATAAAGACGTTAAACATCACCGGAGCCAGAACAGACCCCTGTGGAACCTCACTTGAAACCTCCCTCCAATCTGACTTAATTGGTTAAACAACTGCAAACAAAGAGTAACTATTAATGGAATTATGTATCCACCTAATGGTACACCTCTACCTCGATATAACGCTGTCCTCGGAAGCCAAAAAATCTTACCGTGTTATAGGTGAAACCGTGTTATATTGAACTTGCTTTGATCCGCCGGAGTGTGCAGCGCCCCCCCCCCCCCCCGGAGCACTGCTTTACCGCGTTCTATCAGAATTAGGGTTATATCGGGTCGCATTATATCGGGGTAGTGGTGTAGTTCTGCCAAGCTCACATTTCTCCAGCTTACCTATCAGAATGTCATGTGGGACTGTGCCAAAAGCCTGGCTGAAGTCCAGGTATATTATGTCCACTGCATTCCCCCTATCCACCAACCCAGTTATCCCGTCAGAAAAGTAAATCAAGCTGGTTTGGCATGATTTGTTTTTGGTGAATCCATGCTGGCTGCTAGTGTTACCCCCTTCATCCTCCAGGTATTCGCAAATTGAATGTTTTATACATTGCTCTAGTAGCTTCCCAGCTATTGAAAGTTAGGCAGACTGGTCTATAGTTCCCTGGCTCCTCCTTTTCCCCCCTTTTAAAAAATGGGCGCTACATTAGCCCTTCTCCAGTCTTCTGGGACCTCTACTGTCATCCATGCGTTTGCAAATATTATTGCCAGTGGCTCCGAGATTTCTTCAGCTAATTCCTTCAGTACCCTCGGGTGCATAGCTTCTGGCCCCACAGAGTTGAATTCATTCAAATTGTTCAGAAGATCTCTGACGTGTTCTTTGCTTATCCAGATCTGCATCCCTTCCCCCTTATTCATAGAATCATAGAATATCAGGGTTGGAAGGGACCTCAGGAGGTCATCTAGTCCAACCCCCTTCTCAAAGCAGGACCAATTCCCAACTAAATCATCCCAGCCAGGGCTTTGTCAAGCCGGGCCTTAAAAACCTCCAAGGAAGGAGATTCCGCCACCTCCCTAGGTAACGCAATCCAGTGCTTCACCACCCTCCTAGTGAAATAGTGTTTCCTAATATCCAACCTAGACCTCTCCCACTGCAACTTGAGACCATTGCTCCTTGTTCTGTCATCTGCCACCACTGAGAACAGCCGAGCTCCATCCTCTTTGGAACCCCTCTTCAGGTAGTTGAAAGCAGCTATCAAATCCCCCCTCACTCTTCTCTTCTGGAGACTAAACAATCCCAGTTCCCTCAGCCTCTCCTCATAAGTCATGTGCTCCAGACCCCTAATCATTTTTGTTG
The DNA here is from genome assembly GCF_028017835.1 of Emys orbicularis. Lineage (NCBI taxonomy): Eukaryota > Metazoa > Chordata > Testudines > Emydidae > Emys > Emys orbicularis. Next base: position 2,393,057 of record NC_088706.1, on the reverse strand, counting down.
CCCTCCGCTGGACTCTTTCCAATATTTCCACATCCTTCTTGTAGTGTGGGGCCCAAAACTGGACACAGTACTCCAGATGAGGCCTCACCAATGTCGAATAAAGGGGAATGATCACGTTCCTCAATCTGCTGGCAATGCCCCTACTTATACAGCCCAAAATGCTGTTAGCCTTCTTGGCAACAAGAGCACACTGTTGACTCATATCTAGCTTCTTGTCCACTGTGATCCCTAGGTCCTTTTCTGCAGAACTGCTACCTAGCCATTCGGTCCCTAGTCTGTAGCAGTGCATAGGATTCTTCCGTCCTAAGTGCAGGACTCTGCACTTGTCCTTGTTGAACCTCATCAGGTTTTTTCTGGCCCAATCCTCTAATTTGTCTAGGTCCCTCTGTATCTGATCCCTACCCTCCAGCGTATCTACCACGCCTCCCAGTTTAGTGTCATCTGCAAACTTGCTGAGAGTGCAGTCCACACCATCCTCCAGATCATTAATAAAGATATTAAACAAAACCGGCCCCAGGACCGACCCTTGGGGCACTCCGCTTGAAACCGGCTGCCAACTAGACATGGAGCCATTGATCACTACCCGTTGAGCCCGACGATCTAGCCAGCTTTCTATCCACCTTACAGTCCATTCATCTAGCCCATACTTCTTTAACTTGGTGGCAAGAATACTGTGGGAGACCGTATCAAAAGCTTTGCTAAAGTCAAGGAATAACACATCCACTGCTTTCCCCTCATCCACAGAGCCAGTTATCTCATCATAGAAGGCAATTAGGTTAGTCAGGCACGACTTCCCCTTGGTGAATCCATGCTGACTGTTCCTGATCACTTTCCTCTCCTCTAAGTGTTTCATAATTGATTCCTTGAGGACCTGCTCCATGATTTTTCCAGGGACTGAGGTGAGGCTGACTGGCCTGTAGTTCCCCGGATCCTCCTCCTTCCCTTTTTTAAAGATGGGCACTACATTAGCCTTTTTCCAGTCATCCGGGACCTCCCCCGATCGCCATGAGTTTTCAAAGATGATGGCCAATGGCTCCGCAATCACATCCGCCAACTCCTTTAGCACCCTCGGATGTAGCGCATCCAGCCCCATGGATTTGTGCTCATCCAGTTTTTCTAAATAGTCCCGAACCACTTCTCTCTCCACGGAGGGCTGGTCACCTCCTCCCCATACTGTGCTGCCCAGTCCAGCAGTCTGGGAGCTGACCTTGTTTGTGAAGACAGAGGCAAAAAAAGCATTGAGTACATTAGCTTTTTCCACATCCTCTGTCACTAGGTTCCCTCCCCCATTCAGTAAGGGGCCCACACTTTCCTTGACTTTCTTCTTGTTGCTAACATACCTGAAGAAACCCTTCTTGTTACTCTTAACATCTCTTGCTAGCTGCAACTCCAAGTGCGATTTGGCCTTCCTGATTTCACTCTTGCATGCCTGAGCGATATTTTTATACTCCTCCCTGGTCATTTGTCCAATCTTCCACTTCTTGTAAGCTTCTTTTTGCGTTTAAGGTCAGCAAGGATTTCACTGTTAAGCCAAGCTGGCTGCCATTTACTATTCTTTCTACACATCGGGATGGTTTGTTCCTGCAACCGCAATAAGGATTCTTTAAAATACAGCCAGCTCTCCTGGACCCCTTTGCCCTTCATGTTATTCTCCCAGGGGATCCTGCCCATCTGTTCCCTGAGGGAGTCAAGGTCTGCTTTTCTGAAGTCCAGGGTCCGTATTCTGCTGCTCTCCTTTCTTCCTTGTGTCAGGATCCTGAACTCGACCATCTCATGGTCACTGCCTCCCAGGTTCCCATCCACTTTCGCTTCCCCTACTAATTCTTCCCTGTTTGTGAGCAGCAGGTCAAGAAAAGCTCTGTCCCTAGTTGGTTCCTCCAGCACTTGCACCAGGAAATTGTCCCCTACACTTTCCAAAAACTTCCTGGATTGTCTGTGCACCGCTGTATTGCTCTCCCAGCAGATATCAGGGTGATTAAAGTCTCCCATGAGAACCAGGGCCTGTGATCTAGCAACTTCTGTTAGTTGCCGGAAGAAAGCCTCGTCCACCTCATCCCCCTGGTCTGGTGGTCTATAGCAGACTCCGACCACGACATCACCCTTGTTGCTCACACTTCTCAACTTTATCCAGAGACTCTCAGGTTTTTCTGCAGTTTCATACCGGAGCTCTGAGCAGTCATACTCCTCTCTTACATACAGTGCAACTCCCCCACCTTTTCTGCCCTGCCTGTCCTTCCTGAACAGTTTATAAAAGTAAGTTTATTGTCTATGGTAAGTTCACTATGGTCGTCCGGTCACATGTTATTTTCTGTGAGAAGGCTGAAGCTAAGTAAGCATTAAGCAGCTCTGCCTTCCTATCATCTTCCGTTATCAGCTCACCTTCTCCATTGAGCAGCAGATCCACACCACCCTGACATATTTGAAGAACCCCTTCTTGTTATTTCTAACATTCCTTGCCAGCTGTAACTCATTCTTTGCCTGGGCTTTTCTGATTTTTGTCTCTACATGCTCGTACCATTCCCATGTATACTTCCTGGGTGAAACGCCCCTCCTTCCGTTTCCTGTATGTATCCATTTTGGTTTTTAGATTGTTAAAAAGCTCCTTGTGCAGCCATGTTGGCCTCTTACCTTTTCTCTGTGCTAGAATAGCTTGATGTTGAGCCTCTAGTATTACATCTTTTAGGAACTGCCAGCCCCCTTCGGCTCCTTTTCTTCCTAATTGGTCTTTCCATGAGTTGGTGCCTACTATTTCACTGAATTGGTTGAAATCCACATTTCTGAAGTCTAGTGTCCTTGTTTTGCTGTTCTCATGTCCTCCTTTCCATAGGATCTTGAATTCATCAGAGCATGATCACTTCTTCCCAAATTCCTGACCACCTTCACATTTGTAACTGATTTGTCCCTGTTCGTCAAAACCAGATCCACAATGGATGACCCTCTACTTGTTTCCTTCACATTTTCAGAATTTGCAGGACATATTAAGTTTTGCTGTAATAGTCTTCCAACAGATATAAGGGAAGTTAAAATCCCCCATTAATATTTGCTCATGTGTGTTAGCTAATCTTGTTACCTGCTTGTAGAATGACTCATCCACTTCCTCTTTGACATGATTTGTTCTGGACAAATCCATGCTGTTACTTATCACCTTATTATCTTCTAGGTGTCTGCAAATTGATTGCTTAATTATTTGCTTCATTATCTTTCCAGGTATAGAAGTTAAACTGACTGGTCCGTAATTCCCCGGGTTGTCCTTATTTCCCTTTTTATAGACTGGCGCTATATTTGCCCTTTTCCAGTCCTCTGGAATCTCTCCTGTCTTCCATGACTTTTCAAAGATAATCGCTAATGGCTCAGATACCTTGGTTAGCTTCGTGAGTATTCTAGGGCCTGGGCTACACTAGCGGGGCGGTTTGAACTATTCGCGTAGCTGAAGTCGCAGTATCTTAGTTCGACTTACCTGGCCGTCCTCACGGCGGCGAGTCAACCGCCACGGCTCCCCCGTCAACTCCGCTTACTCCTCCTGCCAAGGTGGAGTACAGGCGTCGATTCGGGGACCGATTTATCGCGTCTAGACGAGACACGATAAATCGATCCCTGATACATTGAACACGATCCGGCGGGTTGTATAGACGTACCCTTTGATGTATTTCATCAGGCCCTGGTGACTTTGAAGACATTTAGTTTGTCTAAGTAATTTTTAACTTGTTCTTTCCCTATTTTAGCCTCTGATCCTACCACATTTTCACTGGCATTTACTATGTTAGATGTCCAATCACTACTAACCTTTTGGGGGAAAAGCCAAAACAAAAAAGTCATTTAGCACCTCTGCCATTTCCACATTTTTCTGTTATTGTTATTCCCCCCCCTCATTGAGCAGCGGGCCTACCCTGTCCATGGTCTTCCTCTTGCTTCTAATGTATTTGTAGAATGTTTGCATGTTACCCTTTATGTATCTAGCTAGTTTAATCTTGTTTTGTGCCTTGGCCTTTCTAATTTTATCCCTAAATACTTGTGGTATTTGTTTATATTCATCCTTTCTAATTTGACCTAGTTTTCACTTTTTGTAGGACTCTTTTTCAGAGTTTCAGATCACTGAAGATCTCCTGGTTAAGCCAGGGTGGTCTCTTGTCATACTTCCCATCTTTCCTACATGGTGGGATAGTTTGCTCTTGTGCCCTTAATAATGTCTCCTTGAAAAACTGCCAACTCTCTTGAACTGTTTTTCCCCTTAGACTTGCTTCCCATGTGATCTTACCTACCAACTCCTGAGTTTGCTAAAGTCTGCCTCCTTGAAATCCATTATCTTCATTGTGCTGTTTTCCCTCTTACCATTATGATTTAGTCTTTAATTACATGATCACATACTGTTTTTTTCTGCATGCCCCACTTCATTGAGTGCACAGGAAGGACTTGCTCTGGTGAGTGAATCAGGGTTGGATAGTGAAGGAGCCTGTTGTCTGTGTATAGGTCCTCTACCTTGTTTATTTGTTGCAGAAGTTGGAAAATGTTGCTATTTGCAGAACTGGGACAGGCAAGAGACCTGCCCAAAACTAAAGGCCTACCCCTCACCAAAGAGGGAGGAACCACTAAGCCCATGCCACAGTTGAGTATTGGAAAGTGTGCAGTGAATGAGGCAGAGGATTGCAGGAAGAGAAAGGATGGTCTCATGGTTTAGGCAGTTGAATGCTGCCCTGGAGAACTGGATTCTATCCCTGCCTCTGTCACAGAGTTCCTGTGCAATGCTGGGCAAGTCACTTCAACCAGATTTTTCACCAATGGATCACCAATTGTGTTCTCCTCGTTTTCTGCGTGCCTGACTTGGAACCATGTGGTCTGATTTGCTGAAGTGCTGAGTGCTCACAGCTGCAACTGAAATCAATGGGAGCTGGGCTTTGAACATATACAGAGCTGTATGATGCTAAGGGTATGTCTACACTACAGGATTAATTCGAATTTATATAATTCGAATTTAGGAAACCGATTTTATAAATTCGAATGTATTCGGCCACACTAGGCACCATTAATTCGGTGGTGTGCGTCCAAGCTACCATAGTAGCATCGATTTCCAGAGCGTTGCATTGTGGGTAGCTTTTACATAGCTATCCCATAGTTCCCGCAGTCTCCACCCCCCTTGGAATTCTGGGTTGAGACCCCAGTGCATGATGGGGCAAAAAACATTGTCGCAGGTAGTTCTGGGTACAGCCTCCCCCTCCCTCCCTGAAAGCAACGGCAGACAACCATTTCGCGCCTTTTTTCATGAGTGAACTCTGCAGACTCCATTCTGCATCAAGCATGGATCCCGTTGTGCTCCAGAACGCAGTCTTGAACATTATAAACACCTCGCGCTTTCTCGTGGAGTTTATGCTTACACAGGACCAGAAAAAAGAGGCGAGGAGGAGGAGGCGGCGATTGCAGCGCAGCGACCAGCGTGATGAGGACATGGACACGGACACAGAATTCTCTGAGACCGCGGGCCCCGGTGCTTTGGAGATTATGATGTTAATGGGCCAGGTTATAGGCTTGGAACGCCGATTCTGGGCCCGGGAAACAAGCACAGACTGGTGGGACCGCATAGTGTTGCAGGTGTGGGACGATTCCCAGTGGCTGAGAAACTTTCGCATGCGTAAGGGCACTTTCATGGAACTTTGTGACTTGCTTTCCCCTGCCCTGAAGCGCCAGAATACCAAGATGAGAGCAGCCCTCACAGTTGAGAAGCGAGTGGCGATAGCCCTGTGGAAGCTTGCAACGCCAGACAGCTACCGGTCAGTCGGGAATCAATTTGGAGTGGGCAAATCTACTGTGGGGGCTGCTGTGATGCAAGTAGCCAAAGCAATCACGGAGGTGCTGCTACGAAAGGTAGTGACTCTGGGAAATGTGCAGGTCATAGTGGATGGCTTTGCTGCAATGGGATTCCCTAACTGTGGTGGGGCAATAGAAGGAACCCATATTCCTATCTTGGCACCGGAGCACCAGGGTACCCAGTACATAAACCGCAAGGGGTACTTCTCAATGGTGCTGCAAGCACTTGTGGATCACAAGGGACGTTTCACCAACATCCATGTGGGCTGGCCGGGAAGGGTTCATGACGCTCGCGTCTTCAGGAACACCAATCTGTTTAAACGGCTGCAGCAAGGGACTTACTTTCCGGACCAGAAAATAACCGTGGGGGATGTTGAAATGCCAATTGTTATTCTTGGGGACCCAGCCTACCCCTTAATGCCATGGCTCATGAAGCCATACACAGGCAGCCTGGACAGGAGTCAGGAGTTGTTCAACTACAGGCTGAGCAAGTGCAGAATGGTGGTAGAATGTGCATTTGGCCGTTTAAAAGGTCGCTGGCGATCCTTATTGACTCGCTCAGACCTCAGCCAAACCAATATCCCCATTGTTATTACTGCTTGCTGTGTGCTTCACAATCTCTGTGAGAGCAAGGGGGAGACCTTTATGGCAGGGTGGGAGGCTGAGGCAAATCGCCTGGCTGCTGATTACTCGCAGCCAGACACCAGGGCGATTAGAAGAGCACACGATGAAGCGCTGCGCATTAGGGAAGCTTTGAAAACCAGTTTCATGACTGGCCAGGCTACAGTGTGAAATTTATGTTTGTTTATCCTTCCTGAAAACCCGCCCCCTTTATTGACTCATTCTCTGTAAGGAACCCACCCTCCCCCTTCCCCCAGCTTGCTTTCAAAGGAAATAAAGTCACCATTGTTTAAAAATCATTTATTCTTTATTAATTGATTATAAAAAGAGGGAGAGAACCTGAGTGGGGTTTGGGAGGAGGATCAGCGGGAAGGAAAAGCCCAGTAAAAAAAGGTTAAGAAAATGGCAGCCTTTTGCTTGGGCTGTCCACTGGGGTGGAATGGGAGGGTGTACGGAGCCTCCCCCCCCCCGTGTTCTTAAACGTCTGGGTGAGGAGGCTATGGAACATGGTGAGGAGGTAGGGGGGTTATACAGGGGCTGTAGCGGCACAGAACCTGAGTGGGGTTTGGGAGGAGGATCTGCGGGAAGGAAAAGCCCAGTAAAAAAAGGTTAAAAAAATGGCAGCCTTTTGCTTGGGCTGTCCACTGGGGTGGAATGGGAGGGTGTACGGAGCCTCCCCCCCCCCCCCCGTGTTCTTACACGTCTGGGTGTGGAGGCTATGGAACATGGTGAGGAGGTAGGGGGGTTATACAGGGGCTGTAGCGGCACTCTGTTCTCCAGCAGCCGTTCCTGAAGCTCCACCAGACGCCGGAGCATGTCTGTTTGCTCACGCAGCAGCCCCAGCGTTGCTTCCCGACTCCTCTGATCTTCCTGCCGCCACCTCTCATCTCGAGCGTCTCTCCTCTCCTCACGTTGGTCCCTTCTGTCCTCACGTTGGTCCCTCATGTCCTCACGTTGGTCCCTCCTGTCCTCACGGTCACTGGCTTCTTTCCTATACTTGCAAACCGTCTCCTTCCACTCATTCAGATGAGCTCTTTCATTCCTGGTGGATTGCATGATTTCGGCAAACATCTCTTCTCTCGTCTTTTTTTTACGACGCCTTATCTGGGATAGCCTTCGGGAAGGAGTAGGGAGGCTTGAAACATTTGCACCTGCTGGAGGGAGTGAAAAAAGGAGAGAATTTTTTTAAAAGATACATTTTTCAGAACAATGCTTATACTCTTTCACGGTGTATACTATTCACATTACATAGCACATGTGATTTCTGTGCAAGGTCGCATTTTGCCTCTTAATATTGAGTGCCTGTGGCTTTGCTGCTAGAGATCACAGACGCAGGTCCGGGCAACAGAATTCACCTTGCATGCTGCCATGGTAAGCCACTGTCTTTAGGCTTCTGCGCCCTGCTTTCCCACATACCAAGCAAAGCCCGTTGTGCTGCAGTTTTCCTGTTAGCTTGTTTTCTGCTGCTGAAGGTTAACACCCCCCCCCATCCAATTCTCTGGGATGAGTGCTTTCTCCCTCCCCCCACTGCGTGGCTGGTATCAGGGAAGATCCCTGCAGGAACCAAACTAACACCCCCACCCCCACCCGCCATGAATTCTCTGGGATGAGTGCTTTCTCCCTCCCCCCACCGCGTGGCTGGTATCAGGGAAGATCCCTGCAGGAACCAAACTAACACCCCCCCCCCACCCGCCATGAATTCTCTGGGATGAGTGCTTTCTCCCTCCCCCCACCGCGTGGCTGGTATCAGGGAAGATCCCTGCAGGAACCAAACTAACACAACCCCCCCCACCCGCCATGAATTCTCTGGGATGAGTGCTTTCTCCCTCCCCCCACCGCGTGGCTGGTATCAGGGAAGATCCCTGCAGGAACCAAACTAACAAACCCCCACCCACCCGCCATTAATTCTCTGGGATGAGTGCTTTCTCCCTCCCCCCACCGCGTGGCTGGTATCAGGGAAGATCCCTGCTAGCAAAACGCGAAAAGCTCTGGGCCAATCCTCCCCCCCCCCTTTGCACTTGGCTAAATGCAGGGAAGGATTTCTTTTCAGCCACAGGCAAACAGCCCAGTAGGAACGGCCACCTCTGTCCCCTTAATTAAATTCCCTTATTTCAACCAGGTTACCCTAAGCGATATCACTCTCCTGAGGATTACACAGCAAGATAAAGAACGGATGTTGCTTGAATGCCAGCAAACACCGGGACCATACGCTGCCAGGCTCTGTCAGGCAATGATACCAGATTACTTGCTACTAGCATGGCGTGGTCAAGTGTCCTACCATGGAGGACGGAATAAGGCTGCACTGCCCAGAAACCTTGTGGAAAGGCTTTTGGAGTACCTCCAGGAGAGCTTCATGGAGATGTCCCTGGAGGATTTCCGCTCCATCCCCAGAAATCCCTGCAAGTTGCGTGGGCCCTTTTTAAAGACACCATAATAGAGGCTCAACTTCAATGTATACCCCAAATTAAGAAAAACAGTAAAAGAACTAAAAAAGAGCCACCGTGGCTTAACAACCATGTAAAAGAAGCAGTGAGAGATAAAAAGACTTCCTTTAAAAAGTGGAAGTCAAATCCTAGTGAGGCAAATAGAAAGGAGCACAAACACTGCCAACTTAAGTGCAAGAGTGTAATAAGAAAAGCCAAAGAGGAGTTTGAAGAACGGCTAGCCAAAAACTCCAAAGGTAATAACAAAATGTTTTTTAAGTACATCAGAAGCAGGAAGCCTGCTAAACAACCAGTGGGGCCCCTTAACGATGAAAATACAAAAGGAGCGCTTAAAGATGATAAAGTCATTGCGGAGAAACTAAATGGATTCTTTGCTTCAGTCTTCACGGCTGAGGATGTTAGGGAGATTCCCAAACCTGAGCTGGCTTTTGTAGGTGACAAATCTGAGGAACTGTCACAGATTGAAGTATCACTAGAGGAGGTTTTGGAATTAATTGATAAACTCAACATTAACAAGTCACCGGGACCAGATGGCATTCACCCAAGAGTTCTGAAAGAACTCAAATGTGAAGTTGCGGAACTATTAACTAAGGTTTGTAACCTGTCCTTTAAATCGGCTTCGGTACCCAATGACTGGAAGTTAGCTAATGTAACGCCAATATTTAAAAAGGGCTCTAGGGGTGATCCCGGCAATTACAGACCGGTAAGTCTAACGTCGGTACCGGGCAAATTAGTTGAAACAATAGTAAAGAACAAAATTGTCAGACACATAGAAAAACATAAACTCTTGAGCAATAGTCAACATGGTTTCTGTAAAGGGAAATCGTGTCTTACTAATCTATTAGAGTTCTTTGAAGGGGTCAACAAACATGTGGACAAGGGGGATCCGGTGGACATAGTGTACTTAGATTTCCAGAAAGCCTTTGACAAGGTCCCTCACCAAAGGCTCTTACGTAAATTAAGCTGTCATGGGATAAAAGGGAAGGTCCTTTCATGGATTGAGAACTGGTTAAAGGACAGGGAACAAAGGGTAGGAATTAATGGTAAATTCTCAGAATGGAGAGGGGTAACTAGTGGTGTTCCCCAAGGGTCAGTCCTAGGACCTATCCTATTCAATTTATTCATAAATGATCTGGAGAAAGGGGTAAACAGTGAGGTGGCAAAGTTTGCAGACGATACTAAACTACTCAAGATAGTTAAGACCAAAGCAGATTGTGAAGAACTTCAAAAAGATCTCACAAAACTAAGTGATTGGGCAACAAAATGGCAAATGAAATTTAATGTGGATAAATGTAAAGTAATGCACATTGGAAAAAATAACCCCAACTATACATACAACATGATGGGGGCTAATTTAGCTACAACGAGTCAGGAAAAAGATCTTGGCGTCATCGTGGATAGTTCTCTAAAGATGTCCACGCAGTGTGCAGAGGCGGTCAAAAAAGCAAACAGGATGTTAGGAATCATTAAAAAGGGGATAGAGAATAAGACTGAGAATATATTATTGCCCTTATATAAATCCATGGTTCGCCCACATCTCGAATACTGTGTACAGATGTGGTCTCCTCACCTCAAAAAAGATATTCTAGCACTAGAAAAGGTTCAGAAAAGAGCAACTAAAATGATTAAGGGTTTAGAGAGGGTCCCATATGAGGAAAGATTAAAGAGGCTAGGACTCTTCCGTTTGGAAAAGAGAAGACTAAGGGGGGACATGATAGAGGTATATAAAATCATGAGTGATGTTGAGAAAGTGGATAAGGAAAAGTTATTTACTTATTCCCATAATACAAGAACTAGGGGTCACCAAAAGAAATTAATAGGCAGCAGGTTTAAAACAAATAAAAGGAAGTTCTTCTTCACGCAGCGCACAGTCAACTTGTGGAACTCCTTACCTGAGGAGGTTGTGAAGGCTAGGACTATAACAATGTTTAAAAGGGGACTGGATAAATTCATGGTGGCTAAGTCCATAAATGGCTATTAGCCAGGATGGGTAAGAATGGTGTCCCTAGCCTCTGTTCGTCAGAGGATGGAGATGGATGGCAGGAGAGAGATCACTTGATCATTGCCTGTTAGGTTCACTCCCTCTGGGGCACCTGGCATTGGCCACTGTCGGTAGACAGATACTGGGCTAGATGGACCTTTGGTCTGACCCAGTACGGCCTTTCTTATGTTCTTATGTTCTTATGACATGTTAACAAACTTTTCCAGTAGCTGTACTGGCTGCGAATGCATCCCAAGTGCTCAGGGCAAATTAATCATTAAAAATGCTTGCTTTTAAACCATGTTTTATATTTTAAAAGGTAAACTCACCTGAGGTCCCTTCCATGGGGTCATGGTCTTGGGTGCTGGCTTGGGAGGCTTGGGAGGGTACTTCAGTCAGGGTGAGAAACAGATCCTGGCTGTTGGGGAGAACGGAGAGCTGTGTGCTCTCTGCCAGCTCGTCCTCCTCCTCCTCCTCTTCCCCTTCCACGGAATCATCAGGTGTACCTGATGAGATTATCCCCAGCTCGGAATCCACAGTCAGAGGTGGGGTAGTGGTGGCGGCCCCCCCTAGAAATGCATTTAGCTCAGCGTAGAAGCGGCATGTCCGCGGCTCTGACCCGGAGCGACCGTTTGCCTCCTTTGCTTTTTGATAGGCTTGTCTGAGCTCCTTGACTTTCACGCGGCACTGATCTGTGTCCCTATTGTGGCCTCTCTCCATCATGCCCTTGGAAATTTTTTCATAAGTTTTGGCATTTCGTCTTTTCGAACGCAGTTCTGCTAGCACTGAATCCTCTCCCCATATAGAGATCAAATCCAGTACCTCCTGTACGGTCCATGCTGGTGCTCTTTTTCGATTATCAGCCTGCATGGTTACCTGTGCTGATGAGCTCTCTGTGGTCACCTCTGCTCTCCACGCTGTGCAAACAGGAAATGAAATTCAAATGTTCCCGGGGCTTTTCCTGTCCACCTGGCCAGTGCATGCGAGTTCAGATTGCTGGCCAGAGCGGTCACAATGGTGCACTGTGGGATAGCTCCTGGAGGCCAATAACATCGAATTGCGGCCACACTAACCTTAATTCGGATTAACAATACCGATTTTGACGCTACTCCTCTCGTCGAGGAGGAGTACAGAAATCGAATTAAAGGGCCCTTTAATTCGAATTAACTGGCTTCGTTGTGTGGACGGGTCAAGCGTTAATTCGAATTAAGGCAGCTAAATCCGAATTAAAGTCGTAGTGTAGACCAGGCCTTTGAACTATGAAGAATCGGGTTCTAAGCATCTCAAATTGGACACCCAAAACTTTTCACCTCTCTGTGCCTCAGTTGATCTGTAAAATGGAGATAATATCTAGTCATCTCCCAGGAGTGTTGCGAAAGTAACTAGATTAATATTTGTGAATCCCTCAGATACTGTAGTGAGGAGCACCATGAAAAAGCCCTTGAGGAAATTAATAATACTCTGTTCAGAGCAGGATTTGAATAGTGTACAGATAGAAGCCCTGGAATCACACACTGAAAAATGATGATAAAACAAAATATTGAATACCTTCTCATTAAGTGAATGCCATCTGGCCTATGCCCTAAATGAGGCAGGGGTTCTGTGGAAGAAAGATTTCAATTACATGATCACACGCTATATCTTAATGCATATACACAGAGTGGGAGTGAATTAAGGTTGTAGGGGCAATCTTAATTCTGGCATTTCCTAATGTTTGCTTGCCTTTGCTACATGAGTGATCTTTAAACATAGTGTTTTGTATGATTATAGTTGTGATCTGAGCATACTGGTTTCCAGCCAGTGTTGTTCAAGGGCTTTCAGTCTTTAGAGCCTTTAAGAATAGACCCCTGACTATAAGAAGTCAAAGTGCAGAGAATTACTTTGAACCAGATGTTGCTACTTTAGTAAAACCATGTCAAGTGCAAACAAAAGGCATAATTACGCCGTAGGATTCATCTTAGAAAACACATCTAATATTTCAGGTGTTCAGAGAGGTTTTACGATAACTAGGAAACTCCTTCATTCCAGAGGTTTGCTGCTTATGAACAAAAGAAGTCTTTGGTCTGATCAGTTTTAGTAACCCAGTACATCAGTTAGTCTGTTTCTATATCTGCTGCTCGTGGAGTCCATTTGCTCTTTTGGGACGCACTGTGACAACTGTAGAAGCTCTCTCTTTTAGACCTTCAGGCAGAACTATGTGAGCTGAGTCATTCATTGCTGAGTCTACGCTTCCTTTCTCCCTAGGGGCCGTTTTTCAAGATGCTGCTGGGTCTCTGTTTCTATTGACACGGGCAGCCTTTTCTGGGAAAATATCACTGTTCTGCATGGACTTCATTAATCTCTCTGGCTGCTGCTTACTGCCAAAGCACTGAGTGGTCTGTTAAATGCTTTGGTACTTCCCTCTGCATTCACCCCTCCCTGTGTCGCTCTCCCCTATTCGGGTTGGGGGGGGGGCAAGGTGGAAAGGATCCACCAAAATCCTTTGATACCTATTTTTCTCTTTTTGTAAATGGTTTTAAGTTTTGTCTGTTTTCCCCATTTGTGCCTGAGCCTTGCCCGTTTGCCCTTCCTGGCTCTCAGATTGTCACTGAGTGTGTAACCGTCTGTGATTTCTCTTGTGTTTGGTGTAGGAATGTAAAATAGTAAATGGTTAACCGGTTAACTGGTAAGCATTAGTCTTACCGGTTAACCCGCCCTAACTGTTAACCCCAGCCACGCTGGCCGGCCAGAGCAGCCCCAGTCCCAGCAGTTAACCGATTAAACGATATAATTTTAATCCTTTAAACGGTGAACTTTTAAAAATAATATTTACATCCCTAGTTTGGAGCCCTTTGCTGGTTTCCTGTTGGAGGCTATTTATAGGGCTAATTCGCTCCTCTTTATTTTAACTATTAATTTAAACATTTAAAATCATTTTAACCCTTTCCTGTCCTCTGCTGCAATGTTGTAAATGGGCTAACTAGAAACTGTGCCTAGCTACCTGCTTATTAATAGGACATGCCACCCAGTCGATACCTGAGTCAGTGAGAGACTGCCATTGGCTGCCAGCATCCTGATCCAGGAATGGATGATTTCCAGTCTCCTTTGGTACAAGCTGCAGCCCCAGAAGCTCCCAGCAGTTATAAGTGCTGCCTAAATCTAACAACTCACTCCTGTCATTGGGAAGCTCGTGCTCCTGGTAATGCTGACCTGCACTGAGGGTATGTCTACACTACGAAATTAGGTCAAATTTATAGAAGCCGGTTTTATAGAAATGGTTTTTATACAGTCGATTGTGTGTGTCCCCACATAAAATGCTCTAAGTGCATTAAGTCGGCGGACTGCGTCCACAGTACCGAGGCTAGCGTCGACTTCCGGAGCGTTGCAGTGTGGGTAGCTATCCCATAGTTCCCGCAGTCTCCGCCGCCCATTGGAATTCTGGGTTGAGATCCCAATGCCTGATGAGGCAAAAACAGTGTTGCGGGGGATTCTGGGTACATGTCGTCAGGCTCCCCCCCCCCCCCCCCCCGTGAGAGCAACGGCAGACAATCGTTTCGTGCCTTTTTTCCTGGGTTACCTGTGCAGACGACATACCACGGCAAGCATGGAGCCCACTCAGCTCAGCTCAGCTCACCGTCACCATATGTCATCTGGGTGCCGGCAGACGTGGTACTGCGTTGCTACACAGCAGCAGCTAATTGCCTTTTGGCAGTAGACGGTGCAGTATGACTGGTAGCCGTCATCGGCTATCTGGGTGCTGGCAGACGTGGGACTGCATTGCTATACAGCAGCAGCTCCTTGCCTTTTGGCAGTAGATGGTGTATTACGATTGGTATCCATCATCGTCGTACTCCTCAGTGAGTTCGGTCAGAGGCACCTGGGCAGACATGTTTTGTCTCCTGGAGACTCAGTCCTGCCGGCAGTCCTACTGCACCGTCTTGACGATGATGGCTAGCAATCGTAATGCAGCATCTTCTGCCAAGCACCCAGAAGATGCCGATGGTTATCAGTCATGCTGCACCGTCTGCTGCCAGCCTAAGATGTAAAAGATAGATGGACCAGATTTGTTCTGTATTCATTTGCTTCCCCCTTCCTCCGTGAAACCAACGGCCTGCTAAACCCAGGGTTTTGAGTTCAATCTTTGGGGGGCCCATTCTGTGTGACAGTTGTTTGTGTTTCTCCCTGATGCACAGCCACCTTTGTTAATTTTAATTCCCTGTAAGCCATGTCATCACTCGCCCCTCCCTCCCTCCGTCAGACAATAGTTTCGCGCCTTTTTTCAGCCCAGACGCCATAGCACTGGGATCATGGAGCCCGCTCAGATCACCGCGGCAATTATGAGCACTATGAACACCACACGCATTGTCCTGGAGTATATGCAGAGCCAGAACATGCCAAAGCAAAACCAGGCAAGGAGGCGATTGCAGCGCGGCGATGAGAGTGATGAAGAAATTGACATGGACATAGACCTCTCACAAAGTACGGGCCCCAGCAATGTGCAAATCATGGTGTTACTGGGGCAGGTTCCTGGCGTGGAACGCCAATTCTGGGCCCGGAAAACAAGCACAGACTGGTGGGACCGCATCGTGTTGCAGGTTGGGACGATTCCCAGTGGCTGCAAAACTTTCGCATGCGTAAGGGCACTTTCATGGAACTTTGTGACTTGCTTTCCCCTGCCCTGAAGCGCCAGAATACCAGGATGAGAGCAGCCCTCACAGTTGAGAAGCGAGTGACGATAGCCCTGTGGAAGCTTGCAACGCCAGACAGCTACCGGTCAGTCGGGAATCAATTTGGAGTGGGCAAATCTACTGTGGGGGCTGCTGTGATCCAAGTAGCCAACGCAATCAAGACCTGCTGATATCAAGGGTAGTGACTCTGGGAAATGTGCAGGTCATAGTGGATGGCTTTGCTGCAATGGGATTCCCAAACTGTGGTGGGGCGATAGACGGAACCCATATCCCTATCTTGTCACCGGAGCACCAAGCCACCGAGTACATAAACCGAAAAGGGTACTTCTCCATGCTGCTGCAAGCCCTGGTGGATCACAAGGGACGTTTCACTAACATCAACGTGGGATGGCCGGGAAAGGTACATGATGCTCGCATCTGCAGGAACTCTGGTCTGTTTCAAAAGCTGGAGGAAGGGACTTTCTTCCCGGACCAGAAAATAACCGTTGGGGATGTTGAAATGCCTATTGTTATCCTTGGGGACCCAGCCTACCCCTTAATACCATGGCTCATGAAGCCGTACACAGGCAGCCTGGACAGTAGTCAGGACCTGTTCAACTATAGGTTGAGCAAGTGCAGAATGGTGGTAGAATGTGCATTTGGACGTTTAAAAGCGCGCTGGCGCAGTTTACTGACTCGGATAGACCTCAGTGAAACCAATATCCCCATTGTTATTGCTGCTTGCTGTCCGCTCCACAATATCTGTGAGAGTAAGGGGGAAACATTTATGGTGGGGTGGGAGGTTGAGGCAAATTGCCTGGCCGCTGATTACGCGCAGCCAGAGACCAGGGCAGTTAGAAGAGTACAGCAGGGCGCGGTGCGCATCAGAGAAGCTTTGAAAACCAGTTTTGTGACTGGCCAGGCTACGGTGTGAAACTTCTTTTTGTTTCTCCTTGATAACCACCCCCCCCCCCCGGTTCATTCTACTTCCCTGTAAGCTAACCACCCTCCCCTCCCCCCTTTGAGCACCGCTTGCAGAGGCAATAAAGTCATTGTTACTTCACATTCATGCATTCTTTATTAATTCATCACACAATTAGGGGGATAACTGCCAAGGTAGCCCGGGAGGGGTGGGGGAGGAGGGAAGGAAAAGGACACACTGCAGTTTAAAACTGTAACTCTTATTGAAGGCCAGCCTTCTGATGCTTGGGCAATCATCTGGGGTGGAGTGGCTGGGTGGCCAGAGGCCCCCCCAACCGCGTTCTTGGGCGTCTGGGTGAGGAGGCTATGGAACTTGGGGAGGAGGGCTGTTGGTTACACAGGGGCTGTAGCGGCGGTCTCTGCTCCTGCTGCCTTTCCTGCAGCTCAACCATACGCTGGAGCATATCAGTTTGATGCTCCAGCAGCCGGAGCATCGACTCTTGCCTTCTGTCAGCAAGCTGACGCCACCTATCCTCTTCAGCCCGCCACTTGCTCTCTTCAGCCCGCGATTCAGCCCGCCACCTCTCCTCTCGTTCATATTGTGCTTTTCTGCACTCTGACATTGACTGCCTCCACGCATTCTGCTGTGCTCTGTCAGTGTGGGAGGACATCTGGAGCTCGAGAACATATCATCCCGAGTCCGCCGTTTTCTCCTTCTAATCTTCACTAGCCTCTGCGAAGGAGAAACATTTGCAGCTGGTGGAGGAGAAGGGAGAGGTGGTTAAAAAAGACACATTTTAGAGAACAATGGGTACACTCTTTCACGTTAAATTTTTCTGTTCACATTACACAGCACATGTGCTTTCGTTACAAGGTCGCATTTTTCCTCTTATATTGAGGGCCCGCCGGTTTGGTGTGAGAGATCACTCACGCAGTGCCAGGCAACAGAATTCGGCTTGCAGGCAGCCATGGTAAGCCACAGTCTTTTGGCTTTTTTAACCTTCATAACATGTGGGAATGGTTTCAAACAGCAGCGCCCCCATTTCCCATACCAAGCACCCGTTGGGTTGGCCATTTAAAATGTGTTTGCAATGTAAAAGGAGGGGCTGCGGTTTCCGGGTTAACATGCAGCACAAACCGAACTAACCCCCCTCCCCCCCACACACCCAATTCTCTGGGATGATCACTTCACCCCTCTCCCCCACCGCGTGGCTAACAGCGGGGAACATTTCTGTTCAGCCGAGCAGGAACGGGCACCTCTGAGTGTCCCCTTAATAAAATCACCCCATTTCAACCAGGTGACCGTGAATGATATCACTCTCCTGAGGATAACAAAGAGAGATAAGGAATGGATGTTGTCTGCATGCCAGCAAACACCGGGACCATACGCTGCCATGCTTTGTTATGCAATGATTCCAGACTACGTGCTACTGGCCTGGCGTGGTAAAGTGTCCTACCATGGCGGACGGGATAAGGCAGCCCTCCTCAGAAACCTTTTGCAAAGGCTTTGGAAGTACATCAAGGAGAGCTTTCTGGAGATGTCCCTGGAGGATTTCCGCTCCATCCCCATACACGTTAACAGACCTTTCCAGTAGCTGTACTGGCCGCGATTGCCAGGGCAAATTAATCATTAGTCATTAAACACGCTTGCTTTTAAATCATGTGTAATATTTACAAAGGTACACTCACCAGAGGTCCCCTGTGCGCCCTCAGGGTCTGGGAGCACGCCTTGGGTGAGTTCGGGGGTTACTGGTTCCAGGTCCAGGGTGATAAACATGTCCTGGCTGTTGGGGAAACCGGTTTCTCCGCTTCCTTGCTGTGAGCTATCTTCATTGTCTTCATCATCATCTTCCTCATACTCCGAACCCGCTTCCCTGTTGGTGATTCTCCATTGATGGAGTCAAAGCACAGGGTTGGGGTAGTGGTGGCTGCACCCCCTAGCATGGCATGCAGCTCCGCATAGAAGTGGCATGTCTGCGGCTCTGTCCCGGACCTTCCGTTTGCCTCTCTGGCTTTGTGGTAGGCTTGCCTTAGCTCCTTAATTTTCACGCGTCACTGCTGTGCGTCCCTGTTATGGCCTCTGTCCTTCATGGCCTTTGAGACTTTTTCTAATATTTTGCCATTTCATTTACTGCTACGGAGTTCAGCTAGCACTGATTCGTCTCCCTATATGGCGAGCAGATCCCGTACCTCCCGTTCGGTCCATGCTGGAGCTCTTTTGCGATCCTGGGACTCCATCATGGTTACCTGTGCTCTCCACGCTGGGCAAACAGGAAATGAAATTCAAAAGTTCGCGGGGCTTTTCCTGTCTACCTGGTCAGTGCATCTGAGTTGAGAGTGCTGTTCAGAGCGGTCACAATGAGGCACTCTGGGATAGCTCCCGGAGGCCAATACCGTCGAATTCCATCCACACTACCCCAAATCCGACCCGGAAAGGCCGATTTTAGCGTTAATCCCCTCGTCGGAGGTGGAGTAAAGAAACCGGTTTAAAGGGCCCTTTAAGTCAAAAAAAAGGGCTTCATTGTGTGGACGTGTCCATGCTTTATTCGATTTAACGCGGCTAAATTCGACCTAAACTCGTAGTGTAGACCAGGCCCGAGTAATCAAGGTTTCCAGGGGGAACAAAACTGGTGTCTGAACTGATTTCCTACTCTCGTTCCTGGGTTTGGCAGATGTGCTGTTGACTTCACAGCAGCAGCTGTTAACAAGCCCAATGACAGATCAGTCCAACTGAAAGAGCAGCACATGTTATCTAAGAACCTAGAGAGAGAAATCATGTGAAGGTCAGGGCCAGTGAGAGAATGGGCACACACTTTTGTGACTCATGCTGAAGGGCCATAACTTTACTAAGAACAACTACCTAAAGGTATCATGTTTGGGTGGTAAAATCCACCCTGAACCATCCCTGGTCTTTCCCCAGCCCAAGGTCTTAAGGTCTTTGTTAAATCCAAATATTTCAATATGTGTGTTTCAATAACCATTTTAAATTCCAAAAAGTTTTTCTCTTGCCAGTCACCCAATATTTTGACATTCATACCTTGTTCACGTATTTACAACATTGCAAACTAAGCTCTTGTAAATCCTTGCTTTGAAATGTATGAAGTGACCCAAAAAAGAGCTCTGTTTCTGTATCATCATCATCATCATCAGTTTTGTCCTCCAGCTGTATGTCTATTATTGTATGTTCTTCTATTTCACTGCAAAATGATTGCTTTTATTGCATTCATGACACTGTAACCTTTGGACTGGTCACTTTGCACCATGTTGGACTTGCTTCCATGTTTGTTACATACAAATCTGGGTTTGCAGTTTGTGTACCCTTCCATTCTGTCTTTATGCCATAGCATCCGTTTTAAATTAAATGCACTCTGATTTTTTTTCACTGTATGCAAACGGTTAGGAAGCACAGTTTTCACACACCCTGCAATTATCTGCTGTACTTTGCAAGAAATTAACTTAACTTTGAAATAATCTTACTTTGACTTGGTTATCAGTTATACTACAAATAATTCAGTCTCTAATTAGTCCTGTTAACTGATCAGATTCACCTAATTTTGTTATTTTATGAAGGTCAGTGGTTTTTGTCTTGCATGAATCTCAGTATTTTTGATGTTTTTAAATGAGTTTGTCTTGCGGTTTCATTCCCCTTTCTGCTCCAGTTGCAGTGTGTTGCATGGGCCTGCCAACGGTGGTGATTTGGGGAATCTCTACAACTGATAAATTCTGTTCAGTGTTGTGGAGTTATGAAATTGCTGTATCGTGGAGTGCCTCTGTCTGTGTGTCCTCCACTGCTGACAAGGCTTTAAGCCAGGGGTGGGCAAACTTTTTGGCCCGAGGGCCACATCTGGGTATGGAAATTGTATGATGGGCCATGAATGCTCACAAAATTGGGGGTTGGGGTGCGGAAGGAGGTGAGGGCTCCAGCTGGGGGTGCGGGCTCTGGGGTGGAGCCAGAAATGAGGAGTTCAGGGTGCAGGAGGGGGCTCCAGGCTGGGGCAGGGTGTTGGGGTGTGGGTGGGGGGGTGAGAGCTCCAGCTGCGGATGCGGGCTCTGGGGTGCAGGAGGGTGGGACCGACCTGTTCGGAGGCCGGGAGGGGGATCAGGGCTGGGGCAAGGGGTTGGGGCACGGGAGGAGGGTCAGGGGTGCAGGTTCCAGGCGAGGCTTACCTCAAGCAGCTCCCGGAAGCAGCGGCATGTCCCCCTTCTGCCTCCTACACAGAGGCACGCCAGGTGGCTCTACATGCTGCCCCGTCTGCAGGCGCCGCCCCTGCAGCTCCCATTGGCCCCGTTCGCTGGTCAATAGGAGCTGCAGGGGCGGTGCTAGGGGCAGGAGCAGCGTGTGGAGCCCCCTGGCTGCCCCTACGCCTAGGAGCTGGAGGGGGAACGTGCCGCTGCTTCCAGGAGCCGCGTGGAGCAAGCCCCCGACCCTGCTCCCCGGCAGGAGCTCGAGGGCCAGATTAAAATGTCTGAAGGGCCAGATGCGGTCCCCAGGCTGTAGTTTGCCCACCCCTGCTTTAAGCAGTCCTTCCTCAGACCAGGCACAGTGGTAGGTCCTTAGAACCCAGCAGCCTCCTATTCAGGGAGAAGCCACTTCCTGCTGCTTGTCTGCTGGGGGCTGACATCAGTGGACAGCTCCCAAACAAAGCAGACAGAGGTGACAAAGCAGGGGTTTATAAAGGAATCACAGAGGAAAGACAGAGCCATGCAGGGAGTTTTGGGCAGGAGAGAGGAAGGGGACAGATCAGCCAAGGTCAGAGAAGGTGGTCTGGGGAGAGAAGGCTCCATGTTTGAAAACACAAGCCATGCACTGCAGCAGAGGATCCTGGATGCCCCAGACGACTCTGACCCCAGCCCAATGAATGTTCTGGAGCGGTGAGGAAAAGGAGGCAGAGAAATGCATGCAGTTTATTTTTGTACAGATTGGTGTATTTCTCATGTGATTAAAGGACAGTATTAGAATCCTGTGCAGAGTGGCTGTGCATTTCATGCATTATACCTGTGATGTGCCCCTTAAAGACATGAACTGTCTGCCCAGAATACCCACATGGCTGAAATTCTGGAAGACGATGTGTTTAAACTAGGGGGGGGGGGGGCGGGGGGGGGGTGTCTGAAGGCTCATCACTGGCCCAGGGCTGGGCAATGGGCCACTTGGCACAGTTCTCAGGAGAGGGTGCTAGAGAGAGGTTCTGCACCCCGATTGTGCCTAGGGACCTCAAGACAGGGGCAGTACCGGGACTCTGCTGAGACTCTGAAAGCTTAAAACACCCAAGGATCCAGCAGCTGAATCCCCTCACAGCAGTCTGGGGAGCGGCCAAGTGGGAGCGCTGTACTGGAACTGTAACAACAGATGGAGGATTTTACATTCTCTTATTTTCTTTTTAATGTCAGTAGCTTCCAGTCAGGTTTGGAAACACTGCAGCCGCCTCCTCTGGTTCTCTGTCATGTTCCTTTCCAGTTCTTGCTGACTTCTTCCAAGAGAAAATTAACAAAATACAATGTGACCTTCCTGTCCTACAATTCTGTCATCCTCCACAGATGCCGATGTTTCTTGTCTGCTGTCCTCCTCTAGCCCCTCCACTTGCCCCAGTGACCTCTCCCATCCCATCTCCTGATCATCCTTGCACCCATTCTCATCCACTCCCTTACTCTCCTCCTGGGCCTCTCTCTCTCTCTTCTGCCTCTTTCCTCTGCATGCTTTAGTCTCTCCCAAAAAACAAAACAAAAATCTCTCGCTTGACCCTACTTGCCTCTCCATCTTCCTTCTCCCTTTCATCTCTAAGCCCTTTGAACACAGTTGACAATTGTTGCCTCTCTTCCAATTCCTCTCCAATTTATTCCACTGAAATAGCTCTTACCAAAAATCTGTGATAATCGCTTCCAAGCTAAAGTTCAGAACCAGCACTTCATCCTCATCCTCCTTGACCTGGCCGCTGACTATGACACCGTCAGCCATGCTCCTCTTCTTGAAATCTTGTTCTAACATGGCTTCTGTGACTCTGTCCTCTCCTAGTTCTCCTTCTGCCTCTCACTGCTCCTTTGGTGTGTCCTCTGAAAGATCCTTTTAAGGATTTTTAACAGAGTAATTAACCATTGGAACAACCTGCCAAAGATCATGGTGGATCCTCCATTACTGCCAATTTTTAAATCAAGATTGGATGTTTTTCTTAAAGATCTTCTCTAGGAATTATTTTGGGGACATTCTCTGGCCTGTGCTGTACAAGAGATTAGACTAGATAATCATAATGGTCCCTTCTGGCCTTGCAATCTGTGAATCACCTCATCTTCTCCTCACCACCATCAACAACTTTCTAGGGGGGATGCAACAGGGCTCTGTCCTTGGTCCCCTTCTCTTCTCTCTACACCTTATCTCTGGACAATCTCATCCACCAATACAAATTCAGTTACCATCTCTATGCTGATGATATGCAAATCTACCTCTCTACGTGAGACCTGTCTCCTTCTGTCCAAACTCAAATCTGTCTCTCACTGATATCTCCTGAATGTCTAGCCATCATTCAAGCTCAACATGGCTAAAACAGAGCATCTAATCTCCCCAGCCTCTCCTTTCTTGATCACTGTTAAAAAAAACCCACCATCCTGCCTGTCACTCAGACCTCTAACCTGGGTGTCATCTTTGACTCAGACCTCTCTCTAGATCCTCACACCCAGGTTACGTCTAAACCTTGCTGATTCTTTCTTCATAATATCTCTAAGATACA
The DNA here is from genome assembly GCF_028017835.1 of Emys orbicularis. Classification (NCBI taxonomy): domain Eukaryota; kingdom Metazoa; phylum Chordata; order Testudines; family Emydidae; genus Emys; species Emys orbicularis. The sequence goes on along the minus strand of NC_088706.1, from coordinate 2,369,926 downwards.
GCCTTTCCCAAGGGCGGCAGAGCCTTCCCAAAAGTGGGGGGACCAAGGGCCACCCCCTGTGGTCCCACCCCTGCCCCTTCCCCAAGGCCCCGCCTCCAGCCAAGCTGGAAGCCAAGAGGAGATGAGGAGTCTGCCCAGGGTGGGGCCAAAAGCAGCCCCCTGTCCCTGCCCCCCAGGCTCTGTACCCAGGTGGAGGGGCACAGGCTCCCCACAGCTCTTATCCCGACCCAGTTTCGGCCGAGGGGCAGGGCCTCAGAGCTGCAGCCAGGCCATGGTAAGAGCCACACGGGCAGCTATAGGGGGCCACGGTGTGGACCCTCCACCTACCCGGGGTGGGGACATGGGCTGGGGAGGCTGCTCGGGCCCCCCACACCATGAGCAGGTGGAGGGTCTCCTGCAGCTCCCCACAGCTGCCTATGTGGCTCTTACCATGGCCTGGCTGCAGCTCTGAGGCCCTGCCCCTTGGCCGAAACTGGGTCGGGATAAGAGCTATGTGGGCAGCTGTGGGGAGTCAGTGTCTGGACCCTGCACCTGCCCAAGGCTGGGCAGGGAGCCTGCCCAGGGAGCCTGGGAGGCAAACACCCTACCCCCCAAATAGGGTGTCATGACCCCAGGAGGGGAGACCTAAGCCCACCCCAGCCCTGGTGCCCTGGGTGCAGGAGAGGGCCAAGGGCTTCTGCCCTGGGCAGGGGGCATGTAACCTTAGTCCCCCTTCCCAGAGCTGAAGCTCTCAGGCTTCAGCCCCGGGCAGTGGGACTTTGGCTTTGGCTTCAGCCCCGGGCGGTGGGGCTTGGGCTTGGGCCCTAGGCCCCAGCAAGTCTAACACCCGCCTTGGCGACCCCGTTAAAATGGGATCGCGACCCACTTTGGGGTCCTGACCCACAGTTTGAGAAACCCTGTACTAGAGCAATGTGTAAAACTTTAAATTTGTGAATACCTGGAGAATGAAGGGGGTAATCACTAGCAGCCAGTATGGATTTACCAAGAACAAATCATGCCAAACCAGCTTGATTTCTTTCCTTGACAGGGTAACTGGTTTGGAGAATGGGGGAATGTGGACTTCAGCAAGGCTTTTGACACAGTCCTATATGACATTCTGATAAGTAAGCTGGAGAAATGTGAGCTTGGCAGAACTACCATTAGGTGGATGCATAACTGGTTAAAAAACTGCAAACAAGGAGTAACTATCAATGGAACAATGTCAGATTGGAGGGAGGTCTCAGGTGCGGTTCTACAGGGATCTGTTCTGGGTCCGATGTTATTTAACATCTTTATTAAAGACCTGGATGTAGGAACAGAAAGCAGACTGATCAAGTTTGCAGATGACACAAAGCTGGGTGGGGCTGCCAGCACTTTGGAGGATAGATCTAAAATACAAAGCGTTCTTGATAAATTGGAGAACTGAGCTATAGACAACAAAATGAAATTCAACAAAGACAAATGTAAGGTGCTACCCTTAGAGAAGAAAAAACAAATGCACCAATACAGAGTGGGGATAACTGGCTTGGCAGTAGCACTGTTGAGAAGGATCTGGGAGTTGTGGTGAATCACAACCTCAACATGAATCAGCAGTTTGATGCTGTTGCAAAAAAAAAAAAAAAAAAGCAAATGCAATTTTAGGTTGCATGAACAGAGGCATAGCATGAAAGTCACGAGAGGTGATCCTACCGCTCTACTTGGTGCTGGTTAGGCTTCAGCTGGAGTATGTGTCCAATTTTGGTCACCAATGTATAGAAAGGATGTGGAGAAACTGGAAAGGATCCAGAGGTGAGCAACCAATATGATCAAAGGGATGGAATGCAGCCATACGAGCAAAGGCTGAAGGAAGTGGGTATGTTTAGTTTGGAAAAGAAGAGAGTGAGGGGGGACATGATAGCTGTCTTCAAATACGTGACAGGCTGCCATAAAAAAGATGGAGAAATGTTCTTCTCTTTTGCCACAGAGGGCAGGACAAGAGGCAACAGGTTCAAACTACAGCCCAGCAGATTTAGATTAAATCTCAGGGAAAGCTTCCTACCTGTCGGAACAGTAGGGCAATGGAACAGATGCCTCGGGAGGCTGTGGACACTCCTTCACTGGCGGTTTTCAAAAGGAGGCTGGAGCCATCTGCCTTGCATGGTTTAGACACAAGAAATCCTGCATCTCGGAAGGGGTTTAGACTAGATGACCATTGTGGTTAGGGTGACCAGACAGCAAGTGTGAAAAATCGGGATGGGGTGGAGGGTAATAGGAGCCTATATAAGAAAAAGACCCCAAAATCGGGACTGTCCCTATAAAATCGGGACATCTGGTCACCCTAGTTGTGGTCCCTTCTAACCCTATGATTCTAAGTCTACACAGCAATGAGAGTCCTGCACACCCAAGTCGGCTGTCACGGGCCAGTCGCTGGCTTTTCTTTGCTGTATAGACATACCCTGTGATCTCGACTATTGCAACATCTTTTTCTCTGGCCTTGACAAATGCAATCTTGCCTCGCTCATATCTTTCAGAATGCTGCTGCAAAGATCATTCTCCTAGACTGTTGCTTTGGTTATGTCTCTCCTCCTTTTGCATCCGTCCATTGGCTTCCCCTTCTCTATCACATCAAACATAAACTGCTTGTCTTCACATTCAGTGCCCTTCATGGCCTGTCCCCACCCTACCTAGCATCTCTAGTGTAACCCATGTTTCCCATGGGAGCTCCTTCCGCAATGGATTCCCTGGGTACCCACTGCTGCAGAGGCAGACTGAGGCAACAGCGCAGTGGTTAGGCACCCCACGTGTACAGGCTGAGGACATTGCAAACAGGGCTGGTGATTTGCTAAGAGAAGGGGAAATGAGAGTGGAATTAATACAACAGAGCCACTTAAACCGAGAGCTGCTTAGAGAAGTGGTTTGCACTAATCCATTTATGTCTCTCTGTTCTTCAGAAGTGGTTTAAGAGGATTATGGCTCAATAGCCCACTCCTCACCCTGTCCATCACCACTACCCTGCAGGCCATCAGACACCCATGTGCTGCCGAGTTAGGGGAGGGCTGGTTGGAGGGGTCCTGGCACATCTCTTGGGCACTGGATTGGTCAGAGAGCGGAGCCCCAGAAGCAGGCCTTTCCTTGCTCTGCCCTCTTGGAGCAGCTGTGCTACTGCTCTGGGCCGTGCGATAGCAGTGAGCCACAGCTCTCTGTCCCCTCCCTCTCACTGCTCGAGTACTCCGCCTGCAGCATGGCTACTCCCTCCCCAGTAGGCGGAAATGCCTTCAGCTGGAATTGAAACAAAACTGCAGTCTCCTCTAGTGGAATACCCAGACCCACATGATAGGAATGGGGCTTGGAGCATTGCTTGGTGCCACTCAGTGAAGGAATGTGTTGAAGGAAGCCAGTGGCTGCAGTATGGCCCAGTGAAGCACACTGCGAAGGAGGAGGGCAATGAGCAGGATCCCACTTTCTCTAGCGTGGTGAGGAACAAAATACTCCAGGAAGAGGGAAGAATGAGTGTGTCACTGCCAGAGCCTGGCCAAGCAGTGCCCAGGTGGAGGGAGCCCACTCCTCACCCTGTCCATCACCACCACCCGTCTGATGGCCTGCAGGGTGGTGGTGATGGACAGGGTGAGGAGTGGGCTATTGAGCCGTAATCCTCTTAAACTACTTCTGAAGAACAGAGACATAAATGGATTAGTGCAAACCACTTCTCTAAGCAGGTGTCGGTTTAAGTGGCTCTGTTGTATTAATTCCACTCTCATTTCCCCTTCTCTTAGCAAATCACCAGCCCTGTTTGCAATGTCCTCAGCCTGTACACGTGGGGTGCCTAACCACTGCGCTGTTGCCTCAGTCTGCCTCTGCAGCAGTGGGTACCCAGGGAATCCATTGCGGAAGGAGCTTCCACTGAGACAGAGATTCGTTCGCTTAAGCTGCCATTACCCTGCAGTGTTTAATTATACAGTCACCTACAGCATAACTGCTTTTTGGGACTCTCTTATTCCCAGTGACCCTACCATGGAACTCACCCCACTGCAATCCTCTCTGTTACGGTTCTTATGCCTGGCTGGCCACTGGCTCTCTTGGCGTGTCTTCCCTTCCCGGGACTGTGACTCACTCTGTGGTGCTCTATCTGTTGGTTTGGTCTCTTGTTTTGTTGTTTGTTTAATCATTTTTGAATGAGAAGAAACCCAACAGTTCTGGAGCATGGACCAAGCAGGAATCCAAAAGCTTGGTCTGCATTACACCTCACCATAGAAACCTTGGGTATGGCTAGCACCTACAGATTCCTTCCTTCTTTTCTTTTCTTTTTTTCTTTAAAGAAGGTTAAATGTAGTATAATCCTCGGAAGAGAGCAACTCCTGTTGTAAAACTTGGTGTCCAGCATAAAAATTAACCAGCACTTTTACTAAATCAAGACCATTCTGCAAGAAACAAATAATGAGGTGTCAGCACCCTCTGTCTGGAGGGAGAGAAAGAGCTGGGTCCTTACTAAAACAGCTTCCTACCTTCTGATTGGTACACTAGAAAGAGAACATTTACACAGGCTCATCCTCGTAACACAGAACAAGGGTTCATTGTGGGGGGGGGGAATCACTGCATCACCAAATGCACAGAGGGAGAAAGGGAGCAAGTCTGTAAAGAAGGGAGAATGTCCTGACAAAGAGCGTCTGGCTGGTGAGTGTCTCCTGGCCCATAGCCCTTGCTTTGACAGTGTCTTCGGGACGGTTGTGCAAAGCAGCTGCCAATGGCTCCTCACACAATGGAAATGACATTGACTTTGAGCTTTGTCAGGGTGAAACAAAGATTTCAGCTCCTTTGCCCACAAGTTTATTTGTGCAAATAGCAAAATCCCTTCCCCAGCCTCTGTGGCTGGGCTGAGACTGGGGGAAAGAGTAGTCGAGTCCCTTGGGGGAAGCTTTCCCTAGGAAACAGGATCGTTTTACAGCTGAGTCAGAGCTTTTGACACAGGGTGCGCTATAAGAGACGGTGGGTCTGAGTCGCCTTCCCTGACTGTACTTGGTTTTCTGATGCTCAGCAGCCAGCCAGCCTGCCCTGTTCAGGCAAGAGGCTTTCAGTCCACATCCTGCGTGCTGATTTTTTTTCTCATCCTGATTTCCTACTTAGTTAATTCAGCAGGGATTCTCTCTCCCCCCCCCCCCCCCCCCCCCGTTTGCCGCCTCTGAGGCGATGACAGCATCGAGAATATCTTATTTGGAGTTAATCATCCCCTAGACAGAAGGGTCTGGGTAAGCAGCAGCGGGGGCACTGGACTGCAGGGCCTAGGAGAGGCCCAAGGTGAAGCGAAGTCTTGGAGATCTCTCAATTTTAGAAAGGCAATTCCATTTCACGGAGGATTTCGAACTTTGGTTTAATTAGGAACAAAACCCAAAAATGTTTAGATTCTCCAGATGGGAATGGTGCCCCACCTCCGGGCTGTCTGGCTGGTGGGCTGTGGACCTGGGAGCCCAGGGTCCCCAACAGCCCACCAGGCAGGCTGCAGAGGACCCAGGTGGGCAAGTTGGCAGAAAACCAGGTAGGCTTCCATCAGAGCCCTGCCCGAATTCCATCCAACCTTCAGCAAAATCAAACTGTCCGTGGTTTTGTCAGAAATTTTCTAACCAGCTCTACTCTGATGTGACTGTTGTGGCATGTTTGATATCACTCAGATTCAGCACCTTTGGAGGATGTATTTGCTCTCTCTAATTCAGTGAAAGAAATGTCTCCTGCTGGCAGAGTGAACAGGAACTCCTGCTTCCTCTCAGCTCCCTGCCCAGGTCCCAGAGCCAGCTAGATTGGATTGCAGGCCTAAAACAAAACTTCTTAATACAAGAGATGAATCCTCGCTGCTAAAGCAATGAATCCTGCACAAACTGTCAGGCTGGCCCATTTGCATTGTACGATTACAGTAAGCATCGCTTAGAAAGATCGGCACTCAGCGTCTACGATGCCTTGTCTGCCAGCAGCAGCCTGCCCTTTGCTGCTGTTTGGAGAGCAGCACTCTGCTTTGAGCGCGCTCTTAGCCAGGTGTTCCCCTCTGCACATGCAGATGTGTTAGCACCTCCCGTATGCTTGGTTAGTGTTTCAAAAAACATGCTCTGCATTTTTAACCAGTTTTTATGAGGCCTTGTGGGTTATTGTTATAAAGCACCAGGTGCATTTATAGGATGCAAATAATGAGAAGCCAAACACACTATAGCTCCTATTTCGCTCCCACACATGTGTATGTATTAGCTCTTGTGTGCCACTGCCTAATCACCTCTTTCCTCTTCTTCCTGTAGTGGCTGAAGGATCCTGGCCCTCGTAATGAGAAGAGGACCCTCTTCTGTGACATGGTGTGTTTTCTGTTCATTACTCCCCTGGCGGCAATCTCGGGCTGGCTGTGTCTCCGTGGTGCCCAGGATCACTTGCAATTCAACAGCCGGCTGGAAGCCATCGGACTGATAGCACTTACTATTGCACTTTTTACTATCTACGTCCTTTGGACACTGGTGAGTGAACAGCAACAGGCAATAGATGCCAAGTGCCACCCAGTGCCTGAGCCCAGGGCCTGTTACATTTAAAGGGGTTTCTCAGTTACAGGAATTCAAATCAGAGTATCCCAGGAGGATAGTTTATGTTCCCAGAGCTCAGTCATGGCTGTGTCTGCACTTCCTCCATAGCTGCCCAGCCCTTAGTCCATATCAAGGGGCAAATATTTGGCTGTTCCCATTAAATACAAATAAATGAAAGTTTAAAATGTAACCTGCTGAGGTCAATGACACTTGAAAACGAGTTTCTGCCCGTGCATGCGAATTCACTGCACATCATCAGGAACGTCTGCAGATGGACATTAGGGCAACATGCCCTTTTGGTGTAGTGTGTGCAGTGTGGGATGTAGAAGTGGACAGACTAAGCCTGACATTAGCATGGGGACCGGTGTGGTTAGCGAGCATGGGGAGAGGAGTAAGAAGCCCAGCTGTTCTTTGTCTTCCTGTTTTCAATTAAAAATCCCCGAATCTTGGCACTATGGTAAAAACAATACTGTGGATAAAATATTGTCTGAGACACCCAAAGACCATAGGAGTCTGCACTCCTGTCAGCCTGGTCAAGGCTCTATAAAAGATATCAGTGAGGTATAGTCAGGCTCTGTCCAAGAGCAGCACTGTTATGGCGAAGAGGGAAAAGGAGCACTAGCCTTTAGAATGGTTTGTGGGACTCCTCTTGGAGATCAGCTGGGGTCACTGAAATTCCAGTAGGAAGCTATCAAAAGGATTTCTTCAAAGCTCTGAGAAAATGGCCAGGGGCCACAAAGTGGTCTGTTTAAAAGTCAGACTCCAGCCAAGCTGGAGGAGACCTGCCCTCCTCTTCTCACTTGAAAAATTGTAACAGTAAGTTTCTTGTAGCAGAGCAGTCATTTCTTCTTCCATTGTAGGTGTGTGTGCTCGCCACATGCACCGGTGCTGGAAGTTTTTTCCTCATTGGTATCCGTAGGGGACCGGCTCTGGCACCCTCTAGAGTGGCGCGCGTATGCACTGGTATAAGAGGCGCTGCCAGCCCCGTCCCTCCCTCAGTTCCTTCTTACTGCCAGTGTCAGTGGTGGAACGCTCCCCTTGCTCTATCAAGTGGCTCTCTTTCAGTGAATAAATTTGTTAGTCTCTAAGGTGCCACAAGTACTCCTGTTATTTTTGAGGATACAGACTAACACGGCTGCTACTCTGAAACCTCTCTTTCAGTGGTTGTTTGAACTTTTATTGTGTAAATAGTTGTAGAAAGGTGTTAGTGTATTTAGTTATTCATAGTCCCCCGAGGGACTGAGCCCAGGGACAGGGCATGTCCCGCTCCCCAGGCTTCAAGCTGTGCAATTACTGTAAGAAACCTATCCTTTGTATTTGCAAAGGATTCAAGCTTTGGACCAGAAAGGAGAGAGACATCAGGCTCCATGCACTCCTCATGACATCTGCTCTTGCACCACCCTCGGAGCTTGCACATTTGGACTCGGTGCGAGTACTTTGGCATTGACAAGAAGTGTGCCCCCAGCACTGGCTGCCTCGCGACGCCGGTCCTTGTCACCGGTACGGGACAAAAGGCACAAGGAAGGGACACTCCCCAGGGTCCCGTAAGGGTAAAGATAAGGGAAAAGAGGAGCCTGGACCGAATTGGGCCATCTCGCCATCACCAGAGCGTAGCCAGGTGGCAGCCTTGCCTATTGGGCTTAGTCCACCCCGCAACCTGCCTCCTACCCCAGGGAGTGGTAGAGGCGTGTGGTACCTCATGGTTCCGTCCACCCCAGAAGCCTTTTAAGCGGCAAAAGACATCTTCTCTCTCCCGGTGCCGCCTATTCCTCAGGAAGAAAGGCTTAAGGACCCCTCCTGCCCACCCGTTTCTGAGGGAAAGCCCTCAATAGCACCCCTGCAGAAGTCACCCCCGCGGCACCGTACCCGGGCCCACTTGCCAGGACCAGAGCCGCGTCCCAAATCACAGACCCGCGGCTACTCAGCAGGTTCCCGGCGATCGCTGAGCTCCAGGCACCGATCTCCGGGATCCACACATCGATCACCAGATCTGCGGGACCGGGCCACAGAGGTGCGCCACCGGTCCCCAGAACTCTGGCAGCGGTCACCCGAAAGGTGCCACTCCCTGGTTCACAGGTGCCGCTCACCAGAGCCTCAGCACTCCCCACCCGGAGTCTCAACACCGCTCTTTGAAGAGACACTGGTTTCCACAGCCCCAGGGACAGTCACCGGAGCCCCATCGCCGGTCACCGGACCATTGCCGGTCACCGGAATCCAGACGTCAGTCACCGGAGCATCGTAGACAATCTCCGCACTCCCGATCCCGGTCACTGGAGCCTGCGCACCGTTCCTGAAGCGGGTGGCGTCGTTCTCCAGATTATTACCAGGCATATGAGCAGTGCTGCTGATTGCCGGATATGCGACATAGCTCAGCGCGGTCCCGATACCACTGCCCAATTGGCAGGCACAAGACCGCCAGACATAGTGGGGAAGCCTACCCTATGGTGGCGCCACCGTGGTCACCAGAGGAAGACTGTTCCTCCTTGGGTTATGAGAGTAAGGAATTGATGGCCCCCAAGGGACCACCTGCACAGCAAGCAGGTTCTTCCCAGAGCCAACCGGCAGGCATGCGGCCGCAGGGTCAGTGGCCTGGGCCCTGGCAAGTCTATAACCCATGGGCAATTCCCCAGGCTGGGGGACCTCAGGCCCAGCGCTCAGTCTTAGGGGCACTGGAAGAACCTTCAGCCTTAGTGTCTCGACCGGCCACGGGCTCGGACGTCACATCGGTCCAAGGGGCCCAAGAGCTACTTCCTCCAGTGGACGTGGTTCCCCAGGCAGGGGACATAGAACCCGCCCCTCTTCCTGGGCTGGCCGCCGCCGCCTCATTGCCTGATGAGGCAGTAGCTGGCCCGTTGCAGACTGTGCCTCAGGACGATGTCAAAGCCCACCAGGAGCTGCTTAAACGGGTGGCAGCCAACCTGGGACTGCAGGCGGAGGAGATGTCCGAACCCACGGACTCCCTATTTGATGTCTTGCGGCAGCGCCCCGGAAAAGGTGGCTCTATCCATGCACGATGGGGTAGTAAAAATTGTAAAAGCCCTGTGGCAGACCCAGGGCCGGTGCAAGGATATTTCGTGCCCTAGGCAAAACTTCCACCTTGCACCCCCCCCTCCGGCCTGGGGAGCCAGGGCCGCCCTAGCTATTTTGGTGCCCTACGCAGCCCCAGGCCTCCGCGGGGGGGCTGGTCCCAGGCCTACGGGGGGGAGGGAGGCTGGCCACTTCCTGCGGGAAGTCGAGTGACCCAGCCCCAGCCTGCTCCGCTCTCCTGGCTCCCAGCCGCGCTGCCGGCGAGTGCAGGGGGGCGGTTCCCCCCTCCCGCCAAGCCTGGGAGCCAGGGGAGCGGAGCAGGCTGGGGCCGGGTCATTCCACTTCCCAGGAAGTAGTCAGCCCCCCATCCCCCACGGAGACCTGGGGCCCGGCCCCCCCCCCCGCGGAGGCCTGGGGCCCGGCCCCCCCCGCGGAGGCCTGGGGCCCCAGCCTGCTCTGCTCCCTTGGCTCCCAGGCTTGGGGGGAGGAGGGAGGAGGGAACCGCCCCCCCAGGACTTGCGGCTGGGGCCGGGTTGCTCCACTTACCATGCGGTGAGTGCAGGGTCGGGCCTGGCTGCAATCTTCAGGGGAGTGGGGGCAGGGCTGGGGCGGAGCCGGGGGCAGGAAGAGGTGGGGTTGGGGCGGAGCAGGGGCGGGGCCATGGGGAAGAGCCGGAGAGCCCCCCCACGGCAGCTCCCCCTGCGGCAGCTCCCAGCTCTGCGGTGCCCCCCCTCCGCCCGGGCAGCTCCCCCCCCCTCCGCCCGGGCAGCTCCCCCTGCAGCAGCTCCCCGCCCCAGCTCACCTCCACTCTGCCTTCTCCCCTGAGCACGCCAGCACCGCTCCACTTCTCCCGCCTCCAGGCTTGCCGCGCCAAACACCTGATTGGCGCAGCAAGCCTGGGAGGGGAGGAGAATTAGAGCAGGAGCGGCGTGCTCAGGGGAGAAGGCGGAGCGGAGGTGAGTTGGGGCGGGGAGCGGTTCCCCTGCATGCCCTCCCCGCTCCCTCCTACCCCAGCTCACCTCCACTCCACCGCCTCCCCTCAGCGTGCTTTTTGGCGCCCCCAACCACTTGGCACCCTAGGCGGCCGCCTAGTTCGCCTAGTGGTTGCACCGGCCCTGGGTAGACCCCATCATCTCTGCCACCCATTTCTAAGAGGGCAGAGTGCAAATACTACGTTTCTGCAAAGGGGTTTGAGTACCTATATACACAGCCCTCTCCCGGGTCTCTGGTGGTCACGGCTGCCAACGAGCGCAACAGGCAGGGGCAGCCCAGATCGACCCAAAAAAATCAAGATGCCAAACGACTTGATCTGTAGGGCAGGAAAATTTATTCTACAGCCAGCCTACAGCTTCGCATCGCAATCCACCAGGCTCTGCTCGGCAGGTATCATTTCAGTGTATGGCAGTTCACGGCCAAGTTTGCTGATTCACTCCCGCAGGACACCAAATGGAAGTTCGATGCCATACTAGAGGAGGGCAGGGCAATTGCAAGAGTCTCCCTCCAGGCTACCTCAGACGCGGCAGACTCTGCAGCCAGAGCGATGGCCTCTGCGGTGGCCATGAGAAGGGCATCATGTCTTCAATCATCCAGTCTGTTGGCAGAAGTCCAACAGTCCATTCAGGACCTCCCGTTCAACGGCTCGGCCCTGTTTGCTGAACAAACGGACAGCAGATTACACGGCCTAAAAGACTCAAGGGCCACTCTTTGCTCGCTGGGCCTGTACACTCCGGCCCATGCTAGAAAGAGATTTAAACCTCAGCAAATGCAGAGGTTCATGGGCCAGACCAGAATGGAACTGTACTGCAGAAAGAGATGGGGATATAGGCGTCGCCAAGGCCAATCACCTGCAGTGGGGCCGCATTTGGGCTCGAGCCGTGCCCCTCACAAAAACAGGCAATCATTGTGAGGGGACATTCGAGGGCGACCTCCCAGCCTGCAACCAGGATCTGTCTCACTCTTTATTTTCCCACCATTTGTTACCTTTCCTCCCCGCTTGGACCTCCATAACTACAGACCGCTGGGTCCTCAATACAGTGGCAGCGGAGTATATCCTCCAATTTTGTTCTATCCCCCCTTCCAACACCCTTCCCCGTCCCTCCTCAGGGACCCGTCTCACGAGCAATTGCTCGCCCAGAAGGTGCAAGCCCTCCTGTGTCTGGGGGCAGTGGAGGCAGTTCCAGCAGAATGAAGAGGGAAAGGTTTTTACTCCAGGTACTTTCCCATTTCGAAGGCCAAAGGAGGGCTACGGCCATCCTGGACCTGCGAGACCTCAACAAATATCTCAAGAAGTTGATGTTTCGCATGGTCTCCCTGGCCTCCATCATCCCCTCCCTGGATCCTGGAGACTGGTATGCCACCCTCGACCTAAAAGACACTTACTTTCACACCTCAAAATTTCCCGGACACAAGAGATTTCTATGTTTTGTGGTCGGTCAGACACATTACCAGTTCGCAGTGCTCCCATTCGGCCTAGCAACAGCACCAAGAGTGTTTAGAAAGTGCATGGCAGTGGTTGCAGCTTACCTCAGACATCGGGGGGTCCAGATCGATCCCTGGCTGGATGACTGGCTCATCAAGGGTGACTTCCACAAGCAGATGCAGTGCAGTATCGAGGTGTTGCAAGCCACTTGTCATGCCCTGGGCCTGTTGATAAACAAACAAAAATCAACATTGGTCCCTGCTCAGAGGATAGAGTTCATCGGAGCAGTCCTCGACTCTACCCAAGCCAGAAGTGCTTACCACAAACCAGGTTCAGAGCAATGTCAGATCTGACTGCCCAAGTCATCGCACACCCAGTCATCACAGCTCAGGTCTGTCTCAGACCCCTAGGGCACATGGCTGCGTGCACCTACATAGTCCAGCATCAAAGACTGTGGCTGAGGTCCCTTCAAACGTGGTTGTCATTCCACAGCCAGACACCCCTTGGAGGGGTTCCTCACGATCCTGGCCCAGTTACTCACCTCCCTCCAATGGTGGTGCAACCCGAATCTGTTGATGGAAGGGGTTCCATTCGCGGCTCCATGGCCCACAGTGTCCCTGGTGTTGGATGCGTCCAACCTCGGCTGGGGAGCGCACCGTGGTGCCCTCAAAACAAAAGGTCACGGGAGGAGCTGTCGCTTCACATAAAGGTCAGAAAGCTCAGGGCCATTTGCCTGGTGTGTGAAGTGTTTCTTCCCCCATCTATCTGGTCGAGTGTAACGATGTAAATAGCCGTTAAAAAAAGTAAACGTTTAAACTTTTAAAATTGTACCAGTTAAATGTTTAACCATTAGGCTCCACTGCTGTCCCACGCACCCGGGATCCTGGCTGCGCCGCATTCCCCACGCAGAGCCCTGGGCGCGGGGCCGGCAGCCAGAACGCTGGGGCACAGGTTGGCAGCCAGCCGAGACCCTGGGCACAGGAGGCCAACAGCCAGGGTGCTGGGGGCCGGCAGTGGAGTCCCGCAGCAGTTTAAACGTTAACCGGAATACCTTACCGATAAGACTGATGCTTATCGGTTAACCATTTAACATTTTACATCCCAAGTCAAGTGGTGCAGGTACTGACAGACAACGCGGCCTCCATGTTCTATGTCAACATACAAAGGGGGAGCAAGGAAGCCCTTCGCCTGTGGGACTTCTGCATCCAGCACACTATCCACCTGGAAGCCTCGAACCTCCCTGGTGTCCGGAACACGCTGGTGGATCGCCTCAGCAGGTCCTTCTTCTCTCACTACGAGTGGTCCCTCCACTCAGAGGTTGCCCAGATGCTCTTCCAGAGATGGGGAGCTCCCCAAGTGGACCTGTTTGCCAGCAGACAGTACAGGAAATGCCACCAATTCTGTTCACTACAAGGCCTCGACAGCAGCTCGCTGTCGGGTGCCTTCCTTCTGTCATGGTCAGAGGGTCTCATGTATGCCTTTCCACCAGACCTGCTAATCAGCAGGGGTCCTTTCCAAGATCAAGAGGGATCAGGCACAAGTCATTATGATCGAACCGGCCTGGCCTCGCGAGCATTGGTTCGGCACTCTCATGGCAGCCACATGGACTCTTCCCGGCCATCCGGACCTGCTCTCTCAGTATCACAGACAGTTGCTGCACCCGAACCTCACTTCTCTCCACCTCACAGCATGAATGCTGCGTGGCTGAGCCCCAAGGAGCAGGCCTGCTCCCATCAGGTTCTTCTGGAAAGTAGAAAGTCCTTCACTAGAGCCATCTACCACATGCATCCGACGAAGTGGGTATTCACCCACGAAAGCTTATGCTCCAATACATCTGTTACTCTATAAGGTGCCACAGGACTCTTTGTCGCTTTTTACAGATTCAGACTAACACGGCTACCCCTCTGATACTTGACTACCTTGCGAAGTGGAAACACTTCTCTTGCTAGGCTTTGGAGCGGAATATTTCCCGTTAGTGTCTCTTTACAATCCATCCTGGACTATCTCCTGCATCTAAAGCGCCAGGGCCTTGCCTTTTCATCGATCAAGATGCACTTGGCAGCCATATCAGCCTTTCATCCGCACGTCCAGGGAAGATCAGTATGCTCACATAAGAAGATCAGGTTCCTCAAGGGCCTCAAGAGGCTGTTTCCTCTGGTCCGGGATCTGATTCCCCAATGGGATCTCAATCTAGTCCTTTCCAGGCTTACTGGTCCTCCATTCGAGCCTCTTGCTCTCTCTCTCACACCTGTCATGGAAGGTCGCATTCCTTCGGCGAGGCGAGTCTCCGAGATTAAAGCCCTCACTTCGGAGCCTCCGTATACGGTGTTCTACAAGGACAAGGTGCAGCTGCGACCCTATCCTGCCGAAGGTGGCGTCGCACTTCCATGTCCATCAGGATATCTTCCTCTCAGTGTCCTGACCCAAGCCTCACAAGACCAACGAGGACAGACACCTGCACACTCTAGATGTCAGGCGTGCCTTGGCTTTCTACTTGGAGTGCATCCAGCCCTTCCACAGATCAACTCAGCTCTTTATTGCAATAGCTGACAGGATGAAGGGTCGTCTGGTGTCTTTTCAGAGGATTTCAAACTGGATCACCACCTGCATCCGCACTTGTTGCGAGTTGGCGCAGGCTGTACCTCCACAGATAGTGAAGACTCACTCGCCTAGCGCTCAGGTGTCTTCGGCTGCCTTCCTGGTGCATGTTCCTATCCAGGACATCTGCAGGGCTGCCACATGATCTTCGGTACATACGTTCACCACGCACTACACCATTACCCAGCAGGCCAGAGATGACGCTGGATTTGGCAAAGCTGTGTTGCAGTCGACACGGCCATGAACTCCTGCCCGCCTCCAGAGGTACTGCTTGGGAGTCACCTACAATGGAATGGACATGAGCAATCATTGAAGAAGAAAAAACGGTTACTAATCTTTCATAACTGTTCTTCAAGATGTATTGCTTATGTCCGTTCCATGACCCACGGTCCTTCGCCGCTGTCGGAGTTCTGACTAGAAGGAACTGAGGGAGGGAGGGGGCCGGCAGTGCCCCTTATACCAGCGCATACGCATTCCACTCCAGAGGGCGCCAGAGCTGGTCCCCTACTGATACCACTGAGGAAAAAACTACCGGCACCAGTGCATGTGTTGAGCACACACACCTACAATGGAATGGACACGAGCAACACATCTCGAAGAACAACAGTTACGAAAGGTTAGTAACCATTTTTTCTTACTCACAGTACGCAGAGTTCTCTGTTATAGCAGAGCAGCCCAGCAATACTGCCTTAAAATTGTCTGTCACTGCCTTGTAGTTAACAAGGCACCATAGACTACTGGGAATTTCTGGGCTCTCTGCCTCAGCTGTGCATGGGATGCTCAGGGCATTGTTACTGGGAACAGGTTCTTCATGCACGCTCCCCACTTGCCCACCTCCAGGGCATGTTGAAGAAGTCAGTCAGGAGCACATGGCCTGAGAGAGGGGGAAAATCAGTCTGAATTTGACATCTAAAGGCAGTGTCATGTCATGTTTTATCTGTGTGCCCACCCCCACCCCCTCTTTCTGAAACACAAAGAACTGACCAAAGTCTGGGGCATAGTTCCCAGCCTTCTTTGGTTGGAGCCTTCCCCTCCCCACATAGATTGTTGCCCCCCTTCTTCAGTGTTATGCCCCTCACTGTGTTGTGGTTCCTCCGTTTTCTGTCTAGTTTCTCTGTGGGTTTGTGGATGTGGCTCTTTATTTTGTTTTCGTTCTCTCTCTCCATCCCTTTTCCACTCCCCAAACACACACACGCTGTCTCTGCTGCCGTATGGCCAGAAAGGGAGAACATTGGAGGTGGGGAGCAAATAGGCAGGTGATGGTTCACAACTCTGTGGGTAGGCCACGACAAGAGTGTTCCCCTCCCCTTCAGCTTTGGGAACCCCAGGTCTGGTGTGAAAACTTAGCCCAAATTGTGCTGCAGCGTCCTGATTTGAAACAGTTTGTGGAGTCTCATGTCCGTCATCCCAGCCTGCTTCAGGGGTTCTAGTTCCATCCAGCCATATGGCCTGGCAAACTTCAGTTGCCTCACTTCTGGTTCAGGCTGAGTCATGGGCTCAGCTGTGGGAGGAAACGCAGGTCCCTCTGGGAGCAGGAATGTTTTCAGAGGGAAATGAGGAAAGGCTGAAAGCGCAACCGAAGTGTAGTAACTGCAGACAGGAAAACAAGTTACTGCAAGAACTTCAAAAAACAGAGCTTGGGGCCAAGCTCCACCATCGCCTGCCAATTGTAGGGATTTGACCATATGAGATTCACTCATCCTCCTGATCCTGCTATAGACCCGCCTTGCTGAATGTTCCCTCCCAGAATGCCTGGTGGGACGTTCATTCTAACCCCAGATCTGGCGCTCTGCTTAACTCATGCACAGGACTAAGATTCCTGTTGCAGTCCCTTACAGAGACACCCTGTACTTCCATGGTATCTCCATGGATCCTCTCCAGAGGGCACTGGGACTGGTGTAAACCAAATCAAGCAAACTCTGGCCCAGGAATGTGTGCTCTCAGCAAATCCAGCTGGTCTGTATTACTAGTTAGGGACAATGTCTTAAAATAAGAAAACAGAAATCAAGGTCTTGAGTTTACAAACCATCAGTGAAATTCCTCAGCAAAGGCCTGAAGCTCAAGGCCTGAAGAGTTGTGTCCCAGCCACTTCAGGCACAGCTTTGTCTCCCTTAGCTTCAGTGGGCTGTGGAAAGAGTGCAGGGATACATTTTGCAGGGCTCAGGAAAGCAGGTAGTGCTGCCATTGTATCACAGTAGCTGTTCCCAGCATTATCCTCTACTGGGCACAGACATTCACCTCCCATCCATTCTGTGGCAGGCCCAGGCAGCTCAGTAATCAGACTAATACTTTGTTGTCCATCAGGTTTCATTCCGTTATCATTGCCAGCTGTATTCAGAGTGGAGAAGGACCAATCAGAAAGTCCGCTTAATGATTCCGGACTCCAAGAGCCCTCATCCTGTCCAGCATTCCCTGCTCTCCACCAAGCTCATGAAGAAGAATGCAGATGAAACAACTGTGTGAGTTATCCCATGCCAGGTATCCTCCGAATGGGGCAGCTGTGAGCAAGGAGAGGACGAGAGCGGCTTTTGCAGGAATGTCGGCAGAGAAGCGGATTGAATCTTTTTCTGTAGACAAGATGTGTGGAAGCTGCAGCGACCTGGCAAAACAGTCATCCCAACCAAAGGGACTTTGCACTCAGCGAGTACAGTACTTTAGTTTGAGGCAAACAAACAGATGATAAACATTTGGCTGTGAGAGATGGCCCCAAAGGGCTGAGTCCACAGAGACAGAAAGCCATATGTGTTTATCTGCCAGAATTCTTTCTTAAAACTAAATACATTATGTGGAAAAAATCCCTCTATATAGCTATATATAAATATTATTTTTAATGGCCATGCATATTGTGTTTCAGTCCTTTTGTGTTGATATAGACATTGTTCTAAGCTTCAGTATAGAAGCTGGCAGCCTGATCTCACTCGGAGGTTGAATCTGGGCTGTTTCTCAAGATGAGCATATAAAGAACACTTCTCACTGGACATTGCTAAAAGTTCCCGTCTCCTTTGCACTACATGGATTTTCAGATCATCGCAGCAGGTTTTCTCCTTTGTTTTCTGTAGTGGTGGTGGTGTCCTTTTGACAAGGTTGTGTGTGCTTTTAATAATTATTATAATCCCAGAAGGAGTAAAATGACATAATACTGAATGGAGACATTTTGTATTGTAAAATACTGTAATCTTGAAAATTTCACAATCTTTCAGAATATGAAAACTCTCACTTGAAGCTGTGAGCTCATAAAATATGAAATTATCACTTTATCCCTAGGACTCTGCTGTGTTCAGCTGTTGGTATAATATTATTCCTGCTAAACATAACACAGTGATTGACTCTAGGTGCTAAGAGGATATGATCCTAAAAATCACTGCATGGGCCAGAGACAGCCCATTCAGGAGACCCTTATTTGCTTAAAACTACTAAAGGCTAAGAGAGGAGCTGTCGCCACCCCCAAAAGAGCAGAGTTGGGTTCTCATTGGCTAATGTATCCTGTTCATGTTCCCTAAGATCAACATGTACCCTGCTAGAAGTCGGAGATACACTACCATTAGCTCCTGCATGTACCTTACTGGACACGTTCATGTTCTGCAGCCCAAGCAGCAGGTCGGGAAAGCCTTAGGACTCCCTGCATAGTGACCTTCTGTACACACAGCCCCTGGTGCTGCTATTTGGAGAGTCACTGAAATCGCTGCCTGGACCATTGGTGGCCCTAACACAGGTATTTTCCTGGGTTTTCAGGGCTGAATGGGCTCCTGGGTCACTCTCTAGTCCATGGGTCTAGGGCATGGGTTCCTCTTCTTGCCACCTGGTGCATCCAGTTGCCTCTGCAATAAGCTTAGCAAATGCCCTTGACACCTTGCAGTGGAAGATCTGTCAAGGGATTTCCAGCAACTCTTCCTTAATAGCTAGTGTAAATGTTCCTCTTCCTGGCTTTGGCCTTCAGTCCTTGCCTCATCCTCTTCCATCCCCCACTTCTGTGACCCTCAAATAATCCCTCCTCTATTTAATATTCTACTGTACACAGTGCTTTGCTTCCACATCCCAGAACAGATCTAGTCTGCAGGTGTTCTGTAACCATGGTCTAGGCGAATGCAGCCTTGGCAAGTGCTCTAATTCTAGAGAGCGATTTCGGAGAGCAATATTCTGAGATCCAAATACTGCAACTATTAAGGGAAATAACAAAGAGTAGGCAGGCTTGAATTGTAGCCCTATACTTGCATCCATGCACCATGATTCTGGGACTCGAGTCGCTGAACCCAGAGATGGAATTTCGCTTGGATAGCACAGTTCTGGGCCTTAGTCCCGTAGTTCCCAAATTGCTGGATTCTAAATCCAACCTCCCCTTTTCCGTGTTCTCTCCTGCCTGGCTGAGCTGGATCCTTTCGCCAGAGCGGCCCCTCTCCCCTCCCTTTCGGTTTGGATCAAATTAAAAAAATCCTTGATGGGCAATGCTTGCCTAACTGACCATGCGAAATGCTCAGCTCTCTCTACTGGGGTCGATGGTTCCATGTGGCCAGGGCTTTGCTGTGTGGCAGGCTTCCCTCCTGTGTCTGCCTGGCACTATTCATTTGTGATTGGGCGGTAGGTTGCTGTGGAACGTCTTTCCCTTTTTTCTCCCAGGGTTCTCTGCAGGTTTGTGCATGTTCCCATCACTGATTGAGGGAAAGTCTCTTCTCTCGTCTGATAGCTGAGCAAGTGTGCCTTGTTCCTGGGTACCTGGGACAATAGTTCTCTCCTTTGTCACATCCATACAGGACAGAGGGTTTGCTCCCCTCTTCCCACTGCTGCCTTTCTCCCCAACTTCCTGGGAAGGCCCTTGTCTCTTCCCTTCTGCTGGTTATCCTTCATTCTAGGAGCAGCCTTCCCTTACCCCTTCAGTTCAATCTAGACTCTCCAAGGAGGCTGGCATCCCCTACTGAATTCCTTCCAGCCCTGTGAGACATGAAAGGCTCCTTCAGCAGAGGTGCAATCTGAGGGACTAGTGGGTGGCTGCACAACAGTAATCAAAATCCTGTTAGCGTTTGTGTGAAATCACGAGGAGCCCATTCAGACTCCTGGCAGCTCCTGAATGCAGCTGCAGGCTGCTCCACAGGTTTGGCCAGGTCTCTCTAGTGCTTTCCAAGAGCCACCGGAACTCACTGACACTGGCTGCTGGGTTCTTGGAAAAGCACAGCCACACTTCCAGGCTTAACTGCTCTTAAGTAGAAGCTGCCGCCCACTCCTTGCTGTTTTCTGCATTTGTGTGTTGCACATGCTGCTCCATTCCTCCCCGGGGTGTGAGATCTGGTTACAGCCATTCACTGTGAAGACACCCATGTCTTGGGTGCATTTTTCTCCAAATGTGTTCCCTTTTCTTTGACCTCCCCAGATCCAACCAGCCCCTGGGAGGTGGTTCCTATGACACATCTAGCACAGACCTAAGTCTCAAAATTCAGCCCATAGTCATGTGCAGTCATGATAATAGTAATGACTCTAATGTAACCAGTCTTTCAAATAGAAACCCAGCGTTGATACAAGTCTGCAACTGTGAAACCTGGGAGTCCCTCTCTCAGGTGATAGGGGTGGCTGATCCTCTCCCATGGCAGTGTAACTTTATTTTCTCTCTGCATCCTTGTATTGATAGTACTTTCCAAGTAATCTGAGTTGTTGCATGTGCCCCTGTAAAATGGTGATACCCACTTTTGAATCCTCTAGGGCCTCCTCCTTCCCAGCGGAGACATTTAGCTCTTGTGGAGTCTGGAAAATCAGCGTCTCTGCTCTCGCACGTTCTCGTGTCCCGGAGGAAATACACCGTGTGATTATGTAAATAAAAGTGAAACAACTTTTGTGGTGGTTGTGTTGTTATTGGAAGAGGCAGGATGTGCTCAGGGACAAATGCTTGCTGGAAAGAAACAGCCTTCCAGTCTCACTTAGCCAGGCCATGATTATAGAGTACTGCGAAGATTGTCGCAGCCCTGCTTCTGTAAAGCCCCAGCGTTTAGATACCTGCGCTGCTAAGTTACAGCTGAAAGCTGCCTTCTGGCTAAAGGCATGCAAATACAAGCGTCTTCCTCTGCTTCAGAGTCCAAAAAACCACACTTGAGGAAGAAGGCTGTACTGGTCAAAAAACCTCTTCTAAACCAGGTTGAAGTGATGGCAGCTATAAAAAAATGATATAACAAATGGAAGAAAGGGAAAGTTGATAGTAATGACTATAAATCAGAAGTTAGGACTGAAAAGGGACACAAAGAAAAATCTGTGGCCAGCAGAGTTAAGGACAATAAGGAGGAGTTTTTAAAATATATTAGTAACAAAAAGAAACCTGGCAATTATATTGGTCCATTACTAGATGGAAATGGTAAAATTATCAATAATGCAGAAAAGGCAGACATTTTCAATAAATATTTCTGTTCTGTAGCTGGGGGGAAAACATGATATAGTCTCATCATATGGTGGTAACACTCTTTCCCTTGCACTAGTATCTCTGGAGGATGTTAAACAGCAGTTACTGATGTTAGACATTTTGAAATCACTAGGCCTAGACAACTTGCACACAGGAGTTTTAAAAGAGTTTGTGGAGGAGCTCGCTGGATTGTTAATGTTGATTTTCAGTAAGTCTTAGAGCACTGGGGAAGTTCCAGAAGTCTGGAAGAAAGCTAATGTTGTGCCAGGTTTTAAAAAGGGTAACCAGGATGACCTGGGTAGGTATAGGCCTGTCAACCTGATGTCGATTCCAGGCAAGATAATGGAGCAGCTGATACAGGACTCAATTAATAAAGAAGTAAAGCAGGGTAATGTAATTAATGCAAATCAGCATGGGTTTATAATAAATAGATCCGGTCATACTACTTGATACTTTTTTTATGAGATTACAATGTTTGGTTGATAAAGGTAATAGTGTTGACATAATATACTTAGACTCCTACAAGGCATTTAACTTGGGGCTGCTCAATATTTTGGTTAAAAAACTAGAGTGATATGAAATTAACATGGTACACATTAAATAGATTAAAAACTGGCTAACTGATAGGTCTCAAAATGTATTTGTAAACGAGGTCATCATCAAGAGGCTGTTTCTCCAGTGGAGCCCTGTAGCAATCAGTTCTTGGTTGTGTATGCTATTTAATATTTTTAGCAATGACCTGAAAGAAAATAAAATCACACTGATAAAGTTTGCAGATGACACAAAAATTGGGGGAGTGGCAAATAATAGAGAGCAAGTCACTGATTCAGAGCGATCTGGATTGCTTGGAAATTGGGTGCAACCAAATAATATGGGTTTTACTATGGCTAAATGTGAATGTATAGAATTGTAGGACTGAAAGGGACCTCAAGAGGTTATCTAAACCAGTCCCTTGCACTCAAGGCAGGACTAAGTATTATCTAAACCATCCCTGACAGGTGTTGCTCTAACCTGCTTTTAAAAATCTCTAATGACAGAGATTCCACAACTCCCTAGGCAATTTATTCCAGTGCTTAACTACCCTGACAAGAAGTTTTTCCGAATGTCCAACCTAAACTGCCCTTACTGCAATTTCAGTCCATTGCTTCTTGTCCTATCCTCAGAGGTTAAGAAGAAAAATTTTTCTCCATCATCCTTGTAACAACCTTTTATGTACTTGAAAACTGTTATCATGTCCCCACTCTGTCTTCTCCAGACTAAACAAACCTAATTTTTTTCAATCTTCCCTCATAGGTCATGTTTTATAGACCTTTAATAATTTTTGTTGCTCTTCTCTGGACTTTCTCCAATTTGTCCACATCCTTCCTGAAATGTGTTGCCCAGAACTGGACACAATACTTCAGTTGAGGCCTAATCAGCGCAGAGTAGAGTGAAAGAATTACTTCTTGTGTCTTGCTTACAACAGTCCTGCTATGAATGATGTTTGCTTTTCTTGAAACAGTGTTACATTGTTGATTAATATTTAGATTGTGATCCACAATGTCCCGCAGATCCCTTTCTGCAATACTCCTTCCTAGGCAGTCATTTCCCATTTTGTATGTGTGCAACTGATTGTTCCTTCCTAAGTGGAATATTTTGCACTTGTCCTTATTGAATTTCATCTTATTTACTTCAGACCATTTCTCCAGTTTGTCCAGATCATTTTGAATGTTAATCTTATCCTCCAAGCACTTGCAACCCCTGCCAGCTTGGTATCATCTGCAAACTTTGTAAGTGTACTCTCTGTGCCATTAGCTAAATTATTAATGAAGATATTGAACAGAACTGGACCCAGAACTGATCCCCGGAGGACCCCACTCGATATGCCCTTCCAGCATGACTGTGAACCACTGATAGCTACTCTCTGGCAACAGTTTTCCAACCAGTTCCGCACCCACCTTATAGTAGCTCCATCTAGGTTGTATTTCCCTAGTTTGTTTATGAGAAGCTCATGCTAGACAGTATCGAAAGCTTTACTAAAGTCAAGATATATCACATCTACCACTTCTCCCCTTCCACAAGTTACCCTGCCAAAGAAAGCTAGTAGGTTGGTTTGACATGATTTGTTCCTGACAAATCCATGCTGACTTTTATTTATCACCTTATTATCTTCTAGGTGTTTGCAAATTGATTGCTTAATTATTTGCTCCATTATCTTTCCGGTACAGAAGTTAAACTGACTGGTCTGTAATTCCCCGGGTTGTCCTTATTTCCCTTTTTATAGATGGGTAGGATATTTGCCCTTTTCCAGGCCTCTGGAATCTCTCCCATCTTCCATGACTTTTGGAAGATAATCACTAATGGCTCAGATATCTCCTCGGTCAGCTCCTTGAGTATTCTAGGATGCATTTCATCAGGCCCTGGTGACTTGAAGACATCTAACTTGTCTAAGTAATTTTTAACTTGTTCTTTCCCTATTTTAGCCTCTGATCCGACCTCATTTTCACTGCCATTCATTATGTTAGACGTCCAATTGCTACTAACCTTTGTGGTGGAAAAACCAAACCAAAAAAGTCATTTAGCACGTCTCCGATTTCCACATTTTCTGTTATTGTTTCTCCCCCCTGCCCTCCCCATTGAGTAACAGGCCTACCTTGTCCATTGTCTTCCTCTTGCTTCTAATGTATTTGTAAAATGTTTTGTTGTTTTTTATCTCGTTTTGTGCCTTGGCCTTTCTAATTCTGTCCCTACATACTTGTGTTGTTTCTTTATATTCATCCTTTGTAATTTGACCAAGTTTCCACTTTTTGTAGGACTCTCTTTTGAGTTTCAGATCATTGAAAATCTCCTGGTTAAGCCAGGGTGGTCTCTTGCAATACTTCCTATCTTTTCTATGCAGTGGGATAGTTTGCTCTTGTGCCCTTAATAATGTCTCTTTGAAAAACTGCCAACTCTCTTGAACTGTTTTCCCCCTTAGACTTGCTTCCCATGGGATCTTACCTACCATCTCCCTGAGTTTTCTAAAGTCTGCCAACTTCCTGGTGCAAGTGCTGGAGGAACCAACTAGGGGCCGTGCTCCTCTTGACCTGCTGCTCACAAACAGGGAAGAATTGGGAGGGGAAGTAGAAGTGGGTGGCAACCTGGGCAGCAGTGACCATGAGATGGTCGAGTTCAGGATCCTGACAAAAAGAAGAAAGGAGAGCAGCAAAATACGGACACTGGACTTCAGAAAAGCAGGCTTTGATTCCCTCAGGAAACTGATGGGCAGGATCCCCTGGGAGGCTAATATGAGGGGAAAAGGAGTCCAGGAGAGCTGGCTGTATTTTACAAAAGCCTTATTGAGGGAGCAGGAACAAACCATCCCGATGTGCAGAAAGAATAGCAAATATGGCAGGCGACCAGCTTGGCTTAACAGAGAAATCTTCCGTGAGCTTAAACACAAAACGGAAGCTTACAAGAAGTGGAAACTTGGTCAGATGACTAGGGCGGAGCCTAAAAATATTGCTCGAGCATGCAGGGGTGTAATCAGGAAGGCCAAAGCACAATTGGAGTTGCAGCTAGCAAGGGATGTGAAGGGTATCAAGAAGGGTTTCTACCGGTATGTTAGTAGCAAAAAGAAGGTCAGGGAAAGTGTGGGACCCTTACTGAATCGGGGAGGCAATCTAGTGACAGATGATGTGGAAAAAGCTGAAGTACTCAATGCTTTTTTTGCCTCAGTCTTCACAGACAAGGTCAGCTCCCAGACTGCTGCACTGGGCAGCACAGTATGGGGAGGAGATGAGCAGCCCTCAGTGGTGAAAGAACAAGTTAAGGACTATTTAGAAAAGTTGGACATGCACAAGTCCATGGGGCCAGTTGCAATGCATCCGAGGGTGCTGAGGGAGTTGACTGATGTGACTGGAGAGTCATTGGCCATTATCTTTGAAAACTCATGGCGATCGGGGGAGGTCCCACTGATTGGAAAAAGGCAAATATAGTGCCCATCTTTAAAAAGGGGAAGAAGGAGAATCTGGGGAACTGCAGACCCCTCAGTCCCCGGAAAAATCAAGGAATCCATTTTGAAGCACTTGGAGGCGAGGAAGATGATCAGGAACAGTCAGCATGGATTCACTAAGAGCAAGTCATGCCTGACCAACCCGATTGCCTTCTATGATGAGATAACTGGCTCTGTGGATAGTATGGATTGGATGAATGGACTATAACATGGAAAGAAAGCTGGTTAGATCATCGGGCTCAACAGGTAGTGATCAACGGCTCAATGTCTAATTGGCAGCTGGTATCAACTGATGTGCCCCAGGGGTCTGTCCTGGGCCCGGTTTTGTTCAACTTCTTCATTAATGATCTGGATGATGGGATGGATTACACCCTCAGCAAGTTCACTGGAGGGAGAGGTAGCTATGCTGGAGGGTAGGGATAGGGTCCAGAGTGACCTAGACAAATTGGAAGATTGGGCCAAAATAAATCTGATTAGGTTCAACAAGGACAAGTGCAGAGACCTGCACTTAGGAAGGAAGAATCCCATGCACTGCTACAGGCTGGGGACTGACTGGCTAAGTGGCAGTTCTGCGGAAAAGGACCTGGGGATTACAGTGGACAAGAAGCTGGATATGAGTCAGCAGTGTACCCTTGTTGCCAAGAAGGCCAATGGCATATTGGGCTGTATTAGTAGGAGCATTGCCAGCAGATCGAGGGAAGTGATTATTCCCCTCTATTCGGCACTGGTGAGGCCACACCTGGAGTATTGCGTCCAGTTTTGGTCCCCCCACTACAGAAGGGATGTGAACAAATTGGAGAGAGTCTAGCAAAGGGCAACAAAAATGATTAGGGGGCTGGGGCACATGGTTTACGAGGAGAGGCTGAGGGAACTGGGGTTATTTAGTCTGCAGAAGAGAAGAGTGAGGGGGGATTTCATAGCAGCGTTCAAGTACCTGAGGGGGGGTTCCAAAGAGGATGGAGCTCGGCTGTTCTCAGTGGTGGCAGATGACAGAACAAGAAGCAATGGTCTCAAGTTGCAGTGGGGGAGGTCTAGGTTGGATATTAGGAAACACTATTTCCCTAGGAGGGTGGTGAAGCACTGGAATGGGTTACCTAGGGAGGTGGTGGAATCTCCATCCTTAGAGGTTTTTAAGGCCCGGCTTGACAAAGCCCTGGCTGGGATGATTTATTGGGGTTGGTCCTGCTTTGAGAAGAGGGTTGGACTACATGACCTCCTGAGGTTCCTTCCAAACCTGATATTCTATGATTCTCAGTTCCCTTTTCTGACCGACTTCTGTTGCTGGCCTCCTCAGTGAGAAGCTACAAGGTCTGCCCTCCTCCAGCACCATCCATGCAGGGACCTTGCAACCCTTTGCAAACATGAACGAAGAACCCTGTGAAGTGGGGAGGTAGCATCATCCCCATTACACAAGTGGAGAAACTGAGGCACAGAGAGGCGGAAAGGTTACCCATCAAGTCACTGGCAGATCTGCGAATAGACTTATTCTCCTGATTCCCAATCTTGAGCTCTAACCACTGGACCAAGCTTCCCAAACTGATCCACTTTCCTTGTGGCAAACACTGACCTCCTTGTACATTTCACCTAATGCTTGTCGATTCTGGCCCTTGCCATGGGGCCTGGGCCTGCTCCCACCAGCACCTGCCTCACCTCTGAGAGCAGCTGGGTTGTGGTGCTAGCGCTGGTTCAGAAGGTAGGAGCTGCCAGGCTGGATCAGAGCCCGAGTGCAATGTCCTGTCTGTGTGACTGACACCAGATGATTCAGGGGAAGATGCAGGTATCATCTGGCCTCTAGTAGTTAGAGCCTGGCTTAAGCAAGAGGTGGACACTCTCCTGCCAAGCTCTGTGTTTTAGTGTCACCCATTATAATGCTGACGATTCCTGTTCTTCACGTAAATGTCCAGTCCCTCTTTGATGCTTGGTATGTTCTTGGCAACAATTGGTGCTTGCAGTCCCCGTCCCTCCAAGGTTTCAAAGGGCTTTATGAGGAGGGACGGGTGTTTGCCCCACTTCCCCAGAAGGAAACCACAGCCCAGGGAGGGGGACTAGTCCACAGGTCTCCTGGCTCCCAGGCCTTTCCTTTAACCACTGAGCAACGCTGTTCTGTGATCGCAGCATGGGGATGGCCTGGGATGCACACAACATCCTGCTTTGGCAGCTGAACAGAGCTGAGTGAACACACCCCGTAATGCTGGCCCTTCTCTGCAATTGACCCTCTACAAAAACCTTGCATAGGAACAAAACAAGAAAAGCCAGTTTCCTGCTGGCTTGGTAGCGCCAGACACTGAGGTGCCAGGTGGATCCAAGCAGCAGCAGGGCCCAGCAGCCTATGGCACAGAGAGAAACTGACATTTGGCTGGCAGAGCAGAGGTTACAGGAGGAAGCAGCAGTGAGATGCCGCTGACTGGGCCTTTCAGCCCCGCAGCATCCGGCTGACCCCACAAAGGAGCAGAGACTCTGGAGCATCCCATTCCGGTCACATCTAGTAACAATCACACCCAGCGATGGAGCATCAAGCGCAGAGGGACGTGCTGGCTGCTTGGGGCAGCTCTTGGTGTGTTTGCCCAGAGGGGCAGCTCCCGGACTCGGAGCCATTCCTCAGTCTTTCCATGCTAAGAGTATCCTGCCACCACCCAGGCTTTACATCCGGGGTCCCTGGAGCCCCTTCCTGACTTGCCAGGACCTAGCCAGGACCTCCAACCCATTTATAATGTGAAAGGTGGAGGGAGGTTCCTGACACGCCTGTGGCACCCTCGTCTCCCCCCTCCCCCCCCCCCCCCCCAGCGCCTGCAGTGGTGCCCCACCCTGTCCTGCTGTAATAGCCAGTGCCTAGAGCAAGGCTCGGGAGGACGGGATCCTCCCTCAGGGCCCCCTTCACACCGCAGGGCCAGTGTAGCCTGCAGAGGGGACCATTGCACTGACCCTCCTGTGTAGTCCCGCAATGTGCCTCTGTGGAATAGGTCCCACAATGCACTGGGGCTGCAATCGCTGGAGAGAGGACTGAGTGTGGCTGTCACAGTTTGTCCGAGCGGCTGAAATGGCGCCATTTGCCAGCCCAGGGGTGCGTCTCCACTAGACCAGACAACCCAGCAGTCAAAGCTCCTGCGCCTGGCTCCCCCCTGCGGGCACTCACACCACAGGCAGCTTCAGCCTGGTGCAGACGCAGCTGGGGAGAGACGGGGTCTTCACAGTACGGCCACTGGTAACAAAATGCCCTGGAAGCTCCCTGCAGCGCCCTCTGTGACTGTAGCTACCCCAGGCAGATTGGGGACTTGGCCTGCTGTTCCACCAGTGCCAGGACAGCCCCAGGGCTGGGAGCGAGTGAGGGCCGCGTGCAGAGGTGAAAGTAAGCCGGTACGGGCCGGTATGGAGGACTGGTAAGAAAAATGGAGCATTCTCTCCCTCTCTGACTCCTCCTCCTGGCTCCAGCAATACTGAGGGTCCGGGGGCCCGGCTCCTCGAATGTTTGGGGCCGGGTCTCCCCCCTGGCCCCACCTGCTGCCCCCCCGCGCCTCCCCTGAGTGTGCCCCGGCCCCCCTTTGCTGCCCCCATGCACCTCCCTGGATCCGGCTGTGTCTCTCCCCTGAAGCTCCATGCTGCCTGCCTGCATTAACTGCCGCCGCAGGGTCCTAGTGCCCCCCTCCACTACTGCCAAGGCAGGCTGCCCTTCCCCCTCAGACCCTTTCATTTTCCGGTGGGACCCTCTACCAGTACAGCCGCCCCCCCTGCCCACAGTCACTGCTCTTGCCCCACGCTGGGCAAGGGGCAGCCCCATCCCCCACCGCCAGTGAGGCTACAGTGAGGGGCAGCAGCAGGGGAGGAGGCGCACATGTGATGGCAGCCCCCCTGGCATGGCACCCACCACAAGGGAGGCGAGGGGGATTCCTGGACCTGAGAGGGGCTCTAGGAGCACGTGCAGTGACAGTGGGGGGGGGGGTTAGTGTGCTGCCAGGGGGGGAGAAGGGGGTCCCTACCCCAGAGCTCGCTGCTGCCGGCAGGGAGAGGGCTGGGGGGAGTCCTCTTCTCTGGCTCCAGTCCCAGGGCAGCCTGCCTGCACCCCAAACTCATCCCCAGCCCTGCCCCACCCCAGAGCCCACACCCCCAGCCAGAGCCCTCATCCCCCCGCACCCCAACCCTCTGTCCTAGCCCTGAGCCTCTCCAACACCCCAAACCCCTCATCCCCAGGCACCCTAATCCTCTGCCTCAGCCCTGAGTCCCCTCCCACACCCCAAACCCCTCATCCCCAGCCACACCCCAAATCCACCCCCAGCCTCACCCCACAGCCCTCACCCCTGTACCCCCTCCCTCCGCACCCCCTCCCATCTCCAAACTCCCTCCCAGAGCCTACACCCTGCCCCCCAGTCCCCTGCCCCAGCCCAGGGCCTGCACCCCAGACCTCCTCCCTCACCCAAACTCCCTCCCAGAGCCTTGGGCAGGTGGGGGGTGGAGTTTGGGCAGGGGCAGGTTCTGGGCACCACCAAAATTTCTACAAACCTGCCACCCCTGCTGGCAAGAGCTGGTGCGCCATACCGGGGTGGACCGGCTTCCGGAGGCAGCAATTTAAAGGGCTGGAGCCCAGGGCCCTTTAAATTGCTGCCAGGCTCCTGCCACCGCTACCGCCCCGGGCCCTTTAAATCACCGCTGGAGCCTGACTGCCATTACCCCAGGGCTCCGGGGACAATTTAAAGGGCCTGGGACGGTAGAGGCAGTGGGAGCCCCGGGCCCTTTAAATAGCCCCCGGAGCCTGCTGGAGCCCTGGGGTAGCAGCGGCAGGGCTCTGGTGGCTATTGAAAGGGTTCGGGGCTCCCACTGCCTCTACCACCCCGGGCCCTTTCAATAGCCACCGCTACCCCAGGGCTCCAGCAGCAGGGCTCTGGAGACGATTTAAAGGGCCCTGGAGGGTAGCGGCAGCAGGAGCCCCAGGCCCTGCTGCTGGAGCCCCGGGGCTCCGTCGGCAATTTAAAGGGCCTGGGGCTCCGCTGCGGTAAGCAGCTAGAGCCCTGGGCCCTTTAAATCGCCCCTTTTAAATCGCCCCCGAACCCCAGGGCTCCCAGCCACCTCTGCAGCTGGGAGCTCAGGGGGTGATTTAAAGGGCTTGGGGCTCCCAGCTGCTGCTACCACAGCCCTAGCCCCTGATTTAAAGGGCCTGGGGATTTAAAGGCCCCGCCTCCTCCGGTGGAGGCCACGCCCCTCCTCAGGACTCCAGAGTACTGGCAAGTCCTTTAAGTTACTTTCAGCCCTGGCGGCGTGCAGCCTGTAACAGCATCTACTGTGGTGCAATGCGGCCAGCAGCCTGTCTACACTAGGGCCCCCAGCTGGCGTTGCAGCTGTGCAGGGGCTGGACACTAAAGTCAAGTGCAGACACAGCCTTCTCCCAGCTGGCTCCGAAGCTGCACTAGCCGGGGAGGGACCCAGAACAGACATTGACTCCAAGTGCCTGCCCTGCAGCACCACCTGCTGGGCATCACGGACACTGCAGATGCCACCATTCTTGGGGGTCCATTGTACAGACATGGCCTGTCCCTCCCTCAGAGACATCCCTCCCGTACTACTCCTGACCTTCCCCCAGGAAGCATCAGCCTACTCTGGGGAGAGACTGAGCTGGGAGCCACATAGGCCTCTGGGCCTGCCCCTCCCATTGCAGTCCGGCTCCGCGCCCTCCCTGGGAGCTGTGCAGTGCTGGGCGTTGTGCTGCTCTAATGAGGATCCAAAGGACCCCCTGCAGAGGGGACCATTGCACTGACCCTCCTGTGTAGTCCCGCAATGTGCCTCTGGGGAATAGGTCCCACAGTGCACTGGGGCTGCAATCGCTGGAGAGAGGACTGAGTGTGGCTGTCACAGTTTGTCCGAGCGGCTGCAATGGCGCCATTTGCCAGCCCAGGGGTGCGTCTCCACTAGACCAGACAACCCAGCAGTCAAAGCTCCTGCACCTGGCCCCCCCCCTGCGGGCACTCACACCACAGGCAGCTTCAGCCTGGTGCAGACGCAGCTGGGGAGAGACGGAGCTGGAAGGACCAGCTGATTAGGAAATTTCCCAGTTTGCAGCCGGGTGTTTTATATTTTTTCCCTTGTGCAGCTAATGAATCCCTGAATAGACAGGACAAGTGAGTCACCGCCCCAGCTCCCGGCATTTCCTGAAAAGCAGCCCTGGCTGGTTACGAGCTCAGCTAGGAAAACATTCTCCGCACCAGGGTTCTGGCTCCAGCTGCTTCGCTGATGGAAAATCATGTCTAGTTTAAAGGAAAGTCTCAAATTTCTGCAGCCTCTTCCTGTTCTTGCCCTTGAAAACTGCCTGTTGTGCAAGTCAGTGTCACCATCTCCTGGGTCTCAGATGCTGTGGAGTGATGGGATGTTACTGAGCAGATGGAGGGATATGATGAAACTTTGGACACTCAGCAAAACTGTCTAAAAGCCTTTTACTCGGCAGACAGGCCTCCCCATTCAGCCACTGGTTCCAAACCCCCCCCCCCCCCCCCCAACTGTCAGTGAGATGGCCCAGGACAGGAAAGCAGGAGGTTGTTTATTCCTGGAGTTACAATTCACCAAAGTCACAGGCTTGGCACTGGCACGTCTCTGGCCCGTGTGATGCTGGAGGTCAGACTACAGGGTCTAATGGTCCTGCCTGGCTAGGAAGCAATGACTCGATGACACCTGGGTGCCCAGAACTTGAGGCACTTTAAATCAGGGACCACTTTCAGAATTGGCCTTTAGTCTTCTGGTCTAAAGCCTCTCCCCACCCCCCACTTCAATCTTGTGCATGAAACATGGCTTCCCCCCCAGTTTGTCCCATTACCAGGGTTCTGTTTCAACTCACCCTGCGGCTACAGCGTGAACACAGTGTACATGACATGGTTCGGCTGCCACCCTTTGCCTGTCAGCCAGAGTCAAGCGCTGTGGGGAGCTGGTGCATCTCGAAGGGTCCCTTCCTGGCTGCTGCTCAGACAGTGGCTCGTTCCTGCAGAACTGGCAGCTGTGGATGACTTTATCCAGTACAACTTGGGCGAGGCAGAGCCAGGGAGAAATGTTGCACCTTTCCCTAGATCAATGAGTCAGAGCCAGAAGGACTGTTATGACCATCCACTCTGACCAGCTGCCATGGAGTTTCACCCAGGGGGGCCTGTACCAAGCCCATATCTTGTGGTTGAGCTAGAGCAGATCTTTTGAGAAATGTCTAGTCTTGATTTAAAGAGTCCGAATGACAGAGAATCCTCCCATCTCTGGGGATCTCAATGGAGAATTGCCCTGGTAGAAATGTTCCTGACTGAACTTTTCTGACTTATTCTGTATCTAACAAGAGGAGTCTCTTCCAGCATCCCAGAGCTCTGACAGCACCGAGAGCCCTGCCGGAGACACAGCACAGCCCCTGTGCACAGGGCCATGATTCCAATCCAGGGACGGAGCGCTGCAGCCCTGGCAGGTGGGGACTGTCAAAGATCCTTGCAGTGCTGTATATCATTTGGGCAGATACGGTGCTGTGATGTCTGGCGGGGGCTGGCTGGGACACTGCTCAAAGAGGGCAGAGGTCAAGTTGTCAGGGCTGGTGTGTAACTTCATAAGAACTAAGGGGCTGTATGTTGGGATTGAGGCATGTGAGGGGCAGAGAAACTAAAGGTGGATTGTATCATAGGAGTAGCCGTGTTAGTCTGGATGATGAAGTGGGTATTCACCCATGAAAGATCATGCTCCAATACGTCTGTTAGTCTATAAGGTGCCACAGGACCCCTTGTCGCTTTTTAAAGGTGGATTGTGGTGAATCAGTAGAAGATGTGGGCTGCAGGTTGAGCTTAAGAGTATCAGGAAGAGAAAGGGACTGTGGGTTGGGACTCCAGTCCATCGTCAGCAGGAAGGGGCTACAGGTGGGGACTGAGAGACTGTGGTTTGTAACCAATCATTTAAATCAGCTTCTGTACCAATGACTGGAGGGTAGCTAATGTGATGCTAATTTTTTAAAAGGGCTCCAGAGGTGATCCCAGAAATTACAGGCCAGTAAGCCTGACTTTTTATATGGGCCTGCTTGACCTGATTGGCTGCTCCCTTCAGCCCTTCTCTGATTGGTGTGGCCTCCCTAGGGCTGCTTTTAACCCCTTTTCTGCCAGTGAGGGGCAGCCACCCCATCACAGGGCCCCTCCCCCAGCGCTGCTCCATGTGCCTGGGCCCTCCCCCAGAACTGCCATGCGCCAGGGACACGGGCTAGGGACCTTCCCCCAACACTGCCCCATGGGCCAGGGCCCCTCCCCCAGAGCTGCCCCACATATCAGGGACACAGGCTGGGGCCTCTCTGCCAGCGCTGCCCCATGCGCCAGGGCCAATGGCCCTGCCCATGTCATGGGTGGAAAGTCCTTGTGGAGCCTGGCTGTGGAGAGCAGTCTGCCCCTCACTAGCGTTTGCCTCTGAATCCCAGCTGGGGCCCCCAATGCCGCTGGTGCCCATGCCACTGTCCCCGCATTCGTGCGCCTGGTGATTGGCTTCTGCAGGGCAGCGCACAGCCAGCTCCTTTGCCTTTCTAAACCTTGCCAGGGCATCCATGTATTGTCCTGCCCTGCTGAGCTCCAATCCATCCTCCTGCAAATCCCTGGGATCCTCTTAGGTGGCTCCCCCGCTCCCCCTTGCACTCCCGCAGCTCCCTCTGTCAGAGCTTTCAGCCTTTCCTCAGAACCAGGGCCCCCAGCGCTTTGCCCAGCTGAACAGCTTTTCTAGCTCCTGGCACTGCCGGGACCAGGAAGGTGCC
Organism: Emys orbicularis; assembly: GCF_028017835.1. Taxonomy (NCBI): domain Eukaryota; kingdom Metazoa; phylum Chordata; order Testudines; family Emydidae; genus Emys; species Emys orbicularis. The sequence goes on along the minus strand of NC_088706.1, from coordinate 2,336,299 downwards.
AGCATCCCCCTGGGGCCCTGGGCCATCTTGTTCACTCGCCACCCCGGAGGGGCCACCTAGGCCCCTCTTGCCCAACTCTGCAGCAGGTGCATGGAGCATGCCACCCTCCTGCTACTGGTGGCCAGAACCTGCGCCCCTTTCAGTGTCAGCACCTTGCAGCCATGCAGAGGGCACTTTACGAGCCTGAAATCCAACATGTCTCTGTACATTGACTCCTGTTAAACACACACACCTGTGTACCCCCCCTCACCATACACACACATCACGTGTCCATCTTACTGGAGATGGCCTGGATCAGCGGTGCTAGGCACGAGACTGCCAGTGCTGGGGCCAACAGCAAGGCTTACCCAGCCCCCGCCCTTGCTCATTACATCTTACCCAGTGCACCTTTCCCATCTCCCCTCCACCCCGGCAGGCCTGCCGTAGCTCAGGAGGGTCTTTTCCTTTGGCCAGCCTCTGCCTCGCGATCACTCTCCTTTGCATTTGGGTGGTTCTCGTGTGCCCATGTGCTCATTGTCTGCTGCTCCCTGGCCATCAGGGAATTCCCGTTCTCAGGGGCGGAGTGAGACGTGGCTGGGCTCTTCTCCATTCGTCCTGCTTTGGAAGTAAGATCTAAAAAGCAAAACCAGAGACGTCCTCCCCCTGCCTGACCTCAACACCCAATGAAGCTGTTTGCTCCACTGTTTTGCCGATCCAGGGTGAGAACGGCCCATGCCTGCACCTCTACCAGCAGAGTTACTGCTAACCCTGGGTAAAGCAGGTTGGGGAGGGGAGCTTCCCCCATGCAGACCCCAGCTTTGACCCTCTGCCAGTGCTCACACAGTGCCCCTAGCCCAGCTGCGCATGCCCCCATCCCTGTGTGCCACCCATTCACTGGCTTCCCTGTATTGTGGGTTCCCAGGGTGGTGGGGCTAGGCATGTACCATCACATCCCCCCATCAGCACATGGCCACACACCCAGATGGCTTCTGCCCCGGGGTCAAAGGTCCCTACCTGGAGGCCCCAGTATTCCGGGATTCTAGTTATAATCCCTGGGGAGGATAGCAACTGGACCCCCCTGTTACCAGTTCCCATGCCCTGGGGAACGCACCACTCCCATCAGCAAGACTCGCTGTCCTGTCAGCCTGAGCCAGATCCGCAGGAAGGGATCTGCTCCATGCGGATACCTGTGACGCCCGAGCAGAGACAGCAGGCGCTGGCTGCTGAGCCGCTGCTCCAGGCACCAAGGGAGGAAGCGGGGCTGGGCTGGCACCTGACTCCAGCAGATAACAAAGCCAGAGGAAACCCTGTCTCCTTCCTGCCTGAGTCAGGACAGCGGGGCGTGTGGCGGGGGGAGGGGGAGGAAGAGCTGAGCAAGGAGAGCAGCCGGGACAGTCACCAGGTATCAATGGGCCTGACTATCCCAGCATTGCACTGGGGATTGAGACCCACCAGTCTGAGCCCACCCAGAGCCCTCCCTCTGCTCCCCCCAGCTCATCCCTCTCCCAGGAAAAGCCTGGGGGAAGACATCCCTACGAGCCTGGGACCCACAGGCCCAGTCACTGCGCTAGGTGCTGTATGAACGCATGGCAAGACAGGGGCTAGATTCACAACGGGACTTAGACGCTGTTAGAAGTCACCTCCCTCCTACTGCCGCCCAGTGTGATTCCCAGCCCCAGGTGGGCACCCAGGCTCCCTGTACGATGCCTGGGGAGAGCCAGCACCTAGGAAAGGGATTCTCGGTAGCCAGCACGCTGCGCTGGGAGCTGCCTGGGCAATGCCGAGGACAGGGGGAGGCTTAGGGCCCAGATCCCCCAAGGGACCTAGACACCTCACTCCCACTGACCACAACCTGAGGAGCTGACACACGGGCCTGAGAGAAGCACCTCCATCTGCTCAGGAGTCTCCGCCACAAACCCTCTCCAAGTCAGCCCCATCTCACACAGAGAGTGAGCGAGAGCCCCAGGCCCGTTGCCCAGGGGCCAGTGGGGGGACCCGGGCTCCAATCCCTGCTCCAAATCAAGCAGAGTTGATTGAACCAGCCTGGTGGTTGTTCTGGGCTGGCTCTCGTTCGGTCTCTCCTGTTGTAGGTGTCCCTCTTGGCATGAATAACGAAACAGTTGTTGGGCTCTGGCTGTCGCCCAGTGGCTAGGGGCACTCACCTGGGAGCTGGAGTCAAGTCTCTGCATTTGAATCCAGCCCAGTTCCTGGCCTTAGAGCCCAAGGGCCCAATCCTACAAGGCTCGTGCACATTGCTTTACTCACGTGAGGAGTCCCTAAGTCTCTGCAGGGTCAGGCCCTGATTTATGACGGGGGGGGGGGGGGAAGCGAGGCAAGCGGGTTAGGGTGTCCCCCTGCTTGGGACGAACACAGCTTGATGGAGCTGAATCACTTACAAATTTTATTCCCCCTATTTCTATTTTGTTTTTCATTCCTCTGCCCACCAGGTTTTGGAGATTCGGAGCAGGAAGCACATTCCAGAGGGTATGTCCTGCCTCTAGGGTGACCAGATGTCCTGATTTTATAGGGACAGTCACGATATTTGGGGCTTTTTCTTATATAGGCTCCTATTACCCCACACCCCGCAGGGCCAGCTCTAGGCACCAGCAAAACAATCATGTGCTTGAGGCGGCACATTTTCAGGGGCAGCATTCCGGCCATCTTTTTGTTTGTTTGTTTCTTCCTGTGGCAAAAGCCTAGAGCCGGCCCTGGCAGCAGCAGTGCATCGGGGTGGGGGGGGGAGAGCCCAGGGCTGGGGCGGCAGGGGGTGCGGGTGGGGGGGGGGGGAAGAGAGAGACCAGGGCTGGGGCAGCAGGGGGTGCGGGTGGGGGAGGGCACTGGTGGGGGGGTGAGAGCCCAGGGCTGGGGTGGGGGGCAGCCAAAAATTTTTTTGCTTGGAGCAGCAAAAAACCTAGAGCCGGCCCTGACACCCCGTCCCGATTTTTCACACTTGCTATCTGGTCACTCTACCTGCCTCCAGCCCCTTCTCAGTTAAACCAGGGCCTGCTAGTGCCAGTGTGCTCATGCCCCCAGGGCTCTGCTGTTCCAGCTGGGAGAGGCACGACCCAGCCCAAGGCAACGCTTTGGGCTGCTTTTCATTCCTTGGGAATTGAATGTGGTGGGCCAAATTCAGCTGGGGAATGAGGTGGAGGGGGGCACCATTTGCACCAGGACTGAATTTGGCTCAGTGGTTTACTCCCAGGCTGAGCCCATATACCTGCTCTGGGGGTGCCTGATCTATCACAGCCTCGCCAACCTCCCAGGGCTCAGAAATCCTGAGTCAGGGCACCCAAAATCACGAGATTTTAAAAATTAATCATTTTGGGGTCTTTGTCTTCAGGTTTTTGAGCCTTTGGGGTTCTGTGAAAGCTGGAGCATCTTGGGTAATCGTGTGGCTCCAGAAGCTGGGGCTTTAGCAAAATCACCAAAGATCAGGAGCCTCGCTATAAAACCAAGACAAGAGGCTGCACGGCTATTGGAAGGTGGTTTTCCGAGCACTACGGCCAGTTCAGACCTTCTGGTTCCACAGGCAAAGAGCCATTCTGCAACCGGGTAACTTTGATTGTTTAACTTTGCAACCTTAGCATCCTTCTAATGTAGTTTTTACTTGTCTGTAATATACAGTGAGTTGTGTTGCCATTATAATGAATAACAATTATTATCTCTTACTTAGCTAAAAATCTGTCCATTTTGTAGTACTGTTAATACTGTCATTCTCAAAAGAAATGGAATTACTTAGTAATTTTAAAATAATTCAATTACTAAGCAAAAATATACTTAAGTAATTTAGTTATTTACTATTTAATTACTCTGAGCTACTACAAATGTCTCACAGAATTAACTTTTGTTTTGTTTTGTTTCACCATTCCTAAGAAATGTAACTACCCATTATTCCTAAGTCCCTTTTGGAAGCAAACTCCCAGCCCTTTGCACAGACAGCAAGATCAAACTGCCTCATACAAGGCTCTACATTATGAACTGGTACTCTGATAAATAAGCATGCATTGATGCTTTTAAATAAATGCTTTTTTATACTTTCTAGGCATGTCATAGGACAGTCTAAGTCACAGGTCCCCATTGAAAATGGCCTTGTTTGACAAAGTGCAGAGATACTGCCGGATGGGTTGGTGTGTGTTACCTAATCATTCACTGCTATTGCCTCAGGCTCAGCTGGAGTATTGTGTCCAGTTCTGGGCACCGCATTTCAAGAAAGATGTGGAGAAATTGGAAAGGGTCCAGAGAAGAGCAACAAGAATGATTAAAGGTCTTGAGAACATGACCTATGAAGGAAGGCTGAAAGAATTGGGTTTGTTTAGTTTGGAAAAGAGAAGACTTTTACAAGTGCATAAATATATAAATAGGGATGTTATACAAAAATAAATACCCAGTCTCTCTCTCTCTCTCTCTTTAGAATAATAGTGGCATGATGGCAGTTTTCAGGTATCTAAAAGAGTGTCATAAGGAGGAGGGAGAAAACTTGTTCACCTTAGCCTCTAAGGATAGAACAAGAAGCAATGGGCTTAAACTGCAGCAAGGGAGGTCTAGGTTGGACATTAGGAAAAAGTTCCTAACTGTCAGGGTGGTTAAACACTGGAATAAATTGCCTAGGGAGGTTGTGGAATCTCCATCTCTGGAGATATTTAAGAGTAGGTTAGATAAATGTCTATCAGGGATGGTCTAGACAGTATTTGGTCCTGCCATGCGGGCAGGGGACTGGACTCGATGACCTCTCGAGGTCCCTTCCAGTCCTAGAATCTATGAATCTATGAATCTATGAAATGGGTCTCTAGAAAATCGTTTCTAAAGATAATGAAAGAATGGACAGGTTGATACCGAATGACTGATTTAGCTTGGGAGCTCTTGAGAACAAATTAAGTTTACTCAAAAAATGAAAAGTGGCAGAATTGTGTCTAACTCCTTACTCAGCCCTCAAAAGTTAGGAAATGCCAGAATTAAGGTGCCTGTGTTTTCATTTGGCCCTGGTGTGGGTATGCCTTATGATACAGCCTTTAATTACATGATCACTTACTATTTTTCCACAGGATCCTGCCTCATTCATTTCCTTAGACATGTTCTCTTGCTTCATTCCCACATGTGGGGGTGTTGAAGGTTATGTCTCGAGATGGCCCCCTTGTGCTGAGGGTATGTGCCTCGTTTCCCTCAAGTGTCATTCTCTGGGCAGCAGCAGCCCTAGGGTCCCGTCCTGGGATATGGGGTACAGCCCTCCAGCTGCACCTCTAAGTGAGTCCACCCCCTGCCAGGGATATGGAGCAGTCCTAAGAAGAGGAAAATACTTCCACAGCCCTCAGGAGGTCAGGCCCCTTCCTCGTGACAGGGTAGGGGAAACTGCAGGCCATCTCAGCACCCACTCTTCTGCATTACTAAAGGCTGGGCTGGGGTTTAATTCTGGGGTCCAGCTTCTTCCTCAGGGGCTCGGGCAGGTGCCATCCTCAAGCCACCCTTCCATTAGTATCACAGGGCCCTCGTCAGGGGCCCTAGCTCGGCTTGCTTCCCAGCACCACCACAAACTGCACTGAGTGTCACCCACAAGAACCAGCCCCCAGGCCTGACACGCCTCACAGGTGCGATGGACGGGGGCTGAAGCTGACCACAGGAGTTCTTTAACCCCTTCTTGGCTGCTGGTGTGGGACGGGTCATCTGCCTCTCCACAGGATGATTTAGAAATTCAGCCTCCGCATGTCATAAAGGACATTAGATATCGTTCTGTCTCTTGCCCTGTCGTAACTATAAAGGGAAGGGTAACAGCTCTCCTGTGTACAGTACTATAAAATCCCTCCTGGCCAGAGACTCCAAAATCCTTTTACCTGTAAAGGGTTAAGAAGCTCAGGTAACCTGGCTGACACCTGACCCAAAGGACCAATAAGGGGACAAGATACTTTCAAATCTTGGGGAGGGGAAGGCTTTTGTTTGTGCTCTTTGTTTTGGTTGTTGTTCGCTCTTGGGACTGAGAGGGACCAGACATCAATACAGGTTCTCCACATCTTTCTGAACAAGTCTCTCATATTTCAAACTTGTAAGTAAACAGCTAGGTAAGGTGTGTTAGTTTATCTTTGTTTTCTCAACTTGTAAATGTACCTTTTACTAGAGTGTTTATCTCTGTTTGCTGTACTTTGAACCTAAGGCTAGAGGGGGGGTCCTCTGAGCTCTTTGATTACCCTGTAAAGTTATTGTCCATCCTGATTTTACAGAGATGATTTTTACCTTTTTCTTTAATTAAAAGCCTTCTTTTTAAGAACCTGATTGATTTTTCCTTGTTTTTAGATCCAAGGGGGTTGGATCTTGATCCACCAGGAGTTGGTGGGAGGAAGGAGGGGGGATGGTTAATTTCTCCTTGTTTTAAGATCCAAGGGGTTTGGATCTGTATTCAGCAGGGAATTGGTGAAAAGTTTCTCAAGGCTTCCCAGGGAAGGGAATTAGCTTTGGGAATGGTGGCAGTGGACCAGATCTAAGCTGGTAGTTAAGCTTAGAAGTTTTCATGCAGGCCCCCACATTTGTACCCTAAAGTTCAGAGTGGGGAAGCAGCCTTGACATGCCCTTTCCAAAGATTCAGTCTCTGCACGCTCATCTCAGCAGCCTCTGTGGGAGATGTGATTTTCCTTCTGCCAGACTAGGTACAAATGGAGAGAGGTGCCCTTCTGTTACAGAGGTGTCTGATTTTGTTGTTACCACAAAACCCTAGATTTTTAATATAAACATTATGAGCCTGATTCTTCCTTCCCACAGTTTTTACACCACTGTAATCTCAAGGACTTCCACAAAGTTATTAATAATTGACACCAGTGTCACTGCAAGAGGAATCAGGTCCAGCCAGTCTACCCCTGCAAGAGCATGTGAAGCATGGCTAGATCCTTCGATCCGGAACGGGGCTATCATGATGTACCTGGCAAATTGGACAGCTGGTGCAGGGGAAAATGTGGATTTTTATCCCTAACTATTTCCAGTAAATAAAAAATAAATTAAAAATAATGGAGATATCCTATCTCCTAGAACTGGAAGGGACCTTGAAAGGTCATCGAGTCAAGCCCCCTGCCTTCACTAGCAGGACCAAGTACTGATTTTGCCCCAGTACTAACAGGATTCTCAGTCCCTGGCCATAGGACACCTGCTCAGACTAGGCAGGAGAGGCAGACCCAGTGACCACTAGTGCGATCGCTAGACACACTATGTCCTCCTGGCTACCCGTGAGAGAAAGGACAGAGAGATGATCTCAGCTCTGCACGTGACTCCATGCTGTCAGCACGGTGAGGTCAGCGCTGAGATCAGCACTGGGCCAGAGTGGGCAGTGCCACCTCGCACCTTTCAGGAGGACTGCCCAGTGCTCCCATTAGGAACTGAGCCCCTCCGTGCAGTCTCTTGGTCATGGGGGCCAAGAAGGCAGAGGGAAGGAATGAGAGAAAACAGCTATACGTAATAGAAAGGGATTCAAGAGACAACATGGGAAGGAGAGGAACCCAGAAGCATCCCTGAGGTCAGAGACCTGAAGTCCTGTTGCCTGGGCTAGGACTAGGGTTGCCAACTTTCTAATCCCACAAAATTGAACACACCTGCCCCGCCCCATCCCTGAGGGCCTGCCTCTTCTCTGAGGCCTCGCCTCCTGCTTGCTCCATCCCCCCTCCCTCCGTTGCTCACTCTCCCCCACCCTTACTCACTTTCACTGGGCTGGGGCAGGGGGTTGGGGTGCGGGAGGGGGGTGAGGGCTCTGGCTGGGGGTGTGGGCTCTGGGGTGAGGCTGGGGATGAGGGGTTTGGGGTGCAGGGGGGTATGGGCTCTGGGCTGGGGGTGCAGGCTCTGGGCTGGGGCCAGAAATGAGGGTTTCGGGGTGTGGGTTCAAGGTTGGGGCAGGGGGTTGGAATGTGGGACAGGGTGCGAGGTCCCGGCAGCGTTTACCGTGGCTCCCAGGAAGCAGCCGCCAGGTCCCTCCAGCTCCTAGGCGGAGGGGCCAGTAAGGCTCCGCATGCTGCCCTCACGCCTGCAAGCACCACCCCCGCAGCTCCCATTGGTAGCAGTTCCCGGCCAATGGGCGCTGCGGAGCTGTCACTCGGGGTGCGGGCAACGCGCAGAGCCTCCCTGGCTGTCCATGTGCCTAGAGGCCACAGGGACCTGGTGGCCACTTCCCAGAGCCGCACAGAGCCAGGGAGCCTGCCTTAGCCCTGGGCCCCTGCAGCGCCGCTGACTGGACTTTTAACGGCCTGGTCGACCAGGTGTTCCGGGCGAAAACCAGACGCCTGGCAACCCTAGCTGGGACACTGACCTGGCATTCTCTGAGAAGGACAACATTGTGTGTATGTGGGAGAACAGGAGAACCAGACAGGAACCTGAAATCCGGCAGCCCATGGAGTCATAATCCCACTGCCGCGTGCCTGTTCAAGGCAGGCAGGGTCCAGTGGAAGTATAGCATTTGACCATGTAATTACAGACTGTATCATAATGCATACACACAAGGGGGCCGAATTAAGGTTGAACAGGTATCCTTAATCTGGCACTTCATTATTTTTGAGTTCCTGACTTTGCAACCTTAACATTCCTTATAGTTTTTTTAAATGTGATTTCCTAATTCTTTTAAAAAACGTAGAATTTGACAAATACAAAAATTCCATCCTGTGGAACCACACTGACCCCTCCCCGGGTGTCACCAACAGGCTGGGATCTGTAGATCCACAGCACAGTTGTTTTGAGCTCATGGAGTAACTGGTTTCAGCAGAAGGCTTTTATCATAGAATCATAGAACTGGAAGCCATCTAGTCCAGTCCCCTGCACTCAAAGCAGGACTAAGTATTATCTAGACCATCCCTGACAGGTGTTTGTCAAACCTGATCTTAAAAATCCCCAATGATGGAGATTCCACAACCTCCCTAGGCAATTTATCCCAGTGCTTAACCACTCTGACAGTTAGGAAGTTTTTCCTAATGTCCAACCTAAACTGCCCTTGCTGCAATTTAAGCCCACTGCTTCTTGTCCTATCCTCAGAGGTTAAGAACAACAATTTTTCTCTGTCGTCCTTGTAACAACCTTTTATGTAATTGAAAACGTTATCATGTCCCCCCTCAGTCTTCTCTTCTCCAGACTAAACAAACCCAATTTTTTCAATTTTCCCTCATAGGTCATGATTGCTAAGCCTTTAATCATTTTTGTTGCTCTTCTCTGGACTTTTTCCAATTAGTCCACATCTTTCCTGAAATGTGGCGCCCAGAACTGTACTGTACAATACTGTACAATACTCCAGCTGAGGCCTAATCAGCGCAGAGTAAAGCGGAAGAATTTCTTCTCATGTCTTACTTACAATACTCCTGCTAATACATCCCAGAATGATGTTTGCTTTTTTTGCAACAGCGTTACACTGTTGACTCATATTTAGCTTGTGATCCATTATGACCCCCAGATCCCTTTCCGCAGTACTGGTATTGTCTGCAAACTTTATAAGTGTACTCTCTATGCCATTATCTAAATCATTGATGAAGATATTGAACAGAACCGGACCCAGAACCGATCCCTGCGGGACGCAACTCGTTATGCCCTTCCAGCATGACTATGAACCACTGATTACTCTCTGGGAACGATTTTCCAACCAGTTATGCACCCACCTTATAGTAGCTCCATCTAGGTTGTATTTCCCTAGTTTGTTTATGAGACGGTCAAGTGAGACAGTATCAAAAGCCTTACTAAAGTCAAGATATACCACATCTACCGCTTCCTCCCTTTCCACAATGCTTGTTACCCTGTCTAAGAAAGCTATCAGGTTGGTTTGACACAATTTGTTCTTGACAAATCCATGCTGATTCTTATTTATCATCTTATTATCTTCTAGGTGTTTGCAAATTGATTGCTTAATTATTTGCTCCATTATTTTTCTGGGTACAGAAGTTAAGCTGACTGGTTTGTAATTCCCTGGGTTGTCCTTATTTCCATTTTTATAAATGGGCACTATATTTGCCCTTTTCCAGTCTTCTGGAATATCTCCTGTCTTCCATGACTTTTCAAAGATAATTGCTAATGGCTCAGATATCTCCTCAGTCAGTTCCTGGGGTATTCTAGGATGCATTTTTTATATATGGAGATATACACCTATCTCATAGGTATGGAAGGGACCTGAAAGGTTATCGAGTCCAGCCCCCTGCCTTCACTAGCAGGACCAAGTACTGATTTTGCCCCAGATCCCTAAGTGGCCCCCTCAAGGATTGAACTCACAACCCTGGGTTTAGCATGCCAATGCTCAAACCACTGAGCTATCTCTTCCCCCCTGCTATTGAATCAGGCCCTGGTGATTTGAAGACATCTAACTTGTCTAAGTAATTTTTGACTTGTTCTTTCCCTATTTTAGACTCTGATCCTACCTCACTGGCATTCACTATGTTAGACGTGCAATCGCCACCAACCTTCTTGGTGAAAACTGAAACAAAGAAGTCATTAAGCACCTCTGCCATTTCCACATTTTCTGTTATTATTTTCCCGCCTCTTATTGAGTAACGGGCCTACTCTGTCCTTGGTCTTCCTCTTGCTTCTAATGTATTTGTAGAATGTTTGCTTGTTGCCTTGTTTCTTATTTCCTTTCATTTTGTGCCTTGGCTTTTCTAATTTTGTCCCTACATATTTGTATTCCGAGTTTCCATTTTTTGTAGGACTGTTTTTTGAGTTTTAGATCGTTGAAGATCTCCTGGTTAAGCCAGGGTGGTCTCTTGCAATACTTCCTATCTTTCCTACGCAGTGGGATAGTTTGCTCTTGTGCCCTAATGTCTCTTTGAAAAACTGCCAACTGTCTTCAATTGTTTTTCCCCTTAGACTTGCTTCCCATAGGATTTTACCTACCAACTCCCTGAGTTTGCTAAAGTCGCCTCCTTGAAATCCATTGTCTTTATTGTGCTGTTCTCCCTCCTACCATTCCTGAGAATCATGAACTCTATCATTTCATGATCACTTTCACCCAAGCTGCCTTCCACTTTCAAATTCTCAACCAGTTCCTCCCTATTTGTCAAAATCAAATCTAGAACAGCCTCCCCCTAGTAGCTTTCTCCACCTTCTGAAATAAAAAATTGTCTCCAATACATTCCAAGAACTTGTTGGATAATCTGTGCCCTGCTGCTGTGTTATTTTCTCAACTGATGTCTGGGTAGTTGAAGTCCCCCATCACCACCAGTTCCTGGGCTTTGGATGATTTTGTTAGTTGTTTAAAAAAAGCCTCATCCACCTCTTCTTCCTGGTTAGGTGGTCTGTAGTGGACCCCACCATGACATCACCCTTGTTTTACTCCTTTTATCATTACCCAGAGACTTTGAACAAGTCTGTCTCCTATTTCTATCTCAACCTCAGTCCAAGTGTATACATTTTTAATATATAAGGCAACACCTCCTCCCTTTTTTCCTGCCTGTCTTTCCTGAGCAAGCTGTATCCTTCTATACCAATATTCCAGTCATGCATATTATCCCACCAGGTCTCTGTGATGCCAACTTGAATTGTATTTCATAATAATACAATCATAATTGTATTTATTTACTAGCATTTCTAGTTCTTCCTGCTTATTCTTCATACTTCGCGCATTAGTATACAGACATCTAAGATACTGATTTGATTTCCCCCCCAAAGTTTTATCTTGTTTCTCCCTTATTTCTGCTATAACAGCCCATGTTCCCCCCAGATTCTAACCCTTCTCCCAGGTCTCCATGTTTTTGACTTTCCTGTGGGCTTTGGTCACCTGTTCCTGTTGAACCTAGTTTAAAGCCCTCTGTCAAGGCTGTATCCCCACTTTGAACTTTAGGGTACAAGTGTGGGGGCCTGCATGAGGACTTCTAAGCTTAACTACGAGCTTAGTTCTGGTCCGCTGCCACCATTCCCTTCCCTGGGAAGCTTTGAGAAACCTTTCACCAATTCCCTGGTGAATACAGATCCAAACCCCCTTGGATCTTAAAACAAGGAGAAATTGACCCTTCCCCCCTCCTTCCTTTCACCAACTCCTGGTGAATACAGATCCAATTCCCTTGGATCTAAAAACAAGGAAAAATCAATCAGGTTCTTAAAAGAAGGCTTTTAATTAAAGAAAAAGGTAAAAATCATCTCTGTAAAATCAGTATGGAAAATAACTTTACAGGGTAATCAAACTTAAAGAGCTCAGAGGACCCCCCTCTAACCTCAGGTTCAAAGTATAGCAAACAGAGATAAACACTCTAGTAAAAGGTACATTTACAAGTTGAGAAAACAAAGTAAAACTAAGACGCCTTGCCTGGCTTTTTACTTACAAGTTTGAAATATGAGAGACTTGTTTAGAAAGATGGGGAGAACCTGGATTGATGTCTGGTCCCTCTCAGTCCCAAGAGCGAACAACCCTTTAAACAAAGAGCACAAACAAAAGCCTTTCCCCCCCCAAGATTTGAAAGTATCTTGTCCCCTTATTGGTCCTTTGGCTCAGGTGTCAGCCAGGTTACCCGAGCTTCTTAACCCTTTACAGGTAAAAGGATTTTGGAGTCTCTGGCCAGGAGGGATTTTATAGTACTGTACACAGGAGAGCTGTTACCCTTCCCTTTATAGTTATGACACCCTCCTCACAAGGTTAGCCAGTCTGTAGCCAAATATGCTCTTCCCCTTCCTCAATAGGTGGACCCCATCTCTGTTTAGCAGTCCTTCTTCCTGGAATGGCATCCTGTAGTCAAGGAAGCCGAAGCCCTCCTGGCAACACCATCCTCCCAGCGAGGCATTCACCTCCAGGATGCATCTGTCTCTGCCAAGGTCCCTATCCTTGACTGGAAGGACTGAAGAGAACACCACCTGTGCTCCCAACTCCCTCACCCTCCTCCCAGAGCCCTGCAGTCACTTCTGATCTGCTGAGGATCATACCTCACAGTATCATTAGTGCCCACATGGATGAGTAGCAGGGGGTACTAATCAGAGGGCCGGATGATCCTTGACAATCCCTCCACAATGTCTCAGATATGGCCCCTGGCAGGCAGTGTACCTCCTGGGATGCCATGTCAGGGCGACAGATAGGTGCCTCTGTCCCCCTCAAAAGAGAGTCACCAACCACCACCATCCTATGTTTCCTCCTGGGAGTGATGTCTGTGATCCTCCCAGCCTTGGGGATACTTGGCTTCTCCTCCTCTTCCTTTGGGGGTGATTCCTCATTGCTTGTTGCCAGGGCAGCATAATGGTTCTTCATCACCACGGTGAGTGGGTTGGGAGTAGCGGTGGAGCACTGCCTGCTGCCAGAAGTAACCAGCAGCCAGTGTCCTCCCTGTACCAGAGCCTTATCCTCCTCCCCGGGAGCGTGACAGCAGTCCTCTCTAGCTGGGTAGCCTCCTAAGCTTTGGAAGTCTCCATATGAAAACTGTCAATGAATTCCTCATGTGCACGGATGCTCCTCAGCCTACGTACCTCTTCCTGTAGCTCTCCCACCTGCTTCCTGAGAGATTCCACCAGCAGGCACCTCTCACACTGGATGGTCTGCCCCAGCCTGGCTTTCTGTGAGTAGGAAATGCAGGCCACAGTCTGCAAATCCACACCAGGATCTGGGTAGAGGCGTCCATGGTTAGGTTCTCTTTCTGGATACAGGCGCAGGTGGAGGAGACAGGAGTAGTGTTAGCATTGGCAATGCGGCCCTTCCTAACCATCATGACTATATTATGACTCCCTCTCTCAAACTCCCCTGTTCTCTAGCTCCCCATGGTCATTTAGCCTCTGGCTTTTAAGGCCTTTCCTCCTAGGTCAGCCCTTTATCTTCTCTTATAATGCTCAGTTTCAGGCATTTATACAATCAGACTTATGTGTTGACATTTCCGAGGCTTGTTTGAAGCGTAAATTGTTTTTTTTTTAAGTAGAACTTAAGTCTTAGTGAAATTGTGTTAAGCTGATTCTGAAAAAACAAACTGACTTTTGCACATGAAAACTTTATCAGAGTCCTTTGTTCCTGTGCACTCAAGTAACTAAACCCCAGGTGATTTACATGTAAGCAGAATCTGAATGAGCTCTTCCCTGACATCTAGTGGTGAGTTGTGGAAAAAGACTTCAGAAGCTGATCTTGTTTTCATGGGCACACCCACCTGCCTAGGTGCTCAGCATGATGGGATTGCTTGCCCAAATTATCATTTATGGCTGATGTTGGATTCCCCCCCCCCCATCTCATTATTGGGGCAGGAGTGATAAAGGGTTGTTGTCCTTGTGCAAACTGAGGGCAGAACTGTACCCGGCATACCCTGATGGAGGGACTCACCCTCAACTCAATGGCACTCACTAGGCAGGGGACATGGTTTCCAAAACCCAAGTGAAGGTATACACCATTTGAGTCAGTCTCTCTTCATAGACTAATAAAAGAATTACTTTAGACTCAGTTGAGTCTTGTTTCATGCTATGAAGCTGAAATCACGGATACTGAGGTTTAAGTATGAGGCCTACTTTGGGACAGTGTGTACCAACAGCGAGGCTCCCCCACTAATAGCTGAAACAGGAGTTCTCAAACTGGGGGTTAGGATCCCTCAGGGGGTTGTGAGGTTATTATATGGGGGGGTCATAGCTGTCAACCTTCACCCCAAACCCCACTTTGCCTCCAGCATTTATAATGGTGTTAAATATATTTAAAAGTGTTTTTAATGTATGGGGGGGCACACTTAGAGGCTTACTGTGTGAAAGGGGTCACCAGGTCAAAAATGTGAGTGCCACTGAGCTGTGTTCTGCAGGGAGCCCTGAAGACGTCTTGGCAAGCTGCCAGCTGGGGGGCTGGTGGAGAGGGTCAGAGCAGAGCCCTGCAGACAGGTGTGCGGGGGAGGAGGGGGGGAGAGATAGCTGTTTGTTTTGCCCCTTGCACAGCGCCGCCCTCCAAACACAGTCTGACCCCCCCTGCAGTTCCCGCAGGCACGGGACCGACCCCCGGACATGGCCCCCCCGAAGTACGGCGCGACCCCCAGCACCGCACGACCGCCGTCCCTAGCCCTGTGTAACCCACCCACCGACCCCAAGCATGGCCCGACCCCCCTGCGCCGTCCGACCTCCAGGCAAGGCCCCTCCCAACACGGCCCCCAGGCCCGGCCCGACCCCCCACCGCAGGCACCGTCCCACCGCTCACAGCGGCCCCAGCTCCGCCCTGACTCGCGCTCTCGTCTCGCGCCATCGCGCGGACCCCACCCAGAGCCCGGGAACGGCCCCCCTGACGTCAGCGACCCGAACCACGTGCCCTCAGCGCGGCCGCACGGAGGCGCTGCCGCCAGGGTCACAGCCCCGCCCCTTTCCCAGCGTGCTCCGGGGCACGGCGCGGGGTGGCTGCTGCTTACACAAAGGGGCTGCGCGGAGGAAATGGCGGCCGTGGGGACTGAGGGCAGCGGCAAAATGGAGGAGACGGCGGCGGCGGCTAACGGGGCGGGCAGCGCCGGGGACGGGCCCCCTAAGAGGTGAGGCGCCGCCGGCGGAACCCCGTCCCCATGGGGCTCGGGCCCTGGCGCCTCGTGGGTGGCCGCCTGGCCGGGGGAGCAGGAGGCCGCGTCCCCGCGCGTGTGGGCCGGGGCCTCGGGCCGGGCCGGCTCGGCTGCGGGCGAGGGGGTTCCAGAGGCCGAGGGCTCGGTGGACGGAAGGAGCCGGTGCTGGCAGCGGCGGCCTGGCTGAGTGAGGGCGTCGGGCCTGGCGGGATGGGGGTGTAGGAGCTGGAGGCTGGGGAGCCATCTGGGTGAGGGCACGGGGGGGGTACGATGGCATTGGTGCGGGAGGCGGGGGGTCTGGCTGAGGGAGGGCGGTTGGGGGGGTAGGATGGTATTGGTGCAGGAGGCGCGGGGTCTGGCTGAGTGAGGGCGGTTGGGTTGGTGGCATTGGTGCAGGAGGCGGGGGGTCTGGGTGGGTTGGGGGGGTAGGATGGTATTGGTGCGGGAGGCGCGGGGTCTGGGTGAGTGAGGGCGGTTGGGGTGGGGTGGGATGGCATTGGTGTGCTTCCCCCTCCCCACAAGGTTAGCTTGTTGCATTTTTATTTAAAAAGAAAAGTGTTGATGGACATTGCTTGGGGCACTGTCTTTTTAGGCATGTTACTTTTTCCTGATGCTGGTCCTGATAGAGTACTTGACTGAATAGCCATTTTGCCTGTTTTGGGCAAAGTGAGGGATGCTAGGCAGCTAGAAATGTTAAATTGAGACCTGTTTCATGCAATGCAGTAATGTCATTAGGGTCCCATGTTTTTGATTTCTAAAATCAGGTGGGATCTTAATAAATCCCTACTCTTCATTATTGAGTCTGCTAAGCAGGTTTGGGACTTCAGATCAGCTTCTTGGCATCTGGACACTTCCCTAGCTGGAGGTGAAGCAGAAGAGTTATGGTGCTGACAAATTATCTTGCTCCCAACTTGATGTAGAGGGTGGAGGTCTTGGTGTTCACTGCTAGTGTTTCTTCTGTGTTGCTGTCTTGGTATCAGGGACTGTGGAAGCTCTGCTAGTAACCTCTGATATTTCCTCCACTAGCAAGACTGAGGAATGCATACTAGTGTGCCTCCATTGATATAAAAAAGACTAGTTATGTCATATTCAGTCAAGCCTAGCTGCTACCAGTTATTTTGTAAGTTTCAGCATCAGGAAAAGTGAGGTGCTGGTTCCTCTTGTGTTAGAGATGTTAGCTTGTGCCATGGTTTCCTGATGCCTTGAATCAGTCAGGCCTTGTTATCCTACCTTTATTAAGTTAGACCATAATAAGGGTCATTACTCTTAAACAGTATTTACTTTGCCTCTGTGTTTATCTCTGGGGTTTAAACTATAGATTCTTATACCAAACTCATCACCATGCTATCTGAGCACCTTCCAACAGTGCATTAAGCAACATGACTAACATCTGCCATGTTTTGTGTTCTCACATCCTCTCTTGAGGGGGAGAAGGGTGTGCAGTGATGTCTTGTTTTGGAATTCTTTGAATATGCATATACACATAATTGCTATTTTTGTTAAACAAAGGAAAATTAAAGTGATGTGCCTTGCACTTCAAGTGGAAGGTGGGGAGGTATGAGACAGTCCTTAATTCCTGTGGGAGTTCATTCTAGTCTTGGGTCAGCCACTGAGTTCTGTCTCCTGCATAGATTACTCCTGAGGGAATTTTGTGCTAAAGAATTTTTAAGTATTGCGCTCATTATTTTAAAATTTTGCAAAATTCTGCATATTTTATTTAACAAAATAACACAATATAATCACATAATTTTCAGTTATTTAAAATACCCATCAGCAAGTATGTTTGTAACAATACAAACAACAAAAAAGATTCAGGAAATGTTTTTTGATAGATTCCTTACTAGGCATATTAGCACATCTCTGTGGTCCCACAGTGAGCCAAAGTGACAGTCATGCATACCCAGCCCTGCCCCCCTCATCCAGGTGTCAGGCAAACAGGCCCAGCCTGGCAGGATCTAAATGTGGAGGGGCTTAGTGTGTGGAGGGGGATTGATGTGTGGGTGGCTTGATGGAGGATATGCATGCAAGGTGAATCTGGAAGTACTGGGGCTCGTTGGAGGTGCAGGAGGAATGGGAATTCCTGGGGGGCGGGTCCAAGTGAAGGTGGTTGGGGCTCAGCAAGGGGGATGGGCGTTGGGGGGGGGGGGGGGCTTGGCAGGGAAGTCCAGGTGCAGGGGAGGTCTGGATGCATGGGGGTTGGGCAGATGAGGGGCAGCTCCCCATACAGTGACCCCTCTCCCCCGTAGCTGGGAATGATGGGGTCAGGAAGTGGGGGGGAGGTGCAGAGTTTTCTGAAGTGGGGGAGGTTCCTGGAGGTGAGTCTGACCCGACCCCAGGAGCAGCCCGTGCAGGAGAAGAGGAAGTCCTGTCCCTGTCTCCCCCCCACCCCCACCTCCCGAGGTGGTGATTTACATCTCCCCTGGCTGCTCCTGATGCCCAAACCAGACATGCCCTTTCCCCTCCTCTCCCCCCCCTCCCACGGACTGCTGCAGAATTCCCCCCAGGATCACCTTCCCTTATTGTAGAAAGTTCACTTGTTCCTGAGGAGTGAAGGGGTTGAGAATGGTCTTCATCTTAGAACTTTAGGGCAACCTCTTAGATGTACTGGGCCCAGGCCATCAAATTCCTTGAGGAAAAGGACAGAGACCTTGAACTTGATTTGATATTCTATGAGAAGCTAGTGTAGGGAGCAGAGGATAGGTGTGATGTATTAATGGGAGCCACTGTTGCTGAGGAGATTGTGTGTGATAGAGAGGAAAGGCCGTTCGGAGGCCAGCGTATAATGGTAGCCAAGTCTAGCATATAATTTGCCAGATCCTTGACTCCTAGTCCTGTCGGTGGAGGACGGCTGTCTTTTGGCATGCTTTGGAATTTGGAGTCAATGAGTCCTTATGGTTGAAATAAGATCATGGGACTGTCTTGTTGCCTTGGAGCTGGAAGAGCTCTGAATATTGACTCTGGACTTTCTGGCCTGCCATAAATTTATGGCAACCAAAATTTGGCTTATAAACAGCTGTCATGTCCGTCTTAGGGGCTCAGTAAAACAGGAAGATGAGTATGTGGCAGCTGAGCCAGAAACACTTATTTCATCTTTGTCTCCACCAGAAAAGCAGCCAGTGCTTCCCCCTTCTGGCGATATGAAGGCCTTTTTGAGGTCTTAGGGCTTGGCTACACTGGCGCTTTACAGCGCTGCAACTTTCTCGCTCAGGGGTGTGAAAAAACACACCCCTGAGCGCAGCAAGTTACAGCGCTGTAAAGCGCCAGTGTAAAAAGTGCCCCAGCGCTGGGAGAGCTCTCTCCCAGCGCTGGCGCCGCGATCACACTCGCACTTCAAAGCACTGCTGTGGGAGCGCTCCCGCGGCAGCGCTTTGAAGTTTTGAGTGTAGCCACGGCCTTAAACTTAGAACTCACTGATTCAGCAAAAAAAAGCCCATAGGTTTCTTATATTCTGCAGAACAAGCAATTGGGGATGTGACCACCTTATATGTAGCTCACTACCCCCAGTGTCTTTCCTCCTCCCTCACTCTCCCCTCCCTTTTAGAACCAAGCACACCAAATTCGGTCCTTGAGAAAGGCTTGAATATTTTCACGTGTATGAGCTTTCAGCTCTGATAGTGACCAGAGCATCTTGGGATGTAAGCTTAGTTTTTGGCCACTTCACGTGTGAGACTTGGCAGTTATTGAGCAGCGATGGCAAGATGGCTGCCTTCAGTGAGACATGCTGCTTTATAAATTTGGCTCCTGGAGGAACAAAATAAGGACATCCACTACTTTTTGGTTAGAGAGGCAGAGTTCTTCCTGACTTCATGTGAGACTGAACTTTTTTCCAGAGGGAAGTTCTCTGCCTCTAGGGGCAGGTCATCAGTTGGATCAAGCTCCATACAGCAAAGTTGAGTCAAGATATGAAAGTCAGTTATTGAATATATCTCCAACCTTGTCCAGGTGAAGGACTCTACCAATACTGCTTTCTAACCTTTGGTGTCTTCACCACCAGCTTTTCATGAAACATCTGCCTGTAGCAACGGGCTTTCTTGGGTGTCTGGATATTTGTATCTGACTGTACCTAGGGCGCACACTGCAAGATGTACCTCAGGCCAGCCAGGTCTACACTCAAAAGTTAAGTCAACCCAGCTACGTTGTTCAGGGGTGTGAAAAATCCACACACTTGAATGACGTAATTAAGCCAACCTAACCCCTGGAGTTGATAGTGCTAGGTTGCCGGAAGAATTCTTCCATTACCTAGTTACCTCCTCTCAGGGAGATGGATTAGCTATGCCGATGGGGAAAGTGCTTACACTGAAGTGCTACAATGGCATAGATCCAGTGCTGCAGCTGTTCCACTGTAGCATTCCAAATGTAGACAAGCCCTCAGAAAAGTGTGTAAAGCATCCTGAGTCCTTAGGGTTTGCCTAAACAAGTTCACTCTCATTCCACCACAAAAGGCTGAATTCACTGGAGCTCCATAGCTGAAAAGCTTGCTTAAGAGGATTTTTCATACCGTTGGGGAGACAGTGTCCTTTGAGAGGTTTCCATCGTAAACCTGTAGCTTTTTTTCTACGGGTGGTAAGCCTTGTGTTCATGTGACACTATTTACCAGGCTACATCTTGGGAGTCTGCATGGTGTACTGCCATAACCACTTGGATACCTGGGCCACAGTACCTCAGAATATTAAAGATTCTCTTCTGTTGGGGATGAAAGAGGAACATTGCTATTGGGATTTCCAGCTTACCTTCCTCACTGGCTTTTTTGCAGTATTAGTGATGTCTCAGGGAGGGTTGGAGGTACTCAAACTCACCTCCTGGGGGGGGGTCACTATGGCTTGTTCTTCCAAGAGTTGGGGATTCATGGGGACAGTTCTTAAAGGAAAATAACTCTTAAATACCATAGTTACTGACTTTTAGACTGCCCAAATGGATCCCTGCTCATGTTCCCCACTTCAGAGCATCAAGTTAAACTTTCCTAAATCACTTTAAAGCAAGTAGTTGAAGCCACTTCCTTGAGGTTGGTTGTCTGAACAGACATTGGTTTCTAGGAGAACTGAGCATGTGTGCCACGATTGCACTCACCCAAAGAATTTGGATCCCTATAGTCAATCATCCTAAAAAAAACATACTGAGGTTTTGTCTATGCTACAGAGTTTTGTTGTCACAAGTTACGCTGACGATCAAAAGCCAGTATAATTACATCGCTTGTGCATGTTCGTACAATGCTCTTTTTGTCGGCAGAGCGTGTCCACAGTTGGTGCTCTGGCATTGATGGAGAGCAGTGCACTATGGGTAGCTATCCCACTGTGCTACTCGCCACCTTCTGTAGCTAGGAGTTGTGGGAAGGTGGAATGGATTGCAGTTCATCATGGGTGTGGGCTCAATGTCCCATGATGCAGTTTTTTCCCTATCCCATCGTTCCACGGGTTTCTGACTGCATTTCGCGGCATTTTTCAACAACCCCAGTTTACTGTGCACCTGCCATCTCTGTCTGAAAGGATGGATCCTGCACTGCTCTCAACTATTGTGGTCGCTGTTATGAACCCATTGTGACTGGTCATGCAGTATATCATGAGCACCCAATCTGAACAGGAATCGGAGGTTCCTGATCTACTGTGTGCCATGGAAAGAAACACCAGATTACTTTTGGTATTCATGGAACAGCTGCACGTGGACTGTCGCTTTTGGACTGAGTGGTGGTACCACAGTGTTATGCAGGTCTGGGATGACGAGCAGTGGGGTGGGGGGTGGGGATGTTGAAATGCACATAATGATCCTGAGACCTAGTGTACCCTATACTACCATGTCTCATGAAGCCTTACACGGGAAACCTGGACAGCAGCAAGGAGCGCTTCGGTAATAGGCTGAGCAGGTGCAGCATGACGGTAGAATGTTCCTTTGGCAGATTAAAAGCACACTGGCGCTGCCTTTATGGTAGGTTAGACCTAAATGAGGAAAATATTCCCATGGTCATAGCAGCCTGCTGTGTGTTCCATAATGTTTGTGAAGCTAAGGGTGAAAAGAATTCTTTGAGGGGGGTCAACAAGCATGTGGACCAAGGGGATCCAGTGGATATAGCGTCCTTAGATTTTCAGAAAGCCTTTGACCAGGTCCCTCACCAAACTCTCTTACGCGAAGTAAGCTGCCACGGGATAACAGGGAAGGTGCTCTCATGGATTGGTAACTGGTTAAAAGATAGGAAACAAAGGGTAGGTATAAATGGTCAGTTTTAAGAATGAGAGAGGTAAATAGTGGTGTCCCCCAGGGGTCTGTACTGGGACTAGTCCTATTCAACATATTAGTAAATGATCTGGAAAAAGGGGTAAACAGTGAGGTGGCAAAATTTGTAGATGATACAAAATCACTAAAGATAGTTAAGACCCAGGCAGACTGCGAAGAGCTACAAAAGGATCTCTCAAAATTGGGTGACTGGGCAACAAAATGGCAGATGAAATTTATTGTTGATAAATGCGAAGTAATGCACATTGGAAAGCATAATCCCAACTATACATATAAAATAATGGGGTCTAAATTTGCTGTTACCACTCAAGAAAGAGATCTTGGAGTCATTGTGGATAGTTCTCTGAAAACATCCACTCAATGTGCAACAGCAGTCAAAAAAGCGAACAGAATGCTCGGAATAATTAAGAAAGGGATAAATAATAGGACAGAAAATATCATGTTGCCTCTCTAAATCCATGGTATGCCTGCATCTTGATACTGTGTGCAGATGTGGTCGCCCCATCTCAAAAAAGATATATTGGAATTGGTAAAGGTTCAGAAAAGGACAACAAAAATGATTAGGGGTATGGAATGGCTTCTGTATGAGGAGAGATTAATAAGACTGGGACTTTTCAGCTTGGAAAAGAGACGACTAAGGGGAGATATGATTGAGGTCTATAAAGTCATGACTGGTGTAGAGAAAGTAGGTAAGGAAGTGTTTGTTTACGACTTCTCATAAAACAAGAACTAGGGGTCACCCAATGAAATTAATAGGCAGCAGATTTAAAACCAATAAAAGGAAGTATTTCTTCACACAACGCACAGTCAACCTGTGGAACTCCTTGCCAGAGGATGTTGTGAAGGCCAAGACCATAACAGGGTTCAAAAAAGAACTAGATACTTAATGGAGGATAGGTACATCAATGGCTGTTGTTCGGGATGGGCAAGGATGGTGTCCCTAGCCTGTGTTTGCCAGAAGCTGGGAATGAGCGACAGGGGATGGATCACTTGATGATTACCTGTTCTGTTCATTCCCTCTGGGGCATATGGCACTGGCCACTGTCCGAAGACAGGATACTGGGCTAGATGGACCTTTGGTCTGACCCAATAGGGCCATTCTTACGTTCTTAAGTTTTCCCTGCGGTGGTGTGCAGAGGCAGATCACCTGGCAGTTGATTTTGAGTGGCCAGATACCAGGGCTATTAGAGGGTCACAATTGGGGGCTGTTTGAATCAGGGAGGCTTTGCGGCAGCATTTTGACAATGAGCTCCAGTCATGTCTTTCTGTACAGCACTCTGCAATGCTTTAACTTGCCACCTTGCATGAAAATGTTGATTCCTCACCGTGTTTTGTACTCAGCAAATGATCAAATTGCCACTGGGTATTAATTCCAGCACCAACCACTATGTGTAGGAGACGAATAAAGATTGGTTATCTTTCAGAGAGTATATTTTTATTAAATACCAATTAACATACACACAAGGCTTTGAGGAAGAGCGATAACAATGAAGGGCAGTGTAGGCTCTTATAGCTTTGTGTAAGTCCAGCTATCATTTTGGAAGATGTCTGAAGGGGTGGAAAGAGCGGGGTACCGAGAGGGGCCAGGAAGTTGCAAGGAATGTGTGGGAGGGGTTTAGGGAGGGCATGGAAAGCAGTTCTGTGTTGGCTGCAGGGGGGCTGAGCGCGCATGAATTCAGCCTGCAGCGTGATTAGGGACTTCAACATCTGTTTGCTCCTCCATCACTTTTATCATCCATTCCTGGCCCATTAAAATTTGCTCCTGGCTCTTTTCTGTTCTGCCTATTTTATAATTTTCTTTTAAAGTCTCTCTCCTTGCCCTGCGTTCTTGTTTTTCGGCTTCTGAGGATTAGAGCATCTCTTGAAACATGTCCTCCTTCGTCGCTTCCTTATCTGGCAGAGGCACTGGTGTGTAGGGAAGGCCCTGAAGGCCACATGCGCAGAAGCACAAGAAACAATAAACAGAATCATGATTGTTAGTGCATGCACCACATCAAATCATTATAGTAAAATGCATCCCCTTTTTTCTTTTTCTTAATCCGTTTCTCACTGTCCCTTGGCAAGCTCACAGCTTCGGTGAACACCCTAAGCATGGTGAGTTCGGGGGTGGGAGGGAAGCAGGCGCTCAAGAGGGGGCAAAGGATTTCGTTTTTTGTTTTTTTTTTAAATCACTGCAGGCAACTAGGGACAATATTGTAAATGTTGCCACAATTTGCCACAGGCATGGGTCATTGAAGCCAATATGTCACTCCTGAGGGTAAGCAAGGATGTGTGCAGCTTCAGACCAGATCCCTATGCTGCTCGCCTGTGTATTGCTTTGGTCCCTATACAAATGACTGCTGATTGGCATGGGAAAGTTTCCTACTATCGGGGAAGGAACAAAGCAGCTCTGCCAAGGAATCTTTGGCAGAGGATTGGTGGGTACCTTCAGGAAAGTTTCCTAGAGATCTCTCTGGAGGATTCCTGTGAAATTTCTGTGTGCATTAACACACTGTTCTGCCGCATTGCTTAGTTGCACAGTGGAATGTGAAGCACATGCAAACACAGCTATACAAAGCAAAGGACATTTCTACCTCATATAACTGAGTGGAATCAATTAAAAAAGATCACTTACCAGGGATCTTCTCTCCTGCATCATGTGCGCCAGAGATGGACTGCTGGGATTGGCTAGACCCCTCCAGAGTTAAGAGGTCCTGACTTGCCGCGCCACCGGATGACCATGTCATGTGCTCCACATCATCCGTCAACTCGACCTCTTCGTCCTTGGGATTGAGTCTGCTGTTCGCTGTCTCCAGCCCTGCCGAAGTATCCATGGGGCTCTTGGTGGTGGAGGTGGGGTCACTGCTGAGAATGGCATTCAGCTCCTTATAGAAGCAGCAGGTCTTTGGCACAGCACCAGGGCGACGGTTTGACTCCCTTGCCTTCTGGTATGCCTGCCTCAGTTCCTTTATCGTCGGGTGGCACTGATGTATGTCCTGTTCGTAGCCTGTATCCAACATACCACGAGAAATCTGTCTGTAGGTGTTGAAGTTCCTAGGGGGGAGTGTAGGTGGGACTGCACAGCTTCCTCTCCCCACTGTGCCAGCAGATCCAACAACACAAGTGGGCTCCAAGTGTGAGAGTATTTGCTACATGGTCATCTGGGAAGATGTGATGTGAGCTGTCCATGCTGAACAAACAGAAGTGGAATTTCAAAAATTCCTGGACCTTTAAAGGGGGAGGGGCAGAAGCCTGGGTACCTGGGTGCAGGGCAGTGGAGTTTGAACTGTTGACCAGAGCGGCCAGGATGGGCATGCTGGGACACCTCCTGGAGGCCATTTACAGCAACATAACCAAATGCGTTGTCTACACTGACACTTTGTCGATATAACTTTGCTGCAAAAAGCTCTATGCTTCTCGTCGAGGTGGTTTTATTTTGTCAGCAAAGCAGGAGAGTTTTGTCGGCAGAAGGAGCATTGTAGTGTGTACACCTCCACTGTTTTGTCGACAAAAGCTGACTTTTTTTTTTGGTCATCAAAACTTTGTAGTGTAGACAAGGCCTATGGGTATGTCTACACCTTTGAGTTTGAGATCTAAATCCCACCTTGAGGAGACATGCCTATGTTAGTTCTGACAAGCTGTCACGCTAAAAATATCAGTGTAGCCATCATGGCAGGCAGGACTAGCCGCTGCTGCTATATTGCTATTTTTAGTGAGTGCTAGGTTCATCGGCTAATGTAGATACATCAAGTTGCAGTTTATACCTCAGACTCAGACCCTTACTGTGAAGGGAGGAGGAGTGTTTACAGTCACAGGTACTGGGATTTGTCTTAGCAAATGAAACCTTGCAGCTGTAAAACTGAAGCACTTGAGTTTTTAGAAGTATAAACTGGACTTGCGTGTAATGGGAAAATGAAAGGTATCTGGATAGTATTTGGAGAGTGAGAAGCTGATGAAGCAGTAGCTATGCCATCTAAAATTGAGCACTCATGGTGTTAAAAACTGCAACTGATGTTCCAGATTGTGCCAACACTCAAAGCTTTTCATACAAAGTAGGAATGTGGAGTCCAAAAGAAAGTTTTGAGCCCTAGTCAAAGTTTAAAGGAGAATACTACTTTGAAGCTAAATTGCAATCCTTACTGAGGCCGCACCTCCTAAAGTTTAGTGAAAAGTATTCTAGAGAAACATCTCAAACTACACTTTTTAGTTAAGCACAAACACTAAAGAGAAAATAAGACACTTCTGCTGTAACTCACCTTGTTTAATAAATCTCTTCCAACCCTCGTTTCTACAGTACTCCTGCCTGATTGGGTATGGAGGCCAGATGGTGTGCAGCAGTTGAAAGGAGTCCTGTGGCTCTATGCCTCACTTGCAGTTAAAACTGTAAATGGAGGAAATGTACTGAAATTATTTTACTTCTAATATACACCAGTGCAACTGATTGGATTGGAGAGCATAGTACTAGGGGTCTGCTCAATGTGGACATAAAAAATAAAATGCTTGCTTATTTCACTACACAACATCCGACCTGTGCACCAAATGACATGGGGCTATGGAATGGAATAGTATATATTGGAGACTTCCACAAGTTCACATCTGTTGGAGAAAAAAGCTAGGGTTACTTGTACAAAACTTAATTTTGGGTGATTAAAGAGACAGATCACTCAATTTTAGAATTAAAATTTATGGAAGATACACATGTTTGTCTTTTTACCAATTTCTGTAGTTCACAACTTTTTTTTTCTTTCTTTCCATTTTCTCTTTGAACACTGCTGTCAAATGCACAAAATAAACTGGAAAAAATATTTCTCAACCTCCTACTTGCATCTAGGATTACTACACATTTCACACTGGAGTGACTTCTTAAATTGATCTTTTTGCTTGCAATCCTATGGCTTTCTTAAATGGCTTTTTGAACTAACACTTGATCAGTGGCAATTGGCCTTATGTTAATATAGCATGGAGGGTGAATTTTAGGCCTAAATGTTCACCTAGTTTACCAGAAAAATGCCATCTTCAGGCTTACTTTTTAATATCTATTATAGCAGAGCTGCCTCTCTGCTGTAGTTAAGTTTAAGCGCTACTTTCTGTTTCCAGGGGGACTACTGTAAGTGCTCTAAAATCTTAATGCAGACTCCAATTTTACTTTAATAGTATTGTCAAGGAAATTAGCATTAATTAAACTAAAGACTCTAGAATGCAGTGTTGTTGTAGCCATGTTGGTTGCAGGATACTAGAGAGACAAGGTGGGTGAGAGAATATCAGATAACAAAGGTTATTGGACTAACCTCTGTTGGTGGGAGAGACAAGCTTTCCAGCTTAGACAGAGCTCTTCTTCAGGTCCCTGTGTAAGCTTGAAATCTTGTCTCTCTCACCAGCAAGTTGGTCCAATAAAAGATTCCCTCACCCACCTTGTCTCTCTAAAGACTGTAGTAGTAAGCAATCAGGGTAACATAATCTTCCCGAACAATAGAAGTAAGTAATCAAAGAAAAGCAAGTTGTAGGGTCACTTGGCTAAGGTGTTCCTGATACACAGCACCTCTAACATAGGGGTTTTTTGGAGCAGTGTGGGGAAATGGAGTGGAAAGGAGGCAGTATTGGAGGCAGATTATACCGCTTTTCCTCCCTTCAAAAAAGTCTTCACCAACTCCATGCTATTCCTTACACTGTCCTGCATCCTCTATCCCGCTCTTCAACCTGTGGGTCTCATGCCAATGACTTGGGGAAGAGGCAGAACCAGCCCATGCTGGACATGCAGAAAAATGGACAAGGAGATGATGCAGGGGCAGTAAAGGGACTAACATTCAGCCAGGTTTCAGAGTAGCAGCCATGTTAGTCTGTATCCGCAAAAAGAACAGGAGTATTTGTGGCACCTTAGAGACTAACAAATTTATTTGAGCATAAGCTTTTGTGGGCTACAGCCCACTTCTATGCATCCGAAGAAGTGCGCTGTAGCCCACAAAAGCTTATGCTCAAATAAATTTGTTAGTCTGTAAGGTGCCACAAGTACTCCTGTTCTTTTAACATTCAGCCAGTGCATTTTGTGGCTAGGTTAATCAGTTTCAAGGAGCCAGAGGCAGTGAAGTGGGAGAGCAATGGTATGTTGGGGGTAGCGGGGTGGGTGTGCTGAGAAATCCCTTAAAAAAAAAAAGGGGGGGGGGAATTAAATACCCCCAAACTTAAACACAGTTAAGATTGGCCAGTGGTGCCTCATTCTCTTGTAGAATGAAGAGAGCAGCTAGACTTAAACCTCTGAAAACCAGGAAATGAAGAGTTACGATACACAACATTTGCTCTGCAGTAGCCCTGGGAATGATTCATTAATGGGAGTGCAAAAGTTAAAAAGCTACCAAAGGAATTGGTGGTTTCTCCATCTTGTGGAGTCTTCAAATACGATAGAAACTGGAAGCATTTCTGGAAGGGGTGTAAACAAGTTATTAGACTCAGAACAGGAGTCGGTAACTGGATTAAATTTTCTGACCTGTTATACAAGAGGTCAGACTAGGGATCGGATGGTCCCCCTCTAGCTTTTAACAACTGAATCTATAATAAGTAGATGGGAAGGACTAAGAAAATGTCCTTTTTTTCTCCCAGTGTGTTCCACAGCATGCACTCCATCTGTGTTCACTGTAGGGGTAGCTGTATTGAATAGTGGAGGGATTAGTTAGAGCAGGTTGGCAGAGCTGTCACTGTGATATAAAGAGAGGGGGAGGTGTATGCCTCATTTCAGCAGTGAGTTCTATAGGTGGTCAGAGGTGCCTGGGGGTTTTCTTGGCATAGATATTGTTTGTAGTCTAACATGACAGTGGTCTCTGGGACTTAGCGAGGGTTAAGTGAAGCTAATGTCTCAGAAGGAATCCTCAAAATCAGAGTGAAGGGGGTGGTACAAGTCTGTGCTTTGTGTGGAATAGGGTCAGTGTTTGATTGTAAGCATATCCTATTTGCTGTGCCAGACCTAAACCTGAGTTTCCTTTTGGTAAAAAAGACTTAGACTCTTATACAGAGCTCACATACTGGCCAAAATGTTCAGTAGCATCTGTAAGGGCAGAGTACTAATAGGTGCTGAAAGAGAGCAGAATCTAATATTCAATGTCGGGGTAGTATGTACCTTAACTTAGTGTTTCCTGGCTTTGAGGTTTGTTTATCCATTCTTCACTTATGAATGGGCACAAGGAACTACTAGGTAACATGAACTCTAATTTGTTGTGTGCATGTAATTAAATATAAATTGCTTTAACCCCATAGGAGCTTAAAGCCTGCAGTTTGCTTGCTTTCTATTCTCCATTTTTCTTAATGAAATTAGACCCAGATGCAGTCTCAAGCTTTGGTCAGGTTCAAGCTGCAATGTTGTGTTGAAACAAAATTGTAGGTATAAAGGGCTTCTTTCTCCCCCACCTTTCCAATAGTATGCATTTTAACAAGTGATAGTGAAATTGTCTTGTATACCTTGGGTACTTCAAGATTTGAAGCAGAAAAATGGGAAACCTAAGGCAAGTAGAACCTGAAGAAGTGAGGTTCTTACCCACGAAAGCTTATGCTCCCAATACTTCTGTTAGTCTTAAAGGTGCCACAGGAACCTCTGTTCCTTCAAAATAAGTATGCCATATTACTGTTTCTACAGGTTTAGTGTCAGAGTTAAGTGATGTGTACAGGAAAACATTGGGGCTATGCTCTCCTCTAAGCTTTTGTTGAAGCATAAGGAAGGCCTGGAAGGCTTTCAGTTTTTATCCTAGAAATATTGGCAAAAGCATAATTTAAACCAGCAATGTTACATTTTGTTAGTTGCTTTAGTGGGCTGGCTTATATGTTGTTTGAAGATTCATGATCGAAGGTGAAGGTGCTGAATCCAGTGACGCTCGTCTCCCAAATGGCTTGGTCAAATACATGTTATACTCCTAAGGGCATTCTATGCCAAAAAATGGTGCACCGTATTTTAAAATTCGGCAAGTTTTATTTATGAATAAATATATGCAGAGGCTCCAGCATGGCAGTGAGGAGCACAGGCTACTGGATGCACAAAGGTGGGAGATCAACCTGCCGCCCTCCCACCCCTGGGACATGGACTCAGTGGTGAAGCTGCACCCAACCATGACCCAGCACAAGGCCTGGGCCTGTCCAAAAACACCCTGGGGCCTTGCCCCTCTGCACCAGGTGTGGGGCAGGCAGGATCCAAGTGTGGAGGGGCTCTATGTGGCGGGCTCCAGGTATGGGGTCAGAGGATTCTGTGTGGGACAATCTGGGTTCAGGCAGCTCAGTGGGGGGATCTGGGTGCACAGAGGCTTGGGGGGGGGGGAAGGGGGTTTCCAGGTGCAGGGGCAATGGGACTCTGCAGGGGCTTCCAGGTGAAGGTGGTTGGGGCTCAGTGGAGGGGTCTGGGTGTGGGGGTCTCGGCAGGGGGAGGTTGGATGCTAGGAGAGTGGGGCTGGGCAGGGGGGTCAGTGGCATGGGGGTCTGGATGTCAGGGCTCAGGGTGATGCAGGGGGTGAGGCATCAGGGTGGCAGGTTTGAGTGCAGGATGCTCCAGTAGGGGGTGGTCTGGCTGCAGGGGTGGAGGTCCGGAGCAGTGTTCCCTCTAATTTTCCCCACCCATGTGCAGAATGAATTTTATGTGCACCAATATGGAGGTGATGTGACTCATCACCTTCATATGTGCACGTAACAAAATTCATGTGGTGGAGGTGGGGCCGAGGAATGCTTGTGGGAGTGGGCTCAGGGCTGGGGCAGAGGGTTGAGGTGCAGGGGTGTGAGGGCTGCGGCTGGGGGTGTGGGCTCTGGGGTGGGGCCAGGGATGAGGGGTTTGGGGTGCAGGAGGGTGCTCCAGTTCTACAGTGAGGTGAGAGGACTCCCTGCAGCAGCACCCGGGCTGGGGGGGAGAGGTGCCTGTCCCTGCTGTGGGTGCGCTGGGGCTGCAGTATAGGCACCCCTCCTCCGCGGGTTGCCTATACTGCTCCACGCTGCCCCAGCTGTTCCGGGGTCAGGCTGTGCCGCACCGGCCGTGCCTGGGTCTGTGCTGCTCTGGCCACGGCTAGATCCGGGTCATAGGATGAGTTGGGGCAGGGGCGCCCCTCCTGTGGCAGGTTGGGGTCCGGGCTAGGTGGAGGCTGGGGGAGCGGTCCCCCTCCCCCGGGTGGGTTCCCTAAGCACTTGTGCGGTGCTAAATAGGCGGCTGTGCAGCTTACAGGGGACTTGGGTCCGGAGGCATGGGGGCTCCAGATTGAGGCGTTGATAGTGGTGTATGTGCAAGAACTGTTTCCCTGTGTATTTAAAGGTATGATGTATTGACTTCATCTAATGCTGTAATTCAAGGGTAGGCCACCTATGGCACGCGTGCCGAAGGCGGCACGGGAGCTGATTTTCAGTGGCACTCTCACTGCCCGGTTTCTGGCCATCGGTCTGGGGGGCTCTGCATTTTAAGTTAATTTTAAATGCCGCTTCTTAAACATTTTTTAAAAACCTTATTTACTTTACATACAACAAAGTTTAGTTATATATTGTAGACTTATAGAAAGAGACCTTCTAAAAACGTTAAAATGTATTCCTGGCACACGAAACCTTAAGTTAGAGTGAATAAATGAAGACTTGGCACACCACTTCTGAAAGGTTGCCGACCCCTGAATTGCTAATACGACGTCTGAATACTTGTATTTTTCTTGCAGTGAAGGTGAACGACCAAGCCAGAATGAAAAAAGGAAAGAGAAAAGTGTCAAAAGAGGGGGAAATCGTTTTGAGCCATATGCCAACCCTGCTAAAAGATATCGAGCTTTTATCACAAATATTCCATTTGATGTGAAGTGGCAATCTCTCAAAGACCTGGTCAAAGAGAAAGGTAATGGCTGCTTTGGGTGGCAGAGTGGTGTCTGTCATCTTAACAGTGGCTGACTTTGTCCTGAAAATTTTAATTTATTAGTTGATGTTGTTCTGGATAGAATTAGTGACATGAGTTTTGTAAGGGGTCTAGATTAAAGCCTTTTTGGTGTTGCATGATATCTGTTCTTAGGCAGCTTTCCACACAGGATAGTTCCTGTGTAGGCATGTTGGCATGTGGTTAATAGTGCTTCATCAAAGCGTGAAAGGTGCCATTGTCTCATGGAAAACGTCAGACTTTCTACATCAGGACTTGTTTTTGAGGTACTATAACGTGCTCTGAAGCATGTAACGTTTTTGGATAATGTAGGTTGTCCATCTACTGCTGATTTAGTATATGTAGTTGTGTCCTAGAATCAAAATTTAATAGTCTGACTTGTGTTTAGATAATATCCGTATTGTTGTACAATATTCAGGAGAACTCAAATGTATTTAAGGGTGACCTACAAAGGAGGAAAAATTAGTTTGTGCCTCAGCATTTGCTGCATTAAAGGAGGCCTTGAAAAAATGTTCATGTTATGCTTCCCCTTTTTCACCCCCACCCAAAACCTTTTTTCATATTGAATGACTGATTTGTGTATTTGGGAATTCTCTCATTGATAGATTCAGCATCCTTACCTCCTCAAAGGTGAAAAAAATCTGAATTACTTTAAACTTCTGCCAATATTCTAAAATGCTTCCACTCAAGTTTTACTTGTTTGCTTTTATTGATATTGGACTTACTCATTTCCAGTCTTCCTGGAAAAGCGGAGGAGTCAAGATCTGAATTTCTAATGTAGTACAGTAGGGGCTCCCTACTTATGATGTAGAAGTCTCCAATTTTTTAAAGATGCATAAAAGCATACAGATCATTTTCTCTTGTAGGTCACTTCTTAAATACATAGCAAGAGAATGATCCATAAATTGATATGTCTTGCAAATTAGTGACCAATGTTTAATTGTGGCATAAACTAGGTAAGGAATGTTAGGTAATGTGCTGACAGGCTGTGGCCTAAATGAAAGGGAACACAAATTTCCAAAAGGTTCTTAAATGTTTTTTCTTTGGAGGAAAACTGGAATTGAATGCATATAATTAAATCTTAAGGACTGTAGGCCATAGGGAACATTCATAATTAAATGTCTTGACTTGAAACAATAAAATAGTGGTACCTGAATTTAACAACTGAACTACTATCAGTAATCTTAGTTATATCTCTCCTTTCAGTTGCCTTTGCCTGCCTGTAGCATTGTTACATTAATTATGAATGATCCTATGTTTTAGAACTGTATAATTTTTCTTGATGTGCAAGAAACATTGGGTAACAGGACTATCTCTATGTGTAGATGTTTTTAAGTATTATGTTGAATTCCGTTCCAAGTGTCTTGTGGTTTTTCTCCAGTTCACGTGGATGGAAAAGTCCGATGTGAGATTGTTTCCTGCCTTGCTGTTCAGCTATTCATTCCTGCAAATGCTCCTAGGGGAACAGTAAAACCTCTTCATTCTGTCTGCAGGGCTTGTCATGTTAAATATCCAGATGCATTGTTCTTGGTTTTTGGGACTGCTCAAAAATATTTAACAGTTTAGATTTGCTGTGTAGTTGCGATCCATTCTAACTAGTCATTGATTTTACCCAAATTGGTGGTCTTGTGCTGTGCTTGAACTTGCTGAATTGGTATTTCTTGATACAAGGCGTAGTAGTTCCAAGAACCAGGAATGTGGCTTTGAAAATTCTGTTAGAACTCTTGGTTTGTATGTGTAAGAATTACAGGCCCAAAATGTAATGTTTTGGGAGCATGTGGAACAGCTTTGAACATAAAGGATAAATGTAGGTGACGTTTTTACGGCTCCATCACTCAGCAATCATGTAGAAGATTTTAAAGCTATTCACAACAATGGCATAGCAGGTTGCTGAACGTAGAAGCAATTCACCTCAATCAGCTGTTTTGTGCCAGTAAGTATGGTTTAGGAGACACGAGCTTTGAGGTCTGCTCATCTCTCCAAATTGGTTTTCAGATGTGTACATCTGAAATCTTTAAAAGGTGGCATATCGCTCTGAAGAGTGATGCCTTGGTTCAGTTATTTCAGTGTATTGTTTGTTGGTGAAACTTAGATTACAGGTGTGCAGTATCACCATTTTTAATAAAGCTCACAGATGTTCTTGTTTGAAACTCCCTTGTATTGATTAACAAACCCTGTTGAACTAAATTGATGTCAGTAGCATTGTACATGGTAAAAAGGTTCTGCAGATGAGTGAGGCTACATATAGCTTTTAGTGAAATGCCATTTTAGTATGTATGTGAAGTCCTAAAAGTGAAAAAGGTTGAATGCCAAATAGCTCTCTCTATCCTGTCCACCGAACAAATGAAAAAGTGGGAGAGAGAAGCTAATTTAGTTTTCCTTTTCATCTGATATTTCAGAGCAGTTAGTGGCTCAGAGCTGTTAGCAGTTCAGGTTAGTAACTTTCTCATCTGGGGTGTGATGACATGAAACATATTAAATTCACTTTGACATGAAGTATTTGATCTGATTCTACTAAAATACTAAGTTTTCGAATACAATTTTCTAACCCTGGGAGGAAGTAGTTGGCTAGTACTCTCAATTGCGAGATGGAGCCACAGTATGTTAATAAGAACTTAGTTATTTTCTCTTATCTGTTGAAGAAGCAAACTGGCAAGAGCTGTAATTGGAAGTACCCTCAAGTCATATTTGCGGTAGATAATAGTTATGAATCATTGACTACATCTGCAGTAACCCTCGCTGCATCCTTTTTCCTAATTACAAGAAATAACACACTCTGGATTTGTATTCAGGGTAGGAAGAGAAGCAATATGTAAAACTGTTTCTTGATAAGATATATTTAGTAGATCTATGTAGATGAGCAAACATGCATAAATTTCCAAGAGCGAACATGCACTGAAACTTCATTGTTTAAATATTGTCTCCCCACTCACCCCATCAACTCTTCAGATATTCTTGTTGGCTTTTCTCTTCCTGACTCAGTATGTACTGATGTAGCTCATGCCCCAGGTTTGTGGGTGATTGTGTTTTTGTTTAAAAAACCAACAACTTTAATTGAGTACTCTGGTCTCAATTTTGTGTGCTCTGGGTTTGTCACTTTCCTATTAAACACTTGTATTACAGTAGCACAAAAAAGCCCTAATCACTATTGGAGATTCCACCATAGAGTGCCTAACACAAACACAAAGTCTGGTTGGTAGGCACATGTCTTGTTCTCTCCTTTATTTAAAACCGTTTATTAATTTTAAACTCTAGCCTGTTTTTTTAACTCCTGCCTATCCCTCTTTTGTTGAAATAAATCAGTATTCTAAAATGTATTTTCATCTGTTAACCTTGGAAACCAGCATCTTGGCTGAAACATCATACTCTATACCCCTTTGACATACTGTGGTCATTGTATGCTAGGGGACTTGTAGTGTGCAGAGGTAGGGTCCACATAGATAGTAAATGTGTGGAAACTGGAGCTCTGTAGATGTATAGCCCAGCTTGTCATGCAATAAAGATTCATGTAGACACACCTATAGCCATAGTAAGTCTCATTACACTATCAATATATAAAATTTTGGGATAGCTAGCTTCAGGAATTTAAAGCAGTTCCAAAGACCTAAAATGCTCTCATAACTTGAGAAATAGGTTTGCATAAGTGTTTCATCACAAATCCTAAAAATCAAGGAAATCACAAGTTAAGGAAACAGTTTAATTCAACACAGTACCAGTTTTAGTGTACTCCCATCATGAATGTGCTGGGTTTGCTGCTTTCAATTTGTCCTTTTTATTAGTGAAGAATGTTTGGGCAATACTGATTCTCAATCACTGAATCTTTTTATGGTAACACATTTCACCTTTCCTTTATCTGATGCTCAAAGCTTTTCAAATGAAACTGGGGGAGCATGAAAAGCTTTGAGCACCATCTAGCAACTGCTTGAGCAATACTTGGACTTCTCTGTTGGAGCTCTGTAAACAAACTCAGACATGGTCAAACTAATTTGCTTCTGGACAGTATCAATACCATAGTTTTTGCTTACTTGGAAGTTTATTAAATGGGACTCTGACTTAACTGTTGGTCATAACATCATGATCATAGTTGACAAATTTTCTGGTAAGGATATTTGTCATCAAAAGAATGCTCCATGATCTAGGCTTTCATGTCAAGTTTTCTAAACCTTTATAACCTTCATGGCTGAAAAATGAACCAAGTATAACCAAGGTTCTTGTTTTCAGGTTTGCTAAACCACCATTAGGGCTTGGGTGGATTAGATATCAACCTTTTATAAAAGCAGTGCCTCTGGAATATATAATTATAACTTCTCATGTCTGCCTGCTTCAGACCATGAAATTTGGTAATCAGTTCTAGAATTAACACCTCATTTCAGCTCTTACTATATTGCATGTGTCTGGGATAGTCTAAAAATTAATGGATGAGATCTAGCAAAACTTGTTAGGAAGACCTTGCGAAAGTCAAACGTGTCTTAAAAGAACACTTCTTAAAGGCTTTCTCTACAAAAGTGACAATTTTAAACTTCAGAAATCAAAGAAAAATTCAGTGCCATGCTTGGAGACAGCATTCAATCAGTAAGTAAGTAAAACATAATATGATTTTTAGCCCTGATTTAATTGGAAATCATAATGCAAACTACCTATGGAGTTGCACACTACAAAACAGTGATTATGTATATTTTGGAAGTCATTAATTAATTAATATCTATGGCATCTGTTTAAAAAGAGCTTCAATAAAATATCTTAAATCAAGCCATAATGAGATGAGGGCTGTTTTTATAATGGGGCTCGTTATGCATCAAATGTAATAGGAAATCTTGAAATTTTCTAAAAGTTTGGATTTATATAGAATAGTGGACAGATTTTTTTTGGAAAAGGAAGCTGAAATGTCCTTTTTATTAATAAAAAAAGAGAGAGAGAACTGCACCCATTTTGCTCAGAGCAGGCTTTGTGCTTAATGATTATTTCTGAGCCATCATCTTGTGGGAAGGGCCAAATTTTGTGGAAACTTAAATTGGCATGACTGTCTTCTACAGCAAATTTCAAATGAATGAACACACTTGTTTAATAAAATCTTCTATTGACTTCAAAATAAAAATGACTATGCATCCTCTTCCTTCTCCCCCAGACTACTTCTTTCCAAACAAACCACAAATGTACAATAGGTGGTAATCCTTTATTGGCAGGGAGATGGAACAGACCTATTAGGTCTTCTGTTATTTCATGTTTAATAAGGTTCCCACTTCCTTTCCAAACTCTTCTGTTGAAAACTTACAACAAACAAATTTTGAAAGAGTGCCCTAACTTGAAAAATGCTCTAATAAATTTGTTAGTCTCTAAGGTGCCACAAGTACTCCTGTTATTTTTGCGGATACAGACTAACACGGCTGCTACTCTGAAACCTGCCCTAACTTGATTCTTTAATATTTTTAAACTTCATATCACATGTCCTTTCAGATGAATCCAAGATGATTGTCAGTTCATGCCTCTCAGAGCTAGTCTCTTTGTAGAATAAACTTATAATTTCCTACATGGAAGAATCTTTGCAACTTGGAAACTAACTTTTAATAAAAAGTTAAATTCTGCCAAAAATGACACTAGCAAATACGCACATACTCACTAAACTTGTTATAATGCAGAATTCCTGGGGCATGTATTTTCAGTTGCTATAATAACAAGTCTTTCTTCAAACTTTGATATTTTGCATTTTCATAACACTTTAGTTCTTTTCATTGAGATGCCCAGTTTCTCTTCAAAATATGGTATTCAAAACAGATTCTCTTACTCCAAGTTAAAGTCTTGCAAGTGTCAAACAGAGGGGTAGTAGAAATGTATCTAGATTGGGCAAGACTTGTTCGATCACTGAGCTCATCCTTTTTGAAAGTGTAGGTTATTATCCCCCGGAACTAGTCCATAAGCTTTAGTAACCCTCGCATATCCTTATCTGGTACTTGTATGATATTTCTTAACTCAGTACTTGTGCATGCAGTGGTTCTTTCCTATGTGAACAACTTTATTTTAATCTTTGTTAGAACCTTTTTTTTTTTTTTTAAACTTCTGCCAGGTCCCATAGTATATTAGTCTACCACTCAGGCAGAAAAACACTGATCAGATAGCATTGCCTCTGTACACTAGCTGAAAGGGCGGGGTTCATGTACCATTCTGTGTTGGTGGCCCAGTGCAGTCTGACTTTCTGGCTACTGGCAGAGGAGAGCATTGTGACTTTTCGTTCCCATATAGTGGTATTTTTTTTTTTTTTGCCTTTCCTTTTTCTCCTCACCCACTCCCAACAAGGGAAAAGGAAATACAGTCCTTGGACCAGGAAATAGTGTACCGATATATGGTAAGAGTACTTCCATGACTGACATCTCACTCTTCTTCTGTACTTTGCAAGTGGTACTTGCCTGCTACTCGCTAGCCAGTAATTTTTTTATCCCTGATGCCTGTCTGCTCTTCTAAAATATTGCGTAGTTTTGCATCTAGAATGGGTCCAAGGGGGCCTTTTCTTTACCTTTCAGGTTCTAGGAACTGGATTTTTTTTATGCCATCTCATATCATCCATAGTTTCCCCTGTAAGAACATCACCTGGACCATACCACATGATTTACTAAGTGCAGAATGCACCTCTCACTTTTCTTCTGTAATCTGGACTTGTTATCTTGGATGTTGGGCTAGCATGTTACTTGTCACATGGTGTCCCTATTCTGAAATTTGGCTGCTCCTAGAAGGAGGCTCAAATAGGCTTTTTTTAAGTGTAACTTGTGATACAGGTGACTTTTTAAAATGTGAATGTATAAAATTTGAACACTGAAAGCTCGGAGCAAAATTGGTACAAACTTTAAGGTTCTCTGTAAGATATGAAATAGCCACTAAAGAAGACTTCAGTAAATTTTGTGGTTCAAAGGTCAGAACTTCCTGTAAAGGCCATTAGGCTGATTACAGGGACAAATGTTAAATCAGCTTCTGACTGTGTTGAGCCAATGACCAAGGAAAAAAGCTTGTTTGGAGGAGTTTGTGTAGATTTTTATGTGTCAGTTGCAGCTGATTTGATAAGTAGTTTGGAGTTCAGAGCAATATCTTTCCAATGGACCAATAGTGCTACTGGGAGCATTAGGTCACTGCCGATTTCTAACCTTGTAACTTCAACTTTTGGCCTTTGTGAAATGGATTGTCTGTTGCAGGTCATCTGGGAATTTGTTGTTTTTTTTTAACTACATAAATTCAAATCAAATTTGCATTCTTGTAAAAACACAGTGTGGTTGGACTCTGGCTGCTGTTGTTTAAACGAATGGCTTTCAGAATTTCCTGGTCATGCTGAATATTTATGCCCAAAGTAGTTGGAAACTATTTTTTGGCTGTATTGGCCGGAGCTCTCAAAGACTGTGCTTAGTGTGTACACAAAGCAAGTGGAGGCTGCCCCCCCCCCCAGTACAGCGGTGTAGGCCATAGAGACTTCAGCTCTAGATTTACGGTGCTCTTGATCTAAGTGACCTGGCTATTTGGATCCAAATGTTGGCAACTGTAGTCTTCAGAGATGGTCCAAATACTGAAGATGAGAATGGTAATGTAGCTTAGAACCTTGGCTATAAACAGACACTTGTTTATAAGCTTCTACTAGATTCACAGTAATTAATATAATTCTGGGGTGTATTGACATGAGGTAATTGTTCTGCTTTCACCAGTGCCCAGTAGGCCACAGTTCTCCATCTGAGTCTCGTTCTGGGCACTACACTTTAAAGAAGATGTGGCCAAACTGTAGAATCCAGAGAACAACAAAAATGATAAAAGGTTTAGAAAACCTGACCTCTGAGGAAAGGTTAAAAAACAAACAAACAAACTGGAGAGGAGTATCAGAGGGGTAGCCATGTTAGTCTTTATCCACAAAAACAACAAGGAGTCCAGTGGCACCTTAAAGACTAACAGATTTATTTGGGCATAAGCTTTCGTGGGTAAAAAAAATCTGCATCTGCAGAAGTGGGTTTTTTACCCATGAAAGCTTATGTCCAAATAAATCTGTTAGGCTTTAAACTGGAGATGTTTAGTCCTGAGAAAAGACGACTGAGGGGAAGACCTGATAAGTCTTCAAATATCTTCAGGGCTGTTATAAAGAGAATGGTGATCAATTGTTCTCCATGTCCACTCAAGTTACGACACACAATCTGCAGTAAGGAAATTTAGCTTAAATGTTAGGAAATCCTTTCTAATGATAAGGACAGTTGAGAAGTAAAATAGGCTTCCAAGGGAGGTTGTGGAATCCCCCTCATTGGAGGCTTTTAAGAACAGGGTTAAACCAAACGCATGTGAGGGATGGTCTAGGATTCCTTGGTTCTGCCTCAGCATGGGGAGGCTGGACTAAATGACCTCTTGAGGTCCCTTCCAGCCCTACACTTCTAACATTGTCATAGAATCAGTAATGGATCAGTATTCATTTAAAATCCTTTTTTAGTTCCCTTTCAATTTTGACTACTGATCCTGTTAGTTTTTGATCAATCCAAATGAAGGAGAGGGTGAAGTAACACCTCTCAAGATTTAGAGATCCTACTAAAGTCTCATTTTAGGGTTAATCTGTAAGTAGTCTTGCTAGGAATTTAAAGTCTGTTTGGATACATTCATTTTTATATAAATAAGCCAGAAAAGCAAGCCTAAATGGGTTTCTTCAGCTATACTTCTGTATGCCATTTGCTTCAAACTCAGCAGCCATTTTGGTAGTGGTATTTTGGAGGTATACAGTCTGGTTAAAGTGATCATGAATTGGCAATCCTAATCTTTTGTGGAGAAATGCAGATTTAGTTTTCCTACAAATTGTACTCTTTGCTACAGATTCTAAGCATTCAGTTAATTACTTGTCTTGGGAATGAAAATTGCAACGACTTTCCTAATGAAGACTATCTTGAAGTTAGTCAAATTTAAACACCTAACCGATCTAAAAATGAAGTCCGCTTTCCCCTTCAATTTAATTGGGAGGTTAATAATCTAGCCTAAGTAAACACCTAGTTGAGTCACTGACACTTAAATAGCTGGGTACAGTTTTGGTTTTGGAGACCCCTCGAACTGTCCCTTGTAGAAATCAGAGTGAAACATGAACCTGTAGCTGGTTAACGTCTGGAATATCTAGACAGAAGGCTACATACTATGTCAGTCTCCAATAGAAATCTGATTCTTTTTGTGGAAAAAGGAAAACTATCATTGCAGACAATTTCCCATGGATTTGGATTGCCACAAGTGATTTGAGTATTAAAGGCTGAGGAAACTGATATTGTGGAAATAGCTTGTTTTTGAGTGGAGGAAAATCAAGAACCTGTTTAATTACCTTTTTAAGACTTTACTGCACACCTGTAATGTCCAGCTTGGTGGTTTAGAGAATATGGAGTGTTTCTGGGCTTTCTTATAAGGCAGAGGCTCCATACAAGGTTGTTGACTGTTCTAAATTCCCATTGTTTTCTTGGCTTTTCTCCCTTGGTATATGTGTCGTCTGGAATCTGATTTGTAGTTGGTGAGGTAACATACGTGGAGCTCTTAATGGACGCTGAAGGAAAGTCAAGGGTAAGTGATTGAGAGAATTTCTTCTGTGGATTTTACTACATGACAAATGTAATTGTATGGTGGCGTGGAACCAAATGAAATCAAGAAGGTAGTGTGTATGGATAGTGGCTATATATCTAGGCACTGCCCAAAGCCCCTTGTGGGATGGGGAGGAGGTGGGAAGGGATGTGCAGATAGTATCAGCATTGTGCTCAGTCGGTGTTGGCTGTGAGTGAATTATGCATGGACCCTAGCAGTATCTACAGTGGTATGTTAACGTAAAACGTGTCTTTGAAAATGTCATTTGTAGTTGTTGAATTTATAAGTTCAGTGTGCAAAAGCAGGTTCTGTAAACATGACACTTCCCATGCCAGTTAATATAAGGCAAATGTCTAAACTTAAGACATGCGTAGCTTTAGTAGGCGTCCAGCTACTTTCTGTTAAGTGAAGGAATGTTTTAGCAAAATCATAATAGGAACTCACTTAAGTGTACTGAAAGGATATGGATTGAGGATGAAGGAACATGGTGAGGATTTTGACAGGCTACAGAGAACAGGAAATGTTAAGTTTGTGGTGTTTTCTTGGAGAACCTGGACTTAGTTTTGCTTATTACAACTTCAAAAACTACAGTATAATCCTGATAATGTGTAGGAGTTAATATTTTTTGGAATCCAGGTAACGAAGGTTATATTGGGTAAGCTTGTATTTTGTTCTTACTATTTTTTTTAGAGTTAAATTATAAATCAAGTAGCTTTTAATGAATTTTAAATCTTTTTAAAGTTAACTTTTGGCATTTTGTGCTTTACTTACTTTCTTCTCTCTCTTTCCCTCCTCCCCTCCTTCTTACTCGTCCATGAAATCACCACATCCAGGGATGCGCGTAAGTTTATCAGTTATTACGGGGGTGGGCAATTTCAAACTACAAGCAACGTTCTTAATAATCTATCTTGTCTCCTCAGTGTTGTTGAATTTAAGATGGAAGAAAGCATGAAGAAGGCTGCCGAGGTTCTGAACAAGCATAGTCTCAGTGGAAGACCTCTGAAAGTGAAAGAAGTAAGATTTAAATCTGCTCTGTTTTGGTTTTTAAAGTGCTTGTTCATAATCTAATAAACTTTATGCTTGGCTAATTGGGATATGAAATCACCGAAACGGTATGTACATAAAATAATAAACTAAAACCTCTATATGAAATCAGTTCACCAGCTAAGATCTGGGATGTCAAAACTTTTGGTTATAGGTATATGCTTTACTTAATCTGAGGCATTGTTCTGAAATTCAGGTAAAAATGAACATGTGCGCATTGGCCAAATTTAAAGTCTAGGTGTTGAATGTGACAATTCAGAACTGATTGACAAAAAGATACCAAGCAAAAGTGGCCATTGTTGCTAGTACACTTCCGTGTTTTGACTTGCAAAACATATATGTACTTTTCTTGACTCTCTGAATCTTTCCATAAATCTGTTCCAGAGAATGTTATGGAAGTGTTTGTAAAACGTGTGAATCTGAACACCAAGTAAGCATGTTCCTGTAGGTCACTGGAGACTTATTTCCATTTTAAATATAATTTCACAGTTAGAAAATAATACTACAGATATTCAGAGTTTTGGTACAGTAACTAATATTCAATTATGAGTTATTTGCCATTAGTATAGTTCTAGCATTGCAGAACCTGAATCTGTCTTTGAGACTAATTTCATCAGATATGGGAATGTAGCTTCAACGTTAGTACTCTTGGGGTAGGAAATCAAGTTGCCCCCTGGATAACTATACATGGAAATGCTATCTTCATCCTTACACATTTTTTTTTAAATTAATGGAGATATCCTATCTCCTAGAACTGGAGGGGACCTTGAAAGGTCATTGAGTCCAGCCCCCTGCCTTCACTAGCAGGACCAAGTACTGATTTTGCCCCAGATCCCTAAGTGGCCTCCCCAAGGATTGAACTCTCAACCCTGGGTTTAGCAGGCCAATGCTCAAACCACTGAGCTATCCCTCCCCCCACACATATTTTGACTACCTCTTTTCCTAACTTTCAGTTAAACTCTGCCGTCTAAACTTTGCTATTTTCTTGCTGGTATAGAATCATAGGACTGGAAGGGACCTCGAGAGGTCATCTAGTCCAGTCCCCTGCACTCATAGCAGGACTAAGTATTATCTAGACCATCCCTGACAGGTGTTTGTTCAACCTGCTCTTAAAAATCCCCAATGATGGAGATTCCACAACCTCCCTAGGTAATTATTCCAGTGCTTAACCACCCTGACAGGAAGTTTTTCCTAATGTCTAACCTAAACCTCCCTTGCTGCAATTTAAGCCCATTGCTTCTTGTCCTATCCTCAGAGGTTAAAGAGAACAATTTTTCTCTTTGTAACAACCTTTTATGTACTTGAAAACTTATGGTGTCCCCTCTGTCTTCTCTTCTCCGAACTAAACAAACCCAGTTTTTTCAGTCTTCCCTCATAGGTCATGTTTTCTAGACCTTTAATCATTTTTGTTGCTCTTCTCTCTGGACTTTCTCCAGTTAGTCCACATCTTTCCTGAAATGTGGTGCGCAGAACTGGACACAATACTCCAGTTGAGGCATAATCAGCATGGAGTAGAGGGGAAGAATTACTTCTCGTTTCTTGCTTACAACACTGCTAATGCTGCTAATACATCCCAGAATGATGTTTGCTTTTTTTGCAACAGTGTTACACTGTTGACTCATATTTAGCTTATGGTCCACTGTGACTTCCAGATGCCTTTTCCCAGTACTCTTTGCTAGGCAGTCATTTCCCATTTTGTATGTGTGCAACTGATTGTTCTGCCTTGAGTGGAGTACTCTGCATTTGTCCTTATTGAATTTCATCCTATTTACTTCAGACCATTTCTCCAGTTTGTCCAGATCATTTTGAATTTTAATCCTATCCTCCAAAGCAGAGTTGACATTCTGTGGATAAATGGGTGACTGTTTGGGGGGAGGGATAGCTAGGTGGGGGGAGGGATAGCTCAGTGGTTTAAGCATTGGCCTGCTAAACCCAAGATTAAGTTCAATCCTTGAGGGGGCCACTTAGGGATCTGGGGCAAAATCAGTACTTGGTCCTGCTAGTGAAGGCAGGGGGCTGGACTCGATGACCTTTCAGGTCCCTTCCAGTTCTTCGAGTGCTTGCTCATATCGATTCCAATTAGGTGTGCGCGTGCCGCGTGCACGATCGTCGGAGA
Organism: Emys orbicularis; assembly: GCF_028017835.1. NCBI lineage: Eukaryota > Metazoa > Chordata > Testudines > Emydidae > Emys > Emys orbicularis. Next base: position 2,292,129 of record NC_088706.1, on the reverse strand, counting down.
ATTTTCTACCCTAGCAACCACCCGGTGGGTCAGCTGTGGAGCCCCCTGGAGTGGCGCCTTCATGGCGCTGGATATATACCCCAGCCGACCCAGCGCCCCCTCAGTTCCTTCTTACCGCCCCTGACGGTCGTTGGAACTGTGGAGCGCGGCATAGCTGTTCTCCACTCTCCCTAGCTTATCCTGTTATTTCTGTAGATAGTTGTAGTTATAGTTGTTGTATAGTGTTAGATAGTTATTCATATTAGTTTCCTTTTTTTAATAGTTGTAAATAGTTAGCGGGGGTTAAGGGGGTTGTTCTCCCCCCTTTTCCCCGCGGCGCATAGCCGGGCTCATGCCCAAGGCTCCTGGCTTTAAGCCGTGCGCGTCCTGCGCTAAGCCTATGCCTACGAGTGATCCGCATGACTCGTGTCTGAAGTGTCTAGGAGAGTCCCATCAGACAGATAAGTGTAAGATCTGTAAGGCCTTCAGACCGAGAACCAAAAAGGAGCGGGACTTTAGGCTTAGGCAGCTCCTCATGAAGGCGGCACTTAGCCCGGATCCTCCATCAGCGCGTCCAGCCCCGGCACCGAGCGCCTCGGTGCGCAGCGCCCCTGCGGCACCGACCGGTACTGCACCGCGGGCAGAGTCGGACAAGGCCTCACGGCACCGGCCTCCTTCGGCACCGCGCCCGCCACAGGGGCCTCGGCGCCGGTCCTTGTCTCCGGGACACAAGAAATCCCGCAAGGCGCAGGAGACTGCTGTCCTGAAGACGCCGGCTCCCCCGGTGCCGGGGGTAGAGCCGCGTCCGCCTTTGGACCGCCAGAAGCAAGTCCCTGCTACACCGTCGACTCCGGCACTGCGGCCGTTGAGTCCGGTGCGGACTGCATCACCAACTCGGTCGGTGGTGGAGCCTTGTCTTCCGTCCACCCCAGAGACCTTCGCGACGGCGAGAGACCTTATTGCTCTCACGGAGCCGGCACCGCCCCAACCACCGGCACCGTCGGCTCCTTGCGCAGTGCAATCCAGGGGCAAGCCTGCCCTGGTGCGCCCGCCGTCTCAGGACGTGGACTCACGGCACCGCTCCCGGTCTCGGAGCAGGTCCCGACGCCGCTCGCAGTCCCGGCGCCGACTATCGCCTCGGCACCGGTCGTACTCGCGGCCAAGATCTTCTTCGCGGCACCGCTCTACGTCTCAGCACCGTCACGATCATCGGTACCGATCGGACTCCAGACTAGTTCCCGGCACTGGTACGAGCGCCGCTCGAGTTCGAGGGGCCGCTCCCGGTACCATGTCTACTCGCGGTCGTCCTCGTCTAGGTCCAGATCCGGATCTCGGCACCGACATGGCCACCGGCACCGATCCCGATCCCAGTACCGCTCACCGGCACCGTGCAGGGACCGATCACCTCCGGGTCGGCACCATATCATCCGGAGCCGATTTCGACGCGTTCGGCACCACCTTGGCCATCGAGATCAGCGTCTCGCTCCTCCGATGGGGCCTCGAGATCGGCATACCCTCCTCAGGGTCAGGCTGCTGCGGCTGACTTGGGCCACTGGCAGGAGGTGGCGGAGGACCCTGCACAGGGACCTACGCACTGGTCGTTCTGGACCCCGTGGGCGTATCACCAGGCGCAGGGGGCTCCACCATCAGCCTCTCGCTCGGCACAGTCTGAGCCCAGGGTCCCGGAGGCCACCATCTCCCGCCCTCCCTCAGGGGGCATGGAGGCTCCCGTGCCGACACCGCCTGAGGCCCTGGACCCAGGGGCAGGTGATGCTCCGCTTCAGGGACCCTTGGAGCAGGACCCGCCATTAGACCCCTTGCCACCTGAGGCATCCTCCTCATCTTCCCCAGTTGAGGCGGTGGCGGGCACGACCGCCACAGGTCCGCCCCCGATAGATCTTCGTGCCCACCAGGATCTATTACGTAGGGTGGCGCGTAATATGGATCTCCAGGCGGAGGAGATAGTAGAGGTACAGGACCCGGTGGTGAGCATCCTCTCGGCTGATGCCCCATCCAGGGTGGCATTGCCTCTGATTCAGACGATTCAGGCTAATGCCACTACAATATGGCAAACTCCCGCCTCTATTCCACCCACAGCCAGAGGGGTGGAAAGGAAGTACTTTGTCCCTTCCAAGGACTATGAGTACTTATATACTCATCCCCAACCGTGTTCACTAGTGGTGTCATCGGTGAACGCAAGGGAGCGTCACGGCCAGCAGGCTGCAGCGCCCAAATCGAAGGACGCTAAGCGCTTCGATTTGTTTGGGCGTAAGGTGTATTCAGCGGGAGGACTACAACTCAGAGCGGCTAACCAGCAGGCGCTCTTGAGCCGCTACAACTTTAATTCATGGAACTCTATGGGGAAATTTAAAGAGTTGGTTACCCAGGACTCAAGGGAAGAGTTCGGGGCCTTAGTGGAGGAGGGTAAGAAGGTGGCACGGACCTCCTTACAGGCCTCCTTGGACATAGCGGACTCGGCCGCGAGGACGCTGGCCTCAGGTATCGCCATGCGGCGAGTCTCCTGGCTCCAGGTCTCGGGCTTGCCGCCGGAACTGCAGCGGACCCTGCAGGATTTACCCTTTGAAGGCCAGGGGCTGTTCTCGGAGAAGACGGACTCTCGGCTGCAGAGCCTCAAGGACTCCAGAACGATCATGCGCTCCCTGGGGATGCATGTCCCAGGGCCCCAGCGCAGACCCTTTAGGCCCCAGCCTCAAAGGTTCTACCCTCCCCCGCCTCGTCCTAGACAGGACTTCGCCAGAAGGCGGGGCCGAGGTGGTAGGCGAAGGTCGACCGGCCCTCAACCCGGTCAGAACCAGGGGCCGCCTAGGCCACCTTCAGGCCCTAGGCAGAACTTTTGAAGGTGCGGTCGAGGACGGCGCCCCAGCCACTACCCAGGATCCAGCTCCCTCCTTTCGGGATCGCCTCTCCCGTTTCCACCGTGCTTGGTCCCTTATAACTTCGGACCGTTGGGTCCTTCGCACGGTGGAGAGGGGATACGCTCTCCAGTTTTCTTCCTCCCCCCCCCTCCCCGTCCCTCTTCAGGGACCCTTCTCACGAGCATCTCCTTACACAGGAGGTTTTTGGGCTCCTCGCTATGGGAGCCATAGAGGAGGTTCCGCCAGAGTTAAGGGGCAGGGGGTTTTATTCCCGCTACTTCCTGATTCCCAAGTCAAAAGGGGGTCTGCGACCCATCTTAGACTTGCGTGGACTCAACAAATTCATAGTAAAGTTGAAGTTCCGCATGGTATCATTGGGGACCATTATCCCTTCCCTGGATCCGGGACCATTATCCCTTCCCTGGGTCCTGGAGACTGGTTCGCCGCCCTCGACATGAAGGACGCATATTTCCATATAGCGATCTATCCGCCTCACAGGCGCTTCCTGCGATTTGTGGTAAACAAGGTGCATTACCAATTTGCAGTCCTTCCCTTCGGCTTGTCCTCGGCCCCCAGAGTGTTCACAAAATGTATGGCTGTCATGGCAGCATACCTTCGTCGACAAGGGATACAGGTGTTCCCATACTTAGACGATTGGCTGGTACGCGGCCGCACCAGAGAGCAAGTTCAAGCTCACGTCCACATAATAGTACACACATTCCACGAGTTGGGCATTCTACTCAACAAAGAGAAGTCCACTCTAGAGCCAACCCAAAGGATAGAATTTATTGGGGCAGTCCTAGACTCCAGACGTGCCCGAGCTATTCTACCAGACAATCGCTTTCATACCGTCACAAGCGTCATTCGAGGGCTCAGGGCCTTTCCGATTACCACAATAAGGACGTGCCTTGCCCTGTTGGGTCACATGGCCTCGTGCACTTACGTAACCAGGCATGCCAGACTTCGGCTTCGCCCACTTCAGGCCTGGGTATCATCGGTGTACCGTCCTTATCAGGACAACCTAAACATGGTGGTCACGGTTCCGAGCTCGGTCTTGACCTCCCTCACCTGGTGGCTGAATCACAAGGCGGTTTGCGCAGGAGTGCCGTTTCACGCCCCACAACCCTCCTTGCACCTGGTCACAGACGCCTCATCTCTAGGATGGGGCGCTCACCTCGGGGAGCACCATACCCAGGGCCTGTGGACCGCACCCCAACTAGCCCTGCACATCAATGTTCGAGAGCTGATGGCGGTGCGCCTGGCATGCCAGGCATTTCTCAATCTCCTACAGGGCCGTTGTGTGTTAATTCTCACCGACAACACCACGGCCATGTTTTATATCAACAAGCAAGGAGGAGCCCGCTTGTCGCTTTTATGCCAAGAGGCCATCCGCCTGTGGGACTTCTGCATCGCCCACTCGATACATCTCACGGCATCGTTTCTCCCTGGAGTCCAGAATACACTAGCGGACTGTCTCAGCATGTCCTTCCAGACACACGAGTGGTCAATTCACCCAGACATCATCTATTCCGTCTTCCAGAGGTGGGGATTTCCCCAGGTCGACCTGTTTGCATCTCGAGCCAACAGGAAGTGCCACGCATTCTGCTCCCTGCAAGGGCGAGCTCTGGGCTCTCTGTCGGACGCGTTCCTTCTAACCTGGAAAGACCACCTGTTCTACGCTTTCCCTCCATTTCCACTGGTCCACAGGGTACTGCTCAAGCTACGCAGAGACCAGGCGCAAGTAATTCTAGTCGCTCCAGCTTGGCCGAGGCAGCACTGGTACACCACACTGTTGGAGCTATCGGTTCAAACACCGATCACACTTCCCCTGTGTCCAGATCTCATCTCTCAGGACCACGGCCGACTATGTCACCCCGATCTGCAATCGCTCCACCTCACGGCGTGGATGCTCCATGGCTGAATCGGACAGAGCGGCAATGCTCGCAGTCCGTCCAGCAGATTCTGCTGGGAAGTAGAAAGCCCTCTACACGGACCACTTACTTAGCCAAGTGGAAACAGTTCTCCTGTTGGTGCGAGCAGCAAGCCACGTCCCCCTTACAGGCGCCTATTCCTCTCATACTTGAATATCTCCTATCCCTAAAACAGCAGGGATTGGCGATATCTTCAATCAGGGTTCACCTCGCCGCGATTTCGGCGTTCCACCCAGGAGAACTCGCTTCCTCAGTCTTCTCTAACCCGATGGTCATTAGATTCCTCAAGGGCTTAGACCGACTGTACCAGCAGCAACGCCAGCCTGTTCCGACGTGGGATCTTAACCTGGTTCTCTCCAAGCTCACGGGGCCTCCGTTCGAGCCATTGGCTACCTGCTCACTCCTGTACCTATCCTGGAAGACAGCCTTCCTGGTAGCCATCACCTCAGCAAGGCGCGTTTCTGAACTCGGGGCTCTTACGTCCGAGCCCCCATACACTGTTTTCCATAAGGACAAGGTGCAGCTTCGCCCCCACCCTGCCTTTCTTCCCAAGGTAGTCTCACCTTTTCACGTGAACCAGGATATATTTCTCCCGGTTTTCCATCCTAAGCCACACGCTACTCGCCAAGACCAGCGTTTGCATTCTTTGGACGTACGTAGGGCCCTGGCTTTCTATATTGACCGTACAAAGCCGTTTAGGAAGACAACACAACTCTTCGTTGCAGTGGCCGACCGGATGAAAGGCTCGCCGGTCTCCTCACAATGCCTGTCCTCTTGGATCACGTCCTGTATTCGTGCTTGCTACGACCTGGCCGGCGCCCTGACGCCGCGCCTCATCGCTCACTCCACAAGGGCCCAGGCCTCCTCGACGGCCTTCCTGGCTCAAGTCCCGATCCAGGACATTTGTAGAGCTGCAGTTTGGTCGTCAGTCCACACATTTGCAGCTCACTATGCGCTGGTGCAGCAATCCAGAGACGACGCTGCGTTCGGGTCAGCGGTTTTGCACACAGCAATGTCTCACTCCAACCCCACCACCTAGGTAAGGCTTGGGAGTCACCTAATTGGAATCGATCTGAGCAAGCACTCGAAGAAGAAAAGACGGTTACTCACCGTTGTAACTGTTGTTCTTCGAGATGTGTTGCTCATATCCATTCCAAACCCGCCCCCCTTCCCCACTGTTGAAGTAGCCGGCAAGAAGGAACTGAGGGGGCACTGGGTCGGCTGGGGTATATATCCAGCACCATGAAGGCGCCACTCCAGGGGGCTCCACAGCCGACCCACCGGGTGTTGCTAGGGTAGAAAATTCTGACGATTGTGCACGCAGTGCGCGCACACCTAATTGGAATGGATATGAGCAACACATCTCGAAGAACAACAGTTACAACGGTGAGTAACCGTCTTTTCTATGAGATAGGTATATCTCCATATATTTGAATTTGGTCCAGCACAGGAGTTGGTGAAATTGCTGCCATCTGACTGCTGTCTGGTCTCACTTCAGTTACCAGTGATTAGTTAACATAGAAAAATCCACCTTCCCAATTGATATAAATTAGGGCCCCTTACTGGAAGTCTTGTAGGCTGAATGAATGAACTAACCTTTAATTACTAGAGGGGTCTTTGTCATTTTGAGTTCTGTATTTGTTGGAACACTCCCCCTTGTCCATTTCACTTTCTAATACACTAGTGCAATGCTGCAGTGTTCAAATTATCATTCGCTACAAGGAAGTAGCTATTGGAATTTAAAAAAAACCCTCCATAATCAAAACATTTTTAATTAGTATTAGCTTTTTAAGACCTACATTCTATGCAACCTGAAATGTGGTCCAGAAATCACTGGTGGTCCAATAAAAGATATTATCTCACCCACCTCTTTTCTGTCATCTTGTTACATTTAGTTATTGTTTAGGCAGCTTGGAGTCCAAACTACTATTGACTATTAAGTGAACTTGAACAAATCACTTAATCATTTCTGCCTTCATTTCAAATCTGTAAAATGGTGCTAATGATACTTGTCCTCTAAAACATTTTGAGATCCTCAGATGAAAAGTGTTCTTGCCCTCCTTGAAGTCTGACTGTACAAGTATTCTTTAGTAGGTAGCCAAGTCATTATGGAGACAAACAAGCTTTTCTGTAGTTAACATTGAAGCTATTCTGGTAAGTCTTTTTTAACCACCTTTCCCTAATAATGCTAAAACCAAAGTAGTCCACCTGAAACTGTACACACCATATTTGTCTGAGTTCGATTTTTATGCTGAACAGGCAAGGTATTTTATAGCTCTTAGGGTTCCAAATCTCAGCTAAGAGTCATTTTATTAAATTTCCCAATGTGCTTCTGGCTCTTTGTATCTCAGGAACAGATTTAGCTACATCTCTGTAATATTTTACAAGCCGAAGAGCCCTTTCAAAACCAGTGAAAGACCAATATTACCACGAATACTGAAGCACAGTTAGAATCCTAGAATATTAGGGTTTTGAAGGGACCTCAGGAGGTCATCTAGTCCAACCCCCTGCTCAAAGCAGGACCAATCTCCAACTAAATCATCCCAGCCAGGGCTTTGTCAAGCCTGACCTTAAAAACCTCTAAGGAAGGAGATTCCACCACCTCCCTAGGTAACCCATTCCAGTGCTTCTCGTGAAAAAGTTTTTCCTAATATCCAACCACGCCTCCCCCACTGCAACTTGAGACCATTACTCCTTGTTCTGTCATCTGGTACCACTGAGAACAGTCTAGATCCATCCTCTTTGGAACCCCCTTTCACGTAGTTGAAAGCAGCTATCAAATCCCTCCTCATTCTTCTCTTCTGCAGACTAAATAATCCCAGTTCCCTCAGCCTCGCCTCATAAATCACGTGCTCCAGCCCCCTAATCATTTTTGTTGCCCTCTGCTAGACTTTCCAATTTTTCCACATCCTTCTTGTACTGTATCCCGTTTTAAGCCTCACACTACTCCAGATGAGGCCTCACCAATGCTGAATAGAGGGGAATGATCACGTCCCTCGATCTGCTGGCAATGCTCCTACTTATACAGCCCAAAATGCCGTTAGCCTTCTTGGCAACAAGGGCACGCTGTTGACTCATATCCAGCTTCTCGTCCACTGTAACCCCTAGGTCCTTTTCTGCAGAACTGCTGCCTAGCCACTCGGTCCTTAGTCTGTAGCAGTGCATGGGATTCTTCCGTCCTAAGTGCAGGACTCTGCACTTGTGCTTGTTGAACCTCATCAGATTTCTTTTGGCCTAGGTCCCTCTGTATCCTATCCCTACCCTCCAGCATATCTACCACTCCTCCCAGTTTAGTGTCATCTACAAACTTGCTGAGAGTGCAGTCCACGCCATCCTCCAGATCATTAATGAAGATATTGAACAAAACCGGTCCCAGGACCAACCCTTGGGGCACTCCGCTTAATACCGGCTGCCAACTAGACATGGAGCCATTGATCACTACCCGTTGAGCCTGATCTAGCCAGCTTTCTATCCACCTTATAGTCCATTCATCCAGCCCATACTTCTTTAACTTGCTGGCAAGAATACTGTGGGAGACCGTATCAAAAGCTTTGCTAAAGTCAAGGAATAACACGTCCACCGCTTTCCCCTCATCCACAGAGCCAGTTATTTCATCATAGAAGGCAATTAGGTTAGTCAGGCATGACTTGCCCTTTGTAAATCCTTGCTGACTGTTCCTGATCACTTTCCTCTCCTCAAAGTGCTTCAGAATTGATTCCTTGAGGACCTGTTCCATGATTTTTCCAGGGACTGAGGTGAGGCTGACTGGCCTGTAGTTCCTCAGATCCTCCTCCTTCCCCTTTTTAAAGATGGGCACTACATTAGCCTTTTTCCAGTCATCCGGGACCTCCCCCGATCGCCATGAGTTTTCAAAGATAATGGCCAATGGCTCTGCAATTACATCCGACAACTCCTTTAGCACCCTTGGATGCAGCCCATCCGGCCCCATGGACTTGTGCTCATCCAGCTTTTCTAAATAGTCCCGAACCACCTCTTTCTCCACAGAGGGCTGGTCACCTCCTCCCCATACTGTGCTGCCCAGTGCAGCAGTCTGGGAGCTGACCTTGTTTGTGAAGACAGAGGCAAAAAAAGCATTGAGTACATTAGCTTTTCCGCATCCTCTGTCACTAGGTTGCCTCCCTCATTCAGTTGACTAAGTCACCCCAGTTTGCATGCTTTTCAGAGTGTGGATGGTTGGAGTGACTGGAGTGAATCCAGATGAGAGTAGGTGTGGCTAGCCTTGAACAAGAGCAAGAAGGGAAGGCCATTTGAGGAACACGGGGTCCTGAATAGAGAGAGCCGTATGTGGAGCTAGGAGGTTGTCTGGGAGACCCTGGGATTTGTCCCTGCATGGCTTGCAAGGTTTGTCGAGAGAGCTGTTATCTTGAAGACTTTTTAAAAAACTAGATCTTAACCCAGAGTTAAAGTTGCAAGAATTTATCCACTCTGCCAGAAACCCCAAATAGTTGTGATTGTCAAACTAATGCTTGTCTGGAAATTACAGGCTAAGGAACCAGTTTACAAAAATATTTGTATTATTGAAAAGTATGGAAACAAACTTCTAAAGTTATCCCAAAAATCCTGTTTATTTCCTATTTATTGGCTTTTAATGATCTCCTGGGTGGTGGGTGAATCAATGGATAAGGTTGTCTGTTTCTAGTTGTCACTGTTGGAGACAGAATTATATTCATTTGGGTGACCTTAACTGAGCATTTATATGCCTTTGAATGTCTTGGGTTTTTTTAAACCGTATTTCCTCTCAAATTAACCTTTCCAGTCCCCTAATCCACTTAATTCTTTTCTGCATGTACTGCATCTCATTCCTCTGGTGCATAGTTTGCTATGCCTCTGTAATTTTGGGTTACATGTGCACTAATTCTCTTGTTCCTTATTGCATCATAAGCTTGTATCTACAACTTGCTGTCCACAGTCTCCTAAATAGATCTTCTTCGTGGTGGCTTTCCCCATGTTAATTCTCTTCTGGATTTTCTTCAGGTAGAAGCTTTCTTTGGCTTGTCTACACAAGGTGCTCAGTCAGCAGTACAACAATATTGGTGTAACTGCTCCAGTGGCTAAAACTAATGTAGACAGGGCCTCTATTCTATACTGAATCTTAATTTCCTGCCTCTCTGGGTCCCTGTTATCCATCTACACTGATATTCACGCTCTCAATTTAGTATCCTTTGCACATGTAGCTTGCTGTTAACCCATGTTCCAGGTCATTTAAGCATTTATAATTTTGTATCCCGAGTATCTGAGTAAGTAGGTTTTCCCTCCTTGCTATCTGGAATCTGCTGTCATTTATTGCCCTTCATGCTCCTTCAGACAGCTTTCAGTGAAACCCATATTCAATTCAGTTTGAGCTTTTCAAGTATGATTCTTGAGTCACTATTAGATTGTTCCTCTTACCTATTAACTTTTTTCAAAAACAAGCAGTGAAGTGGTGCCCTGATACAGGCTTATGAACTACTTTTTACTGATGACTTTATTATTGAATCATGGGAGTCTTGCCATTAAACCCCCCTGTGTTACTGGGAGTAAAGTGTTGGCTCTGTAGTGTCCATATTGAGTTTAGTGAGTTTTGCCATCTTGTTGTACATGTTACTCTTACTGTTTTGCAGGATCCTGATGGCGAGCATGCCAGGAGAGCAATGCAGAAGGCCATGGCAGCAGCTGGTGGCATGGGTATTGGCCCAGGACCAGGAGGCCCTGGAATGATCAATATACCACCCAGCATCCTCAATAATCCCAACATACCCAATGAGATTATCCATGCTTTACAGGCTGGGAGACTTGGAAGTACAGTATTTGTTGCAAATGTAAGTACAGTGTGGTGTCTGGGCAGAAGATTTGGGATTTAACTGGATTAGGTACTGCTCTCCAAATGAAGAGCTATCTGCCAGGGATCAGGCTCTATTCTGGCAAATTTACTTACTTTGAGTAATCAGACTATTAATAGACTACGGTCAGAAGGGACCATCGCGATCATCTAGTGTCCTACTCTGTAACCAGTCCTGTTGTCTTCAGTTGGACTACCTGCTGAGGAAAGTACTACTTGACATGATGGGTGAGGTATTATCTTTTATTGGACCAACTTCTGTTGGCAAGAGATTCAAACTTTTGAGCTTACAGAGAGCTCTTGAGGTGTGGGAAACTCAGGGTCACCGCTAAATAAAAGGAGGAACAGATTATTTAGAATAAGTAGTTGACACATTTCAAGGTACCATTCAAGGTGAAATGGTCCGTTAACATCCCTCCAGTCATTGGAGGTAGGGGAGGGAATATAGTTAGTGGAATATAGATTGTTGTAATAAGCCATAAAACCAGTGTCTATTCAGCCCCTGATTTTTAGGGTCTAGCAAACTTATGAATTTAAGCTCCTAGGCTCGTCTTTTGAAAGTCTTGTGCAGGTTTCCTTTGAGGATGTAGACTAATAGGTCAGAGATAGTGATCGCTTTGTGAAAAGCGTTCGCCCACAGGTAACATGGTGTTTTTGTCTTTTTTATCATTTTCCTGTGCGAGTTCATTCTAGACTCGCATGGTGATTGGTTTGGTTTCATCCACATAGGCATTTAGTGCATTTATTGGGACCACTTTACCTTGAATGATCCCTTGAAATGTGCTAACTACTTATTCTAAATAATCTGTTCCTCCTTGTATTTAGCTGTGACACTGAGTACATTTCCAGACCTGAAGAAGAGCTCTGTCTAAGCTGGAAAGCTTGTCTCTCTCACCAACAAAAGTTGGTCCAATAAAAGATCTCACCTCACACACCTTATATCCTGGGACCAACATGGCTACAACAACGTTGCCTACATACTTGACATGAGTAGGGGTGACCGTATCATGGCTTAGATGAAATACAGTATTCACGTGACATACAGCCAAAAAGTGCACATTCCACATAATGACACCTCAGTACTGCACCCTGCACTGAATCTCCAGACTACTACATTACGAAGTATAAATTAAAAAATGACATCTAGCTGTATAAAGAAACCTATCACTTTATTATAGAAAGAACAGGAGCACTTGTGGCACCTTAGAGACTAACAAATTTATTAGAGCATAAGCTTTCGTGGGGAAGTGGGTTGTAGCCCACGAAAGCTTATGCTCTAATAAATTTGTTAGTCTCTAAGGTGCCACAAGTGCTCCTGTTCTTTTTGTGGATACAGACTAACACGGCTGCTACTCTGAAACCTTTATTATAGAATACTTCTTGCTGTGCACTTACACTGTAGCAAAACTCAGTAACTCAGTTAAAAGGTATTCTATCACTAATACTGATCAGCGGGATTCTTCTAGAGTTAAGGTACTCACTATGCGTGAACGGCTTGTATTCACTTTGCTCTGGTTTGAAACTTTCATAGCTGACTATCTTTGAGTTAACACTTTCTACCATTTTTGCAAAGATTATTGAATTTATTCTCAAATCTATAGTACCTAGTTCAGGAAGCTTTCAATAAACAATATTTGTGGCTACTTGTTGGGAGAAACATTACAGAACGTTTCAAACTGTGTGTTTTTCTTTCAGTTGGATTACAAGGTTGGCTGGAAGAAACTGAAGGAAGTGTTCAGCATGGCTGGCGTGGTTGTTCGAGCTGACATACTAGAAGACAAAGATGGCAAAAGTCGTGGGATTGGCACTGTTACTTTTGAACAATCTATTGAAGCTGTTCAGGCTATATGTATCCTTTCTGAAGAAATTCTGCAATAGTGACGCAAAGACCCCTAAAATGAGGTTTTCCTAGGTACCAGACAAGACTTCCAGTCCATCATGTACCATCTGATTTCTCGTGTGAAAGCAAATGGCAGACTAGTAGAATTGGCATTAGTTAAGAAACTCTGATAGTGCTTCTGTGTCTCATATTGAAATTTAAGCACCATCATCTTGCCTCGTGGTAATACGTTGGCACCCTGTCATAGACACTGAGGAAATCGGTGAAGAAACCTGGGTGTAAATGAAACTTTATTTTTCTCTAGCTTAAGTAAACTGTTGACTTGAGGAAACAAGAACGTATTGGAAAGGGGCTCCAGTTTGCAACAACATACTGCATATCTTTGGCTGGAAATATACACAGCTGCCTCTTGGGTGTACCTAATAATTAAACACAATATAGATTTGCTAGAGGGGTTTATTTTAAATCCCTTTATGGATGACCAGTGAGGGAGATTGGGAGAGAGAGGTTTGTGGCATTCCCTGTTTTATGATGTATGAAGGTCTGGACCTTTTTAAACGTACCTGCTTTTTATACTGTAAACTCTGGTCCTGTCTACCCTTGCTTTCTTGGAAGATAGCTAATAAATGTGATAATCACAGATGCCAAGCAAGTGATCCTGATGCAGAGGGGAAACAAATTTTTATTCATATTTTTCTTTGTGAGCACTTGTAACAAATAAAGGAAGAAAGAATTTTACAATTCAACTTTTCAGTTAAAGGCTGAGCATTCAGAGTACTGTCTTCCAAATCAGGCATCCAGATAAAAGGGGGGGAGATGAGATTTGATAGCTATGATGTTTTTAAGCTGGCTCACAATGGGAGGTGGATTAGAGCAGTGGTCTCCAAAGTGGGGTGTGTGCACCCCAGGGGGTGTGCAAGAGGATCTATTGGGGGGGCGCGGCAGGAGGAGCGCTGCCAGAGCAAAAGGGTGATAAGGCAGGAGGAGCGCCGCCGGGGCAAAAGGGCAGCAAGGCAGGAGGAGCGCCGCTGGAGGGGGGGTGGGGGCGGGGGAAGGGCGTCCGGAGGAGCACTGCCCTAAGATTGGCCAGAATGCTGCCCCTTACAGTGTGCCGCCCCAGGCACATGCTTCCTACGCTGGTGCCTGGAGCCAGCCCTTCGAGGTATTCTGAGGGAAGAGTGGGAGTTCCACAACGCGGAGGGGTTGACAGTGGCACCCTCACTCGTTCGTTCGCTTTCAGCGTATTGCGATGTATTGCAGTTTACGTGTGCCCGGTTAAGTGGATTTATGGATCATATTATCTAGTTTTAACTAAACTAACCCACACAAAATGGACAAGTGGCTTAAAAAGATTCCTGCAAAGAAACCACGGATTGAAGATAATACTAATAACGTGAGCACAAGCGAACAACAAGAAAATGACAGAGCTGACAGTTCTCCTACTCCTAGTACAAGCTCTTCGTCAGCCACATTACAAGGTAAAAACAATGCCGATCTAATCAGATCTGACAAGAAGTTGGCCAAAAAAATTCGAAATGAGCAAGAAGACTATTTGAAATATGGATTTACATCCACTATCGTTAACGATGAACCTCTCCCTAAGTGTATATTGTGCCTTGAGATATTAGCTAATGATAGTATGAAGCCATCACGATTAGCAAGACATTTAAAAACTAAGCATCCAGAACATGAAGACAAACCTCTACAATTTTTTCAGCGATGTTTAAAGTCATGCAATACTCAATCCAGTACTTTACAAAATTTCACTAAACTTAATGATAAATGTTTAGAAGCCTCTCTTGAGGTTTCTTACTTAATAGCAAAAGACAAAAAGCCACATACCATTGGGGAAAACACTTGTTCTTCCTGCCGCGGTAAAAATGGATGAAATAATATACGGAAAACAATATGGTGACAAACTAAAATGCATTCCTTTGTCAGCAAATACTGTTGGAAGACGCATAGAAAACATTGCTGAAGATTTGAAAAAACAAGTATTAGAACAAATTACACAGTGTGGGAGGTTTGCTATACAGTTGGATGAAAGTACAGATGTTTCTAACATGTCTCAGCTTATGGTATTTGCTAGATTCTGTTTCAATAATGAAATACACAAAGAACTACTTTTTTGTGAGCCACTAAAGGAAAGATGTACTGGAGAAGATATATTCTCAACAGTAAATGACTTCTTTAATAAAAACAATGTTTTATGGAAAAACTGTGTGTGTAACCACTGATGGAGCGGCTGCTTTGACTGGAATAAAGAGAGGATTCCAGGGTAAGGTTACAGAGAGAGCACCACACGTGAAATTAATTCACTGCGTCATTCATAGGCAAGCTATTGCAGCAAAGAAGTTGGATCCAGAAGTGCACAAAGTGCTACAGGATGTCATCGATGTGGTTAATTTTATAAAAACAAGACCTTTACAAAAAAAGTAGAATCTTTACAATACTTTGTAATGAGATGGGGAGTGACCATGAAAATCTTTTGTACCACACAGAGGTTCGCTGATGATTTAGTAAGCGAAGCTAATGATGCACTTCTTCCATTTGGATCTACGTATCTTTGTGAGGCATCTTTTTCAGTTATGACAGCCATTAAAACCAAGGTGCGAAACCAGAACTTAGAATCGCTGTATCACAAAGTGTTAAACTAAGATTTTCAAAAATAACGAAGCATATTCAATCACATTGCTTTCACTAAAAATATTATTATTAATAATATTTTTAGTGAGAGCAAAAAGGTTTTTTGTACCGTTAATAATAAAATAAAAAAATATTTAAAAAATATTGTTTATTTCCTCTTTATCTCATCCTTTTTTAATTTCTATTTTTTGTTTTATAATGTACATAATATATTAGTACAGTAGTACACGTATATAATTTATACATAAATAAATATACATATGTTGGGGGTGCGTGCTCAAAATTTTTTACTGATGGGGTGCGCGGTCAAAAAAGTGGAGACCACTGGATTAGAGAATGGGGTGTATGTCAGGAATGAGGTTCATATAAGACTAAGTACTATTGCATCTTATAGTAGAGGTACATGTGTCAAACTGGACATGTCGGAGTTTGAGAGTTACAGGACTGAGCAAAGTTGCTAAAGTTTCTGGAGTAGAGTTAGTTTAAAATTCCTCCAAAATCATCTTCTGACTTTCAAATGCATAGTTTTTAATGATACATAATGTCTTACAAATTTAAGGTGCCACAAGTACTCGTTCTTTTTGCTGATACAGACTAACCCGGTTACCACTCTAAACCTGTCATAATGTCTTAATGACTCTTTTGGTTAGGATTAAATATGTTTATAATCTTAATATTTCCCAACCAAAAAACACTGATTAAGATACTTTTGAAGCTTCAACTGATGGATTTTAAGTTCCAGGGAGGGATACCAAGGATGGCCATCCTGGGTCAGACCAATGCTTCAGAGGGAATGGATGGAATGGGGCAATTATTGAATGATCCATCTTCTGTCATCCAGTCCCAGCTTCTGGCAGTCAGAAGTTTAGAGACACCCAGCGAGCAGTGGTGTGCTCCTTAACATCTTGGCTTATAGCCATTGATGGACCTGTCCTCCATGAACCCAGCTATATTTTTGCGCTTCACAACATCCCCGGCAATGAGTTCCACAGATTGTGCGTTGTGTGAAGAAGTATTTCCTTATGTTTTAAACCTGCTGCCTGTTAATTTCTTTGGGTGACTTCTGGGTTCTTGTGTTATGTGAAAGGGTAAATAACACTTCCTTATTGACTTTCTTCACAACATTCATGATTTTATAGACGTCTATTGTTTCTTCCATTAGTCGACTCTTTTCTAAACTGAAGTCAGTCTTTTTAATCTGTCCTCATGTGGTAGCTGTTCGATACCTCTAATCACTTTTGCCCTTCTCTGTACTCTTCCAATTCTAATACCTTTTTTGAGATGGGACGGTCAGAATTGCATGCAGTATTCAAGGTGTGCGCGTACTATGGATGTATACAGTGGCATTATGGTATTTTCTGTCTTATTTATCCATTTCCTAATGGTTCCTAACATTAACCATTTTGACTTTTGCGGCACATTAAGCAGGTGTTTTCAGAGAACTATCCACAATGACTCTAAGATCTTTCTTGAGTCATAAAAGCTAATGTAGCCCTCATCATTTTGTATGTGTAGTTAGGATTGTTTTCCAGTGTGCATTACTTTGTATTTATCAACATTGAATTAATCTGCCGTTTATTGCCAGTCACCCAGTCTAGTGAGATCCCTTTGTAACTCTCCACAGTCAGCATTGGACTTGAGTAATTTTTTGTCTGCATACTTTGCCACCTCACTGTTTAACCCTTTTTCCAGGTCAATTATGAATTTGTTGAACGGCACTGGTCCCAGTACAGATCCTTGCGGGGGACTCTGGTATTTATCTCTCTCCTCTATGAAAACTGTTATTCCTACCCTTTCTGTCCTATCTCTTAACCTGTTACTGATACACGAGTTACCAGTTATTTATTCCATGTCTGCCTGTTTTGCTTAAGAGCCTCCCTGCTGTGGGGTGGCGCTGATACACTGCCAGACATTTGAAGCTGTACTGCTGTTAACTTTAAATTGTTCTTTTTAGCAGTAAGATTTTTGGACTAACATTTTGAAAAAATATCCTTAACTTAAGTATTAGCAATGTTCAACGGGCAGCTGCTTTTTGACAGACCAATGCATGTAAAAATGGTAAGTATATTCAGTCCTCTTACTGTGTAATGTGATATCAGAACTTGTGTTGGATATCTTATGGCTGGCATTCAAACTGTGGTCCATGGAACACTCACAAGTTGAGAACCAAGCAATGTGTTAATCTGGTGTGGCAGGGGAAGGCAAGGAGAGAAGTGGAGATGCAACTGTGAGCATTGTTTCATCACATTTAGTTTGTAGGATGAAATGTGAGAGGTCATCAGACTGGTTAAGCACTCAGAACTCTTCACCATCGTGCTGCTGCTTCAAACCCAGCCTAAGCATATAGGAAACACAAGCAGCTACCATAGAATGGTGGTGTGGCAGCATAACGGAGGCAAAGGAGCAAATGAATCTGGATTTTGAACTAGTTTCATCACTCAAAGCTGGAGTAACATTTTGTTTACTGATACATATCTGTCTTATGGATAGGATCGCTGTTTGTAGAGCACTCTTGAGGACAGCTGCAATTGCTTTAACAGAATGCTTTAGTGCATGTTAAAACAATTTTATTTACGCCATCAGCAAGCATCTAAACTATTTAAATACATTTGATCTTGTTAGTGTAGCTAAATCCAGATTTCCAAGTTTCCCCTATTGCTATTTCTCAAGCTGCATTGAGGAGGCCAAAGTGCCAGTACCTTGCCCATAGAGAATTCTCTTCTTGGGTAATCCCCCAAAACGTAACTTCAGGAAATGGCCATATTTATGAATTACCTACTTGGCAGTAAGTCCATAGTACAGTTATGGATGTTGTTTGCCAGGAATTGTCATAGCTTTCAGAGTGTTGGTTCCATTAAAAGGTGCTGCCAGTAATCTCGTGTGTGGGGTTTAACGCTGTTTAACTGTTTTCAGGATGAGCGAGCCTTTCCAAAGGGGGACTTCTTCCCTCCAGAACGACCTCAACAGCTTCCTCGTAAGTTCCTTTAAAACGAACACCTTGAATTTTTAGCTTGCAGGAGTTCAGTTTGCTATACTGCAGGAATGGTGCAGGAAAGCCTCCTTGGCAAAGAGTTGCCATAAAGCTAATGTTGCTAGGTGAGGTGGGGAAGGGCTTTTATTCCAGGTACTCCCTAATACTCAAGGCACCAGGAAGGGTTAGCCTCTGTGGTTTGGGGATCCCTCAATCAGTTCTGGGTCAAGGGAAGGTCAAGATGGTGTCTGGAAACATCATGCCTCTTAAAGGAAGGAGGCTGGCTTTGTGCTTTGGACTGTATAGCATTTAAGTATCCACAGGGATGCATCTACAATCCCTAGTAAGTGCATTTGTATGTGGGACGGAAGTTGACTGTTTCCTTACTTTGGCTATTGAATGATCAAGAACAATACTCTAAAAAGGATGAGATGTGCCCCACTGGATTCCCACTGATCTCAAACTGAGGGGTGTTAACTTTTATATTGACTCGTTTCTTATCCTCCATCATCCAAAAGTAAACGTTCATTCTTTTTTCCATCTTGCTGTTTAGAAGACTTTCAGCTCTTGCATCAGGGCTTACCTTTGAAAGTACCTAAATGGGGAGAGGGAGGGAGATGCTTGAGGAAGTAGAGAGAGGTGGCATCACACCACCTATCATCGCTATTTCAGATCCAACTTCAGAGCTTTGAGAGTTCACACTTAAGTGCTAGAAATACAGAACCAAGAGTGGGAATCCACTGAGATCTTCAGAACAAAATAGTAATTTTGTCACTTTAAGAACAAAGCTTGCTATCATCTGTGCCAAAAAAAAATAAATTACTTTTTTCTCTAGATGGGCTTGGTGGTATTGGCATGGGATTAGGACCAGGAGGTCAGCCTATTGATGCAAATCATTTAAACAAAGGCATGGGAATGCCCAACATGGGACCTGGAGGTAAGAAAATCACACTTCTTACTGTGTGTGCGCTTCATTAAGTCTTTTTCCTAGCTTTTCATATGACCTTAGGGTTGCTGTCTTTCCAGTAAAGAGAACCCAAAACATGCTTCAAAAAATCCAAACCGCTAAAGTAAGTATTATTCCTCCTTGATGATCCAAACTAGAGTGGATTTATGTACCACCTTAAATTCTATTGGTTCATGTACCACCTTAAATTCTAAATGAATAGATGGAACATCAAGCTCACATACCACCCGTGGTACATATACCACACTTTGGGAACCCCTTGTCTAGTACATATCTCATTTTCTGGTTCTTGTACACTAGGAGCAAACAGTACAAGGGGATGTTAAACTTTCAAAGTAGTCTTCTGTTGAAAACTTCTTAATGAGTTTGGAAAGCCTTTTGATTTCAGAAATCTACATTTAGCCCTCGAACTACTTGATAGTGTTCCCTCTTATCAGTGTTCCTCTATGGTAATATTCTGAGGTGGGATTGTTTGTGCTTGGGTCAGGCTTTCTTTTTATGTCCGATAGGGAAGTGGCACTTCACCTGAGGCTATAATGCTTCTTGTCAAAATAGAACACACAAGTTCCAAGTCAGATACCTGAAGGTGTTGCATTTCAAAGTATTGTCATAATTCATAAGTGATTTGTGGCTTCCTACTAGATACCAAACATCAGTAACTGTTAATTTGACCTCCATTTAGAATCCATAATTCTAAGTTGCCTGGAAAATGAATACTGGATTCATTACATGCTACTGTGAATGAACCAATTGAGAAGTTGCATATCTAACAACTTTCAATTTGTGTAAGCTCATGATTTTTCTGCTGTTTTGTCCTTTTAGAAAGGATTCCATGTCATCTTCTCCCCCAAAGAGCTCTTGTTAGTAGATCCGCTCGTTCACTACTTTTCTCAGTATAAGCTTTTAAACCAAAATCTAAGTCCCCATTCCTGCAAACATCAGATTGATTGTATGCATGTATAATTCCATCTGTAAATAAAGCTTTCTTTTTTTATTTTGAGGAATGGGAATGGAAGGCATGGGCTTTGGAATGAATAAAATGGGAGGTAAGCTACTGTACATGCAGTTCTGAAGTGCAAATAGCTTTTTCATATATAGATATATCTTTATCTGTCTTTGGTATTAGCTAACATTTACGTAGGCTGACATCTCCCTGGAAATATCTTAATTTAGGGAGAATAATGCCAGATAAGCATTTGTTTACTTGGAAACAGTCACTGAGTCAGTAGTGACCCTTGTTTTTAAAGCAGTAATAAATTACCATATGTTGTGCTAATAGGTATTGTGCTCCTTGAGGGGTGAGATCTTCAGATGAAATATAAACCAAGATGTTAACCACTTATGACTCTTAACGACTGCTGCTGGATATTTACAAAAGTTAGAGCATGGGCTTGTGGCCATATTACATCTTGAGACTAAATTGAACAGTTCAGTTACAAGGAATTTTTGTTAATGCTAGTTTTAATTTTGTAAACATTCCCTTATGCCTCCAACGTGTACCGTTTTGAGATGGCATTTTACATGTGGCTGCTTTTCCTAGAATATTCCTAGCAATATTACCAAAGAGTAAATAGGTGGAATAACACATTCTGATCTAGTGTGGTGACTTATTTGAAATGCACTTTTTAATGTCACCTTTATCTTAGAGATACTATAATTTGTTTCAGGGATGGAGGGTCCTTTTGGTGGCATGGACAACCTGGGTCGCTTTCCATCTGGAATGAATATGGGCAGAATGAGTGGTGAGGCACTGATTCCTACATTATAGATCCCCAGCCTCAGTAAATGTCTTGTCATGGAACTCTTTTTTTTTTTTTTTTTCCTTTCCACAAATTTGGATGGTATAATTGAATTAGTAATGATTGGCAATCCTGTTGGAGCATTGTATGCTTTAAGGCTACCTACAAAAGAGAGGAAAAGAACACATTTCCTTTATATTGTGTAAAGAGAACCTGAAAGCTTTATTTTTTTGCTTGTTTTTACCACTAGCGGTAACAGCAGTGTCAAGTTTAACTTTTGCTGTAGGTCTCCCTGGAAAAAACTGGAGTTTTCTCAATCTTTTCTTGTCGGAATGGGAGTGATGCATCTTCAACAAAGATCTCATTTTCCACTTGTTACACATTTCAGTTAAAGATGCCAACAAACAGTTCCAACCAGCTTGACTAAAAATTCCTTTTCCCTCTCAATTGCTCAGGTTTCACTTGTGATAGCCCTTTTTACTCAGTTCCCTAGTCTTCTGGGATGGATAAGACCTTACCTTCACATGTAAATTAAAATTAGGAAAACCCTTGAGTTTTGAAAACTGATTTAGCCTTTCTTTATTCATCATGAAGAAGCAAAAATGATCACAATCAATCTTTCCCTTGCAGATTCACATTTAAAAATAAACACTTGTTTGCTCGTATGGGGTATAAAACAGCCTAAACTTTCCAGAGCTTTTCCTGACCACTTTCTAACACTGAAATATTAAATCCTAACTTTGAGGAAATCTTGGCTAGCTCTTGGGAGGACCTGGATAGAGTGATATTACAGTTGTACTTGGAAAGGTTTGGCTTCCTCATCATCGTAAATAGGTTGAGAGAGGAGTGTTGATGTTCTGTTAGGGGACAGAGCAGGAGCTTAGGTTAGTCCTATGTAATCCATAGATACAGGTCCTCCAAACACCTTGCCAAGATCCACTAGGAAAAGGAAGTGCAAGGATCTTGCAATTTGTGTGTGTGTGTAAAAACAAACAAAAAAACCTCCGTGTGTGGGTCTGTATTTCAAAGAAGCAATACATGGCAAAAACACTTGTTTCACAGTTCACCTGCTAAAATATTACAAGAGACATGTTCTCTTCAGGATGTCTAAGTTGTCCTGGAAATCTACTAAATTAATACTTTCTGCAGAGATGGATCGTGCGATGGGCGGAGGATTTGACAGAGACTTTGGAAGAAATGAGATGGGAATGTCTCGTAGTTTTGGAGACACCCTGGACAGGGGAATAGGTAAGCAAACAAAGGCTGTATTTGTGCTATGCGCTATTCATCTGAATTGTGCTTACAATAGTGACAAGTAATGTTTGGAATAATCTCTTCTGCTGTGGTATGAGAATCTAGTTGCAACTTTGACTAAAATTTAGTGTACTCCCTAAAATGTATTTGAAACCATGCCTTTTGAGAAACTACGTGTTCTCATGAGCTGTATGGGAGGTATCCCAAACTGAGTGGTTCTTCAAGTGATTACATGTGTGCATTCTGCACACAGTCATAGGATGGATCTACAACCTATCCTGAAGGACGACTCATCACTCTCACAGATCTTGGGAGAAAGCCCAGTCCTTGCTTACAGACAGCCCCCAAACCTGAAGCAAATACTCACCAGCAACCACACACAAAAACACTAACTCAGGAACCTATCCTTGCAACAAAGCCCGTTGCCAACTCTGTCCACATATCTATTCAGGGGATACCATCATAGGACTTAATCACATCAGCCATACCATCAGAGGCTCATTCACCTGCACATCTACCAGTGTGATATGTGCCAGCAATGCCCCTCTGCCATGTACATTGGCCAAACCGGAAAGTCTCTACATAAAAGAATAAATGGACACAAATCAGATGTCAAGAATTATAACATTCAGAAACAAGTTGGAGAACACTTCAATCTCCCTGGCCACTCGATTACAGACCTAAAAGTCGCAATATTACAACAAAAAAACCTTCAAAAACAGACTCCAACAAGAGACTGCTGAATTGGAATTAATCTGCAAATTGGACACCATTAAATTAGGCTTGAATAAAGACTGGGAGTGGATGGGCCATTACACAAAGTAAAACTATTTCCCCATGCTTCTCTCTCTCTCCTACCCTCCTCTCTCCTCCTTTCCTTCTCCTCTCCTCCTCCTCCCCCCCCCCCCCCCCCCCCCCACACACACACAGTTCCTCACATCTTCTTGTCAGTTGCTGGAAATGGGCCATTTTCATTACATTTTCATGCATCATCCGACGAAGTGGGTATTCACCCACGAAAGCTCATGCTCCAATACGTCTGTTAGTCTATAAGGTGCCACAGGACTCTCTGCTGCTTTTACAGATCCAGACTAACACCGCTACCCCTTTGATACTTGACAGAAAAGGTATGATAGTGGTAGCTGCTTTTCTGAGGAGGCTCCGAGTACAAGTCTACCCTGACCTGGATGACTGGCTAGTCAGAGGCCAGTCCAGGGTTCAGGTACTGTCCAGTCTATCTCTCATGTAGTCAATTTGTAAAACCCTGGGTCTGCTGATCAACTTAGAAAAAGCTACTTTGCCCAGATCAGAGGATAGAGTTCATAGGAGCAGTGCTGGACTCTACTCAGGCCAGAGCTTTCCTTCCCGATATAAGGTTCCAAACGGTTCGATCCCTTGTTGCTGATCTCAGTGCTTACTCACAACAGCTCAAAACTGTATGAGGCGCTGGGGCATATGGCACATACATAGTCCAGCATGCCAGCCTACATCTCAGGACTCTTCAGAGCTGTCTGACCTCTGTTTATTCATCAAATCTTCAACATCGGGACTCTGCTAAATGTGCCCTCTTGAGTATTGACTTCTCTAGACTGGTGAACAAACCCAGTCAGTGTTTGTGCAGGCATTGCCTTTGTCCACCCTCAATCTTTGCTGATGCACATGTCTGCCCTTGGGTGAGCGGCTCATCTGTTGCCCTCCATACTCAGGTTTTATGTCCCTCAAGGGGATCTCGCTCTACATATCAGCATCAGGGACCTACAGGCTGTCTGCCTAGCCTGGCAGTGGAAAAGTCTGTTCTCTGACAACACAGTGGCAATGTTTTACCTCAACAGGCAGGGAAGAGCTTGCTCTTCCCCACTATGTCGAGGCAGTTCAGAATTGGAATATTGGAGCGCCAGTTCAATCATTCTTGAAGCCTCTTACCTTCTAGGGCACAGAATGAGTGGGCAGACTGCCAAAGTGGATCATTTACGAGTCCCCACGAGTGGTCTCTCTGACCAGATGTAGCCAGACGCATTTTCCAGAGTGGAGGAATCCTCAGATAGGTCTACTTGCAACCAAAACCCAACAGGAAATGCCATCAATTTTCTATCTACCAGGTGGCAGTCCCATTTCCATCAGACACTTTCCTGATACCCTGGATAAACCCTACTATGTTTTCCCAATTCACTCTTACAGTGTTGCTAAAGATCAAACTGGATCATGCCGTCTATGTTAATAGCCCCAGAGTGGCCCCGGCAGCACTGGTTCCCCACTCCCCTGGATCTGTCACTGGAGGCTCTGGTTTTGTTTCCATTGGACCTAGACTTAATCTTGCAAGATCACAGTCAGCTGTTGCACCCAAACCTATGGGCAGGAACTTAAATTAACAGCCTGGATGCTCTATGGCTAAAATCCTAGACGAGCCTGTGAACTTGCTCCAAGCAAATGACTTGTTGAATAGTAGAAAGTCGTCCTCCATGTTGAAGTGGAAGTGTTTTTCCATCTGGTCTTTTGCCAATGCAGTCCTCAATTCAGCATCTCGTGGATAACTTACTACACCTAAAACATCAGGGTTTGGCAATTAGTTCTCACTTATTAGCAATATCCGCTTTCCATCCTCACATGGTCAACCGTTCTATATTTTCTAATGATATAACAATGAGATTTTTGAGTGTCCATTTAGAGTGTCCATCCTAGTCCATTTAGAGCTCATTGTTATGGCTCTAGTAGAATCTACATTTTTTTTTTTTTTTTTTAATAAACACATTCCCCTTATTTTGAGATATATACAGAGCTGGTATATGGAAATCATTTCACACTTTCATAAC
Source organism: Emys orbicularis (assembly GCF_028017835.1). Taxonomy (NCBI): domain Eukaryota; kingdom Metazoa; phylum Chordata; order Testudines; family Emydidae; genus Emys; species Emys orbicularis. The sequence continues at coordinate 2,267,277 of NC_088706.1, read as the reverse complement.
ATATTATGCATTGGATATGGCATCCAATCCCAGCGTGGTAGAGCGGTACTCCAATCCTTGTGCAAGTAGAACTCCACATCGCTCCATCCAATTTACTATGTTGGTTGCCAAACTGTCCCAAGAGTGGGAATATGCAGAGGACACTTGAAGAAATGAAGATAAGTTACTTGTAATTGGAGTTCTTTGAGATGGACTCTGCATATTCATACCCCCAACACCCTTTCCCTATTCCTGTGGAGTCCAAATTAAAATACCCTAGTTTTTCTGCTGTCAGAGAACTCTGCTTACAAGTAACCAACCTTCATTTTAAATTAGTTCATGTTATTTAAAATCTACCTGCTAACCACATCAGTGAAAGGATGTGAACCACTCTGATCCACCTACGTACTGCCTTTACCTTAGCTTATGTTAATTGAAGTTTTATAGTTAGTAGTCAGTTTTTAGAATGTTTAGTTTAGATTTAGACTGGATCGTAAATTTAAGGGCAGCTTTATTGTTCAGTATGCACAATCCCAGTGTGAAGAAACACTAGTTCAAGCGGTGCAGTTGGCATCTCATGCACATACCGGATGCCTAAAATGATTCAGGGAGAATCATTCCCCGGCATGTTGTGCTATCTGTACCACATTTGCACCTCAAGCCCAGAAAGAAAGACCAAATAAACTTCAGGCCCTTTTATTACTGTTCAAATTTTGTGGTGTACTATAATGTCAGTACTGTTTGCAAAAATGTCAGACTACATCAGCATCTCGTACATAATCATTATTCAGAAATATTGGGAAGTTGTAAATGAGCCTGAGCCCAAACATGCCTTTTTTCCCCCTTTGAGTCACAGTGGGGTTCAAATTTGTCTTAAGATACAAATGAGCATGCAACATTTAAATACCAAGAGCTTATCCCTTCATAATAAAACACCTGCTAGCTGAGACTACTCCCTAGGCATGAGCTGAAGATGTCAGCTGTCAGCAGTATAAATACCATATGTTCTTTGTTAAGCTACAGTTGCTCAATAGATGGCAGCATGCTCACACAAATGCATAATATAGTGCCTAATCCTGCTCAGACAGTTGCCAAAAGTCAAACAATTGTTAAGTTAATCACAGCTTGCTTTCTAGCACATCTTTTCAAGGAGATGAGGGAAAGTTTTGGAGTGGTATAGCTGATTTGGGGGGCTAGATGTGCTCAAAGAAACTTTAGACATGGATGGTAACTGAAATTACTCCTGTTTGCAGAAAACTTGTCACTAGTATTAACAATAAACCTGACACTTTTCAGGCCAAACAGATTTTCCAAGCATAAATTATTGGTGATAAAACTAAGCCTTGGTTGCAACCCTAATATACACTTGGCAACATACAGAACTTTAAAAAGTAATTAAGTTCTCTATAAACTCAACTGAGACCCTGTATTCCATAGCAAGTGACACCCAAATTATCTGGTTTCTGTAACAGACACAATTCTGTAGCAGATTTAGGAGCGTTCAGAAATGGAGGAATACATGGAAATGATACGATCAGTACATTAAAATCAAAGAAATAGTTAAAATATTTTTTTGCTTCTCTCCACATTAAAAAGCTAAATATACTGCAGGCTTTTGCCTTGGCAGTGAATACTTGCACTGGAATCTGTTGGTTTTAGCACCAGGAGAAAGCTAAAACTCTTGGCTTGCATCTCTTTACCACTTCTGGCTGGCAGGAGCAGAGTCTATTCCGATCCTTTTGGGAGAAGGGTCTTGAACTCATTCTACTCCCAGCAACTAGCAACCTCACTGCCCAACCCCAATATCTGCTAGTGCTTGAGCAGGCTTATGTTTTGACAGCTGAAATTACACTTAAATTGTTGATGTGAGCTGTGAACACAAATCCAACAACTGTTCTCTTGAATTTGCCGGCTTCAGACGCTGCATCTCTTTACACTTGGTTCACATTTGAAAGCTTTATGTGTAAGGGCTAGAAACTTGACTTCTCATAAAAAAAAAAAAAAAACAACCCTAGGTTCTCAAGCACAGTTCTGCTTCAGAATCTGCAACTACAGAATACACAGGACACTAACAAATTGTACAGTTTCAATCAAGAATATCCAGATGCATCAAATTTAATATCCTCTTCACATGATCATAGGTAATGACGTCTCAATGTATTGTGTTCTAGGTGGAAGTGCCAGCATTCCTGGAATTGAGAGGATGGCACCCGGCATTGATCGTCTGGGTGCGGGAATAGAAAGAATACCTTCTGGGATGGGACATGGGATGGAGAGAGTAGGGTCTGAAATAGATCGAATGGGTCTTGTTTTGGATCGCATGGGTTCTAATGTAGATCGAATGGCCCCAGGAATTGATCGAATGGCCCCTCTGGGCATAGACCACATAGCTTCCAGCATTGACAGAATGGGCCCAACCATTGAGCGAATGGGTTCTGGTATAGAAAGAATGGGTTCTGGAATAGGTTTTGGTATTGATAGAATGGGTACTGCTATTGATCGTGTTAGTACCACTATGGACAGAATGGGCTCAGGAGTAGATCGCATGGGTTCTGGCATGGATAGGATGGGTCTAAGTATGGATCGTATGGTACCTGCTGGAATGGGAACTGGAATGGGTCAAGTTATAGATAGAATGCCAACTGGACTAGATCGCATGGGGGCAACTAGTATGGACAGAATGGGATTGGATCGCATGGGGGCCACTAGTATGGACAGAATGGGATTGGATCGCATGGGGGCCACTAATATGGAGAGAATGGGGCCTACCATGGGGCAGGGAATGGGGGCAGGTATAGATCGGATGGGACTTGCAATGGGAAGCAGTTTTGAAAGAACAATGGACATGGATCGTGGAAACTTCGCAGGCAGTTTTGCAGGCACTCTTGGAGGAACCGGAGGACCTGCAGCTGGGGTGGCCAGAAAAGCCTGCCAGATATTTGTGAGAAATGTGAGTAACACTTTCATAATCTAGATGACTGCACAGAACTCTTGTGTTGGTGCTTAGAGGATGAAGAAATGCTAGTACTAAGTAGTTACACATTTTGATGGCTTCAGTTAGACTATCTTAAGTATTTGTGTAGTCTCCATCAAATGTATTAATGCTGCACAGGGGACAGTTATATAAAGTCTGAGTAGAAAAATCTTTCATTTAATTGCTACTAACTGGACACACAACCCTCCGCACCTGTAAGTGCGGACAGTGCAATGCTGTGTGTTCCATGTGTTTTATACTTATTATATTGATAAACTATGGAACAGATTCTCAGTGAGTGACTGCTTTCTTTCTCCAGCTTCCTTTTGATTTCACATGGAAAATGCTGAAGGACAAATTTAATGAGTGTGGTAAGTTACTTTATACTACTGAAGAACCTCCAAACAACTTACTGTAGGACAAAATCATTATGTAACATATCAGAAATTCTCTTTCTGAATCATAACTTCAACTGCTGCCTGTACTACTTAACCAAAACTTCATACAAACCTAGGAAAATATTGGATATTAGTAAAAACCTGTATTTTGAATAAATGCTTGTTGCACAGTCCTCAACTGTGTCAGGTTTTTATCCTCCCCAATAATTGTGCCTTCTAGTGGCAATACTCTCCACCAAAAGTAACATGCAATAATTGTACATCTTTCTTGCAATAGTTGGAGACCGCCTGGGTACATCAGGCTTACTAGTAATCCCATCCCTACCAGTAACTGTAAATCATTGTTTCTTACAGGAGTTTAATAGATCAGACAATTCGAAGTACTCCTCTAATGGAAAACTTTAGTGTAAATAAGCCCCAAACCTTCTCAATACTAAAATAGAGACGGTCTTCTGTAACATTGAGCCATGAGCCCAGAATGCCACTTGCTGGTTATCGGTTAATACCAACATTCCATGACTCTTCTTCACTTTAAAACTCTAGTCCTGTGTCTTACCAGATTCATCCAATAAAAGATTAAGTTGAAATCTAACCAAATTCCTTTAATCTTTAGTGTTACGTTACTGGAGATGATTTAAAGTGAAAGGAGGAAATGGCTTCATTTACAAGAGTTCATTATGTACATCATGGGGTCTCAACATGGAGAGGGTGGCAGGTCTCAAGTAGGTCCAGAAGGACTTGGCTTTTGGACTAGATGGGAGGCAGATTCAGAAATTCTTCCTCTTATTATGTAGAGGAAAAGATTGAGAACTGCTGGCACAGATGATATGCCTTACATGTAGAAATATTTCAGAACACAAATTAAGTTTAGAACCATTCAGTTAATGGTCACGTATTTTCCCTGCTGTGCTGGAAGGATTTCTGGATGTGGGTAGATCAGTCCAACAGATTAATCTTACAATGATGTGGCTCATGTATTTTGCTGGAATGGCTTTGTAGGGATATCTTGGGAGGGGGATGCCAGATACAAAGCTGTTTGACGAGTTTGAGTTTTACTTACCTATAGTTAGTCCCATATGCTGACTCCTTGTTAGTTCCATCAGTGAAGAATAATAATACTGCACTGTGGCCTTCACTACAAAATAGAGAGGAGCATCAATGCACCCTTCCTGTGAACTCCTTAAAAAGGGGGGCAAGTCTTGTCTGGCTCTCTCAAAACTGAGTGTCAAGCTGCATCTTCTTAAAATTGGGAAATGCTTGAAAGGGGTAGATCAGTGGAAAGAGAAACAGATTCCAATCAAATATCTTAAGTGAGGCAAATTGTTTAATTTTGAGAACAGTCCTTTATAGTCAATCACACCTGAACTGTTTCTGCTGCATTTGACTCCAAAATATGTTCTAAATGTACATCTTTTTATCACTGTATTTGGAATGCTCTATTGGAGACCTTTCAGAGTCTTAATCACAAGATGATTTCATGTAGGAACCTGGTTAGGTATTAAGCTTCATGCAGTAATTTCATTACACTAAACACAAACCCTTTTGTTGCAGGTCACGTGCTGTACGCAGACATCAAGATGGAGAATGGGAAGTCCAAAGGTTGTGGTGTTGTTAGATTTGAGTCCCCAGAAGTGGCTGAGAGAGCTTGCCGGATGATGAATGGGATACAGCTTCGTGGCAGGGAAATTGATGTGCGAATTGATAGAAATGCTTAAATTAGTTGCCTTTTTAAACACTGATACCAGATCTTTTGAATTTGTATTTTTCTTGTTAACCATTTTAATTTGACTGGATGTAAAGACATTACAAAAATTCAGTTGCTTTCTGGAGTAATTTTAATTACTTTTTTAACAAATGGATTTCCATTTTACTGTTTTGCATTGAAACTGCAATGTGCACAATCTTTTTTGTAGTTGTGGCCTCTTGTTGACATTACAGATGTATACGGTATGACTTTGATAATAAATGCCGGTTACTGAAAGCTTTCAATCATTGATCCATCAATTACTGGCAGCAAATCTTATGCTTAAAAAGTCTTGGTATAAATAGAGCAAGTAGTTCAGAAACCTCGAATGCATGTGCTGTGAAACATAGTTCATGTCTGGAAGCACCTAGGAATGTCTTAAACTAGCTTTTAAAACTTTCAGAGATGTGTGAGCACAACATGAGAACATTAAAATAATCCTGGTTCTTGCACACTAGCCTCAATAGCTGAATGTCTTTGGAGAACAGGTGACCCCACCTCAGTGGATTTCACTCTTAGTCTCATGCTGGAAGCAGGAACCCAAGTGGAAACTGCCATAGTTTCAAGAGACATCTTGTAACCGGATGATCTGTCCAAGAACTGCATTGTAGGGAACAGCGTTTCTTGCCGTTCCCTAGGCTTAAGGGAGTTAGACCATGTTGCAGCATGCTGTCGTTCCAACCATACCCAGAGCAGAAAGGAAACCATTCTTTATTTCTGTCTAAGATATTGACTAAGTAGTGAAGTGTGATAGTAGCACAGCTAAAGCTAGGAGGTACTTCTAGTGAAATGCAACAAATTAGCTGTCTCCCAGTGTGTGAAGATGAAAACTTGTCTGAGATGGGGTGGGGAGAAATAGATTGTGAGACTGATTCTCACTCGAGTAGTTACTGTCTGGTTCTTTGGCTCAGATCCACAAAGGGATTTAGGCGCCAAGTCCCAGTTTTAGGTACCACTGTGATCCACAAAACCCCTGTTCAGCAGCTGCAACTTTGTAAGTGCCTAAACTCACTCAGCACCTAAATTTCTGTCAAAAGTTCCTGCCTCTGCACATGCGCACTGCTGCTTTACTCTAGGTGCCCAAGGGCCTCTGTCATACCTAATCCCCATTGCGATCCACAAACTGGGGAAAGATAGTCATTCCTCTGCCTATCTTTCCCCAATCTTCCCTATAGGACCCAATCTGTTTAGGCATGCTGAGAGCAGGCCTACCAGCTCAGGCCCTGATCAACATCTGGCCAGACATGTAGTGTTGCCTCCTTTAACTTTCAGTCCAGTGGTTAGCGCATTCGCCTGGGAAGTGGGAGACCTAGGGTCCAGTTCCCTGTTCCAAACCTAATTTTTACAAGGTGGAACAGCTTCAATTGGGAGCCCCCCATCAGAATGTCCCATAGGCTAATGGTTAGGGCACTCTCCTGAGAGGTAGGGTTTGAACAGGGCTCTTCTCCCTGTAAGGCAGAGGGGGAAACAGAACCTGGGTCTCTGCATCCTGGGTGAATGATCTGACCACTGGGATAAAAGTTAAGGGAAGTACTATCAGTGGTTCTCAAACTATTGTACTGGTGACCCTTTTCACCTAGTAAGCCTCTGTGTGTGCCCCCCTTATAAATTAAAAACACTTTTTTACATATTTAACACTATTATAAATGCTGGAGGCAAGGTGGGGTTTGGGGTGGAGGCTGACAGCTCGTGACCCCCCCCATGTAATAACCTCGTGAGGAGTCCTGACCCCCAGTTTGAGAACCCCTGTACTGCCACCTCTGGCATAAACTCCATAAGCCACCTGACACCAGGACACTGTTCTCCACTGTGGATTGCAAACAGTGATAAGTGCCTCCCAGCAGCATAGACTTGGCATCTGTTAGAGGTGCAAGGCCTAGGACACACCCCTCTCATAAGCCCTCAAACTGACTACCTTAAGTGGCTCCCCAACTAGTATGCAAGCTGTTGTGGATTCCAATCTTAGGTGCCTATCTCACTCCATTGATTGTACAGGGAGCCTAGGTGCCTAACTCTGGCTTGGTTGTCCCACTGTTTATGCCTGGGGGAATTCTGTGCCATTGCACATGCACAGAATTTGTTCCCTGCAGAAAAATGACTTTCTGGTGGGGAAGCAGAGAGAAACCACAAGAGCAGTCCTACGACCCTCCCCAGCAGTATGTTTCAGGTGCCATGGGCAGCCAGCAAAGAGGTAAATCACTGTGGGGCGGGACTGGGGAAGACCCAACTGCTGGCTCCTACCCTGCACTGGGCTCAGCTGCTAGTCCCCGGCTGGGCTGGGGAGGATGGGACTTCCTCTTCCCCTGCATGGCATCTGGGGCTGGATCAGACTCTTCCCCCGACTGCAGCAAGCTCCCCCTGCCTCCCTTCCTGCACCCATCACTCCTCAGCTGCAGGGGAGGGATGCCTGTACAGGGAACTGCTCCCCTGTGCATCCAGATCCCCCTGATGAGCCTCACACATTCCCTGCACCTGGACCAGCCTGATGAGCCACCTGGATCCCCACTCCACTGAGCCCCAGTCCCCCAGCATCTGGACACTGAACCCCTCCCACTGAGCCCCAACCACCTTTACCTGGACCCCCTTATCAAGTCCCATTACCATTGCACCCAAAATCCCCCAAACCCCTGTGCATCTAGATCCCCCACTGAGCCACCCCACACAGAACCCTCAACCTGCACCTGGATCCCCCCATACTAAGCCCTTCCACACTGGGATCCTGCCTTGCTGAGCCTGCCCACTCATACCTGCTGTGCCTGGCATGGAGGGGCAGGGCCCTGGGGTGTTTCTGGGGCAGGCCATCCTTGCGCTGGGTCAGGGTTGGGTGCAGCCTCTCCAGAGTCCGTGTCCTGGCAGGGTCGGGGGAGCTGCACAGTGATCTCCCACCTCGGTGCAGCCATTGGCCTGTGTTCCCCAGTGCCATGCTGGAGCCGCCACATTTGACACATACAATTGGCAGAATTTTAATTTTTTGGCACAATTTTTAATGGCACAGAGTGCCCTCCGGCGTACACTGGTCCAGTGGTATTAGGCATTGCAATGCTCCAGTCCCTTTGTGGATCCAGGGTCTTCCTGAGTACTGAGCTGGAAAAGTCAAAGCTATACCGAGAATTCTGGGTGCTTTTTATACCTGGAAATTCAGCCAGGTGTATAAAACTTGGTCAAGAGACTTGTAACTACTTACCAAATTCCCCATTCAGAAAAAGCACACACAGGGCCTTGGACCCTAGTTGCTAACTTTCTAAATACTTGAGCCCATCTTTTCCCTCTGGCCATGAAGATTTAACTAGGTCATTTTAAGTGTTGCTCCTGCCACACTAATCCCTGCAGAAGAGAGAGACTGGGTAACTGCTGCTTCATCAGGAGTTGGATCATGTTCCACAGGAACCTTATTTTGGATGGGTTGAAGGCAGAGAGCACACTAATTTTATCCTACCTTCTGCAAAGGTGATAGAGTACATCTTATTAAGGCTGCTAGCAGCTATGGTGAGGATTGAGTGGCCAACTAATGCTATAATAATCCCAGACTATAAACTGAGATGGTGTTACACCTTTTGAAAAAGGGTTTGCCCTCCTGCAATAGAAAAAAAACTTTTTACAACCAGCTTAAGCTACAGAAAAGGATCTCCACCCCAGGGACAACACGAATTTAAATGCTTGTTTGGCTGTCTCCACAGTCGCTCCTCTGATACTGGCAATGGTGAAGAATTGTATCAAACTAGCACAGTGCCCCAACGCTTTAGAAAGGAGGAGGTCAAAAAGAGGAAGCTAGACAAGAGTGAGGAGATAAGCATATCCCTCCAGGCTGATAAAGGATTTTTAAATTGCCATGACTATTCATCCAAAGAAGTAAAAAGACCAAGAAAAACAGCAAGGTACAAGAGATTATTCAAGCCAAACAGGTATTCAGGAAAAGGAAGTCCAATCCTAGCAAGCTTATATGAAGGATTGTAAACTATGGTAAGTAGAATATAAAAAAAGAATTTAGAAGGAATCTGAAGAGCAATTCAATTTTGTGCAAAATATATCAGAATAAGAAGCAGGCAACATACTCTGGGTTTGCTGGACTGCCAAGGGCATAAAGGAAGAAATAAAGGAAGAGAAGGACATAGCAAGGAAGTCAGTTCTTTGCATCAGTCATTACCACAAAGGACAATAGGGAAAATATCTAGCCTACACCATCTCTAGGTTAGTTGAGACCAGAGAAGTATCTCGAACTGACTTCAGCGGAGTAGCATGATGGCAGATGAAATTCATTGCTGATAAAAGCATGGTAATGCACATTGGAAATAATACTCTGAACTACTGAGATATATTACTGGGTTCAAAATTTAAATACTGAAGAAAAAGACTTGTCTATCATTGCTCAAAGTGAAACAACAGTCAAAGTGAATTACATTAGGCTGCATAAGGAATGCAATGGAAAAATAATACTGAAAAAGTTATGCCATTATATAAATCAAACACTATCTGAAAAAGGAAATAAGGATGTAGAGATGAGCAAGGAAAATGATTCGAGGTCTGGAAAGACGTTCATGTCATGAGGAAATGAAAAAGTTGGAATTGTGCAGAAAGGAGTAAGAAGGTGCATGAGAGAATACTACAAAACGCTGAATTGTGTAATAGATAAAAAAACAAATATGACACGCTTGGAGGGGAAGATTGGGACGATAAACTTGAGTTGGGACTGGGACTGGCTAGGTGAGGAGAATGGGACTGGGATGAGGAGTCGGTCGTGGGGACGACAGGTTGGAGGGAAGAAGAGGTCAAGCTTTGGGGAAATGGGCAGATGAGTCTGTGGCCACTAGAGCACACTCCCCTCTAGACCTGGGAATGGAATCCAAGATTCCTGAGTCTAATCATTACTCTGCTGTCAGCAAATATCTGTGAAACCCTTTGACAAAGTGTCTCATCCTCTAGTGCTGGTCCACATAGAAGATAACCTGCTGTTATCATTTACAATGTTAGCTCAAGTGGTAGATCCAAGGGTCCCAACCCTGGTGATAGACCCTGTGGGTGTCAGTATCATGTCACATGATAGAAATTGGTTTTTCAGTTTGCTTTTTTAAAAACGTAGGAGACTACACACAAAAAGCTGCATTAAAAACATTATTAGTGTTGCAAAGTCAAGTACTCAAAAGCTATGAAATGTCAGAATTAGGGTTCTTCTTCAAGTGATTGCTCAGGTGTATTCCACTATAGGTGTGCGTGCTCGCCACGTGCACCGGTGCCGGAAGTTTTTCCCTAAGCAGTACCCGTACTGGGGGAGCACCACTGCGACCCCTGGAGTGGCGCCTGTATATCGCGCCATAAAGGGGACTGCGCGCTCCCTCTACCCTCAGTTCCTTCTTGCCGCCAGTGAAGGTAGTCGGAACTTGTTCCAGCCTTGGCTGCAGCGCTTATAGCCTTTAGTAGTATCCAGTTCGGTGAACTTTTCTTTCGTTCTTGCCTGGCTCGGGGCATGCCCCGTGGCCCAGGCTTCAAGTTGTGCGACTCTTGTCGCAACTCTATGCCCAGAAGTGATCCTCACTCTAAGTGTCTTCGCTGTCTGGGTGAGGCTCACGTTAGTGAGCGTTGTAAGATTTGCCACTCTTTCAAGCCCTAGACGAAGAGATAGCGTGAGATCCGACTCCGGGCCCTACTAATGGAGTCGACATTGGCCCCGGCACCAGCGCGTCGACCTGACTCAGCGCCGGGCACCGCGTCTTCGGTGCGTAGCGAGGCACCGTCGACCAGTCGGCACCGCTCCCCAAATAAGAAGCAGGGCAAGACTCAGCGGCGCCGAGAGAAGGAGAGGGTTGAGGCCAGACCCGAGTTGGGCAGCCCACGATCCCTGTCGGGACCGAGGCCTCCAACTCGGGTTGAGCGGAACAGTCCGGTCCCGTCCGTGCGAGCCTTTACAGAAGTGCGGGTGCCTTTGACGCCAGAGGCAGCCTAGGCCGCGCGCGACATCTTAGCCCTTCCGGTGCCAGGAGCGCCACCTCAGTCGGGCACCTGGTTCTGTGGGAAGCCGCCCTTGGGCGCCCATCAGCCCTCCCCGGAGGTATCAGAGGTCAAGGTGCCTTCCCGGGTGGAAGGGCCGAGCCGAGGCCTGCGACTCACTTCTACTCCGCGAGCCGGGTCTTCTGCGAGCGAGTCTAACTCCTCCGGACTCGGGGACCGTAGAGGAGGTAACAAGAGGCGACGCCGTTCCTCCTCGAGCCAGCCTGAGAGGAACAGGTCTCGCTGCCGTCGGCACCAGTGCCCGTACTCTAGCGCCCGCCGCCAGAGACACCATACTCGGAGCGCGTCCCGAGAGTCCCCGCACCGAGGCGCCGTGGCCACGGGCGCCGAAGGGAATCCAGAGACAGCTCCTCTGACATCTACCTGTCTTCGTCGTCCAGGTCGAAGTCTCGGGGCCGGAGATGTCATGGTAGAGACCGCTCCAGTCGTTCATATGGCACCGTGCTCTCGTACAGGACTTCGGCATCGGTGCGCAGCCGTCCCTCCCCGGGCCGCTCTGCACCGCAGGAGCAACCGGCTCTGCCAGGCCCCCATACGTCTCAGTGCCAGGCGGTTCCCTGGCAAGGACAATGGTGTCAGTGGACACCATGGTCTCAGGCACCCGCACAGCTGGGACCCCGCTCCGTGGCGGGAGCCTCTCAGGCCCACTCGGCGTCGCCTCTCTGGCACCCTGATCGGACCACGGGTGCTGAACCACCGGCACTGACCCCGGGCCAGGGCCCGGACTTCGAGCCAAAATGCCGCCGGTCGCTGAAGGCACCGCGCCACCTATCTCCCCGGCACTGGGCGATTCAGTTGCAGTGCTGCCTCCGGAGTCTCAGGAGGACTTTAAGGCGCACCAGGAGCTGCTTAGGAGGGTGGCAGCAAACCTCCAGCTCCAGGCCGAGGAGATGGAGGAGCCCTCGGACACTTTGTTTAATGTCCTCACCTCCTCGGCACCGGGTTGTGTGGCCCTTCCACTGCATCAAGGGGTGGCCAATATCACCACTGGCGTCTGGCAGACCCCGGCCTCCCTGGGGCCCATTTCCAAGAAGGCCGAAAGAAAGTATTTTGTGCCCACGAAGGGACACGAGTACCTATACACCCACCCAGCTCCGAACTCTTTGGTGGTAGAGTCTGTTCACCACCGTGAGCGGCACGGCCAGCCCGCTCCCACCCCCAAGGACAAGGACGCTCAGAGACTCGATGCCTTTGGAAAAAAGGTTTATTCCTCCGCGAGTTTCCAGCTCAGAGTGGCCAACCACCAGGCGCTACTGAGCCGCTATGATTTTAACCTCTGGGGGTCCCTTCCCAAGTTCGAACCCCTCCTTCAAGACAAGGACGGGAAGGAGTTCCAGGCCTTGGTGGCCGAGGGTGCGGCGGCGGCAAAGATGGCTCTCCAGGCGGCTTCGGATGCAGCGGACACAGCCGCCCGTTCGATGGCTGCGGCCGTCTCCATGCGGAGGGCGTCGTGGCTCTCGCTCTCGGGGCTGTCAGTGGAGTCCCAGTCCATTATGCAGGACCTGCCATTCGACGGCAGGGCTCTGTTTGAGGAACAAATGGACACGCGTCTGCATGGGATGAAGGATTCCCGTACGACCCTGCAGATGCTAGGCCTGTATGTCCCGCCCTCCAAGGACAAGACCAGGCCTCAAACCTCCACTCCTCCGGCTCGGGGAAGATATGAGCCCCCGCCTAAGAGGCAGAGAGCAGAGGCGTCGGTCCCAACGCCAATCCCGTTCGGCCCCACAACCTGGGCCCTTGAACGCCAAGAGGCCAGGGAAACGGCGTTTTTGACTCGTTGCGGGGGTCACCGGGCCTGTTGCCAGTGTACCCCCCCAGTTAATAAAGTTGAGTTTTACTGACCGTTTATCGGCATTCCGACTGCAATGGTCCCGTATAATGTCGGACCAATGGGTCCTCAGCTCCATCTCCCAAGGGTACAGGTTACAGTTCGTTTTGTCCCCTCCCCACCATCCTCTGTCTAGGGAACTGGCCGGGGACCTCAGTCAGGAGGTAGAGCGCCTCCTCTCCCTGGGAGCTGTGGAAAGGGTACCTCGGGAATTTCAGGGCAAGGGTTTTTACTCCAGGTATTTCCTCATCTCCAAGGCGAAGGGCGGGCTTCGGCCCATCCTCGATCTGCGGAATCTCAACCAGTTCCTGGTTCGTTGCAAGTTCTGCATGGTGTCCCTGGCCTCTATTATTCCTTCCCTAGACCCGGGGGATTGGTTTACGGCGCTGGACCTCCAGGATGCGTACTTTCACATCCACATTTTCGAGGGTCACAGGCGCTTCCTCCATTTCCTGGTGGATCACTATCAGTTTACGGTCCTTCCCTTTGGCCTTTCTACTGCCCCCAGGGTCTTTACAAAGTGTATGGCGGTGGTGGCGGCCCATCTCAGGAGAAAAGGGCTGCAGATCTTCCCCTACCTCGATGACTGGCTGCTCAAGGGCAAGTCTCGGTCTCAGGTGCAGGAGCAGATGACCTTCCTGCTAAACACCTGCGCAGCTCTGGGACTAGTGGTGAACGAGGAGAAATCCACATTAGTCCCGGTTCAGCGCATAAATTTCATAGGAGCGCTGTTGGATTCCCGGGTGGCCAAGGCCTCCCTCCCACGGGACAGATTTGAGACGCTCAAAGCTCTCATCGCCTCGGTCACTGCCTTTCCGGTAACCACGGCGCGGGTGTGCCTTCAAATCCTAGGCTACATGGCAGCATGCACCTATGTGGTGTGACATGCCAGGCTCCGGATGAGGCCCCTTCAGCTTTGGCTGGCCTCCCAGTACTCCCAGGCCAGGGATGGCCTGGACAAGGTAGTCACAGTGCTGCCAACGGTGGTGGCAGACCTGCAATGGTGGTCCCTCCCGAGCAACATGCTCCAGGGTATCCCCTTCCGAGAGCCCCCTCCCTCACTAGATCTAGTGTCGGATGCCTCGGACCTGGGCTGGGGAGCCCACGTGGGGGACTTCAGGACCCAGGGTACGTGGTCACCCGAGGAACTGACCCTGCACATAAATGTCAGGGAGCTCAGGGCCGTACGCCTGGCGTGCATGGCCTTTTGCCAGCACATAGAAGGGAAAGTGGTCAGAGTCTTTACGGACAATACGACCGCCATGTATTATGTCAACAAGCGGGGGGCACACATTCCCGGGCCTTATGCCAGGAAGCCCAGCTCCTGTGGGAGTTCTGTATAGCCCACAACATACTCCTGCGGGCCTTCTACCTGCCCGGCAAGAGCAACACGCTCGTGGACCACCTGAGCAGGGTTTTCTCCCAACAACACGAGTGGTCCCTGCAAAGGGAGGTGGCCAGGTGGATCTTCCTACAGTGGGGTACTCCCCAGGTAGACTTGTTCGCCACCGCCCAGAATCGCCAGTGTCCCTGATTCTGCTCCAGAGCGGGAGAGGGCAACGGTGCGATATCGGATGCGTTCCTGCTCCCATGGTCGGGACCCTGTTGTACGCCTTCCCGCCCTTCCCCCTGATAGGCAGGGTCCTACAGAAGGTGAGGTCAGACGGGGCACTGGTTATCCTCATAGCCCTGGACTGGGCCTGTCAGCATTGGTACGGGACCCTACTACAACTCTTGGCATTCCCCCCCTCGTAGGCTGCCGCTCCGCCCGGACCTCCTCTCCCAGGAGGAAGATCGTCTCCTCCACCCCAACCTGGCTGCGCTCCACTTGACAGCATGGCTGCTCCGTGGTTGAATGAGGAGGAAGGGAGATGTTCTGAGGATGTGAGACAGGTCCTGCTGGAGAATAGGAAACCCTCCACGCGTCAAACCTACCTAGCCAAATGGTATCGGTTCTCCATGTGGGCGAGGAATAGAGATTCCTCTCCCTCTTCCGCATCTATCCAGCTTGTCCTCGATTACCTCCTGTCCCTTAGAACCCAGGGGCTGGCGCCCTCCTCTATCAGGGTACACCTAGTGGCCATCTCAGCTTTCCACCCCCCGATGCAAGGCTTTTCGGTGTTCTCACATCACATGACGTCCCGGTTTCTAAGGGGATTAGATGGGGCATTTCCTTACACCAGACCCCTGGTCCCGCTCTGGGATCTGAACCTAGTGCTCTCACGCCTCACAGGGCCTCCTTTCGAGCCTCTAGCCACGTGTTTGTGGTCCCACTTATCGTTGAAAGTGGCGTTCTTAGTGGCTATCACCTCAGCCCGCCGGGTCTCTGAGCTCAGGGCCCTGACCTCTGAACCACCGTATACAGTCTTCCACAAGGACAAGGTTCAGCTGCGCCCTCACCCCGCCTTTTTGCCGAAGGTAGTCTCGGCTTTTCACATGGATCAGGATATATTCCTCCCAATCCTCTGTCCGAAGCCCCATTCCTCCAATGAGGAACGACGCCTGCACATGTTAGATGTGCGTAGAGCGCTGGTGCATTGGCTGAGCGCATGAGGGGGCGACCGGTCTCCACCCAGCGGATCTCCCGCTGGATCACCTCGTGCATTCGCACGTGTTACGACCTGGCAGGGGTGCCCCCGCCTCCTATAGTGAAGGCTCATTTGACGAGAGCTCAGGCATCGTTAGCGGCCTATGTGGCTCATGTCCCTATTCAGGACATACGTAGGGCTGCTACGTGGTCCTCTGTCCACACCTTCTCCTCGCATTATGCGATCGTCTCCCAAACGAGGGATGACGCCGGGTTTGGTAGGGTGGTGCTCCGCCCGGGTAACACTTAACACTCCTACCCACCTCCATCAGGTATAGCTTGGAGTCACCTATAGTGGAATACACATGAGCAATCACTTGAAGAAGAAAGGACAGTTACCTGTTCCGTAACTGGCGTTCTTCGAGATGTGTTGCTCAGGTGTATTCCACGTCCCGCCCTCCTTCCCCTCTGTCGGAGTTGTCTGGCAAGAAGGAACTGAGGGTGGGGGGAGCGTGCAGCCCCCTTTATGGTGCGATATACAGGCACCACTCCAGGGGTCTCACCGGTGCTCCCCCAGTACGGGTACTGCTAAGGGAAAAACTTCCGGCACCGGTGCATGTGGTGAGCACGCACACCTATAGCAGAATACACCTGAGCAACACATCTCGAAGAACGCCAGTTACGGAACAGGTAACTGTCCTTTCCTTGTGAAACCTTAATTTGCCCCCCTTGGTGCATGCATTATGGTATAGTCTGCAAATGCATGATCACATACTATTTTTTCCATCGGGCCCCTGCCTCGTTCATTGCACAGAATGGACCTGCTCTTGGGATGGAGCAGGTTTGTGTAGTGCAGGAGGCAGTAAACTGCAGGAAGAGAAAGGTTGGTCAAGTCAAATGAATGCTGCCCCGGAGAATTGGATTCTGTCCCTGCAGCTGATGCTGGGCGAGTCACCAGACTTTTCACAGGTGGTCACTCATTGCGTTGTCCTCAGTTTTTGGGTGCCAGACTTGAGACCCTGGAGTCTGTTTTTCTGGCCATGCTGAGTGCTCACAGCGATAACTGAAGTCAAGGGGAGCTCTGCTTTGAACATATAAAATGATATGCACTCTGAATAAAAAGGTCCTAGGTATCTCAAATTGAACACCCAGAATTAGTGGAAACTTGACCATAATCTCTGTTCCTCAGTTCCCATCTGTAAAATGGGAATAATACCACCCCTTCACCTGACAGGGGTGTTGTGAAAAGAAATTAAGGTTGGTAAAGCACTTAGATATTATAGTGATGAGCACCACAGAGGAAATTAATAATTGTGTCTTCAGAGCAAAGTCCAGTACCTAAGGCCTGGGGCCAAACACTGAAGAAGAGAAAACACAATATTTAATAACAGCTCATGAAGTGGGCACCGTCGGTCCTGTGCGTTGAATGAACGCATCCTGTGGAAAAACTAGCATGGGAACAAGTAATTACAGTAGAACCTCGGAGTTCCGAACTGACCAGTTAACCACACACCTCATTTGGAACCGAAAGTACAGTGAGGCAGCAGCAGAGACGGAAACAAAAAAAAGGCACTGTGTTAAACATAAACTACTAACAAAATAAAGGGAAGCAGCATTTTTCTTCTGCATAGTGAAGCCTCAGAGCCGTATTAAGTCAATGTTCTGTTATAAACGTTTGAAAGAACCACTGTACGGTTGTGTTCAGAGCTCTGAACCCCCTCCATTCCCGAGGGGTCGGGCCCTCGGAGGTTCTGCTGCACAGCCCTTACCATGCTGCACGTGCTCAAGGAGGCAGAGTTAAGGTTGTTTAATTCCGGCATACTTGACTTTGCAAGGGCACTAATGCTGCGTTCCTGCGGTTTGTGTGCGGGACCCTGGACCGGTTCCGGGCCCCCCTAGCCCTGCAGTAGGTGGGCCCCGGCCCGGGGGTTCGCTGGCTCTGCTGCGGGGCGCTACCACCCGCCAGCTGCTCTGCGTCCCTAGGCCGGGCCCTTAGCTTCCCCCGCCCGCCTTCGGCAGCCTGTGGAACTCGCTGCCACAAGATACCACCGGCTCTGGAGCGGCCTCTTGCGCCCCGCCCCCCAGCCGGCCCGGCAAAGGGCCCCGCGCAGACCCCACCCGAGCCGGCCGGAGTCCCGGGCCGGTGCCCCGCCCCCCGGCGCGAGCAGGTGACGCCATCACGCGGCGCGGCGGGCAGGTCTCACACACGCTTCGCTCCCAAGATGGCGGCGGCGGCCTGGGGTTGCCGGGTGAGCGGAGCGGGCCGGGCCGGGCCAGGCCGGGGGAGGGGGTTGAGTGGAGCGGGCCGGGTCAGGCCGGGCCGGGGGAGGGGGTTGAGTGGAGCGGGCCGGGCCGGGGAGCGGAGCGGGCTGGGCCGGGCCAGGCCGGGGGAGGGAGTTGAGTGGAGCGGGCCGGGTCGGGCCGGGCCGGGGGAGGGGGTTGAGCGAGGGGAGCCGGTCAGGCCGGGCCGGGGGAGGGGGTTGAGCGAGGGGAGCGGGCCGGGCCGGGCCAGGCCGGGGGAGGGGGCTGAACGGGGGGAGCGGGCCAGGCCAGGCCGGGGAAGGGGGTTGAGCGAGGGGAGCGGAACGGGCCAGGGGCGCTGCCCCGGGGTCTCCTCGCAGGGCTGTCCGGCTCCTGCCTCGGGCCGGGCCCTCGGGAGGCGGCGGAGGCCAGTAGTGGCTGTAACTCGCCCCAGTCCCCGGCAGCGGCCCGGGCAGGTTCCGCGGCGCGGCCCGCGCTGGAGGCGGGATTCGTGCGGCGGGGCCTGTCCAGCGCGTCGAGGGGGCGGCGGGTCCCGAGGGCAGGAGGCAGAGGCGGGAACAAGAAGCCCCGAGTCCCAGGCGGTGCCCTTGGCGCTGAGACCAGCTCCAGGGGCTGAGCTGAAAACCTCCAGGTCTGGTTTCTCCAGAGCGGAGCGGGGGAGGCGCTGTTCTGTTCTGAGGGTGATTTCCCCGAGAGCGGCTGGGCTCGGGCTGACTCCTCTGGGGAGGGAAAGGCAAAAAGCGAAGGTCAGAGGATGTTGCAGTCCCAGTGGCTCAGCACTGTGCTCTGGGTGGCCCTGCTTCACCTTCCTCAGCATTCTTGGCTGTCATCCAATAAATATAACCGGCTGCCTCAGTTTACCTTTATTTCTCCAAATGGGTTGCTGTACAAGTGTCATCTCATGGAAGAAATTCATATCACTTTTCGTGTTGTTCGATTTTTGATGACCTTCTGATTTTTGATGACCTTTGATAAAAATGTTACCTTCCAAATGTGAGGCTTTCCCTGTGTTCAGCTAGTTAATGAATGAATGAAACAAATAACAAGTTTCTTTTATCAAATTGCTCTGGAGAGTTTGAAATTGCATTCAAGAGACTCTTTTGGTGACCCCAGATACAAAGAGCTGATTGGACTTTTCACCCTGTTTCAGATGAGCCCAATGTGTCATATAGTACAGTAGCCAGGCTGTCTCAGGGCGTGTCTACACCTGAAATGCCCCGGTGGCACAGCTGCACCTCTGCAGCAGTGCCAATTCTGTATAGGGGCAGGGATAGCTCAGTGGTTTGAGCATTGGCCTGCTAAACCCAGGGTTGTGAGTTCAATCCTTGAGGAGGCCACTTAAAGATCTGGGGCAAAATCAGTACTTGGTCCTGCTAGTGAAGGCAGGGGGCTGGTCTCGATGACCTTTCAGGGTCCCTTCCAGTTCTAGGAAATAGGCTATCTCCATATATTATTATTATTATTATTATTAGACCCTACCTACACTGACTGGAGGGGTTTTTCCGTCCGCGTAGGTAATCCTTCTCCTCCAGAGGCGGTAGCTAAGTAAAGTGAAGAAGTCTTCTGTCAACCTAGCACTGTCTACATTGGGGGTTAGTATCAGAGGGGTAGCCGTGTTAGTCTGAATCTGTAAAAACCAACAGAGGGTCCTGTGGCACCTTTAAGACTAACAGAAGTATTGGGAGCATAAGCTTTCGTGGGTAAGAACCTCACTTCTTGCATCTGAAGAAGTGAGGTTCTTACCCACGAAAGCTTATGCTCCCAATACTTCTGTTAGTCTTAAAGGTGCCACAGGACCCTCTGTTGCTTTTATTGGGGGTTAGGTCGGTTTAACTACTCTGATCAGGGGTGTGGGTTATTCATACCCCTGGGCGACATACTTAAACTGACTTAATTTTCTAGTGTAGACCAGGCCTTAGACAGTTTCCAGTACCATCTGCTTCAGAAGAAAGTTCAAGAAACCTTGTTAAGGACAGCAGTGGGATAACTTGCCCATATAGGGGAAGTTTTTTCTTAGCTTCAAGCTTTTCGTGGTTGGCTTAGGCCAGGGGTTCTCAAACTGGGGGTCAGGACCCCTCAGGGGGTCGCAAGGTTATTACATGGGGGGTTGTGAGCTGTCAGCCTCCACCCCAAACCCTGCTTTGTCTCCAGCATTTATAATGGTG
Organism: Emys orbicularis; assembly: GCF_028017835.1. Lineage (NCBI taxonomy): Eukaryota > Metazoa > Chordata > Testudines > Emydidae > Emys > Emys orbicularis. The sequence continues at coordinate 2,247,394 of NC_088706.1, read as the reverse complement.
TTAAATATATTAAAAAGTGCACTCAGAGGCTTGCTATGTGAAAGGGGTCACCAGTACAAAAGTTTGAGAGCCACTGGCGTAGGCCCTGAAGAATAAAGTTTTATATCTCCTATTTAATGTAACTGTGGATGTTTTCATTATCCATATAAATATCTAATGCTTTTTAAAACCTGCTGGACTCTTCAGTGATATCTTGTGGCAGTGAGTTTCATAGGCAGAAGGCATAGAAAATTATTTCCTTTTATCAGGGTTAAATGTATTATTTCTCAGTTTCTGTAGCTGTCCCCTTGAGCTTGGATAGAAAAAGTAAATAGCAGGGTTCTGAGTTGAAAGATGATGTCTCGTTGCAAACATGGAAACTAATTGTCAGTCACCCTGTTGCAAGGATCTTTGTAACAGATATTTTTGGGGAGTTATGGAGTACCCTTTCTCAGGAGTAAGCCTTGCCTTCAGCTGGTGATATTTGGGATGGGGCTCCTTCATAGCAGCAGCGGCAGCAAGGGAAAACAACCAGGCTGCTCAAGACAGATCTTGAACATTTACGAGCCTGGTGAAAAGTTGGGAGCCCAGAGCCTTTGAGGTCCCCTACTACAAGTCTTGAGGGCAAGATCAAACATTCCGCATCCATAAAGTCTATTAGAGTTGTGTTAACTGAAAGGAGTCTGGCTTAGCATGGGCATAGTGATTTTGGTGGAGTGGTTCTAGAGAGAGGCAGTCATGTGGAGAAGCAGTATTGGCTGTGAAAATTGAGCAGGTAGGGGCTCCTTAAGAGCTTGCTGGCTGGTCTGGGGAGAAGCTACAGCTTTGTGCTGGCTGAGTGTGAAGGAGCATGCCTTGGTGTGTGGGAAAGAGAGTTGGCTCAGGGATGGGAATCATAGCATGGAGAGAGCTTTGCAACATGCTGATCTCTGAGCTGATCCCGGTGTGCAGCTTAAATGGAATGACGGGATTAAAGGGTTAATTATGTGGGCTAGGGATGTGCTGTATTTATACTTCAAGTGCTTCTCTTCCGTTCCCTGTAACTCAAGAAGCAAGAGGTGTTTGTTCCTGGCCTCCACCAACAGAGAGCTCACAGAGGTGGGATGTTGTTCCTGGCCTCACTACTTATCTCATGGGGGCCTCATCCTTCCTTTGGGTAGGAGACAGTGCTTGACCCTGCCTTCCCCCAGGCTTACTGTATTGAGACTCTGATGCTGGGAGTCAGGAGACATGGGTTCCGTTCCAGGCTCTGACAGACTCTCACTATTCTGTATTTGAATGAAGTAGAGATAATGTGGCTTGTTTAACTGCTGTGAAATCTCCGAATAGAAAGCATGTTGTTGTTTCCTCCACCCCAAGTTCATTGCTGCTCAAAAATTTTTGTTCCGTGTGGTCAGGCTGCCTTGTCTCCCTGCCACTAGCATAAAGCTGTAGAAGGCTCCTTCTCACATGTCAGCAGGGGGGGAGGCTGGTTTCTGAAATCAGGAATTTGGCGTGTGTCTGTCTAAGAAGGGAATTACTCCTGGTGGAATTTTGCACCAAAAAATTAAAAATTCTGTATACAAGATTTTAAAATTGTGCATATTTTATTTGTTAAAATAACACGATATAACCATGCCAGTTTCAATTATTTTGGTAACACTGCTCTACAGCCAAAATGCTTCTGAAATAAATGTAGTCAATCTTTACTAATTCTGGGTCACTGAGAACGAAAATGATGCTTAAAATTGTTGATTGGCTCTAGTTTTCAAGATATGCTATTGGGTCAGTATATACGACCCTTGACTTGGGAATGGCGGAGGATAAGTGAGTTATAAAGGGAAGGGATCTCAATTTAAACCAGAAATGACTAAAATACATCTTTGACTGGATCTATGAATAAATCTATGACTGGGTTTGGACAGTACTTGCTTTTTAGGCAAAACAATGAATGATGCAATCTGAAGCTGGTATTGCGTCATACATTATATGAATTGCATCATGTTATTCCTAGAAGTCATGGATGATGCAATCATAACGAAGCTTACATCACTCTGCTGAACAAATTGCCCTATATCAGCTCTAGAAATCATACAGTGTCGTGCTCTCTTATTTGTCAGTGTTTGATTTTGCAAAGGGACACATTTCTGTTTAGCCAAAGTGAGCAGAGATGCCTCGTACTTGTGTGAACAGTGCAGATCACTTCTGCTATGTTTGTGGCGAAGTGACTTTTGCATCACAAAAGCGCAGTATAACCACTATGGTTAAGAAAGCCTATCACCTTTATTTTGGCTGCAAAATTGGAGATCAGGACAAGAGGTGGGCCCCACACATATGCTGCAACACTTGTGCAACAAATCTTCGCCAGTGGTTGAACAGGAAAAGGAAATCTATGTCTTTTGCAGTGCCAATGATTTGGAGAGAGCCAACAGATCATACCAGCAATTGTTACTTCTGCATGGTGCCTCCAGTTGGGAAAGGTGCGTCAAAGAAGAAAAAGTGGACAGTGCATTATCCAAACATTCCATCAGCTATACGCCCAGTACCCCACGGAGAAGGACTGCTGGTTCCTGATGCACCAGAATCATTCTCACTTGAGTCAGACGAGGAAGAGGTTGAAACTTCTGGTCCTGAACCATCAATGTCACAGGACCCACATTTTCTCCCATCCTCCTCCTCTGAACCACATCTCATAACACAAGGTGAACTGAATGACCTTGTCAGGGATTTGGAAATACCCAAGAGTAAGGCAGAGCTGTTGGGCTCCAGACTACAGCAGTGGAATCTCCTGGCAGGTGATGTTAGGGTTTCCATGTTCCGTGACCGTCAAAAGGATCTTGTCCCATTCTTCTTCATGGAAGGTGATCTTGTAGCCTGCAACAACATCGATGGTGTGATGGCAGCCCTCAACATCGTTCACGATCCAGATGAGTGGAGACTGTTCATTGATTCATCGAAGATGAGTCTTAAAGCTGTTTTACTGCATAATGGCAATGTTTTGCCATCAATTCCAGTTGGTCATGCAGTCCATATGAAGGAAATCTATGACAACATGAAACAACTTTTGAGGTGCATAAACTATGACAAACATCAGTGGCAGCTTTGTGGCGATTTGAAGGTTGTTGCTCTCTTGCTTGGTCTGCAGACTGGATACACAAAGTACTGCTGTTTTCTCTGCGAATGGGATAGTCGTGCAAGAGATTCCCACTACATCAAGAAAGATTGGCCACTCCGACAGTCATTGGAGCCTGGGAGGAAAAGTGTTCAGCATCCACCACTTGTTGAATCAAGGAAGATTTTGTTACCACCCTTACACATCAAGCTGGGTCTGATGAAGAACTTTGTCAAGGCCATTGACAAAACACAAGCAGCTTTCAAGTACCTCCGTGGAAAATTTCCAAGGTTAAGTGAAGCTAAGATAAAGGAAGGTGTCTTTGTTGGTCCTCAGATTCGTGAACTTCTTCGAGATGATGCATTTGACCATGCACTGCGTGGCAAGGAAAAGACGGCATGGAAAGCCTTCCAGTTAGTGGCAATAAATTTTCTCGGAAACAACAAGGCAGACAACTACAGGTTGTTGGTGGAAAACCTCCTCAAGGCATACAAAAGCCTTGGTTGCAACATGTCACTAAAGATACATTTTTTGCACTCTCATCTAGATTTTTTTCCACCGAACTGCGGAGCAGTGAGCGACGAGCACGGCGAGCGATTTCACCAGGACATAGCATTTCTCCATTGTTGCAATCAGGGCAAATGGAGCCCATCAATGCTTGCAGACTATTGCTGGACAGTGACAAGAGATGCTCCATTTAATGAATACAAGAGACAAGCCAAGAAGCGCCGAGTAGACACTGAATAGGACTAAACTATGTATAGAATAGTTTTTTGCCTTTTGTTTCATAATAAATTTTATTTATATAACCCTTTTGCTGATTTTTAAAGTGTTACATAAACAGGACAGGTGAAATATTATCATGTAAAGCAGCCATAAACACATGAAAAGACCTAGGTTTACAATTTATGATTAAAACTCTACTATCTACACAATATACATAGACATAAAATGTAAAAACTTAAATATCTTAGAAACAGTAGCCAATCAGTTGTTTTAATTGTCAAATTTGAATTCAGCACATCAAAATACATAATAAATAGCACATTTTATCTCTGAAGCAGACGACTTCTCAAAAATTGTAGACCAGTGTAATTTATTTCAAAATACCTGTCAGCAAGTATGTCTGTAACAATACAGACAACAAAAAAGATTCAGGAAATGTTTTTCGACAAATAGATTCCTTACTGGAAATATTAATACAGATCTTTGAGTAATAATTCATTTAAACTACAATACAGAAACTTATTTCCCACGCCCCTCAGAAGCAGTGCAAAGGCTTCGGGGAGTCAGGGTAACGGAGGAGCTGAGGGAGAGGGAAGTTATTGCCGGGCAGTGGCCTGGGAGTGAACTTGGAGGGTTGTTGGGTGTGGGTAGGAGAAATATATGGAACAAGTTTTTGGGAGAGGTATTGTTAGGGAGATGGGGAGCCTCCATCATACAGACCCTGGCTGACCCCTAGCCTTTCCCATTCAGTTAGGCACATCTGCCCCTCTCCTCGTGTGTCCACGTACCTCTGTCCCCCCGTCTTCATGTGGCCCTGCACACCCATTCAGCCAGGCATATCTGCACATGTCTCCATGTGGCCCTGCACCCACACTCAGCCAGGCATACCTGCCCCCGTCTCCATGTGGCCCTACACCCCCACCCTTCTGTCCCCATGTGGCCCTGCACGCTGCACTCCCATTCAGCCCCTGGCTCAATGTTGTCACCCCACTAGCTCCTGTGCCCTCACCCCAGTCTGTCCCCCCACTAGCCCTTCTGAACCCCAGTCTGTGATATCCCCCAGCAGCCTCATGTGCCCTACTATGTCCATCCCCCATTCCCCCCAACAGCCCCGCAGGCAGTGCGCTGTGAGGAAGGCATCCTCTGCCCCCTCCCCTCTCCACGGCTGGTTGCTCGGGCCCGTGAGCCAGCTGCTCTCTCTTCTGGTGCCACATCAGGCCATGGTGGGCAAAAGGTGTTATTGCAACGTGACCCCTCTAGTTGCTTCCCTACACCTTCCCATCAGAATCAGTTATACTGTAGGGGAAAAAAATTTGCAGAGGCCATTTATTCTGCACTTGCGCAGTGGCACAGAATTTCCCCAGGAGTGGGGGGTGTAGGACTGAAGCTGCAAGCGGTAATAGGCTGTCCCACTGCATTTCAGCAGAAACAATTAGTTTTTCTTTAAAAAAATGTTTCTAGCCCTATAAATTGCAAAGAAATGTTCCAAATATCACTTAAACCAGTAGTGACTGAGTTCGCAAATAGAAAAAGTTATTCTGATGTGTGAACTTCCCTGTTCATCCCATATGGATGTTAGCTGTGAAGATTACAGATGGCAAACTAAATTGCACATGAGCTTTTAACTGCTAATAATAGCAGAAACATCTAGCTACTCTGGGATGGTGGGTGGCATTTAGCTAGAGCAGTACTATATCCACCCAATTCCCCAAAATAATGACAAATAGGCCCACCCATATTGGGGTATAGCTTACAGTCTGACCCTCGTGTTTTGTAAAAGTGAGTGATAGGGATGCGGCAGTGCTTTCATTCATAATAAAGTTGCAATGCGCTGGTTTGTTCTATGTATCCAAGCTCTGGTGAGTGAGTATTTCCAGTATAGCTCCCAGCTTCTGTTCCACAAAGGTTAGCCAGAAATGCCCCTTTTTGCTGTGTTCTTTACTTCCCTTTTTCCACTGGCTTTTTGGGCACTGAGCGTGGCCCAAGCAGGTTTAATTATTTCTGTATTCTTTGGTAAAATGTGTTTATTCTTTGTTTCTGTTCGCAGAAATGCCTTGTCAGTGGCACAAGGCTTATGTATGGAAGATGCCCAGCTCCGGTACTCCCTAGTGGCATTGTTTATAGAATGGGCATGCCTGTTTTAGAGCTACAGCAGGTATGTTGATGGGCAGGGTTTTATGCATGCATTAGACTGAAAGTATGTTTTAGTAATGATAAGAGTATTGGGGTCTACTAGAAATTGATATGCTTCTGACAAGTGGCCACCCTAGGTTGTAGACTTCAGTGTGGCTTTCAAAGATGTGACCCAAAAAAAATTTTTTTTTTTGATTTGTAAGATACCAACTTTCCCTCCATATATTTGATTGCCAGCAATGAGCCCAGTTGATAAAATCCAGTAGTGAGGCTCCAGTCGTGTGTGCAGCCACCAAAAGCAGAGATCCTCAACAGAAGAAATTGGCTGGTTATTGAAACCTATCAGCTCAGTCAGAACAGTGTGACTCCTTTGCCACTTGAGGGAGTAATTTTTTTACTTGAGTGTATATTTACCTCTAGTGCTCTGTGCAGTGCGTGTGAGATTTCATTGCTATTCTGAAGGCACAGTGTTCCTTGGCCATGGTATTTTGGCCATCCTCAAGATGACTAATTTCCACATCCTTTTGCATGGCAGACATGAAGTGTAAATCTACCTGGCTATGATACTTAATGTCTCTTTAGATTGTACTGATGCTAATAATTATTTTTTTTAGTCTAGATATTATTCTTCTGGAGGCAGAAAAGGCTTTATATCAGGTTTTGTGGACAACATCAAACAGGAATTAGCAAAAAATAAAGAGATGAAAGAAAATATTAAAAAATTCCGGGATGAAGCTAAAAAGCTAGAAGAATCTGATGCGCTCCAGGAAGCAAGGAGGAAATATGTAAGTCTTCATCATGAATTATTTCGTTGTCCAACACCTTCATTGGCCAGTCAGTAGTCTATTACAATTTAGAGTATTGTAACCTAAGCTTCTGTGCAAATGAGCTGTTGTGTTTGCTGTATTCAGGAAAGGTCTGGACTGACTGATGGAAACACCAGTAGGTGCAATGAACTAGTGTAAAAAGTGTAGAGAGTTAAGTATTTCTACAGGTTTGGTGGAATTTCTTTCCAACAGACATTTTAATAGAAATCATAAATAATAAGCAGGTAAAAAGTCACTTATCTATAGACATGGAGATACAATTAATGCTTTTTCACTTTTATTGTATTGATTAGACATAATCACATTCTTAATGGATTATAAAACAACTTTACTAGAGAGAAAGTGCTTTCATTGCACTAATGAGGAATTGAAGTCTGTTACGACAGCATTGAACATTCTTTCAGTGGCCAGGTTCAGTACAGTGAAGGAACCAGGGAAGTGGGAATTAATAATAATCTTGAATTGCTTCACATTTATATTATTGTCTCTTAACATTTTTCTTCTTCGAGTGATGGTCCCTATATGTATCCCAAATATGGGTGTACATGTGTGTCATGTGCTGGTTCGAGATGTTTTTCCTAGCAGTGTCTGTTGACCTGCACGTGTGTCATGCGTCCCCTTGTGCTCCTAGCCGAGGTTAGCTAGGAGCCGTGCATGTCGACGCCTCCTGTTCCCTCTAACTCAGTGGTTCCCAAACTGGGGTTCGTGAAATTTTACTTGGGGTTCTCAGGGGAAAAAATTCTCTAATGGCGGTCAGAGCCGTCCCTAGGGATCCTGGGCAGCATGGGGCCAGCAGCCCGGAGCCCCTGGACTTCCAAGATCTAAGCAGATCAAAGCAAGCATAGCTATCACACTGAGGAGATTTAAACTTCAAGACTCCTTATAAGAAACGGAAAGGGAGGTGGATATTTTGTGCTGTTTTTAAAATTAAATAGGCAATTAGTATTGTTTTTAAAATTATTATGAACAATTTTAAGCTTTGTTGTAATGTGCCTTGTTGCCTGGACTGTTCAAGACCTGAATGCTTGTGTAGGAGGAACTCTTTGAGTTGGCTTCTTAAATGCCTTCATGCTGTTTCACATCTGATACTCCTTGATGAAACATAGGAGCCTTGTCTTATAACAGGCTTATTCAAAGTGATACAAGCTATGAAAGTGAATTTTCATAATGTAATAAAAATACTGTAATGATAACTAATAATTAATCATAAATAGTGTGTAATAAGCATGTCATAAAAACAAACTTTATATTTCCAAGATCACTGCTTTTATAATTTATACTCAGGTAAAGGAGAAAATCCCTGGAAATATTCATTTTTATGAGGGGGTTCGCAAGACTTGACATTTTAGTGAAAGGGGTTCACAGGTTGTTAAAGTTTGGGAACCACTGCTCTAACTGCTGCATGACTAGAACCTCTGTTCCTTCCTGCTCTTAGTCTTTTAGCTAAGAGAGTGACCTGCTCCATTTGTGTATAGTTCTTGTTTGTTTTTTCTTGTAGATAGCTAGTTGTATATAGTAATTAGTGTTAGTCTACCCCAATTGGGGTACGCTCCCTCTGCCCCGCTGGGGTCTATGCCGTGTGTTCCGGGGTTTAAAAACTGATTCTTTCCCATGCTCATTCTCCATGAGCAACAAGCACCAGCGGCATCTTTACTGCCTCGGAGAGTCTCACATCGTCACTCGTTGCATGATTTGCAAGTCTTTCCCATCCTAGACTCGGGAAGCGCAGAAGCTCTGCTTCCGAAAATACTGGATGGTGGAAGCCATGAGACTGTCCACCCACTCGGATCTGTAACCATCTGTGCAGTGTCTATCACTGGTGGTGAGCGCTTCTTCCAGCACTTCTCACACCCTGGATATAGTGGTCAAGGAGAAATCCAGATGTGAGGGTAGGAAGCACTGTCATGGGCATAGGAGCAAGTCCCTGTTGAGGACTACTTCTAAGTGCAGCATTTCCTCCCTGAGCCGGGTCAGGTGAGATGTCGTGCCCCGACACTGTGGCACCAGCACCCAAGCTTCTCCGCATCGAGAGTAAAGCAAAGCACAAGAAGGATCCAGCGGTACAGCTGGTCGCCCCGGTACCGACCCTGTTGGAGCAGTCCCTGGAGCATACACCACCTGTCCTGCTGCCACCTCCACGTCCTTTGGTCCAGCTGGCCTCATGGACCCTGCCTTGGTCTTCCGGCATCTCCAAGGGCACTCCCCGGACTCCTGGTTGTGTGGAGCCCCTTCTCTCGCCAGAGGAACTGGAGATACCTTACCCGCCTTCTCCGCTTCTCTCAGGTTCCCCACTCACCTGCGAGGTTCCTACTCTGGAGGACAACTGCTCCTGCTCCTTCCGAACTGCCCCTGCTGACTCTGCACTGTGGCTGGCCCACTCTGTTTGTTCCATCACTATCCGAGCCATCTTCAGTCTAGGAATACTTTTCTGAGCTGGAGCCCTCCTTCTCCCCTTTGTCCAGGCACAGCTCGGACTTGCATCCCTGGCTGCCTTATCCTCCAGCTTATGGCCTGGCAGCGACAGTTTGGTTCCGGTACCTCTTGGGCTTGCCACACCCCCAGATCCCGACCCGTTAGCCACACTGGGCGTTCTGGGACCCATATCGCCAGCTATACCCACCCTCCCAAGCCTCATACCACTCGGCCCAGGCTCCTTCACTGTTGGGCTCTGAGGAAGATGCAGATGTGGAGCTGGTTCCTCATCACCGGACGAGGTGCTCATCCCTATCTCCCCCTGATGATCACAGGCAATACCAAGACATGTTACAGAGGGTGGCAGCAGACCATGGCATATCGCTGGAGGAGGTTCAGGACCAGCAAAACCAGCTCTTGGACATCTTCCACCCTTAGGGACCATCAAGGGTGCCACTCCCCAATAATGACGCCATTCAGCCCCCAGCCCCGTGTCGCAAGCAGCAGCTCCAGCAGTTCTGCCCCCGGCTCTATGCGCCTTACCTGGGTCTGGAGGTGAGGTACTTAAGGAGTCCTCACATAGTCTCATTGATGTTTTGGCTGCGGCAGCCCAGTCAAAGGTTGCTCTGTCCCTCAAGGGCGTTATGGCTTTGTATTTCCAACCAACGAGCCTTGTTGGGGTGGTATGATTACAATATTTGGGACTCCATGGCAAAGTTTAAAGACTTGCTGCTTCAGGACTTCAGGCAAGAGTTTTCCGCTTTGATAGAGGAAGGGGAAATTGTAGCCAGGGCCTCACTCTAAGCGGCCCTGGATGGAGCTGATGTAGCGGCCAGAACAATGACTTCTGCAGTGGTCATGAGGCGATGCTCCTGGCTTCAGTCCTCGGGGTTTCCACCTGAGGTCTAACAGACCATCCAAGATCTCCCATTCAAGGGTACTGCCCTCTTCTCGGAGCAAACAGACACAAAGCTGCATGTGAAGGACTCCAGGGCCACCTCAAATCCCTGGGCCTCTACTCACCGTCCGAGGAAGCATTTTAGGCTGCAGCAACCGGCCTGCTTCTCGGCCACACTGCCTGGGGAGGGATAGCTCAGTGGTTTGAGCATTGGCCTGCTAAACCCAGGGTTGTGAGTTCAATCCTTGAGGGGGCCACTTAGGGATCCGGGACAAAAATCTGTCTGGGGATTGGTCCTGCTTTGAGCAGGGGATTGGACTAGATGATCTCCTGAGGTCTCTTCCAACCCTGATATTCTATGATGCAACAGGACCTGTTTAAGAAACGGAGCAGGGGTTACAAGCCTAGACAACTGCTCCCCTTCACCTCAACCGCACCGCCAGGGTCTCTCACAGACCTGGGAGGCCCAAAGAGAACTTTTGAAGATGCATCCAAGGGCATTATTAGTTCCCACATTTTGTTTTCAGACAGACTCTCCCACTTCAGCCCAGTGTGGTCCCTCATAACCTTGGATCGCTGGGTGCTGAGTATGGTGGAGGAAGGTTACATCCTTCAGTTTTCTTCCATCCCTCCTCCCATCCCCCTCCGTCTTCAGGTGCTAGCCCTGCTGCAGGTAGGGGCAGTGTACGAGGTGCCTCAGAACCTAAGAGGGAAGGGGTTTTACACCCAATATTTCCTAATCTCGAAGGCCAAAGGGGGTCTTGGATCCATCCTGGACCTGTGTTGCCTCAACAATTATCTCAAGAAACTGAGGTTCTGCATGGTTTCCCTGGGCTCCATCATTCCCTCCCTCAATCCCACCCTTGACTTAAGACTCCTATTTTTCACATCTCCGTCTTTTGAGGCCACAGGAGGTTCCTCAGATTTATCGTAAACCAGACCCATTACCAGTTCACCATCCCCCCCTTTGGTCTGTCAGCAGCACCTAGGGTTTTCACGAAATGCATGGCGGTGGTAGCGTCTTTCCTCAGATGGCGAGGTGTTCAGGTCTACCTGTACCTCAAAAGCACAGGCATTGTCAGCAGCGTTTCTAGCCCAGGTCCCAATCCAAGACATCTTCAGGGCTGCTACCTGGCCGTCAGTGCATACCTTCTCTGCCCACTGCACTATCACCCAGCAAGCTAGAGATGATTTCAGATGAGCAGTGTTGCAATCCTCATGTCCATGAACTCCGAGCCCACCTCCTTGGGTACTGCTTGTGAGTCACCTAATGTGGAATGGTCATGAGCAATCACTTGAAGAAAAACAGTTACTTTCTGTAACTGTTCTTTGAGACGTGTTGCTCGTGTCCATTCCATGACCCATCCTCCTGCCCCCTGTTGGAGTTAGCCAGCAAGAAGGAACTGAGAGGGTGCAGGGCTGGTTGTCCCCCTAATACCAGCGCACAAGCGCGTGGCACCAGAGAGTGCTGGAGCCCCCCTGACAGATACCACTAATGGAAAAATTTCCAGCTATGGTGCCCATGGTGCGCACGCACACCTAATGTGGGATGGGCATGAACAACACATCTCGAAGAGCCACAGTTACAGAAAGGTTAGTAACCATTTTTCCCCTCAGTGGTATCCATCGGGGTCGAGTTCGTGGCTCTTGACATGAAGAACATGTAGACATCCACCCGGCCCACCAGAAATTTCTCCAATTCCAGGTGGGAGAGCACCACTACTAATTCCGACTCAGTTGCAATGTGGGCTTTCCTTCTGGGGGATCGCTTCACAATCCCCCAGATTGTGGGGGGGCCATAGTTGTGAACCTCCGCCACAGCCCTCACACTACGGTCTGCCATTGCCTCTCTCTCCTGAATTTGGTTGTTATGGGACCTCAGGGCTCTCAAGTTACTTGTAACTGGTTGGCTGTTAGATCTTTTCTCCTATTCCGTTTGAAGCCCTTACACCACTTACCCTGTTTGCCTCCTTCATTATCTCTCTTTCATATTTAAGGCAGCTATTGGTTTACACAGCATTGATTTGGGCACAAATTTTAAACATCTAAAAATAGAAAGTTATATTCTGATTTTCCATGTGACTGATCCCCATTTCTGTTCCTTTCACTTCAGATAGTTAGAAGAGTCCATGGATCCTATTGAGGACAGAGTTTAACTGGGGCTGTTCTTCTGTCCTACAGTAGTATGTCACCCAAAGAGTGCTGTATGCTGGACTGTATTGATGCAGTGCTATAAAATCCTCATGTGGTTATAATTCTGATTGATGCATTGATTCCTGTTAACATAAAATTTTTGTTTGTGCTGCAGAAAACCATTGAATCTGAAACAGTTAAGACCTCTGAAGTGATTAAAAAGAAGCTTGGAGAAATAACAGGATCAGTCAAAGAGGTACAGTATAACCTTGCAAAAATCTGTCAGTTTACTTGTGATTTGCACTTTGTCTGCATTGAATTAATGTCCTTTATCTCTTTCTTCTAGTTGAAGGAGGGTAACTATTGCTGCCCTTTCAGGCCAGGGCCACTAAAGAGACCTGCAGTGGTAACTGCTGAAGAATTTTTTGGTGTGACTAGTGTGACAGCAGATGTGCAGGCAGTATCAGTACCCCGTGTTTCTTCCTTGCTGCAGGGTAGATGAGTGTGTACGTGGGGGTCTGACTATCTGATAGCTGCAGAAGAGAAAATGCCTCAAGGCTTTGTCTTCATTGGGGCATAGGCAAGTCAGATACCAGTACCAACATGGAAGAACGTATTTGGGGAACATGGCTAGGAGCAATGTTGTGCTTGAGCTGTGCACATGTGTGGCTATGCAGCAGTCTAGGACTGGCTGTACATCTCGTGTGGCTGGCACCTGGGTCCCCAACCTACTGGAACGGAAGGCAGCTGCTCTCAGTACCGTAGACCGGCAGGAAGCTTTGAGGCAGCAGGGAGGAAGGGTACAGAGTGGGTGGAGGAAGCAGGGTTTCTGGAGGGGGTCGACTAGCACCTGGGTCCTGTTTTACCTGCTGGGCCCTCCTGCTGGATCCTGTGACAGCTCCTCTTGGTGCTGTGGAAGCCTCGAGCCGGTAGGGAGGGTGGGGAAAGTAGGCTGAGGGCGCCATTTAGGTGGGGAGATGCTGTTCATGGTCGAGTCCCTGGGCGCATGGCGCTAACTGTGGTGAAGGTGGTCCCTGCCGCTGGCACCAGCGTCCAAAGGCTGGCAGAGCTGAAATGAGCCTCCAGCAGCCTGGCCCAGAAAGGATGGGGGAGGCAGGAGTCTGTGCTGTCACTGCTGCTGGGCCAGGGGTGCCTGGTCTGTGCACTCCTACCCACTCCCAGCTGCGATGGCAACTCCCTCCTGGCAACCAGGGCGCAGAGAGGAAGGGGAGGACTGCTGATTGAGGGGGCAGGGGAGCACGGCTGGCTGATGGGGAAAACACCTAGTGGTACTGTCCACCTGGCAACCCCTTCTGTGTGGGTTTGTCTTCCCACCCACCCCAGAATCAGCTGCCCACTGCTAGTGAAGTCTCTGACATGACTACAAAGAGCACCTGCTAAGCCAGCTGTGCTGGTTCAGAGTGAAATGGTGATCAACTGTTTGTGGAGAAGTTTTAACCTCTGGCCTGCCACAGCCTGTGTGTAGCACACACACCACCCCCAGGCACTCTCAGGTGTATGTAAAGCTTATTTTGTTGGAGTGAAAGAAAGAGTATTTGGAACTTCTTTCCTGGTGGAGCAAAAATTAGTGCACAGAGCTCTCTCCGCCAGAGTTGCACTGGCTTGGACTGCATTTCCTTCTATCTCTTAGAGTATTAACGAGCATGTGGGTATTTCAAAGGAAAGGTCTAGAGTATTTTAACTGCCAGGTGGCACAGCAAAAAAAAAAAAAAGCCAATATGTTGTCAGCAGTGTGTGGTGGCCTCTGGGCAATGCAGGAGTCCTGGTGCTGTGGAGTGGGAGGGGAGGCTGCAGGCAGGTCAGCAGCTGGGAGGAAGGACCTGCAGCCTGGAAACTGGGGTTTTCCACAGGAAGCAGGGGCACCAGGGCTGCACAGTATCTCTCCCTGTGCTGTCCAAGGGGTGTCCTGCCCTGGCACCAGGGGCCCTGGGCTTGCTGTGTCCCAAAGATTCTTTCCCTGACTGCAGCCCCGCAAACCTGTCTTCCACTTATTGGCAATTTTTGGATAATAGCAACTTTTTGCTGGAACCGCTGTTAAGTGGCATTCACTGTGTATAAATAATTGCCAGTCCAACATATGTAGTTCTGTATCTGGCCAAAAATATTTTCATCACCAATGATCACAGCACAGCTCTGGGATTACTGCTAACACTGCAGCACAAAAGTCAGGCTTGTTGTGACTGTAACTGCTTAAGGCAAATCAATTATTGATCCTACAGACCTTGACCATGCTACTAACTTGCTGATTTTCCCTGGTGGTGACTTGGGAAGTCTCTAAAGGCCAAAAAGAGGAATCTCTTTCAAATCCAGGTGATGATCCATGTTTCTCACATCATTTTCCTTCCATATTATTGCAGAGTTTGGACGAAGTAAGTAAGAGTGATATTGGTCGGAAGATAAAAGAAGGTATGGAAGAAGCTGCCAAAACAGCAAAGCAGTCTGCAGAATCAGTGACCAAAGGAGGGGAGAAACTGGGCAAGACAGCAGCATTTAAAGCAATCTCTGAGGTACACATGCAGGTGACATGTCTTCTTTGGTGCCCTGCCATGCAGCACCACGTTCACTAACAAGAAAGCTGTTTGGGGGGAAAAAAACAAAAAAAAAACCCTCCCAAACCGTAAATGTCAAGTCATTCTGCTGCACTCTTCAGCATTATGCTGCTTTTTTCACCTTCAAGTGAATGTCGTTTTGAGAGCAAAACTCTTCTAACATACAGGAGGTACTTAGGAGGTGCTGGAATAAACTGATAAGTTAAAGAGCTGTAAATCACCAGGATTGGATGGTGTACATCTGAGAGCCCTGAACAATCTTAAGCATCAGGTCTCCTGCTTCTTGCTGTGGGGTGGGAGTCCACACTGCGTGTGATTCCTCGTCAGATGCTTGTATGCTCTGCAAGGATTAACGCACCTCAGCAAGTATTTGCAGTGACACCAAGCTGTGTTTTAAAAACAGAGTAAGCTTTATTAGTCAACTGGAACACAGCATTGGATGTCCTTAGGTTAGGATAAAGAAATGAAGGTTAAAACATAGTCCATCTGGCCAAGCCAGCACAGACCCCAGCCAAGCTGTAGTGGATTCCATCTCAGGCTCTCTCTCTCTCTCCCTGACCTGCTGGTCACCTCCCAATCTTTTGTCTCCAGGCAAAGCCATCCTATGTTCACAACCCCGTCTGCTGGAGCTTCCCGGTGTTGAGTGTCGATTGTTGAGTCATTGGGGCTTTTCGTTATTCCTCTGGGCCCTCTGTTGATCTGGATCAGTTTCATTACAGCTCAGACAACAAAGCAACACCCACACCTCATGTCCTGCGTTGCTCTGAGAGCAGACTTAACACCACCCCCCCCCCCCCCCCCCCACGGGGTAGCAATGCAAAGGACAGGGCAACCGAGGCACACACCGGCTCCATAAAAATATTACAGAAAAGCCTCACTTTGTCACACCTACCACTGAACCTTACTTCAGCACCAGGCAGGGCCCCCTTTTTTTTTTTCCTAGAAGGGATGTAAATACTCCTGTGTCATGGCATAAATGTTAGCGGTGGATTCTCTGTAACCTGAAGTTTTTAAATCATGATTTGAGGAGTTCAGTAACTCAGCCAGAGGTTAGGGGTCTATTTCAGGGTAGGTGAGGTTCTGTGGCCTGCAATGGGCAGGAGGCCAGACTAGATGATCATGGTGGTCCCTTCTGGCCTTAAAGTCTGAGTCTATAAGCTAACCACTAACTGACTGGGTTGGAAGAAATTTCTCATTACAGGTGTATTGCAAATAGAGAAGCATCTGATCCTAGCGGCTGTTGGACAGGGTACTAGGCGAGCTGGATCGTTGATCTCATCAGTCATGCCAATTTTTATGTTTGTGTTCCTAATAAGACGTCATCTGCTAAAGGTCAGCTTCAGCTGCAGTAGCAGATATTATACAGTGGCATTTCTATAATGAAGCCTGTTAGCTACATATGCTGCAGTAAGATGACTCCCTTTTCAGACCTGCCTGCTGTTTTTCTCCAAAGCAGGCTATCAGGCCATCCCTTCCAGGCAAGCCGTCATTTTGCAGGATTTGATAGTCTTACTGTATACTGAATTTTATGTGTGCTCATGTCCATCACTCTTCCGTGATGGCTACAATGGCCAAATTTAGGACCTGGTCCTGCTTCCATTGAAGTCAATGGCAAAATTCCTGTTGACTTCATTGGGAGCAGGGTGTGGTCTATTGTATTAAAGATGTAATAAACTCTTTTACTGTTCAACATGAAATAGTGATACATACAAAGAGGTCTTTTTGAGACCATGGTTTTTGTTTTTTTGGCAAACACCCAAAAGCATTTAGGGCTTGTCTACACTTAAAACACTACAGTGGTGCAGCTGCACCATTGTGGCTGTGCCACTATAGTGCTTTAGTGTAGACACTACCTACGCCAATGGGAGAATCCCTCCCATCGACGTAGGTAATCCACCTCCGCAAGAGGCATCTTAAAATTCTTCTGTCAACCTGACGCTGTGTGCACTGGGGGTTAAGTTGATATAGCTATGTTTCTCGGGATGTGGATTTTTCATACCTCTGAGAGATATAGCTATATCAGTGTAAATTCTTAATGTAGACCGGGCCTTATTTTTAAAGTGGAAAGTTTACCGATTAAATATAAGAAAGAACAAGAAATTAAAACACGTTTATATTGAAACTGAAATTATGTGATTGTGCAAAACAAACAAAACCTTTAAATTCTTGGAGACAAGATACTACTCTTATTTTTAGAACAACCTTTTTGATGAAAAGAAAGGGGTTAATTTTACTTTTAGTTCTGATTTGTAAAGGGGCTTCTATTTTGACTTATTTACCTCTATTTTTTAAGACACACACACACAGTTTGGAGTAGAGAGACTGGAAAAGGTGGGGGAAATATGACTTTTGATGATGATTTTGGAATACTGGAGTGCTGGTCAGTTACAAATGGATGCTTTGGCAGGCAGGTGGACCACAGCACCTATTCCTTGGACCCTGGTTCACATTCCGGTCAGGGAGGAACCATCACGATTATCTAGTCTGACTTGCACATTGCAGAGGTTGACCACAGAACCTCACCCATCCGGCCCTGGAGTAGGCCATAACCTCTGGTTGAGTTATTGAAGTCCTCAAATCTTGATTTAACATCTTCAAGTTACAGAGAATCCACCATTTACTCTAGTTCAAACTAGCAAGTGGCCCATGCCCCATGCTTCTGAGGAAGGCAAAAAAACCCCAGCGTCTCAGCTAGTCTGCCCTGGTGGAAAATTTCTTCCCAACCCCAAATATAGCGATTAGTTAGACCAGGGGTTGGGAACCTCCGGCCCACTGCTTAATTTAATCCGGCCCATGGCAAGTCTCCGCGCCATGGGCCAGAAGCCCCAAGCCTCGGTGTGCCCCAACTCCCGGGTGGAGGGGCAATCAGGGACGCGCCACATGCTGCGCCCACCCCCCCAGTGCCGGCTCCACAGCTCCCACTGGAACTGCAGGCGTGGACCCGTCTAACATTTCTGTCCGGCTAACATTTCTTTGGTTTCTTGAGTATTGAGACCACAGGTTTTTTTTACAAATGGATTACCTTTACGTATTTAGTTTACTGGATTTATCCATTTATACTTTTTTAGATCAGAAACTAGATAGTTCTGTATGGTGGTTACATTTTTACAGTAGGCAACCAAGTCTGGAGTAACCATCTTAATGTCCACAGAACCTTGCTACACCATCACTTTGTGAACTACTTGGAGGGAGTAAATATTTTTAGCTTTGACATAAGGTACATTGACAATAAAGATAACTTCCAATTTTTCTTTCTTTTCATAAATTGGTGTTACGTTTCCTAGCCTATCGGTTACGGTTGTTGTATAGAGCTTGATTTTTTGGTAGTAGCTTGACCTAGTGTTTTTTTGATCATTTTAAAATGTTGGAATTCAGTATATTGGAATTCAATTGCTTTTTTAATTTTTAAAGCTGGTACTGGTTTGTTACTTAAATTCTTTATTAGCTTTTTAGTTTTCTTATTAAGAACATAAGAACGGCCATACTGGGTCAGACCAAAGGTCCATCCAGCCCAGTATCCTGCCTACCAACATTGACCAATGCCAGGTGTCCCAGAGGGAGTGAACGTAACAAGTAAAGATCAAGTGATCTCTCTCCTGCCATCCATCTGCACCCTCTGACAAACAGAGGCTAAGGACACCATTCCTTACCCATCCTGGCTAAGAGCCATTAACGGACTTAACCTCCATGAATGTATCTAGTTCTCTTTTAAACCCTGTTATAGTCCTAGCCTTCACAACCTCCTCAGGCAAGGAGTTCCACAGGTTGACTGTGCACTATGTGAAGAAGACCTTCCTTTTATTTGTTTTAAACTTGCTGCCCATTAATTTCATTTGGTGGCCCCTAGTTCTTATATTATGGGAACTAGTAAATAACTTTTTCTTATTCACTTTCTCCACACCACTCATGATTTTATATACCTCTATCACATCCCCCCCCTTACGCTCCTCTTTTCCAAGCTGAAAAGTCCTAGCCTCTTTAATCTCTCCTCATATGGGACCCGTTCCAAACCCCTAATCATTCTAGTTGCCCTTCTCTGAACCTTTTCTAATGTCACTATATCTTTTTTGAGATGAGACCACCACATCTGTACGCAGTATTCAAGATGTGGGCGTACCATGGATTTATATAAGGGCAATAAGATATTCTCCAGCTTATTCTCTATCCCTTTTTTAATGATTCCTAGCATCCTGTTTGCTTTTTTGGCTGCTGCTTCACACTGCATGGACGTCTTCAGAGAACTATCCACAATGACTCCAAGATCTCTTTCCTGATTAGTTGTAGCTAATGTCGGAGAATAACAGAGTTCTCACTTTTTGTTTGGGTACAGCAAGTCAGATACTTTATTTTCTCTCTATCAGTTGCATAGAGGGAGAGAGTGCACTAGGACACAGGGTCTCCCCCTCCTAGGCAGGTCTCTCCCAGGTAAACAATTACAGCAAGCATTTATACCTTTTGTTACAGACAATAATGAGCAACAGCTGCATTTTGTTTATACATAGGTCATTCTGATATCTTGTTTTGCTCACTAATGTAGACTCTTAGTCTACATTCCATATTATCTACACAAGGTCGCAACAACTTCTCACACAGTTCTTTCCCACTCGCCTCACACATTCCTCGCTTCTACAAATCTCGCGTTATTAGGGTTACAGTTAGCCTGACTCTTGCTAACAAACTGTCATGCAGTGTAATCCCCTTCCTGTCAGTTCTTTCTCTGCTTCCACACTAAATTAGCCCCCCTCATATTGTATGTATAGTTGGGGTTATTTTTTCCAATGTGCATTACTTTACATTTATCCACATTAAATTTCATTTGCCATTTTGTTGCCCAATCACTTAGTTTTGTGAGATCTTTTTGAAGTTCTTCACAGTCTGCTTTGGTCTTAACTATCTTGAGCAGTTTAGTATCATCTACAAACTTTGCCACCTCACTGTTTACCCCTTTCTCCAGATCATTTATGAATAAATTGAATAGGATTGGTCCTAGGACTGACCCTTGGGGAACACCACTAGTTACCCCTCTCCATTCTGAGAATTTACCATTTATTCCTTCCCTTTGTTCCCTGTCTTTTAACCAGTTCTCAGTCCATGAAAGGATCTTCCCTCTTATCCTATGACAACTTAATTTACGTAAGAGCCTTTGGTGAGGGACCTTGTCAAAGGCTTTCTGGAAATCTAAGTACACTATGTCCACTGGATCCCCCTTGTCCACATGTTTGTTGACCCTTCAAAGAACTCTTAATAGATTAGTAAGACATGATTTCCCTTTACAGAAACCATGTTGACTTTTGCCCAACAATTTATGTTCTTCTATGTGTCTGACAATTTTATTCTTTACTATTGTTTCAACTAATTTGTCCGGTACTGACATTAGACTTACCGGTCTGTAATTGCCGGGATCACCTCTAGAGCCCTTTTTAAATATTGGCATTACATTAGCTATCTTCCAGTCATTGGGTACAGAAGCCGATTTAAAGGACAGGTTACAAACCATAGCTAATAGTTCCACAATTTCAGATTTGAGTTCTTTCAGAACTCTTGGGTGAATGTTACTGTTAAGTTTATCAATTAATTCCAAAACCTCCTCTAGTGACACTTCAATCTGTGACAATTCCTCAGATTTGTCACCTCCAAAGGACAGCTCAGGTTTGGGAATCTCCCTAATATCCTCAGCCGTGAAGACTGAAGCAAAGAATTCATTTAGTTTCTCCGCAATGACTTTATCATCTTTAAACGCTCCTTTTGTATCTCGATTGTCCAGGGGCCCCACTGGTTGTTTAGCAGGCTTCCTGCTTCTGATGTACTTAAAAAACATTTTATTACCTTTTGAGTTTTTGGCTAGCTGTTCTTCAAACTCCTTTTTGGCTTTTCTTATTACATTTTTACACTTAATTAGGCAGTGTTTATGCTCCTTTCTATTTACCTCACTAGGATTTGTCTTCCACTTTTTAAAAGATGCCTTTTTATCTCTCACTGCTTCTTTTACATGGTTGTTAAGCCACGGCGGCTCTTTTTTAGTTCTTTTTCTGTGTTTTTTAATTTGGGGTATACATTTAAGTTGGACCTCTATTATGGTGTCTTTGAAAAGTGTCTGTGCAGCTTGCAGGGATTTCACTCTAGTCACTGTACCTTTTAATTTCTGTTTAACTAACCGCCTCATTTTTGCATAGTTCCCCTTTCTGAAATGAAATGCCACAGTGTTGGGCTGTTGAGGTGTTCTTCCCACCACGGGAATGTTAATTTATTATTAAATAAATTATATTATTTATGGGTATGTAGTTACTTAGTTATTTTAGCAGTAGTATTATTAATGCAGTGTGGATACCAGTTACCCTACTAACTACTCAGGGTAGATTTTATTTCTTGCAAAGACTTTTTCTGGAATTTTAGCTGTTCCTGCATTTTCCTTTTTAACTATGTTTAATTCATATTGAAATATTTTACTCTGAATTATAGTACCTACTTTTACAGCAAGTTTGATTTCACCAATTGATTTACTAGTTTTGGCTTTAGCATGTGCAATATGACCAATAACAGATAAAATTTCTTGTCTTAATTGAATAATCTCCTTCCCTCTATCTTTTGAATTTAAACAAACTTTTAACTGGGGAACAATTTTATGAAGTTTGATAATTATTTTATTGGTGTAATTTGTTTAAAACAAATACAAGGAAGTTCTTCTTCACGCAGCGCACAGTCAACTTGTGGAACTCCTTACCTAAGGAGGTTGTGAAGGCTAGGACTATAACCGTGTTTAAAAGAGAACTGGATAAATTCATGGTGGTTAAGTCTATTAATGGCTATTAGCCAGGATGGGTAAGGAATGGTGTCCTTAGCCTCTGTTTGTCAGAGGATGGAGATGGATGGCAGGAGAGAGATCACTTGATCTCTACTTGTTACGTTCACTCCCTCTGGGGCACCTGGCATTGGCCACTGTAGGTGGACAGGATACTGGGCTGGATGGACCTTTGGTCTGACCCGGTACGGCCGTTCTTATGTTCTTATGTTTTATTGGCATAATTGAAACACCATTTTTGAAAATTGTCATATTCAGTCTTGCCTAACATTTTTGCCGATAAAGTCTGTATTAATGGAGATGTCCAATGTGTTGAATTAGTATTCTGGTGTGAGTAATTAAAGTTTCTGTCTTTTTATTAACACGATTCTGGAGTTTAGTCCTGGAATTAGTTTTTTTATTTTTGCAGGTAATGTGGCATAGGCACAAGTAAAGGAGGAAAGACTTCTAGCTTTAATTACATTAAAATTTGTTTTTTTAACATAAATAAAAATTGAGTGTATAAAACTCATTATACTCATAAGCCAAGAAAAGAATTCTTTGCCAATGGATGTTAGTTTATTTGTTAACATAAGTTCTTATTTTTGCCTTGGCAGAACACCTAGAAGTAATTATTACTTTTTTGCAAAAACAAAATAAAGGAACAAAGGAGAAATATTTTTTCTTGTTAATTTTTGTTTTTAAAAACACTTTTACTTGGTTGATATATATCCATTTCAAGTTGGCTATTTATTTTAATTTGATAGGTAATAGGAGATTTTTGTCTGTAATTTTAAATGTACCAGTTCAGATAAATGGGTCTGAATTCCTGGGCACCTTCTTTTTCCTTTGATAGTTTAACGTAAAATACTTGAGGGGTAGCCGTGTTAGTCTGGATCTGTAAAAAGCAACAAAGAGTCCTGTGGCACCTTATAGACTAACAGATGTATTGGAGCATAAGCTTTCGTGGGTGAATACCCACTTCGTCAGACGCGCGTCTCCCCCTCGGCTAGGGTTACCATATTTCAACAATCAAAAAAGAGGATATGGGGGGAGAGCCCCATCCACTCCCTTCCACTTCCCACCCCCTGACGGCCCCCCTCAGAACCTCCAACCCTCCCCTGCTCCTTGTCCCCTGACTGCCCCCTCTTGGGACCCCTGCCCCAACTGCCCCCCAGAACCCCACTCAAGCCTCCCTGTTCCTTGTCCCCTGACTGCCCCCTCCTGAGACAACCCCACACCCTAACTGCCCCCCTAGGACCCTACCCCTTCCTGTCCCCTGACTGCCCTAACCCTTATCCGCACCCCCAGAATTCCCGACCCTTCCAACCCTCCCCCTGCTCCCTGCCTGCCCCCCAGGACTCCCTTACCATGCCCATGCCGGTCAGACGCTGGCTCCACGTGGAGGCAAAACACGCTGCCAGGCTGCTGCGCGCAGAGCCCCTCCCCCGCAGAGTGCTGAGGCAACGGGAGGGGGGGAGCTCCAGAAGGGGCAGCAGCGGCAGCGGCTCAATCTTCTGGGAGCCGCAGAGCCCGAGCGCGGTGAGGGGGGAGCCGGAGGGCGCACCTGCCCAGGCTGCGTCCCGGTGCTTCCCTCGGGGGGCTCCTGCAGCAGATGCATGCAGGCGGTGGTCCCCGTGCGCCCCCCGGTTTCCCCCCCTCGCCATGCTCGGGCTCTGCGGCTCCTGGGAGTGTGAGCTGCTGCCGCCCCTCCCGGAGCAGGCTGAGGGCTCCGCGCCCCGGCGGCTCATACTTCCGGGAGCCACAGAACCCGAGCGCGGTGAGGGGAGAGCCGGGGGGCGTGCCTGCCGCCGGTCTGGGGGTCCCGGCTGCCGACCCCACTCAGCCTCCTGCTGGCCTGGGGTTCCGTTCACTCAGCCGGCAGCGGGCTGAGCGGGGCCGGCGGCCGGGACCCTGGCTGGCAGCCGCGTGCCAGGCAAAATCGGCTCGCGTGCCGCCTTTGGCATGCGTGCCATAGGTTGCCGACCCCTGGTATAGAAGATGAGTTGCTAGTACTATGGATTTTTCTGCCACAAGTTTAAAAGGAATGTATACCCAGTCATTTGGCTAGGTATTGAGCACATGGCCCATAAAGTTAAAGGTAATTTAATATTTCAGCCTTGTGGATTGTCCAGCAAGCTTTTATGCAGCAGTGATAATTCTTTTATTAAGTATCAGAGGGGTAGCCGTGTTAGTCATTATCTGTAAAAAGCAACAGAGGGTCCTGTGGCACCTTTAAGACTAACAGAAGTATTGGGAGCATAAGCTTTCGTGGGTAAGAACCTCACTTCTTCAGATGCAAGTAATGGAAATTTCCAGAGGCAGGTATAAATCAGTATGGAGATAACGAGGTTAGATAATCTCGTTATCTCCATACTGATTTATACCTGCCTCTGGAAATTTCCATTACTTGCATCTGAAGAAGTGAGGTTCTTACCCACGAAAGCTTATGCTCCCAATACTTCTGTTAGTCTTAAAGGTGCCACAGGACCCTCAGTTCCCAATTCTTTTATTGGTATTTTTAAACTAATTTTCAAGATTTAGGGTGATAGGAAGTACGCAATTTCTTTTTAATGTATTTTGTAAACTTGGAACGTCACCTTCTTAAATAGGCAGCAGGTTTAAAACAAACAAAAGGAAGTATTTTTTCACACAATACACAGTCAACCTGTGGAACTCCTTGTCAGAGGATGTTGTGAAGGCCAAGACTGTAACAGGGTTCAAAAAAGAACTAGGTAAGTTCATGGAGGATAGGTCCATCAATGACTATTTGCCAAGATATGCAGGGAAGGTGTTTCTAGCCTCAGTTTGCCAGAAGCTGGGAACGGGCAACAGGGAATGGATCACTTGATGATTCCCTGTTCTGTTCATTCCCTCTGTGGCACCTGACATTGGCCACTGTCAGAAGATAGGAAACTGGGCTAGATGGATCTTTGGTCTGACCCAGTATGGCCATTCTTATGTAAAAGTAGAACGTCTGTCAGATTTAATTTTTAAGGACAGTTCGCATTTGGTAAAAATATTCACCAAAAGAGATTCTGTAGTGACAGCACTGTCATTGGGGGCAGCATTCCACCCATTTGGTGAAAAGATAGGTTACAGTTTAGTAAATATTTGTTTTCCCACTGAGATGTTGGCATAGGTCTGATGTTTTTCACTTGTAGGCTTGTCCAAGGCTAACATTCCTTTTTTAGCTGGAGTGGAACCCGAACTAGAGGTTTGGTGGGTTGGAACTTATGACATGCAGTACAGGTCTTTACATAATTTTGCACATTTTTATACAGTTTTGGCCAATAAGCAAATTGTTTTGAGGCTTCATAGGTGTCTTTGGTACCAGGAGGCCCTTTCCATACCTTATGATTATGCTATAGCATAATTTTTTGATATGATGTTGCAACTACAAATTTATGGTGTTTGTCATCTTTGTTAAATTTGGATTTTAAATAAATGGTTAATTTATGTTCCTGATCTAGTTGATTTACTGCCTTGATTAGTTGAAACAAATCAGACACATTTATTTTTAGCATTTTGGAATTTGTTACGCCAGGTAGGAGCTTGAGTTTGTACATAAAACCAAAGCTGACACATTAGTTTTTATGGTTGATTTTAAGGCCAATAAATAATACAGGAGCAATTTCAGCATACTGACTGGTGACAGACCTAATTTAATTTTTTTTTTTTTTTTGAGATTCCTTCCTTTTCCCAATCTGTTACTGTGCCAGTACACTGGACGCCATCTTGAGGGAATGAACCATCATCTGTGCATGCCATCCAAGATTGGTATTCAAATCCAGTGGAAAAACAGTTCCCCTTAGTCATTGTCTTTAAATCAACATGCTGACATTGGTGTAGTTGAGCTAACCCATCCGCTCTTAAAAACCTTTTGTTTTTAACACACTTAATTTATACATTGTTGGTTTTCATTGCCAAAATTGAGGTTAGTTTACACTTGACCCTTCACCCTCTTTGCTTTGATTGGATTTCAGGTATTTTAAAGACTGGTAGTCTTAATGATGACCTTTTTTCCATAAATGATGTGATTGAAATGTTTTAGACCCCAGATTGTTACCAGTACTGCCTTTTGATAATCTATTCTTCCTTTCTAGCACTCAGTCCTTTGCTTGCATGAACAATAGC
This sequence comes from Emys orbicularis, assembly GCF_028017835.1. Lineage (NCBI taxonomy): Eukaryota > Metazoa > Chordata > Testudines > Emydidae > Emys > Emys orbicularis. Next base: position 2,221,710 of record NC_088706.1, on the reverse strand, counting down.
TGGGGAGGGGGGGGGGGGTTTGAGGGTTTTTTTTGCTGTAACACAATAATTGCACTATGTCCTATACCTGCAATTTTCAAATAAAACTTTTTGCTTTTTGAAGGTAAATTAAGCAAGGGGCTTTATTTAGTTTTGTTTCTAACTTTTTTTTCTGGCCTGATTTTGTGCAGGTTCCCAGTCTCAATTTGGATGTGTTCATAGTAGTTTACTGAGAGGTCTGGCAATTTTGGCATATTCTGGGATGAATTGCCTACAGTAATGGCAGATGCCCAGAAAATTACATACCTCTGATACACTGGAAGGGTTTTTTAATTCATCAGTGCTTGCACTCTGTGAGCTTGGGGTTATAAACCCTCAGAGCAAATTTTAAAGCTTAAATAAGTAACCTTTTTTTCTGGCCCTTTGACTTTTTTGCTAAGATAATTTTGCCCCAGTGCTCTTTAGTTGTTCCAGCACATATTTGATGGACTCCATAGGCTTTTTTAAGTTGTACTAGAAATTGAAACATGATTAACATAAATACTTACGCCTTTTCCCTTTGCTTTAGATAAAGCCTTGTGAATGAAATAGTTAAACTCACTTGGGGAAACTTTTAACCCCTGTGGCATTTTTTTCAAATATATTCTCTTTGGCTTTTACTAAAAAAAAATAAAAAAAATTTGGAGTTGGTCCTTTGGGACCATGTCCAGGGTCCAAACCCTTTCACCACATCAAAAGGGGTGTAAAATGGTTTTTCCCACTTAGCATGGCTAAATTTTGATTTCTACATTGCATGGGCCACCTGTTTAGGAGCTTTTATTTAGTTGTCTATAATCAATTGTTAACCTCTATCAATGAGACTTTTTTTAGAATTGGTCACAGTGGTGCATTATGCAGAGAACGTCATTCTTTTGTAATTCCCCTCTGCATCAGGGAATCCAAAAAAATTTTTCCATGTCATTTTCTTTACCTATTTTGGAAAGTCATTTGCAGGTTCTGGGGGAGGAATTTGTTTTCTCTTCAACTTTACTCTGTATGTGAGATTGTTGAACTGATATTTTACGAGAATTAAACAGGATTTTGTTAGTGATTTCTTTATATAACACCAGTTCTTGCTATACAATTAGCCAGATGTAGAAAGAATTTTATAACTTTCTAGAATAAATCCCAAGTTTAAAGAGTGGTAGGTACAGTATAACACACACCCTCTTTATTCAGATTTTTAGAGTTTAATTCTGGGACTTCCCCAATTGTGACTGGCAGGATTAAGTCCTGTCCTGTCCTTCCCAGTACCTAAATTACATTTTAATAGTTTTAGACAATGGATTATGCACTAAAACAAAGGTAGGAATTACCCTCCTTAAAATCCAAGAGATGAACAACTTTAGCTAACATTGGACCAATTTTCTGGAAATGTTGCGTGGATGGAAGTAACCCATAGCGTAATTTCACACTTGTCCTTTCTGAATTACCACGTTTACAGGGAAATTCTCTACAAAAGGTGGAATTTCTATAAAAAAAAGTAATCAATTACATACAATGCCTTTGGAATTGTTTGACCAGTTTTTAACAGGTCTTTGGGCTTCAAGGACACAGGATTGTCTTCCAAATAGATGAAAATCTGGGTGTGTTTAAAACCCAAAACTGTAGCTGTTTGTACCAGTATCTATTCCTACGTACATGGTAGGTCTCAGACCAGAGCGGTGGGTGAATTTTGTGACCCCTACTTGAATGGGGAGCAAATTACTCCCAAAACCTGAAAATGTTGAGCTTTCCCAAATAGATTATGAAAGAAAACCCTTCCCTAACCAGGCAGAAATTTGGGTCACTTCTGTATAACTGTTTATACATTTTCTTATTTATTAAAGAATTTTTAGGAAGGAGAGAAAAACACTTCTGAATTACTTCTTGTCAAAATACAAAAACTGCAGTTTACACATGTTTACACGTTGTTTTTTACTCTGAACAAATTTGTCCTTGAACAGACTGCAAGAAGAAGGGTTGGCTGGGAGATGAGGTTGGTCAAGGGTGGAACAGGGGAGGGGTTATGGAAAAGAGGAGTGATGAACAGTTGTGGGGGGGGGGGGGGGGCGGGGAGAGAAAGAGGCAAGTTTATATGAGAGAATTCAGTTATTTCTTTTACTTTTTGGATACACTTTCCCCTCTCTGGTTGGGGAGGTAAAATTCCTCCTTCCTTGACAGATATTTTTTAAACTTTTATGACTGGCTTACCAAATGGACTTAAAACCATTTTTGTTTCTATAGGAAGAAGGTTTTACTTTTAATTGTAAAACCCTGTCTTCCCAATCCACTTGTCCCCACAACAATGCTGTCTCTAGAACCTTTAAAGACATAAAAGGGGTGAGAGACTTCGACCTCCTGAAAACACAACATTAAATCACAAACAAATTTAATTGAAAACTTGATTGTATTAAAATTTTGCGTGACAATGTACATTTCCTTTTCTGGAGTGGTGTATTAGGAGTCAAGGATTTTGCAGTGGCATTGAAAACAAAGGAACTCATTAAACATTCTTCAGCTCCACAGTCTAATAGTGCTTATAGGCTATTACCTTGGATTGTTAGATTAAATAATTTTTTTTCTGTTACCAAGTTATTTTCTTTAACTTTTTGTGTACCACTATTCCCTCAGAGGCATTTCTTTTGTGGAACCCGAGGTGAGAGTCAGAATTAGTTTGGTTGGGCAGAATTGATATATCCTGTGTTTTATCCTGCATGGAAGTAAAGGAGGGGGATAAGGAGGAAAAAAAGGGGGGTAGAGCAGGAAAAAGGCCAGGTCCTTTGTTTTCCACAACAGAAATCTTTTTGTTCAGTTTGCTTATTTTAGTTAGTGCTTATTCTTTTCCCAGCTATTGGGAAGCTATTGGTGTATTTTACAGTGGAGTTGAGCAGTCTCCTTCCCTTTATTCTTTTGGTTAGTTTACTTAGATGGTTTCACACAGCTCTCTAGCCTGCTTCAGGATTTCATTTGTTGAGTTTGTCATAGGGTTTTACCCATCCAAGCAGAGGACTCTGTATTTGAGAATTTAATCCCATGATAAAAAGCACCTAAAAATTACACTGCTCACCCTGAGGATGTTTGTCCTGCAAAAAATAGGCTTGCCTTAATTTCTTATACTACTTAGAAATATTTTGTCCTTCCTATTTAATATTATAAGTAAGGCTAAGATTTTGCCGCGGTTATTTTTAGTAAAAGTTACGGACAGGTCACAGGCAATAAACAAAAATTCATGGACGCCCGTGACCTGTCCCTGACTTTTACTAAAAATAGCTGTGACAGAATGGGGGATCCAGCACCCACTACTGCTGCCGCTCAGGGCGGCTCGGAGCAGCAGGGACCCTGTTGCCCGCGGGGCCGGAGCTCCAGGACTAGTGGCTGGGAGCTGCAGGGCCCTAGCCGGCACTTGGAACTTCGGGGTCCCCCTCCGTTGGCGCCATTTGGGAGTTCTGGGGGCTGCCCCCCGCAGCTGGAAGCTCCCTGTGGCAGCTGGGAACTGGGAGTCCCGTGGCTGCCCCCCGTGGCTGGGAGCTTCAGGGCTGGGAGCTGTGGGGGCCCCTGCAGCTGAGAGCTCTAGGGCCTCCTGGCTGACAGCTCCTGCCCCGTGGCCCTGAGTCTGAAGCAGAAAATGTTATGGAGTTCTCTGGAAGTCATGGATTTCGTGACTTCTGTGACATAATCATAGCCTTAATTATCAGCCATTTGTCGAGCTGTTAAGGAGTTTTTGAAGATACAGTATTCTCTCTTTCAAGCAAGCAACATTAATTTAAAACTCTGCTGACGCTCTGTTAAAGATGTCATACGTTCTGTAACCTCCAGGTTACAATTTTAGGAGGATGTAAAGGGTGAAATACATTCAAATTTTTGCTGAACTTTAACAGTGTTACCTTGTTCTTGCAGCACTGTACTTTTAAAAGTAACTTCATTCTTAAATTTCTTAGCTGTCCTCTTAGTCTCACTTGAGCATTCAAAGTATTCTGCAATTTCTTTTTAGTACCAGTTAATTTTTTCCCTTGCTTCTACTCTTTTAATTATTGCATTTTCTTTACTGATTAATTTAATCTCGGCACTCTGTTTTCTATTTCCAATTGCAGTTACGCTAATTGATGTTTCTCTTTCCTTTATTAAGCTTAAATTGTTTGATTCCTTGACTGCGATGTTTTGTAGCAACTCATCATGTTCCTGAATTGCAGTTTGATACTCCAATTCTTTTCCAAATAAAATACTTTTTTCTCTCGTTTTTAAACATGTTCTTTTTAGATTCCAAGTTAATATACTTTTTTTTTTTAAACTAGGCCCTTCTGTACCTCTTTCAGAATTTTTCTCATAGAGTTCATTTCTCTATCTCTTGCTTGTGACATCCTTTATAAGTCTGTTTGCAATGTACCCACATTTCCTCAGAACCTGCAATGTTTTTCTCAACAAACTATTCAACTCTGGACACAGATTGTATCTGATCTCTACTTCAAATTAATAAAACAGGTATTTCCAGCCAATATTGTTAAAACAGAAATTAGATGTTTCTCTTTCTTACACAACCTGTACTTTCCCAAATATGCGTACAGTAGTTCCTTTCAATTAAATCTCCTGCTGCAAACTTCCTTTTATGCTTGAGCCATACCTCAAAAGAATGCATATTTCTTGGAATGATCTCATACATCCAAGCTAGAATCTCCATCTTTTTTTCTAAAAAATCCTTATTCACTCCATCATCCCTTATGATAGTTAATTCATGGGGGACTGCTTCATTGGAACTAAAGCTCCTGGAATTATCTAAAGGCGTGGCACCTGGGGGCAATGGGAAAAGTTCCAGTACCAACATTGTTCTTTCAAGGGATCTTTTTGGAAAACATTTTAACTCACAAGTACTAAGAGACCCTAAACAACCAAACAGGAGATAACCAGGGCCAGAATTAAAATGCAAAAATAAAAACCAGAGATCGTGGAAGGAAAAACTAGAATATAAATTAAAACACAATTAAAACAAGGCAATCAGATAACATGTCTGAAACAAAAATAAAATCCTGTAACACTGAGTGAAACAAGTGGTTTTGCATGCTTTGAACTAATTTTTATTTTTTTTACTTTTCACATTCAATTATGAAACCATTCAGTTTGCCAAGCAATTCAGTTGCCAGTTTGTATTAACTGTTTGAGATCTGAGACATTTAATGTTGTATTAATTTCAAGGATTAAAAAAGTTAAAGGTGACAAACTTTCACTGTTCAATATAAAAACAATGATACAAAAATCTTTTTTACAGAGACCATGGTTTACTTAATTTCTTGGCAAATAGCCAAAATCACTTACTTTACAGTTGAAAGTTTATTGATTAAACATAAGAAAACAGGAAATTAAAACAAGCATGTATATTGAAATTGAGTGATTATACAAAACAAACAATCAAAACCTTTGAAGTCTCTCTCCCTTTGGAAGCAAAATATCAGTCTGATTTTTTTGGAACAACCTTTTTTGATTAAAAGGAAAGGTTTAATTTTACTGTCAGTTCTGATGTGCAGAGGGTGTTCATTTCTTCTGCCCTAACAGAATGTGTACTCCTGGTGGAATTCTGCACCAAAAAATTAAAAATTCTGTACACACTATTTTAAAATTCTGCATATTTTATTTGTCAAAATAACGCAATATAATCACTCTGGTTTCAATTATTTCAGTAATTTATTTAAACTACAATACAATGGATGGAGAATGGGAGTGGGGAGCACTGGAGGAAACCTCCAAATCCCCTTACCTAATAGTAATGTAGCTAGGTTGGACCGTTTATTTCTAGTTATTACTCAACAAATATATGCAGCCATATGCTCAGTGTTACATCATAGGCAGCTGAAGAGCAAGTGAGGACTGGGGAATCAAACTCACAATTTATATTGGCTACTGATCATCTCCAGAAAGGTCAGTACCAAACAGTTCATGGAGCACAGTTTGATAGGAAATTTTTTCAGTCCAAAAATGTAGACCAGTTCTAATCACTAAAGCACCATAAGCATTTCTAAGGCCATACTGTCCTTTATACCACTCTGGCAATGTGAAGGAGCCGTAAAAATTTTACACCTGTTTTATACTTCTGGGGGAATTCACAGAGACAATGGGAACAATTCACTAAGCAGGCAGGCTGCTACATTCTGCTCTGCCTGAGGGGACGGAGCCTGAACCATGCCTACCTCCTCAGAAACACCCCGAAGTCTTGCCCCTCCATGCGGAGCATGCCGCAATAGTGAGTGAGAAGAACAGTGTGTCTCTCTCACACGCACAACTGCCGAGCCCCTTCACTCCCTTGGCGGTGATTTATGTCTCTACTGGCTGCTCCGGGCGCCCAAATCAACCTGCCTATACTGCTGGGGAGGGGCATGTGACAGGTCTTGCGGCTTCCCCATCAGAAGTCATTTTTCTGCAGGGAAGCAAAGCAATCTGGGGGACATGAATTCTGTGCACACGCAGTGATGCGGAATTCCCCCAGGAGTAACAGTGGCAAGGTGGAGGAGAGAGAGGATAGAAAAGGTGGGGGAGATACAGCTTTTGTCAATATCTTTGGAACACTGTATGGCTGGTCACTTATGAATGGCTGCTTTGGCTGGCAGGTCTATCACAGCACCTATTGCTTGGACCCTGGTTCACAATCTGGATGTTGTCTGGTTGGGTTCTCCTTAAACAGGGTAGGGTTGTGGTCATGTCATCTCGCTGTGCCGATGCAGTGCAGTTGGTTTTAGGATTTGATGAAAAGCTGAGAGAGTGAGTTATAGAACAGGAGGAAGGAAGGGGGAACAGAAAGCAACCCAAAAGAAAGGGAGGCAGAACAGTATCTTGCATGCCTTTACGGTGCTGGCAATTAGGTATTCCCACTGATGGGCTTAAGTCTGGTTGTCTGAATAATATAATGATTTTCTCAAATGAAAAACAAAGTTCCTTGAACAAGAGGCCTTCCTCTCAGGAAGACAGTCTTTCCATTTGCTCTTCTTCTGTCTTGGGGCCAGGGAAGGTGAGATGAGCTGGGATGCGTTGGGAGGGAGAGCACTTTAAAGTCTCTTTAAAAGCCCCCCAAAAGGAATAAGTGGGTGGCATAGTTTATCCCCTCATTTTTATTTTTATTTTTACAAATTAGGCCTAACATCCACCCCACATTTTCTGTTTTTACCAAGCAAGATTTTAACAGTTCTTGAACCATATTAGCATGCCCTTTTTGTTTGGACTAATTTAATTTTTTTGTCTGTTTTATTGCACTTATTTATAGCATTTATTATTGAAAACATCTCAACCTATTTTTTATGGTCAATTTTCAAGCAGGCAAAAAGTGATGTTATTGTGACATTTTACAAACTTGCACATCCTTTTTACATTTGAGCTTACAAAACGGGGGTAAATGTTAAGGTCCAGTAATCACAACAGGCCTCTCCTTGGCAGAGGCTGCCTAAAGATTACTTGTGTCTGAGGCTAGAAAGTCCCTTCCCTAAACAGAAACTCAACCAAGAGAGTTGATATCCACCGCTTCTTCCTCTGGCATAGATGCACTATTGAGACTTCTCCACACAACTCCATGTGGTCCAGCAGCATGACTTGAATTCAATCCCAGAACCTGTTTTCTCACCAATGGTGATGCAGTTTGCTGTGAATAATTTGCCTGCCTGTTTTTTTGGCTTACAGATGCACATTTCAGATGACCCAGAGCTTTTTCTCTTGCTTGGGTCTGGGACTGAGAACTGGATTTGGCTGACCTTGAAAATATGCTCTCCTATAATTTTGGCTGCCTCTCCCTGTCCTTAATATCAGATACATTTGTCATTTCAGTCCTGCTCTCCTGCATTTTCTGCTGTCCTGTAGCTCCTTTCTTCCTAACTGGAATCGTAGCATTCGGGACTTAGGAACTTATTCTTCCTTAAAGCCAGGCAAGTCAGCACTATCTTTCAGTAAGAATTCTCACCTGAATTGCCAGGGTTTCCACTCCTCTCTGCAGAGACTTCTTTACCAAGCGTCTGTTAGTTTGGTTAGTTCCCCAGTTTCCTTTCCACTGTTTTATTCTCAGCCTGATCCAGACAGCTGTTTTATTGTATGTCTGCTGTTAACTTCCCAAATGCAGGGCCACATTTAACCTTGTTTTAAGCGATGGTGTATTTGCTTACAACTGGGCTGAACGTGACCCACATACTCTATCTTCTTTTCAACTGAGGTGATGGATTTCTGCAACAAGTCCACTCTAACAGGAATGGTTTTCCTTTCAGGGAGTAGAAACAATGAAGAAGGAAATAGAAGAAAGCGTTCTAGGGCAGACGGGTCCTTACAGACGTCCTGAGCGACTTAGGAAAAGAACGGAATTTGCTGGAGAGAAGATCAAAGAGAGAATATTTGAAGCTAATGAGTATGTATTAAATAAAGAGAGACTGTTGCCATATGTGATCTGCTGAACATTATCTGATGAATGTTTTCAAACTTGGGGCACAGATTGGGAGGTGGAGTCTAGAGGTGAGGTCAGGCTGCAGGGATAAGGGATGGTTTGAGGGAGTGATCTTCTCTGAGTAGAAGCTGGGCAGGGATAGAAGCTCAGTGGCACTCCATTTCTATGGGTAAGAGGGGTGGTGCAGTTATTGTGATTGGTAGATTCTCCCTAATCAAGATTGCAGCCAGCTTCTGTTGGAAAGCCATATTTTATTCCTCCTATAACTTTGGTTTGACCTGAAGATTGGCAAGGTTATTCTGAAGGCAAAATACAATATTTCTGCAAAGTTGGAAGAAAATGCATCAGATGTTTGAGTTACTGTGCATTAACAAAGAATATATTGTCCTGATTTGAAATTTTGATATGGGTATTCTAGTATTTTTGTCTTCCTCACCTCAGACATTTGAGCAGGTCTCTGATATTTCCTGGATGTCTCACTGTCAACATAAGCTTAATGGGATCAAATCTGAACTCCTGACCTTTCCTTCCAACCCCTCTCCACTCCACCCATTCACTCAGGCTCACACAATGCGTGTCCCAGGTGTCAGCTGCAGTCTGCACAGTGAATGGTCATCACTATCTTTCTCCTTGTCTCCAGTCTCATTAAGAGTTCGGCTGTTGATTCATGAAATACTTGCCTTTTGCTCTTCCCTAGGGAGGCGATGGGTGTGGTGCTGCACAAGGATTCCAAATGGTATCAGCAGTGGAAAGATTTCAAAGACAACAATGTGGTCTTCAATAGTAAGTGTTCCCAAGGCTTAAGGAACAGAACTTAATTTCCAGTTATCTTTGCTCTCTTACCATCTGGGCTCTGATGCCATCTGTGCAACTAGTCTCAACATAATACAAATCATGGCCACTTTTGTCATTGCTGTTATTGTGAGGCGGTGTGAGATGGAAAGTAGGTGTAGCTGTTGACACTGCAGTTATTCCAGGCTGCTCCATCTGTGTTGGGACACCCCCCCGCAGTCTTTAACAGAAAGAGATTTTTCCACTGCTCCCAGTTCTTGAAATCTGAATTCCCCACTGTGTATTTCCATCTTGTAGATGGCTGTGACTGACAGCCGTAAGAATACTGAACTCTGAACATGGTCCTTCTAATCAGATGCATCCTGGCACTGAGGAGCGTCCAGAGCGCTGTATACAACCTGTGAGTGGCATGAAGCCTGTGACTCGTGTAATCTGCGAGTGGGCAGACTGTGGGCTTCTTTCTGACACAAAGCGTATGCCACAGAGTCTTGCCTGCAGCAAGCCAAGTTCTTTTTTTGAATTGGTCCCATCTGTGGGATTGTGGGTGTTTCACCTCTCTTTTGGACTGTTTGTAATCCCAGTTTCCCATCAGCACCATTAGCTGTCCATGTTGCATTCTGTGCTTATTGGGTAATACATGATAATAGTCTGGCTTGTTAGTAAGGCTGAAAGGAGTAAAGAGAGCATGCTGAAGACATATTTCAATAATCAGAAATAACTGGTCCAAAGAAGGCTGCCTGGTTTCCAGCTTGCCCCTGTGTTTTCCAAGATAAATCACAAAATCCTTTAACCTCTCCATTGCTCTGACTGTTAAGAATTTTTTCCTAATATTTAGCCTGAATATTTCCTTATCTTTTTGCTCACTTGCTCCTTGTCCCACTCTCTTGTGAGACAGGATTCTCTTGAAAATATTCATTGGTCGCCCTGACAATCCCCTAGAATAATCTCTGCTAGACAATACATTTAGCTCCTTCAGATTCCCCTCATGTTACACAGATTGTGCAGTGTTTGAAGATTAATTGCTTCTTTAGAATCGTAGAGTTAGAAGCGACTGCAAGGGTCATCTAGTCTAACCCCCACCAAGATGCAGGATTGTTCTTTTCTCTAGTTTTTCTGTGTCCTTCCTGAACTGTGGGGCCCAGAGCCGCACACAGTATTGCAGTGGGGTTGTACCCAGGCTATGTAGAGCAGAGCTAGTTGTTGCTCCCTTTATATACTGTATATGGTATATGTGAAGATATCAGATAGTAAAACTAGTTTTTATAAGGAGTAAGATTCAGAGCTTAAGCCAACCACTGACTAATATGCTTTGGGAAGAAACCTCCACTGTGGGCAGGTTTTCCCATAACTACCTAATGCAGCTTCTTCTGGAACTAGCTGCTGTCAGCGATAGAATACTGGACTAGATGGGATATGTGGTATGGCAATTTTAATCTGTTTTTGCAATGGGATTACACTATCAATTCCCTGCTTTTTTAACACCCGCTTCTATATCTATCTTGGAGACTCTGCTTTGCAGGATCTCATCTTCCTTCCTTCCACTAATGCCCCCAAAATAATTCTGATCTCTTGTTTCCTAAGAACAGCTACAAAGAGCTGTAGCAGAGGGGTGGCTATTGCCCAGGGGTAGGCAACCTTTCAGAAGTGGTGTGCCAAGTCTTCATTTATTCACTTTAATTTAAGGTTTCGCGTGCCGGTAATACATGTTAACGTTTTTTAGAAGGTCTCGCTCTATAAGTCTATATTATATAATTAAACTATTGTTGTATGTAAAGTAAACAAGGTTTTCAAAATGTTTAAGAAGCTTCCTTTAAAATTAAATTAAAATGCTGATCTTACGCCACCAGCCTGCTCAGCCCTCTTCCAGCCTGGGGTTCTGTTCACCTAGGCCTGCAGCGGGCTGAGCGGGGCGACTCGAGGTCAGGGCAGAGGGCTGGGGTATGTGTGGAGGTGCAGGGCAGAAGGCTGGGTGTTGGGGGTGACTCGAGGTCAGGGCTGGGGGGGGGGTGCAGGGCAGATGGCTGGGTGTTGGGGGGAGGTCAGAGCAGAGGGCTGGGGGGCTGGGGGGGTGCAGGGCAGAAGGCTGGGGTGCTCGGCTCGTGGGGGTGCTCCCAGCCCCCTGCCCTGAGCGGCTCAAGGCAGGGGGCTGGGAGGGATATGCCCTGTTCCACCCCCTTCCCCAAGGCCCGTCCCTACCTCTCTCTGCCTCCTCTGCGGAGCAGGGAGCACGCTGCCACTCAGCTCTGTTCTGCTCCGCTCCCCCTCGCAAGGGCCGTCGCCGGCAGGGAGAGGGAGGGGGAGGAGGAGGGGCCGGAAAGTGCCACGCTGGGGGAAGAAGGGGGAGGAGGGAAGCTTGGCTGCCGCGGGACCAAGCTTCTGCCTCCTGCCCCTGCAGGGGAGAGCAGGGGGCTGAGTGGGGCGGGGGGCTGGGACCCCCCCCGCTCTCCCCTGCAGGGGCTGGAGGCAGAAGCTTGGTCCCGCGGCAGCCAAGCTTCCCTCCTCCCCCTTCTTCCCCCAGCGTGGCACTTTCCGGCCCCTCCGCCCCTCCTCCTCCTCCTCCTCCTCCTCCTCCTCCTCTCACCGGGCAGGCAGCGTGCCACTCAGAATCGGCTCGCGTGCCGTAGGTTGCTGACCCCTGCTATTACCCCTTCATCCCAGGAGATTTATTTCTGTCTTAGGCCTTATCTTTGTCCTGGAGGTTTGGGAGTGCATTGCTGCTTAGAACCTTGTTCTCCTTGCACTACAGTAGAACCTCCGAGTTATGAACACCTCGGAAATGGAGGTTATTCGTAACTCTGAACAAAACATTATGGTGGTTCTTTCAAAAGTTTACAACTGCACATTGTCTTAATACAGCTTTGAAACCTTACTGTGCAGAAAAAAACTGCTGCTTTCCTTTTCTTTTTTAGTAGTTTACATTTAACACAGCACTGTACTGTTTGCTTTTTTATTTTTTCCTCTTTCTCTTTTGGTCTCTGCTGTTGCCTGATTGTGCATTTCCAGTTCCAAATGAGGTGTGTGGTTGACTGGTCAGTTCGTAACTCTGGTGTTTGTAACTCTGAGGTTCTACTGTACTTTCCCAGACCTAAATCAGCAAGGTTTTCTCTTGGATCAGGAACCTGCTGAAAGATATTGGCCTAATGTTAGTATCCTGCACTGCCACTGACGTGGTTTTGGATTATGTTCCTGGACACTGGCTTTCTGGGTGCAAGTGGTGTGCTGTGGGGGGGGATGGAAGGCCTTGCACCAATGCTGTAACCTGCTGGGATGATTCAGGAGCACTATTTGCTGAGTTGGCAGATACTTTAGTTCTCCTAGGCCAGAAGAATGACAGCTGTATGATCTTTGGGCTCTGACGCTCATGCAGAGGAGAAACCAATCTGTAAAAGTTATGGAAAAAGATTAATGGTTAAGATAATTTATCCCTAACTGTGGGAAAGCAATGACAGAAAAAACTCTTGTCACTGAAGTATTGAAATATATTAAAGCATACGTCCGGAAAGGACTTCATAGGTAAAGTCCAAACCCCTCAGTCAGACCTGTCCAGTCTTGCACATGCTAATTCCAATTTAAGATGCACAAGAGTGAAATGGCAAGGCAATGATGCTGATCTCCCCTCTTCTTTCAGGGTTCTTTGAAATGAAGATGAAGTATGATGAAAGTGATAACGCCTTCATTCGGGCATCCAGAGCTGTTACAGACAAAGTCACCGGTTTAATAGGTAGCATTTCATCTTTGTTGAGAAGAGTCTCTCGAGGGTTACATGACACATAGCTGAGACTCAGGATTAACAATGGGAGTATTAGTGCTGCTGCCCTCCGTGTATTACTAGCCTTTGGGAAGGAATTTGGGGCTTCCTGATATTTTGCATATACATATCATGTGTCTTGTGGAATGTTGTAGCAACCAGCCACTGGCTCAGGAGTGGGCAGTAATGACAAATGTTTAGCTCTGTCCTGGCAGAACTGACTTATGTGATAGATATGTGAAGGCTGTGTGTCTCCCTTACCTTTTGGCAACACTTGTGCCAACAAAAGCTCATTAAATTGAATTGCCTTGTCAGGTGGGCTGTTCTCGAAGACAGAAATGTCAGAGGTTTTGACAGAGATTCTCAAAGTGGACCCAGCTTTTGACAAGGATCAGTTTCTAAAGCAATGTAAGAACGACATAATCCCCAATGTTCTGGAGGTGAGTTAGAGGGGCAGGGACATGATGCACTTATTTCTGTCCTTAAAGTCTCACAGAAGGCTTCCAACTCAGACTGTTTGATTTTGCTAAAGATAAAAGTCAATGCTGGGTGACTGGCTTTTTGCCTCTCAAACTCAGGGTTCCAGCCCAGCTTAACTAACTGGAAGAAATGACTTAGTGTAAGGAATGATGAATCTCAGGTCAGGAGAACCACCCCACCCAGTCTAGCAGGTTTTAGGCCCTGACCAGACTGGAAAACAAACTGCCTCTCTCTCTGAGTGACGAACGCTAAGAGCTCCAGAGGGACCTAACATAGATGAATGGGTAGTATTGTATGCAGTGTTGTTGTAGCTGTGTTGGTCCCAGGTTATTAGAGACAAGGTGGGTGAAATAATAACTTTTACTGGACCAACTTCTGTTGGTGAACGAAACAAGCTTTCGATCTTACACAGAGCTCTTCTGCAAGTCTGGATCTGAACTGGACCAGACCTGAAGAAGAGCTCTGTGTGAGCTCTAATACTTGTCTTTCACCAACAGAAGTTTATCCAATAAAAGATATTACCTCGTTCTGGGTAGTACGACAGACAATATATAGTGTTGACAAGCGGGGTGGCAAAATGAATTACTGGCTTGAATGGACTTTGTAAAGAGAAGTTGAAAAGATTGGGATTGTTTAGTTTAGAGAAGGAAAATGAGAATGGTATATAAACCCATGGTTGTTAGACTAAATAAGAATGCTATTCTTTATTTCTTATGATGTAAGAACAGGGAGATGTGCAATTATAGTGCAAGAGGTGTAGTTAAAACTGATAAAAGGAAATACTCCTTAACACATTTCACAGTTTGTCTGGAGCTCGCGGCCATAAGAGTTCATTGAGCCAGTTGCTTAGGATGATTCAAAAAAGGATTTGATGTTTATGGGTAAGCAGGACATCCACAGTGAGGTGGTGATATATTTTGAAAGCAGATGTGTGGTCACATCTGTGTGTAATAACTGATCAGTTGAGTGTCTCTCAAACTGGTTAAACACATAGCTGTATCTGTAGTGTAGACAGAGCCTAAAACTAAGGAATATAGGAATTGTGACACAGGATTGGACCGCCTTTTATCCTGCTTCTAACAGTGGCCGATGCTAAATGCTTCAAGGAAGGTGCAGAAACCCTTAGATGGACACATAGAATAGACTGCCCATGGGGAAGGGTCTTTTTAACCCTAGGCAGTAAATTCACTTATGACTTGAAGCTTGAAGATTTATTATATCTATTGCATTGAAAGTTATCCTGCCTAATGGAACTCTGGATGTTATCTATCTATCTATCTATCTATCTATGTCCAGTTCTCTCTTGAATCCAGCTAATTTCATGGTTTCAATAATATCTTATAGGAGTAGGTGCCACAAGTTAATTATGCAATATTTTTTTTAAAAATCCTTTCATTATTTGGAAATGTATTATTGCCTTTCAGTTTAACTGAATGTGCCACTGTTGACCTTTTGCCATGTTGAAAATTGACCATTTGTTCCTGCTGTTTGCACCTGCTTCTGTGTTCCTGCTAAAATACATCTCCCCAAACTTGAAAATTGCTGGAAGGTATTAACAGTTTGGTTCATGTTACCTACTTAAGCCTAAGATCTGTGATTATCTCAAGCAGTATGTATTTATAGGTACTTCTGTACTGCTCATCACCTTAATGTCTGAAATTTCATCTCACTCCATGTTGAGGCAGGTTAGGAGAAAGGTGTCATGGCATAATATAGAATTTAAAGGTCACTTTTCAAGAGCTGATAGTTTGACAGATGTTTTAAAAGTTCCCTTGTTTGTATTGCTTATTTATTACTTCCTTTTTAGGCTATATCATCTGGAGACCTGGATGTCCTCAAAGATTGGTGCTATGAAGCAGTAAGTATAAATATTAATAATGAGTCTCTAAAGGCTGGGATTCCCCTCTGGTGTTAATTTTGGACCTGAAATGTCCCAAGATTAGGTTCAGCATGGCCGCCCTAACCTTGGCCAAACAGTCACCATCCCCATTATCATACTGCTGTGTGCCTTGTCCTTCCTTTCCCCAGCCCCTCCCTCATGTTTGTCCCCTTCGTTTGGTCTTCTGAGAAACATCTACCTTGATCTTGTGTGCTATAAAATAGTAAATAGATGTTTTCCCAGCTGTTTACTATGATAGAATTTCAGCATTGAGTCCACTTCTCTAAACACAAATGTATGTAAACTGTATCTGATCTGTAACTTCAGCAATAGCTCCATCATCACATTTTTTTAAGTTTGTGGAAGCAAACTTTGTCTGGAGATTCATTTATTCTTGTCCTTTAAATGCTGTCTGTTTCTGCTGCCTGTCCTGCTCCAGAATAATTGGGCTGTTGACAATGCACAGAAAATTGTATCCTTTTTGTTAAAAAGGAAATGTAATTGCTCAACATTTTTAATGTTTTAAAGTTGCATCAATTTCCACCACAAGAGGGCTGGAAATTCACATAAACCAGATAAGCTTGTGCAGGGAATCTTCTGCATTTTGAACTGGGCAGATCCTTTTCATAGGGCTTCAGTCTCTTGATTGTGACTTTATTCAGAATAAAACTATCAATACCTTGGTATAACAGAGTGGGGTGTTTAAAGCCTTCTGCAAGCATTTCAGCACTGATTTTAAGTACTTTAGTTTACTCTGTAGGACAGCCCTCTTGAAAAGTTTGTAGCGGAGGCAGCAGGCTTACCCCCATGCCTGAAATACTGAGAGGCAAGAGTTTCCTACGTGTTTTATTTTAAACTTAAAAATAGAACTAGCCAAGTTGAGTCAGCTGCAAAACCAGCTGAGGAAATGAATAGAGTGTCCCATTGATGGGAGAATCTAGGACATCGGTGGGGGAGGTCTCAAATGCAATTGTGCAAATCGCTATTTGTAGCAAACCAGCACCATGTGCTAATTTATAGAGAACAAGGGAAATAGCCATTCCCAGGGATGGTCTCAAACTCTCATGAGGTATAACAGGAAGAGAACAAATTACCCCCTCTAAAACTTTTCTGACTCTGCCTTATTTGTTATGCTAATGATTCATCCTTCGTGAAAGTTGAGTATAATAAATTTAGTGCAGACTTCTGTGTGTATAAAAACTCTAATAAACAACTGGCCAATGTTCAAATCAGGTTTGAGAATAACTAAATAGCACCCACTAGCTCTCAGGGTGCAGTTCTTGGTTCAGTAAGGTTTCCCTGTCTAATCTCCCTTCAGAACACTCTGCTTTGACTCCTGTTAGTCTAACCTCCTTACCAGTAAGCTTCTGCAGGATATTTGCACTTTTAGGATTTGTGATGAAGATTAGAAGCTTTTCAAGGCACAGACTGTGCCTTCCTTTTTGTTTGACCTACACCTAGTATATTGCTGGAAGCAAATAGCAATTCAGCATCCAGGACAACAGTTTTTGATGCATAAATAATAATGAAGCATGTGCGTCTAAAAAGGAGCCAGGAAAAACTGGGCTAATCTCCAAGTTCTGTGTACTGGGGAAATGGCTAGAAAGTTCACTTGCTTCCCAGACTGTTTCCATGTTTGCTGTCAGATCAGAACTGTAAATACTTTGGCTAGCAGGTGCTCTCAATGCATATGTTCTATGTCATTAATTATATGCCTACTGTTATGTCCAGCTGCATGACAGAGGGAGTCCCAGACAGGGCTGGATTAAGGACCCCCCCACCTCCCAGAGCATATAATGAAACCACCTGATATTTGCATGAATATGGTAATCAGCATATTTTCAAAGAATCAAGATTGTTCATTTTGGTTGGTTTCTTTTGAAATGTTCACTGTAAGGAATCCTCCCTCTTCCTTTCCTTTGTCACGGATTTCCTAGGAGATGAAAAGTTCAAACATGTAACCAAAGTTTATATTGCTTTATTTAGACTTACAGTCAGCTTGCTTATCCAATCCAACAAGCCAAAGCAATGGGTCATCTCGTCCACTCCAGAGTTATTGACGTTAACAACATTGATGTAAGTTTCCCATTTTCTGTTCCTCCTCGGAGGTGGGTCAAATCCTGAGCTCCGGCTCAGACTTGCCTTCTCACATGGGCAAATTCCTATTAATATTGGTATTATGGCAGTATGTAGAGGCTCCAGCTGAAATCAGTGCTCCACTGTGCCAGGTGCTGTACATACACATAGCAAGAGACAGTTCCTACCTGAAGAGTTTATGATCTAAATTGACGTAACAGACAAAAAGGATGGGAAGAGAATCAGTACCACACCACTGTACCTCTCATGAACTTCATTAGTAGTTTGCATGTGAAAGACCTCAGAACGTGGCCCGGTACCATTGCTTTACAGTTTATTAAATTGCCTAGAAGAGACTCCATTCCTCATGCTCCCTTTTTTACAATTCTGTTGGATTTGGGGATGGTTTAAGGCTGCTGGATTATGCTAGGTTTTACACCACTGCTGTCTTCTTGTCCTTGGGGTTTCCATTTCTCTCAGAAAATGCTGTATGCAGTAAAATTGGTGCAGCTTTATTTACAGCTAAAATATAGCGTTATGATGCCTGGGTATTTGTGATTCCCTGGGTGTATGTAGAGGGGGTTTTCTGCTTCTCTTCAGCAAGTATTTCACACATGGTGGTGTGACTCACCCCTTCCACAGCTGCTCTAGGATTTGCCACTAATCTTGCTAACATCAAGATGCAGAACCATGGAGAAATACAGCAACCAACAGAGGCTGTGGGAGAGGATCATTGAGTTTGCTTCTTAGCAGCAGTATCCTGCTCTGTTAGCAGTTCCACTGTGTGAAACATCCCAGAGGGAGCTCTATTCTGACGCTTGCCATTTTTCTGCTTAGCCACTGGCCCAGTGAGACAGAATTGCAAGAATATTTTCCTATTGTGATCAAAACCTGGTTACAGACTGCAGGAGTCCTTGTTCCACTCCTGCAAAGGCACCTTGGTGTAAATCTATACCCCAGCAATTTAGAAAGACTAAAGATAAAGGCAAATATCACTGACCCAGTGCATGTGTGCAGATGGCTATGTTGGTGCTCATTGTGAATGATCATTCTTGGTGAACATTTCAGTGGATCAGGTTCATGCAGTACAGGAAAACCTGCCTGAGAGAAATTACTGTAATTCCCAGAGACTTTTGTTGGGGAGGGAGGTTTATGGTTGTGAGTGAAGCCGTTTTCTTACTAGATGCAGTATCAGATATGGAATCAGTGGTTAAATATATTTATGGATTGACCTCTCCGTCAGGCCCAGATAACCAGCACCAAGAGTCCTAAAAGAGCTGACTGAGGAGATCTGTTGCCCGCTGATTTTAATTTTTAATAAATCTTGGGATACTGGGGAACTTGCAGAAGACTGAAAGAGTGCTAATGCTGTGGCAATATTCAAAAGGACAAGCAGGATGACTCAAGTAACCTTAGGCTGGTTAGCCTGACATCAATCCCAGACAAAATAGAGAAGCTGATACGGGATTCAGTGAATCAAGAACTGAAGGATAGCAATATAATTCGTACTAGTCAACATGGTTTTATGGAAAATAGGTTTTATAATCTCATCAGAGAATGAAATCGGGTTTCACAAGTTTTTTTGATAGCTGTGTAGATGTAATATACTTACTTTTTAAAGGATTTGTACGCACAATATTCTGATTAAAAAATACTAGTATACCATACTAAAATAAAACACCCCTCACTTCCTTCTCACCACCAGTGGCTGGAATCAGAGCTCTGTGGTTTTCACTACACAATTCCTCACAATTCCTTTTCTGTTACTGAGATTTTTCTCTGTATGTAGTTGTATAGTTAGTACCCTACTTAGTTGCTCTGGGTGATGCCCTCACCAGGGTTCAGACACTGACTATCTTCGGGGGCGGAGAAAGAAAGGAGGCGATCCCCATTAATGATCCCCCAAACAATGTGCTTGCTCTATTTGGGTGAGGGTCACACCAAGGAGCGGTGTTCAGTTTGTAAATTGTTCACTAAAACGACTCAGGTGGCTAGAGGCCTTCGGTCTGAAGCAGCACCTCCTTGAGCAGCTGTGAGGCCTGGTTCAGCTCCACGGCCCGTATCGGATTGGAGGTCGCCCTCTCGCTCAGTGACTGATGCAGTCTGCATTCCAGAGCTGGCATCTCTCTGAAGAGGTGGAGAAGTTGTTTGACTCCTCAAGTGCGCTGGTGGAAGAGGTCTCATAAGGCCAATCAGGACCTCTCCCGGTCTCATGGAGATGCTTACTCTTCGTCTAAAAGTAGTGTGGACTGACACTGTGCTATTGCTGACACACAGGATGGAGGAGGTCCTTCAGACTGCTCCCCGGTACAGTCAGAGTTCCTGCACAAGAATACTCACAAACTACTGGATATCCTCTAGCCATCTGCCCCAGGGAGGGTAGGCCTCTGTATTAACGATGTGCTCCTAGAGCTTGCAAAGGTTCTTTGGAGTACTCTGGCGTCAGTGCTGCCTGATGCAAAGTGTTCAGAGAAACGCTATTTTGTACGTGTGCAGGGTTTTGAAGGTTTCTATTCTCTCCCAATCCCTGATTCCCTGGTTGTGACTGCCGGGAATGATAGGGCCCAGCAGGGCAGGTGTAAGTCTGCATCCAAGGCCAGGGAGTCCAAGAGGGTGGATTTAATGGATTGGAAAATCTGTACTTCCTCTTCCCTGCAAATGTGTATTGTGAACCAGCAGGCATTGCTGTCCAAGTACAAGGTTATTAATTTGACAGCTACGTCTAAATTTGTAGACCAGTTACCTGAAACCTCCAGGGAGGAATTTTGAGCATTGATAGTCGAGGCCTGTTTGGTGGCCAAGACATCCTTGCAATCGGCTGAGATACGTTGACGAGAGTTTGAGAGCGCTTCTGCCTTCAGACTGTTTTCAGGCAGTTCGTCCTCGGTGTGGAGCTGCACTCTGAGCCTGCAGCTTGAATGTGCCTGAGGGCTGTTGGATCACATGGCTGCTTGCATGTAGGTGGCCTAATTTGCCAGGTTCCATCTTTGCCTCTCCAAATGTGGCTGAGGACAATTTCTCGTCCAACCCAGCACTCCGTGGACAGATTGATCCTGCGCCCTCCACTGATCCCTGGACTCCTTACATTGCTCTGGACTATCCATCACTGTATGCCAGGGCATTCCCTTTGCTCGGTCACCGCTCACCAGGACCATTGTCACCGACTCCTCCTCGCTAGGCTGGGGAGTGCATTTGTGGTCACTGAGAGTCCAGGGTCTATGGTCAGAACAGGTATATCAACATTCTGGAGCTTTGAGCCATTTACAACGCATGTTGCCTTTTGATATCGAATCAGTGGATCACATTATTATGGACAATACCACTGTGACGTATTATGTGAACAGACAAGGAGGAACACACTTGAAAGTGCTGTGTCAGGTAACAATTCGACTTGGCAGTTTTGCATCAGCGAGAACATTACTACTGTGGCTGATCACTTACCTGCAGCCTGGAATCAATTCACAGATCACCTCAGTAGCAATTTCTCCTTGACTCACAAGTGGTCTCTGAAGTCCAGTGTCCTTCAGTCCATCTTTACAATTTGGAGCATTCCTATGATAAATCTGTTCGCTACGAGAGACAAGAAGAAATGTGTCTCTTTTGCTTTCAGTGGGGCTTTAGTCTGGGCTCTCTGGCCAATGCCCTTCATCTGAGTTGAGAATCTGCAATCTTGTATGCTTTCCCTCTGATTCCAATCATCCCGCAGGTAATCATCAAACTCAAGTTGGACCATGCCAAGGTCATCCTCATTGCTCCAGCGTGGCCGAGGCAGCGTTGGTTTTCTGACCTGGCATTATCAATTCAGCATCCCATGTCTCTCCCACTTCATCCCCACCTACTGACCCAGCACCACAGTCAGATCTTGTATCCTGCACTCAGCTCTCTACATCTCACTGCATGGCTGCTCCATGGTTAAATGAGGAGGAGGAAAAATACTCTGAGGCTGTTCAACAGGTGTTACTTAATAGTAGGAAACACTCTACTAGATTGGCCTGTTTGGCCAAATGGAAACGTTTTTTGGTGTGGTCGTCTGCTGACAGGGTTCATCCGAGGTTGACAGGGAGGCAGGACATCTTGGAGTACTTGTTGCATCTTCAGACTTCAGCTCTTGCACTCAGTTCATTGAGAGGCCACCTGACTGCAATTTTGGCATTTCATCTGCCCATTCAGGGGAGACTGATATTTTCAAATCCATGACAACAAGGTTCTTGAACGGAATCCTTCATCGCCACCTGCCAGTGAAAGAACAAGTTCCTTTGTTGGACCTCAGTACAGTCTTAATGGCTCTGATGGGACCTCGGTTTGAGTCTTTTGCATCATTATCTTTTCCTCTTCTGTGTCAAAAACTGCATTCCTGGTGGCCCTAACATCTGCAAGAAATGTATGAGAGTTGCTGGTTTAGATGGCAGAGCCTCCTTATACGCGATTCTCTAAAGACAAGGTGACCTTGAGGTTGATCCTGAAGCTTTTATCTAAAGTGGTGTTACAGTTTCATCTGAACCAGGCAGTGTATCTACCTGTGTTCTATCCTAAGCCGCATTCAGCCCTGGAGGAGCAGCATCTTCATTTGCTGGATGTCAGGTGCTGTCTGTCTTTTGCCTGGACAGGACTAAACCCTTTTGTGATTAGCCTCGTCTGTTCGTGTCGTTTGCAGACCGGATGAAGGGACAAGCAGTCTCTTCGCAGATGATTTCCTGGTAGATAACTTCCTGTATCATGACTGCATATGGAATAGCACAAGCTATGCTCCCTCAAAGGTATTTTAAATGACCTTTCAGTACTGGATATTTGCAGGGCTGCCACTTGGTCATCTGCACATATGTTTACCAACCATTATGCAATTACCGTGGCATCCAGAGCAGATGCAAACTTTGGAGGAGGAGTCCTGCAGTCCTTGGTTAAGTTAGACATGGGGTTCTCAAACTGGGAGTCATGACCCCTCGGGGTCGCAAGGCGGTTACATGGTGGTCATGAACTATCACCTCCGTGGGGCTGACAGCTCCCAGCCACCATCAAATTACCCTCCCCCTATTTTGAATGTATAAGGGGGGTCACACTCGGAGGCTTACTGTGTGAAAAGGGTCACCGATACAAAAAGTTTGAAAACCACTGAAGTAGACTCCGGGTCCCGCTTCCTGCAGGTACTGCTTGTGAGTCAGCTGCATCTCCTCAAAGAGGAAGAAATGGTTACTTACTGTAACTGGTTCTTCGAGATGTGATGCAGACGTGTGTTCCATAACCCACCCTCTGCCCACTCTGCATTGGAGTCTGTACTCCTGACATTGGGTGCGAAGAAACTGAGGGATGTTGGGGTGGTGCTGCCTCATATAGTCAGGAGAGGGGCTACAGCCATGAGGCGCAAGCGCCACCACCCTATGGGTAGTACTAGGCAATATTGTCCAGCTCCTGTACACTGGGTGTGCACACACCCAAGTGGAATACACGCCTGCATCAGATCTCGAAGGACCACGATTACAGTCAGTAACCATTTCTTATCTATGTATACGGCATTATGAGAACAATGCTGGAATATTGCGTCCAGTTTTAGTGTCCTTGTTTGTAAAAGGATGTTAAAAATTGGAGAGGGTACAGGAAAAAACCATAAATGATTTGAGGACTGGCGAACATACCTTACTGGGAAAACTTAGACCTCAATTTGTTTAGTGTACCAAAAAGAAGATTGAGAAGTGACTTGATTACAGTGTACAGTAACTCCTCACTTAACGTTGTAGTTATGTTCCTGAAAAATGAGATTTTAAGCAAAACAATGTTACGCGAATCCAATTTCCCCATAAGTTTTAATGTAAATGAGGGGGTTAGGTTCCAGGGAAATTTTTTTCACCAGACAAAAGAAAATGTGTGTGTGTGTGTGTGTGTGTGTGTGTATGTGTATGTATATATATAATACACACACACACACGCAGTATAAGTTTTAAACAAACAATTTAATTACACAGCGATGATGATTGTGAAGCTGGGTTCAGGTGGTGAAGTCAGAGGGTGGGATATTTCGCAGGGAATGCCTTACTGCTAAATGATGAACTAGCATTTGGCTGAGTCCTCAAGGGTTAACTGGTTGTTAATGTAACCTCACTCTACAAGGCATGGAGGGAGGGGAGAGAGCATAGCAGACAGAGACAGAGACACACACCGTGTGTCTGAGAGCGAGAGATGCACATTTCCCCTTTAAGTAGCTGACCCCAGTCTTAAGTACACTGCCTTGTTAATTAGATCAGCTTGCTGAGATTGCAGCTGCTGCCTGGAAGCTCCCACCATCCTGAACCCTGTCATGTGTACCCCTTGCTCTATGGAAATGGCGTAAGCGGGGTGCAGGAGCTGGAGGGAAGGGGACAACCTGACATTAGCCCCCACTTTCCCCCTCTCCCCGTACAGCAAGCAGGAGTCTCTGGGAGCATCTCCAAGGCAGAGGGCAGGAGCAGCACATGGCAGTGGGGGAGGGACAGCTCAATGCCGGCAATAGCTAGCCTGCTGGGCAGCTGCAGCACAGGGAACTAAGGGGAGCGGGGAGCTGATAGGGGGAGCTGATAGGGAGGCTGCCAGTCCACCCTGATTACAAGCCCCCACCAGCTAGCTCCAGAGAGCTGCTCTTCCTGCAAGCAATGGACAAAGCAGGCGGCTGCCAAACGACGTTAGAAGGGAGCATTATACAACTTTAAATGAGCATGTTCTCTAATTGATCAGCAACGAAACAACGTTAACCGGGACGACTTTAAGTGAGGAGTTACTGTATAAGTACCTGCACGGGGAGGAAATACTGGCTACTAAAGGGCTCTTTAATGTAACAGAGAAAAGCAGAACATGAACCAATGTCTGGGAGCTGAAACCAGACAAATTCACATTAGAAATCGGGTACAAATGTTTAACACTGAGGATGATTAACCATTGGAACAAACTCCCAAAGAAATGATGGATTCTCCATCTCCTGAGGTCTTCAAATCAGAATGCCTTTCTGGAAGTTAAACGTTGGTCAGACACAAGTTATTGGGCTCAGTACTGGAGGAGCTGGGTGAAATTCTTCTGTTGACCTAGCTACTGCTTCTCAGAGGGGTGGATTGTGCACATCGCTAGGAAGAACCCCTTCTGTTGATATAGGAAGCGTCTACGCTACAAGTTCTGTAGTCATGTAGCTGTGGCTCTGCTGCTGTAATACTTGTCACTCTCAGGCTGTCTACACTACAGACAACTTAAGCTACAGAGACCTAGTAGCAGGTAACTGAACGTGCAGTATATTTGACAGGGCAAAGCCATTTGAAAAGACCAAAATTTGAAAAGCCATTTTGAGACTGTCTACACTAGGGGCAAGGGCAACCTACCCATGTTGCTTAGGGTGCACATTTTTTCACAGCTCTGAGCAACGTAGTTAGGTTGATCTAACTTTTAAGTGTAAACCAGGCCTCAGCCAATATACAGGACTGGTAATAACCGCAGTTCTTTTCAGTTCAGTTTGAGATGTGAAGTTAGAAATACCACAGATGTATCCAAGACTCCTCAGGCAAGTCAGTTTCCCTAGCAACAGAGGCCAGCTGGTGGAAGGAACTTGGTAGTTTCCTCCTGTTTCCTGAACCACTAAACTGCCGCGCAGTTTGTGATAGCCAATAACCTCTTGAGAGGACTATGATGGGAGCGGCACAGGGAGCTAAGGTTTGAGGCTCCTGGGCTTTGAGCTGTGTGGCATTCTAGGACTGGAATAGCAGGGGGAGCAGTTGAAGTTCATTGGCAGAGCTGCATGTGGGAAACTATCGGCCCTCATAATACCTCAATGTTACACGAACTGCCAGTACCCCACATTCCTTTTCAAAACGGGAAGAAATGGAGCTCGTGATGTTCCTTTTTGTAGTACTCGTAAGGCCATTGGTTGTAACCTAGCAGTGGAAAACTGATGCCATAGTACTACATGGCAGATTGTACTTTGAAAGAATGTTCGGGTTCCTCTAACTTGATTTCAAATGAGCATATTTTCTGTGAACCAAACATCATCATCATCATCATCACTCCCATAACTGCATTGGTCGGTGGGGCACCATCATTGATGAGCAATGGCAATTCTTATAAAAGAACTGTACCCCTCCCTCTCCTTCCAAGGCCCGTATTGCCATAGTAACCTGAGGGCCTCCTGGGATACCGGACTGTCCCCTTCCCTTACACCAACTCCTCTGAAATAATAGGAAACCTTTCCTGCCCTTTCTGTAACATGAGGAATTAAATGAGAGTGCCAACCAAGCAGGAATCTGCCCATTACAGCTGCAATTCCCTTGATTATCTCCAGCAATAAACAATGCATTCTAATCAAATGAACTTTATTGAAGTAATAAACATTATCACTTTATTCTAAACATCTCACTTAATTTAGGAACGTCCAATATAAAGTCTGTGTCCAAGAGACATGACTTCATGGTGTGCTGAATAATAACTCCTGGGTGGAAAGTTTAGTTTGTTTGTTTTTTCTCCCCCTTCCGTTATGGAGATATACCTATCTCATAGAACTGGAAGGGACCCTGAAGGGTCATCGAGTCCAGCCTCCTGCCTTCACTAGCAGGACCAAGTACTGATTTTTGCCCCAGATCCCTAAGTGGCCCCCTCAAGGATTGAACTCACAACCCTGGGTTTAGCAGGCCAATGCTCAAACCACTGAGCTATCCCTAAATAGAACAATGTCACCGTAGCAGGACTGGAGTTCTGGCTGAAGAGGCACTTTGTTATGTGTCTGTTTTCAGCCATTTACAACTTTCTTGAAATATTACCCTGGGGTCGTCTTTGTTTGTTCTTAGCCCAAAGGTGAATGGGCAAGGGGATATTTAATAAAATTCTCCTGCGACCTTTGAGCTGAAAGGTATTGTCAGACATTCTTTTGATACTTTTTTACTCTTTGAAAACAGACTATTTTGTTGGAGAAGCTCTATGTTGGCATGTACAGACAGTGTTTTCAATCAGAATGGCATCTTTGCTATGGTTGGGAAAGAAAATTTAGAATGAAAATAGCAAACTGCAGCATGTCACTTCCAAAACAGAACTGTTGTGTGTGCAAAATGATTCTCCAGATAGCGTTTTATACATGCATAGTGAAGTAATGTTCCATCTGTATTTGAATATGCAATTTCCATGTACATGAGAAGAGTGAAACTTAAGACCAACACTTTCAAACATAGACATCTAAATACATATTTGAGGTACCTAGACAAACATTCTAATTTTCAAAGATGCTGAGCACCTACAACTTCCTTTGACTTCAATGGGATTTTTTGGTGCTTAGCACCTCTCAAATGAAGACCTCTTGTTTAAGTGCCTTAATATGGATTTAGATGTGCAACTTTAGGAACTCATGTTTCAAAATGTTGACTTAGAAGCATGTAACATAACAAACTGACTGGAGACAGTTTTCTTTTTTGCTAAAAACACTAAAAATTAAATGCAAAAAGCCATACTAGTACAGAATTATGATTAAAATTTAGATGTTACATACACATATAATGAAATTCAGTGCACGCACTGCGGCTTATGTTAAGGCAGAAAAGTTATACCTCACCATCTGCATTAGCAGAAAATGGCTGTCCAATTGAATTCCTGAACTGGCACATGGCCCTAAAGTCTGGCTTTAGACACATGGAATGAAAGTGCTAAGAGCTGAATGTTTGTCACTGAGTAGTCTGGTTTCCTGGCTGAGCTGGTGGAGAGGTGGCAATATGATTTATTGCTGTGCTAGAAACTTAAGGCTGGTCTACGCTACAGCCTCCCTCCCGCCGATATAAGTGCCCTACTACACCGACATAATAACTCCACCTCCACGAGAGGTGTAAGGCTTATGTCAGTTACTTACATCGGCTGTTCTCTGTCTTGTCACTTGCTGTGAAATTGACAAGAAAGCTGGGCAGCTAGAGCCCAGCTCCCCTGGAGAGCTGGGCCTGCTCTCCAGGGGCAAGAAGCCCCGGATGGCTTCCTCCCCACTCCCGGCGGGGAATGGAGAGGCGAGAAACCCTGGGCGGCCTGCCGGGAGCCTGTGGGGCAGCTGGACTCCTGGCAGCGAGCTGCCAGCGTAGCTGAGACCAGGCTCTCTGCTCCCCACACTGCCCCTGTTAGGTCAGTGGAAGCGCTCTTGGTAAGGACGTGCACCACTGACCCAAGGAAGGTCGTGTGGATCTACCCCACTGGCAGAATTAATGTGGTGGCTGTAAGTTGACCTAATACAGGTTGACTTACCTTTCTAGTGTAGACATACTCTTAGGCTCAAGTGCAACTAGGAAAGCTTCACTTGCCAGGCAGGTGAAGTGCTGAGCTTAGTCTTGGCAGAGTGAGAGAGACTCCTTTTCTAACGTTGTTACTCCATAGAGCATGACAGAGTTCTCTGCCCTCTTTCCTGGGTGAAGTCAGCCAGTGGCTGTTTTAAGGGGAAGGACATGTACAGTGAGTCACTTGCCTGCCCTCTGTGCCACACGCAGGTGGGAAATGGCTTCCAGCAACTTGCCTTAACTTTTTTTTTTTTTAATATATATAAGTTCTCAAATCCAGGAAATGCTGCCATAGTTCATTTGAACACACATCTTAGCTCTGCCCTTTGTGTGCATTATAAAGCTGTCTTTAATTAAATGATCAAATACTACTGCTTAAAAGCAATCTGTGACTTTTACTACTACCTTAGAGAGACATTATTTCTGAGGTAATACAATCAAGGATTTAAAGACCATGGGTCACTTAAGCACATATGAACAACTGACCCTGTATCATAATGGATTCCTGCCAGAGGGGAGCATCGTGATTGCTTCTCAGCTTTGCATTCTTAATAAAGCAACTTTAATTTTGCATTGTCTTTTGCATTTAATTTCCTAGGTATTTAGAGAGGTAAGAGATGTCAGTGGAATAAAGAGGACAGGAAACAGGGGAAAAAGGCATTGGCCTTCATGGCTTCTATTCCACTTAAAAGTTCCTTTACCCAGTGCATTGGGACTTACCTTGTTACGGGCTATTTACTTACTAGGTGGGAAGTGTCAAAGTTGGAGTTGGATTTGAGTTATTTCCCTGGAAAAAGTATACTGCTATTTTTTAAGAGCAGGACTTTTTTTTTATCATCCTCTCATAACTCAGAAATATCTGAATAGCTCTTGTTCACATTTTCCAAAAAATTCAGCCCTCAGGCACATAAGAATGGAAAATTTCTGCCAAAAGGGACCATTTTTTCCGAAAGTGTAGTATAAGTATTTAAAAACATGATCACAATGTGGAAACATTTTGGAACAGCGTGCTAGTACAGTTGACTCAAGCAATTGTACTAGCACAACTGGTATAATTCAGTATAGTAGCCAGAATCAGCCTTGAAAGGGATTACAGGCTAATGATTTACTGTGCAAGTCATAGTAGTAATTTTAAATTCTCTTGATGTTAACATGCAGAAAGACATCTCCACTTTCTAATAGAAAATTTTTCTCGTTACAGCTTCCTATGGGGAAGATGATGGAGCAGGGACCCGTATTAATTATCACTTTCCAGGCTCAACTTGTTAGGGTGGTTAAAAATCAGAAAGGAGAGGTGGTAGAAGGAGATCCGGTAAGTGATGCTGTCAAGGCTGATTCCCCACTCTAGCACTTCGAGTGCAGAAGGTGGGGGCCCGCAATGATTCTAGCAATAAATACTGGCCACTCCAAGCTTGTACTAAGCTCCTAAGGTTACAGCTTTTCTCTGACCTTGGATGGATAGATGCTGCCACCACCCAGTGCAGAACCCCTTTGAGAACCCAGGAAGGTGCACTTGGGAATTCCTTCCTGTGGGGTACCCTCAAGCCCTTTAAACCCCCCCCACACACACACACACACTCCCAGCCGGAGAAGAGCTGAGAAAGAAAAACAAAGGAAATCAGCTGTTGCTATCAGCTAATTAAACAACATGTGCACAAACCTCTTAGGACACAAAAATCCAATCCCGTTCTTAAAAAAGATAAATTTTATTGAAACAAAAAGAAAGAAAATACATCTGGAAACTCAGGCTATTAGTAGATTTAAAAAGAGCAAATACAATGATTAAGCATCAAAAATAGTTCTTGAGGTCCATCTTAAAGGTTACAAGCAAAACAAAAGCACCTGGGGTTAGCACAGAGGCGTCCACAAGCCATAAAGAAATAAAAGGAGATAAACCTGATCGCGTCTTCCTAGACATTTCCTGATCTGCTTACATATCTGGGATTTCAAATGAGTAGTTTCTAGGTATGATACTGATGATTTTTCATACCTGGCCCCAAGCTTTTTACAGCATAGTTTCAGCCCTGTCTCTGCTTCTCTCTGAGAACAACCACAGACAGACAAAAGGGGAGTCTTGTTTCAATTTCAAAAAGTTCTAGCCTTCCCATTGGTTCTTTTGGCCAGGTGCCCCACTTACTTCCTTTTACCTATGCATAGCAGTGATACTTTTTAGCCCTTTACAGGTAAAGCAAGTAGAGAACAGCTACTAAGAGGGATTTTATAGTTAAATGGCTGGCTGAGTCCATAAAAGGGAGCTAGCCCCCCCCCCCCTTTCATTTATCACAGATGCCCTGTACTTTGTGTGAAAAATGAAGTGCTTTGCAGTCAGTTCTAGTGAGATTGTGTGCATTCACTTTTAATCCAGTCGTCATTGTGTAACACACACATCTGCCATGGAGCCTGGCTAATGTGCATTTAACTAATCCATACTCTCCATAATTCACCCCCACAAACACATGCCCTCTCCGCTTCTGAGCAGAGATGAAATAGTGCTCTAGCAACAGGTCTGGCATTACTGAGCTCTCATTACTTCAGTATGTTTGTTAGAACATCACTAATTAAAACTAAGCTTATCAAATAAATGAACAAGTTCATTTTGTGATGGAGAACTGGGCTTTCTTTAGGGTGATCACTTACTAATAGATGAAGTTCAGTGCTTCACAATGGGTCTCCATATCACCAGTGTGAAGTAACAAGTCCTGCACTCAAAGCACACATGAAACCTTTGCCCTGTAAGCATGTCCAGACTTCTTGTGTGTCCCAGAACTCAGATGCTTTCATTGCTATTAACGGAGATCTAGAAAATGGAGCAATTGATTTAAAAAAAATCCACCAACAGAAAAAACTGGAGGGGAGTACTTGGAAAAACAAGATATCTGATGGTAGGACCCTTAGCAGCCATCTTAAAAAGTGCTCAGAATGAGGAAGGTGTAATGAGCTGGTGTAGAGCTAATGGGATTTGGGTCTTTATAGTGGGAAATGGTGATTGGGTTCAGTAAATTGCACTTCAATCCCAGGTGAAATCATGGAACCAAATAATGAAAGGGCAGAGCATCCAGATGCATCTAGCACAGTGGGTCCCTGCCCCTTGGTACACCTGCTCCCTTCCTGTGCCTGGCCTGGCTCAGCCACTCAGAGCTCTGTCCTTGTCAGATGCAGGGGGTGGCAGGTACACTGCCTGAGATCGTTGTGCTGGTGCATTTGAAAGGCCCAGGGATCCTGGGCAGCAGTGGGGAGTAGCAAAGGACGGGATTATGGTTTAGGGAAGGTTGTGAAACCCGAGGAGATGAGTGCCATGGGCAGCAAGCCACCCAGAGGATTACACAGAATCACTCACAGCATGCTGCTTGATTGCATTGCTTTAAAGTCTAATGACAGAGCTGCTAGACAAAGGGAATTTAGTGGGTGGAAAGTCCCAGCAGTGGCTCAAGCCAAATTGGAAATAAGCAGGGCTGTTACTATCTATCCAGGATTGAGTGCAGAGAGGAACAGGGGCTGCTACCTTTATGGATCTCCCTGCTGGGGACTGTCATCGTGGTGTAGGTTTTGAACAAACAATCTCACTTCCGTCACATACATCCCGTCACTTCATGGCTGAAATGTTGTAGGACCTTTCTGAGAAAAAAAAAAAAAAAATTTGCATATTAAAAACCTTTTGGGAAAGACAACACCCCCATCCCAAGTTAGAGGGTCAGCCTTACTCAACTTGCCTCAGTTAATCAGCTAATCACTTCTTAATGTGGCTGCTTTACATAGGCCTGGTCTACACTACGGGGTTAGGTCGAATTTAGCCGCGTTAGGTCGATTTAAAAATGAATGCATCCACACAACCAACCCTGTTCCGTCGACCTAAAGGGCTCTTAAAATCGACTTCTGTACTCCTCCCCAGCAAGGGGAGCAGCGCTAAAATCGACTTTGCTGGGTCGAATTTGGTGTAGTGCAGACGCAAATTGATGGGATTGGCCTCCAGGAGCTATCCCAGAGTGCTCCATTGTGACCATTCTGGACAGCACTTTGAAGTCCGATGCACTAGCCAGGTACACAGGAAAAGCCCCGGGAATTTTTGAATTTCATTTCCTCTTTGGTCAGCGTGGCGAACTCAGCAGCACAGGTGACCATGCAGTTCCCCCAGAATCGTAGAGAGTAGAATGTTTCTATGCTCCCCCTATCATCTCCGTCCCTGAGGTTATCGCAGTTTAGAAGGTGAAAAAAATGCACTCGCGATGACATGTTTTCCGAGCTCATGCAGTCCTCCTGCACTGATAGGGCACAGCTTAATGCATGGAGGCATTCAGTGGCAGAGGCCAGGAAAGAATTAAGTGAGCGCGAAGAGCAGAGGCAGGACGCGATGCTGAGGCTAATGGGGGAGCAAACGGACACGATGAAGCGTCTGTTGGGGGAGCAAACGGACATGATGAAGCGTCTGTTGGAGCTGCAGGAAAGCCAATAAGAGCACAGACTCCAGCTGCATCCACTGTATAACTGCCTACCCTCCTCCCCATGTTCCGTAGCCTCACCCAGATGCCCAAGAATGCGGGGGGGAGGCTCCGGGCACCCAGCCACTCCACTCTAGAGGATGGCCCAAGCAACAGAAGGCTGTCATTCAAACAGTTTGATTTTTAGTGTGGCTACAATACCTTGTCTGTTATCTCTTTTTTTTTTTTTTTTAATTAATAAAGAATGCATGGTTTCAAAACAATAGTTGTTTTATTTCGAAGTGGGGAGGGTGGTTGGCTTACAGGGAATTAAAATCAACAAAGGGGGTGGGTGTGCATCAAGGAGAAACACACACAAGTGTCACACCGAAGCCTGGCCAGTCATTAAACTGGTTTTCAAAGCCTCTCTGATGCGCAGCACGCCTTGCTGTGCTCTTCTAATCGCCCTGGTGTCTGGCTGCTCAAAATCAGATGCCAGACGATTTGCCTCAACCTCCCACCCCGCCATAAATGTCTCCCCCTTATTCTCACAGATATTATGGAGCACACAGCAAGCAGCAATAACAATGGGAATGTTGCTTGCGCTGAGATCTGACCAACAGCTCCAGAGAGCTTTTAAATGTCCAAAGGCACATTCTACCACCATTCTGCATTTGCTCAGCCTATAGTTGAACTGCTCCTTACTACTGTCCAGGCTTCATGAACGGATCCCCCGAGCTCGTCGCTGGGGAGCAGGAGAGCAGAGTTGCAGGGGAAGTGATGGAGCCATACACCATGCCCTGGAGGTTGCTAGGAGCCAGGCAGGGAAGACGTTCCCAGAACCCCCAGCCAAGCTACATGTCTGACGAGGACGGTTACCAGTCCTACTGCACCGTCTGCTGCCAGCAGCACCCAGGAGGACCAGAACAGATCCCCCGAGCTCGTTGCTTGGGAGCAGGAGAGCACAGTTACAGCAGAAGCGGTGGATGACGATGGTTAGCAGTCCTACTGCACCGTCTGCTGCGAAGGCAAGGACCTGCTGCTGTGTAGCAATGCCAGCTGCTGCAGGTGCTTCTGTGTCGAATGCTTGGAGGTCCGGGTAGGGCAAGGTACCTCGGCCAAGGCAAAAGAGCAAGAGCCCTGGAGCGGTTACATGTGTTAACCACGGAAGTGCTATGGGGTGTTACAGCGCTGACCAGACTGGAATGTACGGCTGCAAGACTTCTTCACCAGTGACAAAGGACAAGAATATGATGCACCTAAAATCTAAAAAGGCCCGCACATTTCCCAGAGTCACTACCCTTGATAACAGAACGTCAATGATTGCATTGGCTACTTGGATCACAGCAGCCCCCACAGTAGACTTGCCCACAACAGCAGCGGTGACGGTGAGCTGAGCGGGCTCCATGCTTGCCGTGGTATGGCGTCTGCACGGGTAACCCAGGAAAAAGACGCGAAACGATTGTCTGCCGTTGTTTTCACAGAGGGAGGGGCGACTGACGACATGTACCCAAAACCAGCCGCGACAATGTTTTTGCACCATCAGGCATTGGGAGCTTAACTCGCTGGGCGGCGGAGACTGCAGGAACTGTAGGATAGCTACCCACAGTGCACCGCTCCATAAGTCGATGCTGGCCACGGTAGTGAGGACACACTCTACTGACTTAATGCGCTTAGTGTGGACATGCGCAATCGACTGTATAAAATTGCGTCCTAAAAATCGACTTCTATAAAATCGACCTAATTTCATAGTGTAGACATACCCATAGATACCAGAATTTCATATGCTTGGTCTGTTCTTCATGCACTTGGCTTTTGTGTGTACCTGGGTTGTCTTGGATCAGTTGTTTCTGATGTTTCTGGACTGCATGAAAGTGGCTCATAGGAGAGTCTCATGTGACTCTTCATGAGAGAGAAACCATAACGAAAGAATAATTATGAATAATAACGGCATCTGGTTGGGGCCCTGTAGGGCCATCTGAAAGGAGCAGTGAAAGCCCATTCGTTAAGTAGGAGAATGGTGCCAAGCTAGGAGCTGCTGTGAGCACCTGGGAGGAAGGAGAGATGAAAAGGGAGTGGCAGTATTGTGGTAACCGTTCTGACTGCTGCTCCACACACATGCTCTCAGCTACCTGTGGTGGTAGCTCTATACTGCAGCTGTAAGTAATATCTAGTTCTCACCATTAGGTCTTGAAGCGCTTTGCAAAGGACTTCAGTATCATTATCCCCATTTTAAAGATGGGGGAAACTGAGGCACAAAGGGGGAACAACAAATCGGCACATTAGGACCTTCATTTCCCAGTGGGGCTGTTTCCTGTTTTTATATTTAATTTGTTTATTTGTATGTTTTGGATGCATGCTTTCTTGCCTTTCTCCGTCCTTGATGAGCGGGACCTCTGGGTGTGAGGAGCCCAGAGGTTTGGGCACTTGGGCAGAAATTAGCAAAATGAAATTGAAGCGGGAGAAATTAAAATTAATAAATTGCAAGAGGGGTGGAGAATAATCTCAAGCCCAGTGAGTTTAGGTTCTGGATCCACTGTAATTGTACTAAGGTTCTGTCTCAAACCAGGTAAACTGTTCTCCTCTCCTCATGCTAGACCAGGGGTTTCAAACTCAAATGATCACGAGGGCCACATGAGGGCTAGTTCATTGGCCCAAGGGCCGCATCACTGACACACACCCCCGCCTCGCTGCCCCCGGCCCTGCCACCACTCCACCCCTTCCATGAGTCCCTACCCCATTCCAACCCCTTCCCTGAAGTCCCCACCCCAACTCCGCCCCCTCCCTGCCCCCAGAGGGTGCATGAGGGGTGTGGCAGGGGCTCAGGGAAGGGAGTTGAGGTGCAGCAGGGGGTTGGGTTGCAGTCAGGGGGCTCAGGGTGCAGAAGGGGTGTGGGATGCAGTAGGGGGCTCAGGGCAGGGGGTTGGGGTGTGGAGTGCAGCAGGGGGCTCAGGGCAGGGAGTTGGGGTGCAGCAGGGGGTTGAGGTTCAGGCAGGGGACTCAGGGCAGGGAGTTGGGGTGCAGCAGGGGGTTGAGGTTCAGGCAGAGGGCTCAGGGCAGGGAGTTGGGGTGCAGCAGGGGGTTGGCGTTCAGGCAGGGGGCTCAGGGCAGGGAGTTGGGGTGCAGGCAGGGGGCTCAGGGCAAGGGATTGGGGTGCAGAAGGGGTGTGGGATGCAGCAGGGGGTTGGGGTGCAGGCAGGGGGCTCAGGGCAGGGAGTTGGGGGGCGGGGTGGCAGCGGTGCACACCGGGGCCAGGGCAGGCTGCCAGCCCTGGCCCCGCTCCCGGAAGTAGCTAGAACCATGTCCCTGCAGCCCCTGGGGGAGGGGGGACGCAGGGCTCCGCACGCTGCTTGCCGTGCCTCCAGGTACCTCCCCCAAAGCTCCCATTGGCCGCGGTTCCCCGTCCCCGTTCCCGGCCAGTGGGAGCTGCGGGGGGCCGGTGCCTGAAAACCAGGGCAACACACGGACTTTTCTTCCCCGCCGCAGGGATGTGAAGCCAGCCGCTTCAGGGAGCGGCGCGGGGCTCGAGGGGGGCAATCCCGCGGGTGTAGTTTGCCCACCCCTGGCCTGGAGGTAGGCCGGGGGGGCAGGCGCAGGCCGCTTGGCGGGCTGCAGGAAATAGCCCCACGGGCCATGTGTTTGAGACCCCTGTGCTAGACACTGCACATGGCACAGTCCTGTGTTGGGACTTCTGAAAGCTACTCCGGGGATGCCTGACTGACCATGCCCTGTCCTGGAATCTGTGTGTGAATCACTTCTTGCAGTGGTTTCATTTGTCCATGTAAGCTGTAGAAAGCATCACCGTCATTCACCTAAGCACCATCTGCGGATAAGTTCTGTCAAGCTCGTTTTGGGAGTTAATGACACATGGGTTTAAGAGCTTGTGAAATCTTCTGGAAATCTCTTTGTGGCTGAGTGGCAGGCTCTCGGGGTGCCGGGCAATGTTTAAGTAGTTTAATGATGTATAATAGGTGACGCTGCGAGGAGCCTGGAGCTGGCAGTTTCCAGGAGTCTTCCATTAAAATTAATACATGTGTTTAATAAATATTGGCTTTTCTCAGCCATTCTCCTGAGCCCAGACTGTAGGTTTACAGAAAAAAGGACTAATTTTAATGATGGGGCCCATCTAGACTGATTTGCAGCTTGTCATATTGACCACAGGGGGAAGAGAGGTCTATTTAGTGATTTCTCACATTGAATTAGCCCATTGGTAAAAGATGGGTATTGATGGGCTGATTTATTAAAGGCGATATCAAAGCCCATTTTCTGTCTGTTTCCTTGAGAACAGCAATAAATCCAGGAGATGCATTAAAATGCTGTAGAGGAAATGAAACTTTAGTTTTAATCCAGTGTCAGCTGCAGGCCGACTGGCAGCCATGATTGTTTTACTGTTGCACTTCTGCAGTGCCTTGGAGTCATGAGCAAATAACCTTCTAGGTAAAAAGGAGCTTCAAGTTGTAAACTTGCTAAATAGAAATCATGTGCTTGTTCCTGCTGCAGTATTGCCCTGTTTGCACTCACCCACTACAGTGCTGCAAACTCACCCTCAATGGGATACGTAGGAAGTTTGGGAGCATATGAAATGATTATGCCAGGTGTTCTAGCAAATACGCCACTTTAAAAAGAGAGCAGGGGACAGATGCCTATGGAGTTTTGCACAGTTGATCTGGGGAAATAGGCCTTTAACCATCCAGCAAAGCACTTTCGAAAGGTTCAAGGAATCCTCTTTAAAATTAATCCTAAGAGATTGTGGTGCAGGATGCTGGGCCTGTCACAGCATCCCATGGGAATAAGGGACAAATTTTAATCTTAAATGCATAACTACAGTTTAGAAATCCACTTCTGGGAGTCCACAGATGTTTGCAGTCCCAGTTCCTTTGAATATATGCAGCAACATGCACTGCACATCCAAGATTAGGATGTAGCTCTATTAATAAACATGCAAAATCAGTCACCCAGAACTCCCACAGTGCAGGTAACGGGTTGTTGTTGTTTTTTTGTTCTGTGATGTCTCATTCCCCAGTAAGAAAGCCATCTTCCCTGTGTTTTGATGTCACAAACTGTCTGTAATGGGCCACTCTTACCACTTCAAAAGTTATTTTTCCTCTCTTGGTATCCTGCTGTTAATTGATTTATCTCGTAAGACTGACCTCACACTTGGTAAAGCAACTCCCATCCTTTCATGTATTTATACCTGCTCCTGTATTTTTCACTTCATTCATCTGATGAAGTGGGCTGTAGCCCATGAAAGCTTATGCCCAAATAAATTTGTTAGTCTCTAAGGTGCCACAAGGACTCCTGTTTTTTTTTTTTTTTTTTTTAAGATCCCTGTAGTTGTCTGCCACACTTCCAATAAAACACCCTATTTTTCAGGAGCCTAAACCTTTCCAGCTAGATCACAGCTTTGGTGCCAATTTTCTCCTTTCTTAGTTTGCCTCTTTCATTACAGAATGTAATGAAATGGAGTTTGAATGTCACAGATAGCTAGAAAATGCAAATTAAGGTTTCAGTGGCAATTAACTCAGCCCCTTTACCCATCTTATATCTTTATACACTTAACCGCATAGACTTCTTCAAGAAAATACTACAGTAGAGCCCCAGAGTTACGAACTGACCAGTCAACCACACACCTCATTTGGAACCGGAAGTGCACAATCAGGCAGCAGCAGAGATTTAAAAAATAATAATAATAATACAGTATAGTACTGAGTTAAATGTAAACTACTAACAAAATAAAAGGGAAGCAGCATTTTTCTTCTGCACAGTAAAGTTTCAAAGCCGTATTAAGTCAATGTTCGATTGTAAACTTTTGAAAGTTTACAATCGATTGGGGAACAAATGCTAGTAACAATAATAGGGCTCAGATTTTCCTAGACGTGCTAGCTGATGAATTCCTTCATCAAGTAGTTGCTGAACCGACGAGGGGGGATGCCATTTTAGATTTGGTTTTGGTGAGTAGTGAGGACCTCGTTGAGGAAATGGTTGTAGGGGACAACCTTGGCTCGAGTGATCATGAGCTAATTCGGTTTAAACTAAATGGAAGGATTAACAAAATTAAATCAGAGACTAGGGTTTACGATTTCAAAAGGGCTAACTTTAATAAATTAAGGCGACTAGTTAGGGAAGTGGATTGGACTAACATATTTACGGATCTAAAGGCGGAAGGCGCCTGGGATTATTTCAAATTGAAGTTGCAGGAGCTGTCGGAGGCCTGTATCCCAAGAAAGGGAAAACGGTTCATAGGCAGGAGATTTAGACCGAGCTGGATGAGCGAGCGTCTCAGAGGGGTGATTAAGAAAAAACAGAAAGCGTACAAAGAGTGGAAGAGGGGAGGGATCAGCAAAGAAACCTACCTTATTGAGGTCAGAGCATGTAGAGATGGAGTGAGAAAGGCCAAAAGCCGGGTAGAGTTGGACCTTGCGAGGGGAATTAAAACCAATAGCAAGAGGTTTTTAGCCATATAAATAGGAAGAAAACAAAGAAAGAAGAAGTGGGACCGCTGAAAACTGTAGATGGAGTGGAGATTATGGATAATCTAGGCATGGCACAATATCTAAACGAATATTTTGCATCGGTCTTTAATGAGGCTAATGAAGGGCTTAGGAATAGAGGCAGCGTGACAGAGGGGAATAAAGGAGGGGGGGTTGACATTACCGTATCCGAGGTAGAAGCCAAACTCGAACAGCTTAACGGGACTAAATCGGGC
Organism: Emys orbicularis; assembly: GCF_028017835.1. Taxonomy (NCBI): domain Eukaryota; kingdom Metazoa; phylum Chordata; order Testudines; family Emydidae; genus Emys; species Emys orbicularis. Next base: position 2,182,969 of record NC_088706.1, on the reverse strand, counting down.
GGACCAGATGATCTTCATCCGAGAATATTAAAGGAACTGGCGCGAGAAATTGCAAGCCCGTTAGCGATAATTTTTAATGAATCTGTAAACTCGGGGGTGGTACCGTTGGACTGGAGAATAGCTAATGTGGTTCCTATTTTCAAGAAGTGGGGAAAAAGTGACCCAGGTAACTACAGGCCTGTTAGTTTAACATCTGTAATATGCAAGGTCTTGGAAAAAATTTTGAAGGAGAAAGTAGTTAAGGACCTTGAGGTCAATGGCAATTGGGACAAATTACAACATGGTTTTACGAAAGGCAGATCGTGCCAAACCAACCTGATCTCCTTCTTTGAGAAAGTAACAGATTTTTTAGATAAAGGAAATGCGGTGGATCTAATATACCTCAATTTCAGTAAAGCATTTGATACGGTACCGCATGAGGAATTATTGGTTAAATTGGAAAAGATGGGGATCGATATGAAAATCCAGAGGTGGATAAAGAACTGGTTAAAGGGGAGACTCCAGCAGGTCGTACTGAAAGGTGAACTGTCAGGTTGGAGGGAGGTTACCAGTGGAGTTCCTCAAGGTTCGGTTTTGGGTCCGATTTTATTTAATCTATTTATTACTGACCTCGGAACCGAATGTAGAAGTGGGCTGATAAAGTTTGCGGATGACACAAAGTTGGGAGGTATTGCCAATTCGGAGAAGGATCGGGATATCCTGCAGGGAGACTTGGATGACCTTGTAAACTGGAGTAATAGTAATAGGATGAAATTTAATAGTGAGAAGTGTAAGGTGATGCATTTAGGGATGACTAACAAGAATTTTAGTTATAAGCTGGGGACGCATCGGTTGGAAGTAACGGAGGAGGAGAAGGACCTCGGAGTCCTGGTTGATCGCAGGATGACTATGAGTCGGCAATGTGACGTGGCTGTGAAAAAAGCTAATGCGGTCTTGGGATGCATTAGGCGAGGTATTTCTAGTAGGGATAAGGAGGTGCTGCTTCCATTATACAAGGCACTGGTGAGACCTCATTTGGAGTACTGTGTGCAGTTCTGGTCTCCCATGTTTAAAAAGGATGAACTCAAACTGGAACGGGTGCAGAGAAGGGCCACTAGGATGATCCGAGGAATGGAAAACCTGTCGTATGAAAGGAGACTCGAGGAGCTCGGTTTGTTTACCCTAACCAAAAGGAGGCTGAGGGGGGATATGATTGCTCTCTTTAAATATATCAGAGGGATAAATACCAGGGAGGGAGAGGAATTATTTCAGCTCAGTACTAATGTGGACACGAGAACAAATGGATATAAACTGGCCGTCGGGAAGTTTAGGCTTGAAATTAGACGACGGTTTCTAACCGTCAGAGGGGTGAAGTTCTGGAACAGCCTTCCGAGGGAAACAGTGGGGGCGAAAGACCTCTCTGGCTTTAAGATTAAGCTTGATAAGTTTATGGAGGGGATGGTTTGATGGGATAACGTGATTTTAGTCAATAGGTCAATAACATGCCATTGCTGGTAATTAGTATCAATGGTCAATGCGGGTCTGGCTGGAGAATCTTGCCTGCATGCTCGGGGTTCTGCTGATCGCCATATTTGGGGTCGGGAAGGAATTTTCCTCCAGGGTAGATTGGCAGAGGCCCTGGAGGTTTTTCGCCTTCCTCCGCAGCATGGGGCAGGGGTCGCTTGCTGGAGGATTCTCTGCGACTTGAAGTCTTTAAATCATGATTTGGGGACTTCAATAGCTGAGTCAAGGGAGAGAATTATTCCAGGAGTGGGTGGGTCAGATTTTGTGGCCTGCATCATGCGGGAGGTCAGACTAGATGATCATAATGGTCCCTTCTGACCTTAAAGTCTATGAAAGAATCACCATTGGGTTTGTTCAGAATTATGAGTGTTTCAGAGTTACAAACAACTCTGTGGTTCTACTGTATATGTATTGACCCAGGATAACAGGACTCAAGTGAGTACTACATGTGTGCAGGGCTTTGACTTGGATGGAAATGTAATGGTTTTGTGACTTTTCATAGTGCAGGTTAAAGTTGTATTAAGAGGTTTTTGTATTGAATTTCCTCAGTTACTAAAGAGAGAAGGAAGGGCAGGGGGTGGGGAGAAATGGGGAAAAGTTAAAAGGCTAAAAATGACAGAAGAGCAGGGCAAACATGCTTCCTAATGGGCACCAGCCAGCCCAAGGCTGTTGGAGATTGTGTACTTAGGTGTTTCATAGATTCATAGATTCTAGGACTGGAAGGGACCTCGAGAGGTCATCGAGTCCAGTCCCCTGCCCGCATGGCAGGACCAAATACTGTCTAGACCATCCCTGATAGACATTTATCTAACCTACTCTTAAATATCTCCAGAGATGGAGATTCCACAACCTCCCTAGGCAATTTATTCCAGTGTTTAACCACCCTGACAGTTAGGAACTTTTTCCTAATGTCCAACCTAGACCTCCCTTGCTGCAGTTTAAGCCCATTGCTTCTTGTTCTATCCTCAGAGGCTAAGGTGAACAAGTTTTCTCCCTCCTCCTTATGACACCCTTTTAGATACCTGAAAACTGTTATCATGTCCCCTCTCAGTCTTCTCTTTTCCAAACTAAACAAACCCAATTCTTTCAGCCTTCCTTCATAGGTCATGTTCTCAAGACCTTTAATCATTCTTGTTGCTCTTCTCTGGACCCTTTCCAATTTCTCCACATCTTTCTTGAAATGCGGTGCCCAGAACTGGACACAATACTCCAGCTGAGGCCTAACCAGAGCAGAGTAGAGCGGAAGAATGACTTCTCGTGTCTTGCTCACAACACACCTGTTAATACATCCCAGAATCATGTTTGCTTTTTTTGCAATAGCATCACACTGTTGACTCATACTTAGCTTGTGGTCCACTATAACCCCTAGATCCCTTTCTGCCGTACTCCTTCCTAGACAGTCTCTTCCCATTCTGTATGTGTGAAACTGATTTTTTCTTCCTAAGTGGAGCACTTTGCATTTGTCTTTGTTAAACTTCATCCTGTTTAACTCAGACCATTTCTCCAATTTGTCCAGATCATTTTGAATTATGACCCTGTCCTCCAAAGCAGTTGCAATCCCTCCCAGTTTGGTATCATCCGCAAACTTAATAAGCGTACTTTCTATGCCAATATCTAAGTCGTTAATGAAGATATTGAACAGAGCCGGTCCCAAAACAGACCCCTGCGGAACCCCACTCGTTATGCCTTTCCAGCAGGATTGGGAACCATTAATAACAACTCTCTGAGTATGGTTATCCAGCCAGTTATGCACCCACCTTATAGTAGCCCCATCTAAATTGTATTTGCCTAGTTTGTCGATAAGAATATCATGCGAGACCGTATCAAATGCCTTACTAAAGTCTAGGTATACCACATCCACAGCTTCTCCCTTATCCACAAGGCTCGTTATCCTATCGAAGAAAGCTATCAGATTGGTTTGACATGATTTGTTCTTTACAAATCCATGCTGGCTGTTCCCTATCACCTTACCACCTTCCAAGTGTTTGCAGATGATTTCCTTAATTACTTGCTCCATTATCTTCCCTGGCACAGAAGTTAAACTAACTGGTCTGTAGTTTCCTGGGTTGTTTTTATTTCCCTTTTTATAGATGGGCACTATATTTGCCCTTTTCCAGTCTTCTGGAATCTCTCCCGTCTCCCATGATTTTCCAAAGATAATAGCTAGAGGCTCAGATACCTCCTCTATTAGCTCCTTGAGTATTCTAGGATGCATTTCATCAGGCCCTGGTGACTTGCAGGCATCTAACTTTTCTAAGTGATTTTTAACTTTGTTTGCATGCACACAAGTCCATATTCAAATACTCTCAGCTTTATGAAATCAGAGGTACTAACTGCAGTAGATTCCCTGCAGAGTTCAGCTGCTCCTCGGCTATCTGTGTTAAACTGGTTGTCAGAACAGGAAAATGGGTGTGTGTGCTTGTTGCCATATAACTCAAATGGCTGCATGGTTCAAATTTTCAAGCATCACAACCCTATGGCGCAAAAGCTCATCAGGGAATATTCAGCCCAAAAGGTTAAGTTTTTGAAACACTGTACAAGAGAAAGTGAGCTTATGATATCCAGCATTTTGGTAACCTTAACTAAAGGAGATAAAAAACAAAGATAAAAACAAAATCAGTGTAAGACTTATATAACAGCGATGTTGTTCTCTGTGTGTGGTGGTGCTGGGTGTTGACTCCTAGCCCGGTAGCGGTGCTATGTTCTCTGTGAGAGAAGGAGGGGCGTGACTCGTAGCCCACAGCAATGCTGTGTTCTCTGCAGTGTGTAGTTTCAGTTCTAACAAGTGATTTTTTGTTTCAGGACCAAGTTCTGCGGTTTCTGTATGTGTGGGCGCTTTGCAGAGACCAGGATGAGCTCAACCCATATGCTGCTTGGAGGTTATTGGACATTTCTGCTTCAAGCACAGAGCAGGCCCTCTAAGAATGCCATCCAAGAGCTTCCTATACCTCTCACTTGCAGCAGTGCCATGTCTGAACTTGCAGCAACCTACAGTGTAAGGAGGGAACTGTGGGGAACAGTCTCTGTTGGTTCTGTTTCAGAAGAGGTAGCTATTGGGTGTGCCATCACTTTACCAGTCCCTGATGTGACCTGCCTGGGACCCACATGACTACCCTGGGCACGGCGCTAGCTTTACGCTGTAAGAATGTGCAGTAGATTTAAAGTGTAACTGATTTAAGACATTAGCAGCTGCTGTTGGTTCCTTTTAAAATCTTGGTTGGAGGAGGCTGGCCTCTTTCCTCCCCATATTCCCTAGTGCTTCCTGACATGGACCCAGGTGGGTACTGGGCAGTAGCAAAGTGACCTGTATCGTTTGCAATGTCAGCATCTATAGTAACCCAAAGGCAGCCTCCCCAGCTCCCTGAAAGGCTCTCAAAGTTCTTTCAGGACATGCAGGTCTCAGCTGCTCTCTTACTAGGTTGCACCAATAAGCCTTTGTTGATGCAGTGTCATGCACTTTACTAAACCAAATGCACCCATGCCTCCACACATGCACCTTCCGCAGAGTCCTGTGGAGCCATATCAACACAGGCCAGGCAGGTTTGCAGACCTGGCTGTAGCAGTGAGGAGTGCTCCCAGTTGTGTAACATACAGTTCTCTTCTGATGCAGGTGGGACCCACTGCTTTGAGTCTTTGTGTTTGAATCTCCCCAGATCCACGGGTGGTCACATGAGCTGTACTTACTGGGGCAGAGTGCCAGTTGTGACAGAGAAAGGGGCGGAGCTGTAGAATACTGACCAGGGACAAGAGGGATGGACACAAGCAGTTGGCATTAGCTGCTGTAGGTGCAACAAACAGAGCAAATAAGGTGCAAAACCAACTTGGAACATAGCCACCACCCCCCACGCATCCCCACTTATTTATTGTTAAGACTGAGTGCAGAGGGTATGATTCACTTACCTACTCTATATGAATTGAAGGGTACAGTCTCCTGCCGCAGGTGGAGGTGCACACCTGGCCTCTCAGTGGAACCTGTGTGCTAGCTGCAGAGCTTGGAGGAGGTTAACTGACACAGAATCCAAACTGGTGCTGGGTAAATAGAGGTTCAGCTGAAATGTTCTCATGTTCATAGATTATTCTGCTGCCTCCTTCAATAAAGAGTGAAGATTCTTTTAAGGGTGTGACTTATTTGGGCAGAGGATAACTTACCCAATAGGGGATTCAAAGGAATGTTGAGCCCTGGCTTTTTCCAATTCTCCACATGCACAAAGCAGACGAGCTGTTTTTTGCTTTGTATTTAAAGAAAATCATTCTGTCTGTCCCTCCTCCTCCCCCTGTGAGCGTCCAGAGCAGTTCTTTTGATGAATCTAAATGAAATCAAAGTCTAGCCCAGGCATCATTATCATTCCTGTAGCAGCGGTTGCAGACAGTCTGATGTATGCGGCAAGTTCAACAGCACCCATTATCTTAAGCCCCCACACATGATGCACAACTCTGCCATGCTGGGGTTTCCCACTCTCCGGACAGGGGAATGTGTGCGCTTTACTGGCTGTGGATGTGCTCTTAATTCAGCCAGTTGCACCCCGGTGCTCTTACCAGTGGAGTCATTTTAGTTTTTTAAATTTAATGTCTTGAATTTATGTATCGGTTCCTAATATCTGAACAAAATAAATTCCACACTGCAGCACCCGGTGATGGATTGGGTGAGTCCCTCTGTGTGACCAGCTCCAGCAGTGAGAGGACAGATGGTGGGCTTGGGTCTTGTTCAATGTTTGAGCGTTGCTCACCTTCATCAGCAAACTGATTGGAATTCACTCACAGCTCGGCCACGGGGCTGGGCCCTGTGTGCAGACACTGCTGGGAGAGCAAAGATGAGGCGGATGTTGTGTCTATTCGCACTGGCATAGCCAGAGAAGTCTGATTGCCTGGTGCATGCACAAATTCTGGGCCTGAGGTGCCCCCCCCCCCCCCAAATCAGAACTTCCCGCACTTCCTTGTTGGAGGGTGATCAGTAATCTGCCAGGAGCCCCTAGCAATCTGCTCTGCACTGGGCCTGGGGTTTAATAGCCTCTCTCAAGCAAAGGCCCAGCACGCTGCTGGACTCTGCCACACTGCACCTGTCAGGTGAGAAGCAGAGGATTTGCCTTTGTCGCCAGGTCACAACATGGCGTCCCTGAGAGTTTGCACTGGACATGCTGCTCTGCTCCTCCAATAACACAGACCTAGCACATGCTTTAGTCAGCCAATCACACCTTGAATGTATAACAACAAACCTGAGGACCTGGCACAGTCTGTAACCAATCCAGAGAATTAAAACTACCCAGCCATGGATTGGACAGCTGCCTGATGTGAGCGCTGTCTGCCTGGGGATTTGGCTGTTGGAAAAAGGCTGAATTCCCTTGAGAAATGTTGCACGTTCCTTGCTCGGCTTGACCCCTGAGCCCTCTCCCTTGGCGTAACCAGCATGGCTGGAGAGTAAGCCTATGGCTGCATGGCAGGGGCTTGCACAGAAGGCTGGGCCCTAACTCCATCACCACTACTCGGAGGGAAGAGGAGGCGCAGTGCCTTAGCCAGCGTAACACAGGGAGGCTGCGAAGGGAACCCATTTGTCCTGACTACCAGGTTTCTGTGTTAATTGAGGGAAACCCACAGGCCACCGCTGGCGCACACTGGCTGCTGCCCTTGTCGGCTCCCAAGCTACTGTTCTGCAGTCTGTGGGTGTTGTTTATACCCACTCAGAGAAGCACCTTCCCATGGGAGTGGGGCTCCCCCTTCTCCCCTGCTGAGCAGCTGCCCGCGAGTTCTTGCTCTCTCATGTCTTGCAGTGTGCTTGTCTCTATGCAAGTAGTTCCCAAAATAAAATCCGACAACCCCCAAATAAGCCCCTAACATCAAAAACCCTGTGGGCTGGTCCTGGCTTTGCCCTAAATGCAGGCTTAGCTAGGCTGCTGGGAGGCAGTGGCTCTGCATGTTTGCCAGGGCCATTATCAGTTCTCAGGAGCCTGGGTGCTCTCAGCACTTTGGGACCGAAACCATCTTGGTCTTTGAAGATCAAGGTCAAAGCCTTGAGCTGCCCCCATCAGGCTGCTCTACACTCTTCCTTGAATCACCAGCAGGTCCTGGACAATGATTGTTCACAGTGGGTATGTCCATACAGCAACTTGACATACGAGCTGACATGGGCTCACAGAGCTAGGGCTGCAGGGCTGTTTCATCACTGTGTAGACTGCCTGGCTAAAGCTCTGGGATCCTCCGACCCCACAGGGTCTTAGAGCCTGGGCTACAGACCGAGCTGGGCAGTCAACACAGAGTGAGAGTCCTGCAGCCCGAGCCAGCTGGCACAGGCCAACTGCAGGTATCTATTTGCTATGTAGACATGCCCATGGTGTCCTAGGTCCTGTGCAGGACAAGGGGGCCTGTTCTGGCAGCTAGGAGATGACGGTGCTTTTTCTTACTGGGAAGAAAATGTCAGCAAAACATCTTACAATTCTCAAGTTGAACCAGCCGTTGAAGCAATTCCCTGGCTGCATTTTGTTCTGATCTGTCTGGGGGAGATAGGGGGTTCACACAGGCAGTCATTCTGGGCTTTGTTTCCCTACAACCACCTTTGTGCTTTTTTTCTGTGCTACCCTTTTACGGGTGTAAAAATCCCTACAGCCATGAGCTATCTGCCTTCTTCGAATCAGAGAAATGTCATGCTGGAAAGGAGCTCGAGAGGTCATCAAATCCAGCCCCGAGGCAGGACCAAGTAACCCTAGACCATCCCTGACAGCTGTTTGTTCAACCTGCTTTCAAAAACCTCCCGTAACAGGGATTCCACAACCTCCCTGGGAAGCATATTCCAGAGCTTAACTACCCTGAGAGTTTTTCCTAATATCACACCGAAATCTCCCTTGCTGCAGATTAAGCCCATTACTTGTCCTACCTCCTGGTTTTGTTCAATATCTTCATTAATGATCTGGAGGATGGCGTGGACTGCACTCTTAGCAAGTTTGCAGAGGACACTAAACTGGGAGGACTGGTAGATACGCTGGAGGGTAGGGATAGAGTCTAGAATGACCTAGACAAATTAGAGGATTGGGCCAAAAGAAACCTGATGAGGTTCAACAAGGACAAGTGCAGAGTCCTGCACTTAGGACGGAAGAATCCCATGCACTGCTACAGACTAGGGACCGAATGGCTAGGCAGCAGTTCTGCAGAAAAGGACTTAGGGGTTACAGTGGACGAGAAGCTGGATATGAGTCGACAGTGTGCCGTTGTTGCCAAGAAGGCTAACGGCATTTTGGGCTGTATAAAGTAGGGGCATTGCCAGCAGATCGAGGGACGTGATCATTCCCCTCTATTCAATATTGGTGAGGCCTCATCTGGAGTACTGTGTCCAGTTTTGGGCCCCACACTACAAGAAGGATGTGGAAAAATTGGAAAGAGTCCAGCGGAGGGCAACAAAAATAATTAGGGGGCTGGAGCACATGACATGAGTAGAGGCTGAGGGAACTGGGATTGTTTAGTCTGCAGAAGAGAAGAATGAGGGGGGACATGATAGCTGCTTTCAACTACCTGAAAGGGGGTTCCAAAGCGGATGGATCTAGACTGTTCTCAGTGGTACCAGATGACAGAACAAGGAGTAATGGTCTCAAGTTGCAGTTGGGGAGGTTTAGGTTGGATATTAGGAAAAACTTTTTCACTAGGAGGGTGGTGTTACTAGCACTGGAATGGGTTCCCTAGGGAGGTGGTGGAATCTCCTTCCTTAGAGGTTTTTAAGGTCAGGCTTGCTAAAGCCCTGGCTGGGATGATTTAGTTGGGAATTGGTCCTGCTTTGAGCAGGGGGTTGGACTAGATGACCTCCTGAGGTCCCTTCCAACCCTGATATTCTGTGATTCAGAGGACGTGAGGAATGGCTGCCTGCCATCAAAACAGCCCTTAACGTATTTGAAAACTGTTACCAAGTTGTCCTTCAGTCGTCTTTTCTCAAGACTAAACGTGCCCAGGTTTTTAACCTTTTCTCATAGCTCGGGTTTGCTAAACCTTTTATAATTCTTTTGCTCTCCTCTGGACTCTCTTCAATTTGTCCACGTCTCGCCTAACGTGGGGCACCCAGAACTAGACACAGTTCTCCAGCTGAAGCCTGACCAGTGCCGAGTAGAGCGGTACAATTACCTCCTGCGTCTTACATATGACATTCCTGTTAACACACCCCCAGACTATTAACTTTTCCCCCAACTACACTACATTCAGCTCTCTCCTTAAAGCTCCACTCTGCCATGGTACTTGTGGACCACGCCAGTGGCTGGGGTGCTGTGACCAGGGCATATCATGTAAATCAGAGTTGTTTCACTGTTAGCCTGTGTTTCCCGCCTCTGTCTTACAGACATCTGCTGTGTCTCATCTTCGATGGGAAGTCTCTGAGGGCAGGGACTGCCTTGGGTATGGGTGTGTACAGCGCCTAGCACCCTGCGGTCCTGATTGCTGTTGGGGCTCACTAGCTACTCTCCCGATAAGTGACAAAGGACTTGTCTACACTTGAAACGCTGCAGCGGTGCGACTGTAGTGCTTTAGTGAAGACATTACCTGCACGGATGGGAGGGGTTCTCCTGTCACTGTAGGTGCTCCATCTCCCCGAGAGGTAGTAGCTAGACTGACAGGAGAATTCTCCCATTGACGCTGGCAGTTCGGTCGGTTTAACTCCGTCACTCAGGGGTGTGGATTTTTCAGACCCCTTAGATCTAGTTATATCAACCTAATTTCCTAAGTGTAGGCCCAGGACTCTGCATTAACAGCGAAGTGCAGCCTGGTAATGTTAAATTAGCAGTAAAAATCCCTCTAAGCTGGGCTAGAGCATTTACAGAGCTGGGCTGCCACAGAGTAGGAAGAGAAAATGGAAGATTAGAATGTAAACGCCAGGAAGCGGAGGCAGAGCTTAAGTTTGGAACCTGGAAAGAGGCACTGAACAGTTCGAAGTGAAATGATAAAAGCCAATAGGAGCCCTTAGCTGAGTTACTAGAGTTAGAGAGAGGACAGAGGGGGAGAGGCTCTGTAGAATACAGCTCCGTGTAATATGTCCCAACAGCCACTGTCTGCTGGGAAGACAACAGAGCCCTCTGTGCATGGATCTTGTCTTCAGGGTAGCGGAGAGGGACCAGAGGAACTAGCTTTGGGAAGCAATGAGGGATGGGACTGAGACAATACAAGAGGTGGAGGCAATTATCTACCTAAGCAAATGATCAAGCCACTTTGTCTTGCTGAGAGTTTATCTGAGGAGCATTCTGAGCCTTTTCTTCATGAATTGCGAGTTCTTAGGCAATTAACCAGTTGGGAAATTCTGAATTAAATATGTACCTTAAAACTCTGGTGGGCTGGTCCTGGATACCCCGGCCCGGCTTTTCTGCAACAGCTAGCCCTGGTGCCCAGCAGGGGCTGCTCTCGCCGCTGCCGAGTTATGCAGGAATCAGTTGGACGCATAGTCAAGCTGCGGGTTATAATTAAAGAGAACATTGTTGTGGAAGGCAATGCTCCACTCCATAGTATAGGGACACCCAGCTTCAGAAAAGGGTGTTTTCAAAAAGGACGGAAGGAAGTCCCTGGCCCTAGAGTACATAGGCCTGACTGAGTGGCTCAGGCCATGCGTCCACCTAAGTACTGCTGGGGCCCTTGAATGCTTCTGCCATAAAAACAATGAAAATAATATTTGAAATGCCAGCTGCAATTTCCTGCATTTTACAACATTTTGACTAAAACCTGCAAAACTAATGAATGTTGCCTTGTTTACAGCCTCTGCCCTTCCCATGGGCTGGTCTCTTGGCACTGCCTGTCTGCGACAGGCAGCCAGAGAGCCCCATGCTTTCGTACTGAATATCCAGGAGTAGAAATGTCCTGTGCTCCTCTAGCCGGGCACGTCCCTGGCAGCGTGAAGCTCGGGCTGGCCACATTAAGGGCTCTGTGGCTCTGGGACTGCTGCAGCTTCTGGATAGTTTTTCCAAAACTTTTGCAAAATATTTTCATTTTTTTAAAATGTTCCCACTTACTGATGGAAACACTAACATGTTTGGGTGTCACAAGCTGTTACTGGGGGGGGGGGGGGGTTTGCTGAAAATTTAAAAATTCAGTGAAAATTTCAGAAAAAAACAAGTTTTGTTTCCTTCTTAATGTTTTTGTGGGAAATTCCCTTTTTCACCTGTCTCTAGCTCCTGCCTCTGTTATTGTTTGCCAGGCCCTTGGTGTGGTCATTTCAATATTACACGTCTAGGCCTGGCTGTAGTGAAGCTTTCTTCCAACACTGAACAAGGAGCTTTATTAAGCTAAGGAAACCCTATTAGCCCCAGTGCTACTCTGCTTCCTCAGAGCTGCTTCTAGAATCTCCTGCGGTCCCTCCTACCTGCCTGGACAGGACAGATCTCATCAGGACCTGCTCCAGTCCGGGAGCCTTGTCTAAGCAGCTTTGGTTCTGTCCATTCCAAGCAAGCAGCTGAACGGCGCCTTCCACCAGCCATTCCCTGGTTGCGCGTGAGCGCCGTGTTTTGGCCATTATGCAGCCACGTGCTGCTGCCCAAGGGCGGGTTCCCATGCAACATGGCAAATGGCAAGAAACGCACAAGTGGCTAACCCCAATCTGTGCAACAGCACCCTCCAGTGGCATTGAACAATGGTACCAATGGAGAGAATTCTGGGACAGTGATCCCAGCCTAACCAGAGCAGCAGTGCAGGGATGCCATGAATTTGTCCATACATGGTGCTGCGGATACATTGTCAATGGGGCTCTAGGGCCGTGGGCTCCACACTTTTTTGACCGCGCACCCCCATCAGTAAAAAATTTTGAGCACGCACCCCCAACATATGTATATTTATTTATGTATAAATTATATACGTGTACTACTGTACTAATATATTATGTACATTATAAAACATACACAAAAATAGAAATTAAAAAAGGATGAGATAAAGAGGAAATAAACAATATTTTTAAAATATTTTTTTATTTTATTATTAACGGTACAAAAAACCTTTTTGCTCTCACTAAAAATATTATTAATAATAATATTTTTAGTGAAAGCAATGTGATTGAATATGCTTCGTTATTTTTGAAAATCTTAGTTTAACACTTTGTGATACAGCGATTCTAAGGTCTGGTTCTAAGTTCTGGTTTCGCACCTTGGTTTTAATGGCTGTCATAACTGAAAAAGATGCCTCACAAAGATACGTAGATCCAAATGGAAGAAGTGCATCATTGGCTTCGCTTACTAAATCATCAGCGAACCTCTGTGTGGTACAAAAGATTTTCATGGTCACTCCCCATCTCATTACAAAGTATTGTAAAGATTCTACTATTTAAAGGTCTTGTTTTTATAAAATTAACCACATCGATGACATCCTGTAGCACTTTGTGCACTTCTGGATCCAACTTCTTTGCTGCAATAGCTTGCCTATGAATGATGCTGTGAATTAATTTCACGTGTGGTGCTATCTCTGTTACCTTACCCTGGAATCCTTTCTTTATTCCAGTCAAAGCAGCCACTCCATCAGTGGTTACACTTACACAGTTTTTCCATAAAACATTGTTTTTATTAAAGAAGTCATTTACTGTTGAGAATATATCTTCTCCAGTACATCTTTCCTTTAGTGGCTCACAAAAAAGTAATTCTTTGTGTATTTCATTATTGAAACAGAATCTAGCAAATACCATAAGCTGAGACATGTTAGAAACATCTGTACTTTCATCCAACTGTATAGCAAACCTCCCACACTGTGTAATTTGTTCTAATACTTGTTTTTTCAAATCTTCAGCAATGTTTTCTATGCGTCTTCCAACAGTATTTGCTGACAAAGGAATGCATATTAGTTTGTCACCATATTGTTTTCCATATATTATTTCATCCATTTTTACCGCGGCAGGAAGAACAAGTGTTTTCCCCAATGGTATGTGGCTTTTTGTCTTTTGCTATTAAGTAAGAAACCTCAAGAGAGGCTTCTAAACATTTATCATTAAGTTTAGTGAAATTTTGTAAAGTACTGGATTGAGTATCGTATGACTTTAAACATCGCTGAAAAAATTGTAGAGGTTTGTCTTCATGTTCTGGATGCTTAGTTTTTAAATGTCTTGCTAATCGTGATGGCTTCATACTATCATTAGCTAATATCTCAAGGCACCATATACACTTAGGGAGAGGTTCACCGTTAACAATAGTGGATGTAAATCCATATTTCAAATAGTCTTCTTGATCATTTTGAATTTTTTTGGCCAACTTCTTATCAGATCTGATTAGATCGGCATTGTTTTTACCTTGTAATGTGGCTGACGAAGAGCTTGTACTAGGAGTAGGAGAACTGTCAGCTCTGTCATTTTCTTGTTGTTTGCTTGTGCTCGCGTTATTAGTATTATCTTCAATCCGCGGTTTCTTTGCAGGAATCTTTTTAAGCCACTTGTCCATTTTGTGTGGGTTAGTTTAGTTAAAACTAGATAATATGATCCATAAATCCACTTAACTGGGCACACGTAAACTGCAATACATCGCAATACGCTGAAAGCGAACGAACGAGTGAGGGTGCCACTGTCAACCCCTCCGCGTCGTGGAACTCCCACTCTTCCCTCAGGATACCTCGAAGGGCCGGCTCCAGGCACCAGCGTAGGAAGCACGTGCCTGGGGCGGCACACTGTAAGGGGCGGCATTCTGGCCAATCTTAGGGCGGCGCTCCTCCGGCCGCCCTTCCCCCCCCTCCAGCGGCGCTCCTCCTGCCTTGCTGCCCTTTTGCCCCGGCAGCGCTCCTCCTGCCTTATCACCCTTTTGCCCCGGCGGTGCTCCTCCTGCCGCGCCCCCCAATAGATCCTCTTGCACACCCCCTGGGGTCTGCGCACCCCACTTTGGAGACCACTGCCCTAGAAGACACTTCCTCTCCCAGACAAGTTAGAGACACCGACCAACCGCAGGGGCAGGCTGGGGAATGAACCACTCAGCATTGCGTTGCCTGGCTCTGCCCATCAGCCCCACTCACCGTAACGATGCAGCTGTTCAGAGTGTGAGCATGCAATTCCCTCGCCTCCTCCAGCTTGGTCCCCAGTGGGCAGGTTTCAGCTCTGCTGAGCTCCTTGGATTGCCGGCTGGATTGGGGGGATTGGGTCCACTGCACCCCCACTGCATATCTGTACACTCCCACTGCACCCCATACCCACGTATCCCCTCCCCCTGGCTGGTTCTGGGTGTCAGGTTGCTCTGGTACTGAATGCGAGGTGATCCTGACTGGCTGAGCTAAGGGCTATGCAGCACGGTGCTCAGCCTGACCTGATTGGGGGGGTCACCCTAACCTGAGCTCACTTGCAAAGCAGGGGGTCGGGATGCCAAATCCTAGTGGGGGGTGGGTGTTTGTACCTCAGGGGGTAGCCCGGGCCTAGAGTCCTAGATGCAGTTTGAGCTGCCTCTCTCCAGGGTGTAAGGACAGAGCTGATTAGACTCAACTGACAGTCCTTGTTTCTGGTTGGTGATTCCTGGAGCTGGCCTCACTGCTGGGTCGGTCTAGGGGCTCAGCCATAGTGTGTGCGGGTTCAGAGACCACAGAGACTGCCCTGGCTGTGGGGTACCCCACTACCTGCTGCAATCACTGTGGGCCGGGGTAAGTGTCAGAAGCTCAGAGTGGGAGGTCGCAGGAGCAGTAAGCAGCAGTAAGCAGCAGCGCGCAGCGGCGGCTGTGAGCCAGGGGCAGAGGCACTGCTCGGTGCCCCCCCCCGACCCTGGGGTGGGAGGTGAGCCTCGTGAACTCCCCTCTGAATGCTGGGTCTGCACTAAGCAAGGACAGCCCTGGGAATGGGGTGCAGCTGGCAGAGAGGGGAGTGATGTGTTAAGGGACATTCATTCGAAACAAGGGACACTGCCCAGCGCGCTGCAGGGCGGGGTTTGCTTATGGTCACATGGTTTTGAACATGGTCATGGATTTTCCCCAAATTAATGCTGGGTTCTCTTCCCCTTTTAATAATGTTTACGCACACGCTCAGTGTGGGGAAGTTTTGCCTTTTAGCTGTGTCCGGGGTGGTGTTAGGGTTTCCCAGGCTTGAACCGGTTCTGTGTTGTCTTTTTAAGAGGCACCCCTAGGTATTGAACCCGGCCCTTGTTGCTGCGCCTCCACTGGGCAGAAGGGAGACACTCTCACCCAGTGCACATACTAATATACACACACTGCACACATATGTCCCCTGCACACACACTGCACACACACCACCCACATGCCCCGTGCGCACACACCTGTATACACCCACTGCACACACACCCCGTGCAAACACACTCCACACACCTGTACACCCACCCACACACTGCACACCCACACCCCATCCGCACACACTGCACATACCTGTACACCCATCCACGCCCCCTGCACACCCACACTGCACACAGCTGTACACCCCCACTGCGCACACACCTATACACACCCACACGCCTGTGCACACACACTGCACACCCCTAAACACCCACCCACACACCCCCTGCATGCGCACACTGTACACACCCATGCACACTACACACACACTGCACATACACTGTGCACACTTACTCACACGCACCGCACGCACACTCTGTATTTCATTGTCCAGTGAGTGACGCATTTCACAGCCTAGGGTGGAGGTTCCTCTCCTGTTGGCTTTGTCCTTTGCACACGTGTCTCTTGCTGCCCATCCTGCTCCTTCTCCTGGTCTCTTCCCTCCACAGCCCCTTCTGGGGGGGCGGTGTCATTTTCTCTCCCTTTGGGTTTTTTATTGGTTTTCTCCCCCAGTGTATTTTCCTTCCCTATTTTCTCTCTCTCCTCCCTTCCTCCCCACACCTTGTCCCTCCCCCTCTCCAGTCCCCCCTCCTCCTCCTGCCCCTCAGACCCCCCCTCCTCCCTGCCCCTCAGAGCCCCCCCCCCATGTTCTCCCCTGGGCAGTGTCCACCATTCAGAGCCATCACGGGCTGGCCGCTGGCCCATTCCAGACCCAGAGCAGACAGGCAGGGAAGGGCCCGGGCAGCTAAACATCAGCCCTAAGAGTTTACTCAAGCAAAGAAAGCAGCATTAGAAAATGGAGATGTCTCCTAGCAAGGGGCCGCCTGGCTAGGCAGTGTCAAGGCCATTCCCCTGCTCATGCCAGCTTTGCTCCTCTCAGACAGTGACAATAATGCTTGGCTCCAGTCCCTCCTTTGAACCTAGCTGGAGTGTTAAGTTAACCTGTTTCCTTCTCCGTTTCTCCCCCTTCAGCCTCTTGCAACCTGCACTCACACCTTTAACCCTTCCCAAAATACCTTGCAATGCCTGCACCAGCGTTAGCAACATACAATGTTGATCTGCCTCCCCAGGGGACCCCCTGAGGGAGGGGGCCATTGGGTTGTAACAGTAGCCGGTACCAACTGGGCATTCAGGGCAGGCTCACAATGAGTTAAACCACGCAAGAGAAGCAGATGAAGTGGATTTATGGTGCATCCTCGTTTCTGGCCCCCTGCCCTGAAAGCCTGCGCTGTGCAGCCCACACCCCCATTGCCTGCTGCTGGTGCAGCAGGAGCCTTGCGTGGGTGGAGCCCCTACCAAATCAGGCCTCACATAAATAGGTGCTTATGCCCCGCTCCCTTTGCTCAAGCCAGAGCCTCTTGTGCTTTTGGATTCAGAGCACCAGGGTTCAGCCCCCGCAGGCAGACATGTCACTGCCCGGGTTCCTCAGCATGTATCCTTGTTCTAAGGATACAGCCTGCGCTCATCTGTCCCAAGCAGCCGAGTTGTATCGCCTGGATCTGTATCCCCAAGAAACCAGCATCTCTGCTGCCCTCGCTCCACCAGTGACTCCTGAGCAGCATCCAGCACCGAATGAAGCAAAATCTCTGTGGGAATCCAGAGCAGACCTGGCCCAAGGACATATCCTGCAGGGGGGCTGGAGACGAGCTCTGGAAGATTCAGCTCCCTTAGGGCAGTGGCATTGGAGAGGAGCCAAGAGCATTCTGGGACTGTCCCATAATGCAGTGTGGGCACTGCCGTTTAATTTATTAATTTGCTCCAAGACCTCCTCTGTCAACACTTCAATCTGGGACAGTTCCTCAGACTTGTCACCTAAACAAAACTGCAGGGGCTGCGAAAACTAGTGAAGGCCAGTGAGGGGGAAAACAATAGTTTCATGTCCCTGAAGCCGGTGTGTTTTGGGAAAGCTGAGAAAGCCATGAAAGGCTGGGTTTAAACTGGTACAAAAAGCACGAGGAACAAAGGTCCCTAAACAACCCCCCCCCCCCCCAAACTTAAAACCCTCCCAAAAGCTGAAGCAAGTTGAAAATCAACAGCGGACCCTGGGACGGCCTGTGCACAGGACAAAACTCTCGTCCACCCTTCCCCCTCTTCTTCTTACGTTACACCCAGGCTTGGCCAGTCTGGGGTTGTGCGTGTATGAGTGTGAAAGTGGGTTAGGGTGCGGGCACTAATGCTTTCTTTCTTTCTATGAGTAATGTGGGAAGCACCCAGCACTCACCACTGTTAAAGCTTTAAAATTTAGTCACTTGGTGTGCTCCTTCATCTCCTCCCTTAACGATCCTGCGGCCTCAGCCTGATCACCTGACGCCTCAGGCAGATTGGTAACATAAATCTGTCACATTTTTGGTGGAGAATGCGGGCAACATACAATCTCAAGTAATTAAAAAAAATTAAAACTAACAAATTGTAACAACATGTTCAAAAAACAAAAGGGTACAGCTGTGAACTCAAAAGTCCCGCAGTCATGGGCAATGGTGTCAACAATGGGTTCAAGCTAAACGCACGGGCATTAGGAAGCGCGGACACAAAAGTCTGGCTGCCTGGCCCATTGGGGTCACAAAAGGCTGGTAAACTAAATGTCTGTGCCACAAAAAAGGCAGCAAAAAACCCCCAAAACCCTGTTGCCTTTTTCAAAGGGGGGTAAGGGTCTCTCCAGGTTAAAAAGGGCTCTCACCAAAGTAAAATACAATCCCTGGGATTCCTTGGCAAAGTTTCAAAAAGCATGCATACTGGGCAAAATTTGTTAAACCTGTATGCCAAGTATAAAAAGCAAAAGGGTAAAAATATAGGGGCAGCTGTAAAATTAATATAAACTGCAGAGGTCATGTGGTATCAAATGTTGTAAAAAAAAAAAAAAGTTTGAAAAAAAAAAAAGGTGTGTACCCAACAGCTAGTAAAAATTAAGTAACTAAAAGCGCAAATCACTAACCAGGCGGCAACCCAAGCCTATGCCCAAAACAAGTTGCAGGCCTTAAAACACAACTTCCAGGCAAAAAAGGCAAAACACACCCACCTAAAAGCACTGGCTAAGCAAGTACCGGTCCTGCAAAAACTCATCAAAAATTTAACCATTTGTGCCCAGCATACGCCGCAGCAGCAGTGTGTAAGCCATAAAAAAAAAAAATCAAACAGTTAAAACGCCACTTGGCCATGCATTCTGTCCAGGTGGCAGCCATTACGGTGGGTAAAAAAAAAGGGGTCATATGTACGGCATCCCCAACTACAACAAAAAGCACCCCATGGGGTAATTACAAATTGGGGAGGAGGGATAGCTCAGTGGTTTGAGCATTGGCCTGCTAAACCCAGGGTTATGAGTTCAATCCTTAAGGAAGCCACTTAGGGATCTGGGGCAAAATCAGTACTTGGTCCTGCTAGTGAAGGCAGGGGGCTGGACTCGATGACCTTTCGTGGTCCCTTCCAGTTCTAGGAGATAGGATATCTCCATATATTAAAAAATAAATAAATAAATAAAAAGGGTTGGGGGCTAGTTAAAAAGCCCACCCTCCTTGCTAAAGTGGTAGTAAAACAAAACCTGTGCCCATAAAAAAAAATGTTTCAATAAAAAAAAAAAACAAAATCGGGTCCAAACAAGTAGGCAGGCAACAAATAAAAAAATTAAAAAACAGGTTAGAAGCCCTAAGGGCATAGTGGCATAAGTAAAAAAAAAAATTAAGTACAAACATAAAAAAATAGTACTTAAAATAATAAAATCTAAGTTAATAAAGGTGTCATTTAAAAAAATAAGCAAGTAATTTAAAAAAAGTAAAAAGTTAACTGCAAAGGCTAAAAAAATTAAGCAGTTAAACTTTGTAAAAATGTTTTCAAAAAAGTATTATATAAAAAAATTCTTGGTTTCTTTGCAGCCATTCTAAAAAACAAAATGGGCCCGTTTCCAAAAAACAAAACAAAACAAAAAAAAACTAAATAATCCAGGCAAAAAAACTATCTAATTAAAATCATTTAACTATAAACAATTTAGTCATATTTGCTAAAAAAAATATAAGGCGGTTCTATTAAAACTTAACTGCCCCAAAAGTATATTAAAAAGTATGATTTATATATATGATGTAAGCAGAGTCAGGATGAGCTCTACCCTGACATCTGGTGGTGAATTATGGCGAGTGTGGAAAAGAACTCCATGGGCTGATCTTGTTTGCATAGGCACACCCACCCGCCTGGCATGAGACAACAGCAACTGATAGTGGTTACTTTGGATGGGGTGGGATCCCCAGTTTCTCTGTTATTGGGGCAGGAGAAATAAAGTGTTGTTACCCTGATTATGTGAATCAAGGACAATGAAACTGTTTTATGACAGAGGGTCTCACCATCACCTAAGTAGCACTCGCTAGACAAGGGACATGGCTTCCACAGCCCAGTGAACTGAGAGAGGATGGGGACAGGTATTTGTACCTGATGATATGGGCCCCCTTTGAGGGCTTGAAACACCAATTGCACTACCTCCTCTCTCCACGGTTGAATGTCAGAGCTAACTTTGATTCCGTTAGGAGTCTAGTTACAGGCTGCTGAGCTGAATTCACTTTGGGCCAATGGTGCACCAGTACTGGGGCTCCCCCACTACAAGCTGAAATCACAAAAGAGCCAAAGTTATTAAGAGCTGAGATTGCTGTGTTAAATAGTGGGGGAGCCTGAAACTATATTGCTAAGCGGCTGGCGGAGCAGTTTGCGGGGACGGCTGGTGGAGCAGTGCGGAGCCTTGCGGGGCTGGTTGGAGCAGCCCAAGGAACGGCGAGCGGAGCCGTTTGTGGGGACAGCTGGAGCGGCTCACAGGTCAGTGAGCGGAGCCATTTGTGGGGACAGCTGGAGCGGCTCACAGGTTGGTGAGCGGAGCGGAGCAGCTGGTAGAGCAGAGCAGTTCGTGGGACGGCAGGAAGTGGACTGGCTCGTGGTGAAGGCTGCGGCGGAACCCCACGGAGAGACGGCCGGCCTCGGATCACGTAAGGTGCCCCTTAACACCCTGCGTGCCCCCCTTTTACTCTGGGGCTGCACTGACCAGGGACAGAGACTTTGGGGGTTGTTGGACTTTTGGGACTTTGGGTGGTTGCTGCACCCAAGAGACTTTGGGGGTGTTGGACTTTGGGGACTCTGGGTGATTTTTGGGTTGCTGGATTCAAGAACCAAAGGGAAAGAACACAGCCCAATTTGCTGGGGTGGGTCTTTTGCTCATGGTTTGTGTTATGAATCCTGTTTGTGGTGTTTTTCCAATTTAATGCTGATGTCGTTTACCTCATGTTATTAAACATTTTCTGCTACACTCAGACTCCGTGCTTGCGAGAGGGGAAGTATTGCCTCTTAGAGGCGCCAAGGGGGTGGTATGTAATTGTCCCAGGTCACTGGGTGGGGGCTTGAGCCGGTTTTGCATTGCGTTATTGAAACGGAACCCCTAGATACAGAACCCGGCCCTTGTTGCTGCCAACTTAGATGGGCAGAAGGGTTACAATAGCTATGTAAAAACAAAGCAGTGTAAAAAAATGTGCATTTTCCCCAAACCATGTGCAATGTATATTGTAAAAGGGATAAAAAAAGATATATATTTTAAGCAATAATCTGCCACCCCCAAAGGGGTAAAAACATGTTCTTTTTGTCTTTGAAAAAATCAAAAAAAGCTAATATCAGCTAAAAAGCAACCCAAAATACCATAAATCTACGATCACAATAAAAATTGTGTTTTGTGTTCTCTGTCTTGTCTTGTGTTGTTTGTCTTGTTGCTAGCACTGTTGGCTACCCCAAACCTCAAGCCAGTGGGCTAAAAAAAAAATAAAAGTGTATGTTGCAAAAGCTAAAAAAGGCAGCCCACACTCCAAATGCCAAGTGGGTGGGTCATACCCCATTGTAAATTGCATCTCCCCATTAAGGTACCAGCTTCAGCTACCAGGCAAACTAAAATGGGCACATACCAATCAGATTAAAACATATGTTTTTCCTTAGGTTTCTGGTCATGGCATCGTGGGCCTCAATTGTAAACCTGCCATCTGCCTAAACTATCTGGGTTTCCATCTGTTTATAAAATTATCTAAATAATTATAATTGTATAAAAAACAAACAAACAAAAAAACTCCAGAGGCTGTCCCTGGTTCAAGCTGCAAAAGGGGCCCAAGCCACAATGTGGCGTAAGGCTAAAAAAAAAAAGCCATAAAGGCAATGCATAGTCCAAATAAACACACTAGGGCCACAGCAGAATATCTAATGGGTGGCCCCAAACCTTCCATAAATCCCAACAAAACCAACCCTGTTCCTCATGTGGTGGCCTAAAGCAAAATCAAAGGCCCTTTGGCAAGCAATAGCAATTATTAATCCCTAAATGCAATATCATTGTTGTAACCTCCTAAACCAGGCAAACAACATCCATAACAAAAGCCAGGGTGTGCTGTAACAAAATAACGAATAACTTTAAAAGTTTTATATGTTCCTCAGTTTCCCCACTAGGTGCATTTACGTTGTTCTTTTTCTTTCCCTTTGGCGTTGTTAACAAGACAGGCAGTAATAGCAAAAGCCCAAAAACACCCCAAACAAAATTGGTAAAACCACTCTTTCTGCTTCAGGCCTGCAAAATCCTTCATTGCAATACTCCTCCGCTTAGCCCCCAGTCTTAAAAAAATGGTCCTAAAAAAGCACCTCCACGTCTCTCCCCCCACCAGCAGTGGTGGCAAATGTTACCGGCCATCAAATAAAAAGCGGCCACTCAACGCTAAATCCTCCTTAATGCCACCTTAAAAGTTTTAAATCTTTACCTGCCCCTAACACGCTTTCAGGTCCCCGCCTTCCTCCCCAGTTGTACCGGGGGGAGGGCACCCTTCAACTTGCCCTCCTCAGGCAAACGTTGTCCTTGTCCCCCCCAAAAAGGCAAACCTTAGTAAGCTCATTGTAAAATGGGGCCAATACAGCAGCTAGTATTTCAAATATTCAGCAAGGGGCCCTAAAAAACAAACAATTAAAACAGGCCATGGGGCTGGTTACAAGTGCAAATCTCACCCACCTTACAGTGGCCACCTCTGCCCTTAAACACACTGCCAAATTAGCCCTCCACACATAAAACACCTTACAAAAACTAATTAAGGCCATAATTAAGGCCAAAAACCAGCTAGCTTAAAACTCGGTGTATGCCCAGCTTTAACAATATTTAACCCAGCAGGTCTGTAACTTCCAAAAAAATGTGCTCCACAAAGCCTGGCCCAAAAAAATCCACTCTCACTCCAAAATTCCACAAAAGCAGTGGCCTTTTCGCTACTCCTAAAGGCTCACCAACGAAAAGTGCACAGGCATAGCCTGCTTGTTCACGGCCTTTGGCCCTATAAAAAAAGTGTAGGCCCCGCTATAATGCTCCAACGAGGCCTTTAAAAAGGCTGCCTCTAAAACTGGGTGGTCCATCGCAATGTGTAAAAGGTGGCTCCCCCCAAAACACGGTTAAGCGGTATATACTAACTGCCTCTCCTAACTATCAGCACATATAACTTGCAAAGGGCAACACCTGGCAACTATGTTCTATAAAACCCCCTCAAATAATGTGTAAAAAAAGGGCAATGCCAGGCCGCTTTTACAAGGTGGGTCAACACATCTGCTAAAAAGAAAAGGCATCAAAATACGCCCCCACTAAGGCGCATCCATTTACCAATACCTCAGCATGTGTTTAAAAAACCACCAACCTCAAAGTGCCTCTCAACTTGCTGTTATAATCTAAACCACAACAGTTTTCAGTGCACTGGCCCACTGTTATTCAAAGCATTGTTAATGTTTCTAACTATGTTGTATTTAATTTTTCATAAATCACACCCAATGTTTTCCTACCATTAATGCACACCCAAAAACAACTAACCATGTTCCAAACAAATGCCTCCTCCTTTACAATGTTGCAGCACACATTTAATCTACAAAAAGCTGCCTTTGCCACAGCCATCCAAATGGGGCATCTATGCCAACAACCAAATGTGTTATGCTATGTTACTAATAAAGCCAAAAGCCACTACTGGCTAGTGTATGCAATTGTTGCCGCCCTAACAATTTTGTTTGTGCTATATTGCTGTTTATGTAGCAGGCCAACAGTAACCCAGAGGAAGGGTAAAAACCTAAGTGGTGACCCCTCACAACAAAATGTTGATTCGGGATCAAGGGGGGGACTGTCACAACCCAATGGCCCCCTCCCTCAGGAGGTCCCCTGGGGAGGCAGATCAGCATTGTATGTTGTTAACTCTGGTGCAGGCATTGCAAGGTATTTCGGGATGGGTTAACAGTGTGAGTGTGGAGTGAAAGGTTCCTTTGGAGGTTGCAAGAGGCCGAAGGGGGAGAAAGGGAGAAGGAAACGGCTTAACTCGATGCTCCAGCTAGGTCCAAAGATAAAACGCTAACTCCAGCCCAAGGCCACGGCACACAACCGACTCTTGGCTGCCTGCCAAAAAAGATGGGGGCCTGGATTCCAACCCCGACCAGCCATGAGAAAGAAGAATTTAGCTCAACAAAACTGCAGGGGCTGTGAAAACTAGTGAGACAGTGAAGGCCAGCGCGGGGGAAAACAACAGCTTTGCATCCCTGAAGCCAGTGTGTTTTGGGAAAGCTGAGAAAGCCATGAAAGGCTGGTTGAAACTGGTACAAAAAGCACGGGGAACAAAGGTCCCTAAACAAAACACGCCCCAAAAACCCCAAAACTTAAAACCCTCCCGAAAGCTGAAGCAAGTTGAAAATCAACAGCGGACCCTGGACAGCCTGTGCACAGGACAAAATTCTTGTCCACCCTTCCCCCCCTTGTTCTTATGTTACACCCAGGCTTGGCCAGCCTGGGGTTGTGCGTGTATGAGTGAGAAAGTGGGTTAGGGCACAGGCACTAATGCTTTCTTTCTTCCTCTGAGTAATGTGGGAAGCACCCAGCATTCACCGCTGTTAAAGCTTTCATCTCCTCCCCTCACGATCCTGCGGCCTCAGCCTGATCACCTGATGCCTCAGGCAGATTGGTAACAGAAATCTGTCACATTACCCTCCCCTTATGCTCGACCCTTTTGCTGGCTGGGCTGCACCCCCGAGCTTGTCACTGGCTGGGAACTGCTGCTTCCTTTGAGCGCAGTGCAGGACAGAACTGAACAGAACTTGTGGGTGGCACCTCGAGCGGTCGCCTTCTTTCCCCATGGGTAGGATGTGATGTGTAAAATGTACGTTGTAGGTGTTGGGACATGTGAAGAGTTGCCTGCTTGTCTGGCAAGGAAAGTGAAAAGCTGAGCCAGCAACCTGGGGTCAGCAGTTCAGTCAGGTAAACAACTGAGTTAGCAAACTGATCTTAGTGTTAGGCAGAAAAGTGTTTATACAATTTATAATTTGGGCCCTACCAAATTCACTGTCCATTTTGGTCAATTTCACAGCCAGAGGGTTTTAAAATTAGTCAATTTCACATGTAACTGTGGGGGTCCCGACCCAAAAGCAGGGCCGGATTAACCTTTTGTGGGCCCAGCACCAAACATATTTGTCGGCCGCCATGGGGGCAAAGGAGCATGGCGTGGGGAGGTCGGTCCCCAGAGCGAGGGGCCAGCCAGGGGCATGGCATGGAGGGGGCGGCCCAGCCCCGCCCCTCCCCGCCCAGTGCGAGGGCACTATTTACAAACCAGCAGTTGCCAGACGCACAGTGACCCGCCCAGCCCTGTGCTGCCAGCGTGCCCCTTCCCCTCGGGGGTGGGCCCATGCCATGCCACACAGCCCCTCCCCCCCCCGCCCAGCTCTGTGCTGCCAGTGTGCCCCTTCCCCTCGGGGGCGGGCCCATACCACGCCACACAGCCCTCCCCCCCCTCCCCCGGCCAACACCTATGGGCACCAACTCCAGGGCTGGAGCACCCACAGGAAAAAAATAGTGTGTGCTGAGCACCCACCGGTGGCCCTGCTGAGGCGCTGGGGGAGCAGCAGGGGCA
This sequence comes from Emys orbicularis, assembly GCF_028017835.1. Lineage (NCBI taxonomy): Eukaryota > Metazoa > Chordata > Testudines > Emydidae > Emys > Emys orbicularis. The sequence continues at coordinate 2,157,383 of NC_088706.1, read as the reverse complement.
GGAAGAGGCAGAGCGAGGGTAGGGGGCACTCGGAGGAGGGTGCGGAACAGGGCAGGAAGAGGTGAGGTGGGGGGCGGGAAGAGGCGGGGCCGGGGTGGGGTCTTGGGGGAAAGGGTAGAGTGGACGCAGGGCCTGGGGCCCCTGGAGAAATCAGAGAGTCGGCACCTCTGCAACACCCCCCCCCCCGACTGCTTATGGCCAGAGCCCCCCCCCCAGGGAACCCCTCCAAGTCCCCCCCCAATGCACAGCACCCTGCACAACACCACCCCTGTCCAGCGCCCCCCTGCCCACAGCCCCACAACACCCCACACAGAACCCCCACTCCCTATTGTCCCAACACACACAGAGATCTTCCCTGCCCCCTCACAGCCCAACACCTGCCCCGATCCCCCAGAGACCCACTCCCCCATGCCCCACCGGCCCTGCTGGGAGGGGACTGTGTCTGCTGGGCTGAGCCGGCAGCGCAGCCAGGGCTGGCCCCGGGGCGGGGAATCGCTCTGGCCCCTCGGGAGTGGCACAATCAGGACTCAGGACCCATTTGCCTGGAGGGGCCCAGCCAAGCCCCCCACACTGCCCCGCCCCCCGACTGCCTGAGACTGGCCAGGGTTCTTCACCAGTCCCAGGCGGCTCAGCTCTGGGGAGACAGGTGGGGCCCCACAGGTGGTGGGAAGCAGAGACTGCCGGGAGCCGGAGGTGCACTGGGGTCTGGCCAAGGGGCAGAGAGGAGCCGGCGGGTGGGGCCAGGGGGAGGAGAGGAGCTGGCAGGTGGGGCCAGGCTGGCCAGCCAAGAGGAGCAAGTGATGGGCAGGGGGAGCCAGCGGCTGGCGGGGTCTCAGGGCGCAGTGCAAGCAGAACAGGCCGGGGCTCCTTCTCAGCATGGGCCCAGCTCCATGGCACCACTGGCACTGCCCAAAAAGGGGCTGGGGTGGTTTTTTTTTGAAAAGCTGTGGTAGGGGGGTTGTGGGATTGCCACCCTCACTTCTGCGCTGCCTTCAGAGTTGGACTCTGAAGGCAGCAGCCCCAGAGTTTCTTTCAGCCGGGGGAGGTACCCAGAGGTGGGTCTGATCTCCCCTCCCCCCCCAGGGGAAGAGGAAGTCCTGTCCCTCCCCAGCCCGGCTGGGACTATAGCAGCTGGAGCTCGGTACACAGTAGGAGCCCCTAGTTGGAGTGCCCGCCCCACCCCTCCAATAGCTAGATTTCATGGGGAAGGTCTGACCCACTTCTGGGCCCTGGATCAATAACTTTGTAACAATGTATTTAAGGTGATCACCTGATTGTGGGTGTGCACTTGCATTTAACCCTATGCGGTGCCCTGTTTTGGTGGCCTGATCACTCACTCAAGCAGCCAATAAATGACATATTCATCAGTGCCAGAGTCTGTGACCCCAGATGTTCTGGGTAGCGGGGAAAAGAGCCGGGCAGCACCCTGGGCCCTGCACTGCCTGCATATGGCAGCAGCAGCCCGAGACCCGTCAGGAGCAACCCCTGCAGTGCTGTGTGCACACACGCAGACAGTGGCGGATTATCCAATGGGCCCAGGGGCCCCAGCCAATCCACTGTGGGGTGGCAGAAGTCCGGAGCCCTGGCAGAAGACACGGGATGGGCAGGGAAAGCCCCAGCGCCCCAATCCCGGTCCCCGGCAGAAGTGCCGGGCGGTGGGTGGGAGAAGCCCACCGTCCGTATCCTGGCTGCCGTTCCAGAACTGGAGGAGCTCTCACTCCCCACTGCAGTCCAGGGGCCGTGCGGGGGGACGGGACACAGAGCTTCTCTGGTCTTGGGGCCACAGTGTGTGTGTGGGAAATGGGGTGAGGCTGTAGGCGGAAGGGATGGGGCGGGCCCCCCACACTTGCTCTGGCCTAGGGCCCCAGGAGGAGACCTTAATCTGCCTCTGCAAGCAGACAGCCCTGCCCCCAAACACTCCCCGGTTCCTTCTCTGCCCACAACTTCTAAGGCCCCAGCCACAAAGGGACGGCGCCACCGCAGGGCCTAGCTTGCATGTGCCTCGGAAAACACAGGGATGCCCTGCGAGCCACTAAGCCAGGCTCCCGGGAGTGAAGGGGGGAGATGGGTGCCTCCCGACCCAGCGTGCCAGGCAGGGAGCACCCTGGGCGATGCCGACGGGGGGGTGCTGAGCGCCCCATCCCCTCCCAGCATCAGGCTGGAGGGCTCTGCTGGCGAGTCACAGCCAGGGACCCACGCGTGGAGGCTGCCGGGCTCGGCGCTCCGTGGCGATAAGCGAGGGGCTGATTTCCCTGCAGCCTGACAGAGGTGGGGTGCCGCCACCTTATTGCTTCCAGCCCAGTGGTCAGAGCCCTCACCCCAGATGTGGGAAACCTCCCCTCAGTTCCCCCGACCTGGTGGGGGCGAGAGGGGGCTCGAACCACTGAGCTCCAGGTTGTGCTGAGCCGGGCTCCTGCCATCTCTCCTGCTGCACCTGTCCCACTGCGGATCCAGGCTGAGAACGTCGCAGGAGCAGGGCCTGGCCTGTGGCTCCAATCTCAGGGCCTCGGGAGCAGCACCCATACTCTCACTCTAGCCTGAGGCCTAGCAGCCTGGTACAAGGGGGAGGCTCCCCCTTCCTGCCCCTTGAGCATTTAAATCCAGGCACTTTGGGGGCTGGGAAGGGAAGAAAATTCCCAAGAGGCTGTACCCCCTCCCCCCCCTGCACTTGTTTAAAGGCCAGTCAGAGCAAAGACTCCTCCAGCTCCTCCTGGCTCGGGTTGGTGTGAACGTCCCCAGGCCATGGCCAAGCCAGCTGAGGCCCCGCAGGAAACTGGAGACAGACTCCTGGGCAGGTTCATCCCGGCCATGAACAGGAGGGCTGTTCCACAGAGCACCTTCCCCAGCAGCCTGTCCATGCCCTGCCCCATTTCACTGGCCGTCATTCACACCCAGCTCCCAGCAGCCCCCCAGGAAGCTCCCAGGCTCTCGCGGGAGGCGCAGAGCCCCGTGCGTGCCCATGGCCTCTGCAGCCAGGCTGGGGCTGGGTTAGTGCATGATTCATTTCAGGGCTTCCCGTCTCGACTGGGTGCAATCCACCTGCCTTCTGGCCATTCGGCTGGGAGCTGGAGGCTACATGGTGGCCTGGTAGGACTCAGCTGCTCTACATGGGCCCTAAGCCGGCCAGCCTGGGCATGCAGTAAACACGACACAGGGAGACTGCTGGCAACTTGCTTGTGCCAATTCGTAAAGCCACTCGCTCAGTGCCAAGCCTGTTCCCAAAACTGGGCCCCTAGTGAGCTTAGGGAGAACTAATGATCCACCAGAGTTTGGCAAAAAGCAGCATGTTTATTATACTGATAGCTAAGCTCAAAAGAAGCAGGGGGCGGCGGGGGTGTGTGTGTGTGTCACACTCACACTCTCATACTCACGCTCCCAGGCCAGGCACGGCACTGGAGATGTCAGGATCCTTCCAGGTAAGTGTCCCCCAACGCAGCGATGGACGGTGTGATGAAGGTATGTCTTCCCGAGGCACGATGGAATGCAACGCGGCGAACCACTGGCCAGGCGGTCCGGGCGAAGGGCCTTCACAGGAGGTACAAGCTTGTGAGTGCACTGCTGAGCACATGGCCCCTTCCCCTTTTAAGGACCTGCTCCTCATGGCCTGCGACTAGAGATGACTTGGCCATGTCTGGTTGGTCACACTCCACCTCGGGCAGTGTCCATGCATTGGATGTGTGAGTGCTGCCTAATCAGAGTCCCAGACACCTTGTCTACCTGGGAGCTCTTCTGATCTTCCAGCTGTTCAAGCGGCCCATTCATCCCACAAGCATTCCAGGAGGGGGGGAGGGAGAAAGCCACTTCACAGGTATTCAGAGAGGGAGAGGAGACAAAGGGGGGGGCGGGAAGTGTAACAGACCTTTTGAGCATACAGGTTATACAGAGCATACAGATCACTGGTGCTCCTACAACAAAGCCAAGCGATGGCTCCTCGGGGTCAGGCCCCAGGAACGGGTGTGTTTGTAATGGCGAGAGCTGCCTGAACACACCTGATTCAGCGTGTGGCAGTGTGGGCTGGCTGGGCCCTGGGGAACCGCTGCAAGCTGCGCCCCAGGCCTGGGACAGTCCTGCTGAGCTGGGACCATCGCTAGGCCTGGGGTCAGGTGAACAGCAGCTGATGGCTCCGCTGCTGCCAGGAGGGTCACTGGGGCTCCAGCTCTCACTGGGTTTGAGACGACACCCCATGGGTTGGCCACATGCTGGAGGCTGTGGGGCTGGCACCCTCCCGCCCGCCTCATATCTTCAATAACACCTGGGCTGCCCGCGCACAGCAAGGGGGGGCGTGGAGCCGGGGAGGAACAGTGGTTCTGAGGACCAAAGCCAAGAGCAGTAGGGGAGGGGCCTCAGCAGCACAAGGGCGCCCGGCCTGCCCTCTCCTCCCATCAGGCCCCTGGCCTGTCTCTGTCACCCTGCTGGCTCTAACGGAGGGTCCAGGACAACTGGACTGCTCCTCAGCTAACCTGAGCTGGGTTCCCTGACTGACGGGAGACACCCCGGCTGTCCCAGTGATAAGGGAGGGGCTGGGGAGTCCCCCGGAGGCTGCTCACCCCCCACCAGCCTTGTGCTCTTACTGCCCGTCACGGGGACGCCCTCGGGAAGCCCCCTAGAAAGGGCCCTGCTGTCTCAGCCCCCCAAGGAGATTTCCCACCAATACTGGGGCCACCAAGGAGATCCCCAACACCTGGGGAGCTCCCAAGACCCCAGACACCACCACAGGGGGGGTCCCTCCCCCCAGAGCGGGGCTAGAAAAGAACTGCCTCGAGCGGGGCAAAGGCAGCCGCAGAAGCCCTCACTCCCTCCAGAGCAGGGGCCGGGACCAGCCGCCTGCCCAGTGTGGCTCCCTCACCTCACACATCCCTTCGAGCGGCCAGATGCTGCCCTGGCCGCTCTGCTGGGTCTTCCTGCGGCTGCTGCTGCATCGGGGATCCTGGAGTGCCCCCCCCACACACACACACACTCAGCAGAAACTGCATCAATTGTATCAACCACCTGTCACCTGTCACCTGGCCCCAGCTCCGCGAAGGAAGGGGGAGGGGGGCAGGAAAGGAGAGGGGACATTTGGAACCCGGCCCCAGCTGCTCTCAGTTGAGCTCTTGCCCCCTCCCAGCTCTGGGTGTCTCCACGGCTCATGGCCCCATGGAAGCCACACCCCAGCCAGCAGGATGAGCGTTTACACCTGGCCTTTGCCTTCCCTTGACCCAGGAGTCAGTGGGGACACCAGGTGCAGGGCAGGGGAGAACCAGCCCCAGACGTTTCCTTCTCTAGGAGCATGCAAAGGAGAGCAAGTGCTGGGTGAAGCTCAGGTTGGGGGGGGGGGGGGGGGGGGATGTCCATCTGCCATTGAAGGAGGCCCAGCCCCACTGATTGCCCTGAGTCTCGCCCAGTGTGTCCTAGAGCAGGGAAGAGCCATTATCTGAGATCCGAGCCTGGAACTCAGCTACTCCAGATTATTCAGCGTAGACAGTCAACCTCCCTGGGTGGGCCTGGTCTGCACAATCCACCGGTGGCCCCGCCGATCAGCGCCTCCCCCTCCCTCCCCGTGCCTCCCACCTGCCGCAATCAACTGTTTCGCGGCATGCTGGAGGCTGGGAGGGAGGGGGGAGGAGCGAGGACGGTGCATGCTTGGGGGAGGGGGTGGAACTGGGGCGGGGCTAGGGGTGTGGGGGAAGGGGTGGAGTGCGGGTGGGGCCTGGGGCCTCCCGGCACTTTGGAAAGTCGGCGCCTGTGGGTGGCGTTATTATGTCGGTGTAGTTGGGCACTTACAGTGTTGGGACAAGGCTGTAGTGCAGACACCGACATACTTGGGCTGCCTTAACGTTGACCTGTGTAATGTAGACCAGGCCAGAGTCTACAACTGTACCACCGGGATCTGTGCTTCCTCCTCCCCTTGATGGTCTGCGGTTAGTTGGGGGCAGCTCCCCCCCCCTCCCCCGGGGAAGAGAGGCCATGCGTCCGGTCTTAAACTGGGTGGGCCTCTTTTTGAGAGGTTTGTTCCCCATCCGGGACTGGGACAAAACTGGACATGGCTTTGTCTGGTATCACACGGGGGACACCACTCTGCCCCCTCCTGCTCTTAACAATTGTGCCCCCCCCCCCCGTGCAGCGTGACCTCACATGCCCGGTGCCCCTAGGGTTGCCAACTTTTGGATTGCAGAAAACCTAACACCCTTTCCTCGCCCCTGCCTCGCCCCTTCTCCGAGCCCCCCCCACTCACTACATCCCCCTCCCTCCATTGCTTGCTCTCCCCCACCCTCGCTCACTCGCTCATTTTCACTGGGCTGGGCAGGGAGTTGGGGTGTGGAAGGGGGTACAGGCTCTGGGCTGGGGCTGCTGGCTCCAGGGTGGGGCGGAAGGGTTCGGAGTGTGGGAGGGGTGTGGGCTCTGGGAGGGAGTTTGGGTGCAGGAGGGGGCTCAGGGCTGGAGAAAGGGGGTTGAAGCCAGACCCAGAGGACAGTTTCTCTAAGGACGGCTGGTCAGAGATAAATGAGGATGCCCTCCTGCTGTGGCACAGCGGGGGTTAATTTCCTTTCACTCTTTGCCTCCATCCCTAGGGGAGAGACTTGCTGGAAGTTCATTTGCTGATGAATAATCATTTCCTGGGCTATGACGCAACAAGCTCCTTTGGGCCAGTAGCGGAGGAGCGCCGGTGAGTGGGGAGGTACTTTAAAAGGATCTCCATCATCATTACTGCTCCCGGGGCGCCACTGGAGTCGGTGCGCTGCGGAAAGGTTAGCGTCCGTCGCTCTTGATTAATGCTCAGAGATTAACCATCAGCTCGGAGGAGCGACTGTGTAAATGCTGCGCCCTGCCTGCACATGGGGGGATGTTGCCTTTGTTATGGGGAATAGCAGAGACTTCTCCGCACAGCACAGGAGTGAAGGTGCCCCTTGAACTGGGGAGTTCAGGCCCAGCCCTGCTCTAGCCTCCTAGGGGCAGGGGGAGCTCAGGGTTCATTGGTGGCTTGAATTTGGGGTTCAGTAACTGAAACCCCTTTGATTTGCCTTCAGCTGTAGGGAGCAGCCCTTCATGTTTCATCGTTACTGTATCATGGGAATCGCTCAGGACACTCTTATACCCCACCTGTTCAAAACCCGGGAGCTTGGTTTTCACATCATAAGGTGTTAGAATACAATAAGTTCAGGGTCCTTGTTCTTCGCCTCCTGCCTTTGGAGCCCGTCGGGGTCACGATTTAGAGCTTTTCTTCTGCAGTCACCAGGGCCAGGGCTGGCTCTAACTTTTTTGCCGCCCCAGGCAAAAAAGAAGAGCGCCGCCCTGCCGTACCTCCCCCCCAGCGCCGCGCCGCCGACACCCCCCAGCGCCGCACCGGGCCGCCAAAACCCCCGCCCCTCCCGAGTGCCACGCCGGGCCACCCAAACCCCACCCCAGCACCGCGCCGCCCAAACCCCCTCCCACCTCGAGCACCGTGCCGGGCCGCTCAACCCCCCCCCCCAACGCCGCGCTGCCAAAACACCCCCCGCGCTGCCTGGCCAAAACAAAAAAAAAACCCTCGAGCGCTGCCCTGCCGAAAAAAAAAATACCGCGAGTGCCCCCCGCCACCCCAACATTGGCCGCCCCTTCCAAGGTGCCGCCCCAAGCACGTGCTTGGTCGGCTGGTGCCTGGAGCCGGCCCTGACTGTTGGGAAGACTTTGGTCTACCAGGGCCCCATAAGACTGATGGGTGACCTCTGATAATCTTTTAGCATGCATAAGGGAGCATCTATTGTTTTGATATGTTTTCTCTGTAAAGCTTTTCCCTAAAGAATCAATGTGCTTGCTTAGAGCGAGCTGGGTGGTAACTTGTACCTGCTGGCAATACACTGTTCATAGCCATCGGAGAGAAAACAAAGCACAGGTGCTGCCTTTGGCCGGGCTGGCTTTTGGGGGATATCACAACATAAGGGAACAGGACAGCCTTAAAACCTCGATTAGAAGGGAGTGAGACAAGGATCTCTGCTCAGAGCCATGTGACGGTAGGGGACCCGAGACAAGATTGGACCCTCCTGGAGCGGACCTCAGCGGTGGGGATACAGGTGAAGTTACCCCGCAACTGTGACAGTCACCTCCCCACAATCTGCAGAAGGTACTAGCTGACCATCCCCCACCAGCAGGGTCTGGTGAGGGCTCCCTGCATGGGCCAGCCCCCTCCAGCCCCCACAGGGCAGCAGAAGCAGGCAGCACTCCTGCTAGCTCACTGCATCAGCCCAAGGGCTGACACACCACAGGCCTTAGCGTAGGAGACATGACCCCAGCAGTGTCCTGGTTACCCTGCCAGGGATTCCAAGGCATCTCTGCCCCTAATCTCTGCTGCCCTATGGCTCCTGCCCCCAGACTCATGGGGAGAGGGAGTGGTGCACACCAGACAGCCCCGCAAGCAGCCTGCAGTCCCATGGGAGGAGGCAGATGGGGATGGATGGACAGCAGGCTGCTAGCCCTGACTGTGGACAACACCATTGAAAACAGGGCAGAGCCTGTGGGGTGGCTGTGGCCTTTGGATGTGGCAGTTCGTGGGGTAGCTGCGTGGATCATTCTGCTACCAGCAACTTGCCATCCACCCACCCAGCAACCTGCCCGTGCTCAGCTCCACTGTGCAGCCACTGGCTCTGGCTTAGGTCACTGGGGCTGTGGAGGTGCTGACCCACTCGCTATGCTAGCTTCACCCCCAGGCCCAGCCCCATCCCACCTCTGAAGTCTCCCCTCTGAGGTCCCACATGGAGGCTGTATCAAAGCATGGTGTCTCTGATCCCTGCCCTCCCCATGAAGCGATATGGTGCTGCTGGGAAGCATTGTTCATTGTTCTCAACCAATGAAAATAAGCAGTCCTGATCCTGCAGCCCTTTCCCAGCCAAATCTCTCACTGAGGTCAGTGGCAGCTCTGAGTAAGGAGTGCAGGACCTTGGCTAGAGCATCTGACTCAAGAGGCTTGAAGGCACCGTGGGCACAGATGATGAGCCCATTCGTCTGGGAGTAACAACGCGTGACATTTGTACTATAGTAAATTCTCGACATCTTTCCATGAAAATCAGCTGCTGATAAATGGCTTCTTGCAAAGAGATACGATTTGAGACATCGCCTGTCACACTAACACTCTCCCATAACACGTCGACTAGACAGCCAAGCCTGAGCTCCCCTATGTGATCACATGCTGGATCTGCAAATCCAAAATCATCTCAAAGACACGTTAGAGAGACTGGACACATTCAGGAACAGAGTTGCCAATAGCATCCATGATGAATTTCGCCCTTTCATCCTCTGAGTGACCCCTGCTGGCATTGATCCCAGTTTTCTTTAACAGATTGGCTACTCAAAGTATCCAACGAACGGCTGGTGAAAAAAATGTAGCCCATTTGCAGTCTGTGGTGACTGTTTGCTATTCCTAGGGTGTGATTGGTCACCAAAGTAACATGGTTTTATTTCTACTCCCTAATTGAATGACTGGAACTTTTTAAAGAGGAGAAAAAACAAACACTGAAGAACACACTCTCCAATGGGATTACTGAATCAATAATAATTTGCCTAAAATTTGTGAAGCTTTGGGGAAACATTCAGAAACACGATTACAAATTACAGGTCTTGCCCAATTTCTAGCACAAAACAAATAATGTGGGCCCACAGGTCACCCCAAAGCCAGCTCAGTACTGCTATCCCTGAGCATCATCGTCCATGGCTTTGTCACTTCTTTACCTCCGGGGCAGCTCGTCAGCCAGACAAGTGAGGCGCAGCCTACCAACAATTCCCAAACGCTACAAACTACAGCCGGCATATTCCTTTTTATCGAATGGACCAATCTATACAGACTTAGGGACAAGTTATGATTTGATTTAAATGTCACAACTCTCCCTCTCTAGGAGTGAAACGCAACACCAGCCAGTCTGAGGCATGTAGTTCTGAGTGAGGCTCAAACCTGGGTATAGCTAATAGAGCATGAAGCTGCCTTGTTACCATGGCAATTGACTTTGCCCAGGAGTTACTTTATTTAGTCACTATTTATTATAGTACCAAATACCCCATACCCCCTCCTGAACCCTGAACCCCCTCCTGCACCCCAAGCCCCTGCCCCAGCCCTGACCCCCCCTTCCAGAGCCAGCATCCTGCACCCCCTTCTGCACCCCAACACTCTGCCCCAGCCTGGAGCCCCCTCCGGCACCCAAACATCCTCCCAGAGCTTGCGCCCCTCACCCGCTCCTGCACCCCAAGCCCCTGCCCCAGCCCTGAGCCCCTCCCAGAGCCAGCACCCCATATCCCCTGCACCCCACCCCGCTGCCCCAGCCTTGACCCCCCTCTCAGATCCAGCACCCCACATCCCCTCCTGCACCCCAACCCCCTGCCCTAGGCTCAGCCCGGAGTCCCCTTCCAAACTGCAACCCCCTTGGCCCCAGCCCAGAGCCCGCACCCCCTCCAATACCCTAACCCCTTCCCCCAGCCCGGTGAAAGTGAATGAGGGTGGGGGAGAGCGAGCGATGGAGAGTGGGGGGGATGGAGTGAGTGGGGCAGGGCTTTGGGGAAGGGGCAGGGCCTGGGGGAAAGGGCGGGGTAGATCGTGGGTTACCCTTAAATTCAAAAAGTGATCTTGGGCGTAAAAAGGTTGGACACCACTGATCTAAAATCTAAAGGTTTATTTAAAGAAGGAAAGGTGAGAGTTAAAACTGGTTAAAGGAATCAAAGACATACAGTAATTGCAGAGTTCTTGGATCAGACTTGTAGCAGTGATGGAATAAACTGCTGGCTTAAGTCAAGTCTCTGGTTGCTTCCAAATCATCGGAAGGACCTCAGTCCCTTGGTTAGATGCTCCCATTAGTATAAGTCCATAGTCCAGAGGTTTGAGCAGGAAAGAGGCAAAATGGAGCTGTTTCCAGGGCCTTTTATAGCTTCTGCCATGTGGAAGGAACCCATTGTTTCAAACAAAGCCCTCAGCACAGCTAGTGGAAGATCACAGATGACAAGATGATGTTTGGAGTCACATGGGCCAGTCACATGTTCACAGGACAGTCCATTCAGCATAGATGGGCATCTTCCATTGTGCGCTAAGTGTTCTTTTGATAGGCCACTTAACTTGAATAGTCCCTTCAATATGGGCAGGTTAAATACCTTATGGGCGTTACCCCCAGGGGCAATCATTTGAAATCCAGGTATAGAGCCAATACTCATAATTTCAAATACAAAAATGATACATGCATACAGATAGCATAATTATATTCAGCAAATCATAACCTTTCCATAGACATCTTAGATGATAACCTTTGTACAATATTTGTTGCAAATATATAACAGTGGTAGCAACAATGATCTACATGCTCATATTTTAATTAGATAACGTCACATATGCCATGAAACATGATGGGTACCTCCATGACACAGTGGTGGGAGTATAAGAAAATTCTCTTTTTTGCCATTGCAGCATCCCTGGAGTCTAAACCCAGTTAATGTGGAAAAATTGGAAAGAGTCCAGCGAAGGGCAACAAAAATGATTAGGGGGCTGGAGCACATGACTTATGAGTAGAGGCTGAGGGAACTGGGATTGTTCAGTCTGCAGAAGAGAAGAATGAGGGGGGATTTGATAGCTGCTTTCAACTAGCTGAAAGGGGGTTTGTGATTGGGCAGACTGCCGCACTCCCTGAGAGGGTGGGCTGCGGCAGGCCAGTGCACCTGCGCAGACAGGCAGCCAATCAGAGAAGGGTTTATTGGGAGCCAATCGGGGCCCAGATTGGAGACAGCCAATCAGGGCCAGGCTCAGCCCTATAAAAAGGCTGCCCAGGAAGGGAGCAGGCAGTCTGTCCCAGACCTTCATGAGGGAAGGTCTATCTCCAGAGGGGGAGACTAGCACCTGGGACAGCGCAGTGCTGGGCAGGCCTGGGGGAGCAGAAGGGAACTCTAGCCCGGTGTCTGCCAGGCTGCAGGCCCTGAGAGGAAGGACCTAGCCGGTGCGAGGGGCCGAAGGGGAAGCGGCCCAGGGATGTGGACAGGCGGAGGGGAAAGAAGGAGGACAGCGAGGCTGCCGCCAAAGGGTCCCTGGGCCGGGATCCAGAGTAGAGGGTGAGCCTGGGTCCCCCCCCTTCCCCCCGCCATTATAGGGAGCGGCCACCAGATCCCTGACAAGAGGGATTAGATTTTGGGGGGGGGGGTGTTTGGACATGGTGGCTGGGGTGTAGAGAAACTGCTGATCACCCCCCCCCAGAAGGGGGTGTGGATGGACTAAGGGGCACTGCCAGAGGGCAGTGGTCCGGAAGAGGACGCTGCAAGTTGGGAGCAACGCGGGTCCACACACCAACCGAGGGCAAGACAACGGGCGGGACACCACCTGGAGAGGGCGCTCCACTGGCCTGAGCTAATTCCTGGAGGACAACCAGCAGGGGGCGCTGGGTGGTGAGTCCCAACCCTGTCACAGGGTTCCAAAGAGGATGGAGCTCGGCAGTTCTCAGTGGTAGCAGATGACAGAACAAGGAGCAATGGTCTCAAGTTGCAGTGGGGGAGGTCCAGGTTGGATATTAGGAAACACTATTTCACTAGGAGGGTGGTGAAGCACTGGAATGCGTTACCTAGGGAGGTGGTGGAATCTCCTTCCTTGGAGGTTTTTAAGGCCTGGCTTGAAAAAGCCCTGGCTGGGATGATTTAGTTGGGATTGGTCCTGCTTTGAGCAGGGGGTGGGACTAGATACCTCCTGAGGTCTATTCCAAACATGATATTCTATGATCATCACCGGTGATGAGCAGCCGCCACGCTGCACTGAGCACTATGAAGAATTTTCCAGCATTGGCAGTCGTGTAACCCACCCTTATTCAGGGCAGTTCTGTCCCATCTCATGGCTGGACCACACAGAGGTTTATGAGTCTGATACAGGCTTTGTGATAACAGAGGAGCACTGTTCGCTTAGGCAGTGGAGGCTCATGGTTTTAGATTCAGGGGTTTAAACCTCCTGCTGACACCCCACACTGGAGTGATTAGAAAATAACTCCTGCCCCGAAAAGCCTGCAGTCCAGTTGGAAGGACAGACAAGGACAGACAGATGCAAAACGTTACAGTTCAGCTCCTGCTAGGCTCAGCACCTCTAGCTGGCTTGGGCATGCCACACCTCACCCAGCTACAACTGGCCCTGTGAAGGTGACTTCCCCCCTTTCCGCACCCAGCTGAGTCACTCAGGCCAGAGATGACTTATCCTGAATAGCAAGTGGTTTCCCTTGGGGATGCACCAGGCCTTAACCCAAAGCGATTTGCCCCCAGAGGGACTGAGGAGTCACTTCACCCCATTTCAAATGGTACATGAGCCCGGTGCTTTACACTCAGCACTGTACATGCACACAGAAGATGGGCTGGTTTAAAAACCAATTCCGTTACATTGATGCAAGCGTGAGTCTGGCCACCTCCATATTGGGTTAGAAGCCAGGTTCAAACCGATTGAAGCTAGTCCACTCACCAGTTTAATGAAATCAGTTTACAGTCAATTTTGAGCCGTTACAGGTCATATTTCCGATAGACCACAAGGGCTAGAAACGTTCTGTTTTAAAATGAAAGCTGAGATTTTCACACACTCACCTGACTCTGGGAGCTGGGGCTTTAAGAGAAATACCAAAATTGTAAGATTTTGCAGCCTGCAGGGTCAGTCACCAGGAGACACTGCTCAGCTCCCTACAGCTGTCAGCCCAAGAGCTGAGCGTGCTTTGCAAAGGAGTCTGGAAGTCGTCCCCATTTTCTAAGAGGGGAAATGGCCTTGATGGCAGCTGTGCAGCAGAGCTGGAGCGCTGTATCCTCCTCACACAGTGGGCTCTAGCAACCCCTGGAGGTGGGTTCAGGGCCAAGGGAGTAAATGAATGTTCCCTGAATGTTCAGGCTGCATCCTGAATAACCCAGCTACTTCGCTGGTGTATTCGCCTAAGGAAGAGCCTTGCTCTAACTGCTGTGCCACGCTGCCTGGGTCGTTGTGTAACCCACACACTCCTGGGTGTGGTGTCTGTCCCATCTGGTGGCACTGAGAGAGAGAGAGATTAATGAGTCTGCTTAACAGCCAGTTGGCTTTTAGCTCGTGCGGTAGAGGCTCATGCACTAAACTACAAAACTCCCAGGTTCAGTCCCACCTGCTGATGACCAGGGTCTGTTGGTGTTACATTTGAAGGTCCAAGTAACAAGGCAGTCAGGACACCAGCAAACCCAGTGCCACAGCAAGCAGTTACTTGGAGACTCCCCTGCAGGCAGTGGTGCTGGAACAATTTTTATAGCGGGGGTGCTGAAGGAGGGATGTATTTCGGCTGTTATTACTACTTCCAGCCAAGGGGTGCGGAGCCCCCCAGCACTCCTACTTCCAGCACCTGTGCCTCCAGGAAGCATTTAAAATGCTGCAGGCCTGCACCTTCCAGCCCATGGAATATTTTTGCTTGTGAGAATTGGCATTTCGTTAATGCTTAATGAAGGTTAATTTACCATAATTAAGGCCTGAGCTCTCCTAAAGCAGAACCTTTGGGCACGGCAGCCAGTTAGAAATCGCCACTCGCTGTGGATGGGCTATTGTGCAAAGTGAATTGCTGTGTTCTGTGTAGTGAGCGCCAGGACTCCTGATGAAGGGCACATGTCAGCGCAGAGGTCGCCCTGAGCAGAACATCGATTATCCAGAGTTATGATGCGCTCGCCAATTCCTCATTCATTATAAATAGGCTCCCTCCTACTTATCCTGTGGTGACTTTTAATGGGGGCTGGGGGTGGAAAGGGAGTGAGACCATGCCTCGGGCACAGCGGTGGTGCTGGGGTGGGTACACAGAGACAGGCGCATGCCTCACGGTAAGGGCACAGCCAGGCTGATGGGGAAGCAGGGCAGGCGTACCCTGCCCTGGGGAGCAGCGCTGAGCATAGGCAGAGCGTACTCTGCCTGCTGGGCACCTGCCTGGCGCAGGAGGCAGTGTGGCAGTGAAATTTAACACAATGCTGGACCACATAGCCTTTCACCTCTGGGGGGTACCATCCACCTCCAGTTTGTACTGGATGGAGTCCAGCCTCAGAGACACACCCAGCCTCCGTTCACTGCTCGGAGGGGACTCCCTTCATCCCTATCCTGCTCTAGGGGAGGTCCCTTCTACCCCTCTCCCTGCTTAGGCCGGGCAGGCAGCTGCCCCACCCATGCTCTCTGTGCTCCCTCCAACACCAGCACTTGCCTCCACATTTCCCTCCCATTCCCCTCACAGCCTCTTACCCATCACATTCTCTTTCTGTGCCAAGGTCCATACATGGCACCCCCAGACTGCTTTTTGCCCTCTGCATTCCCTGAACTCTCCCCCGCAGCCTGCCCCCAGAACTCCTTGCACCCCCTTTCAAAAGTCCAATGTCATCAACTCTCCTGTCGAGTTCTTCCACCTTTCTCACTAGGCCCATCATGGCTGCCACGCTGCAGCTGATCCGTTGATCACACACACTCTGAATGCAAAGCTTTTGTCGTTGTAACTTGTCTCTGTGGTGAATGGGCCTATGCGGTTCAGGATACCTCCAGGGCTAGTCTGTGTCAGGTGACTTCAGCTGTGTGAGGGACTGAAGGTGATTTTAAATCCCTTCTGCGAGGACTGTGATGTTAGCTCCTGAGTCAATTTTGGAGTCAATAGCCTTTCCATGCATATTCAGATTCACTCTCCAGGCAAGCTCTGCATCATCACAGGTGATGGATCCCAGAAACAATGGCTCTTGATTGTCTGTAATATGAGTCAACTCCCTGACTGTGAGACAAACCGCTGAAAAATGTCCATATTTCATGTATTTATTACACCATGTGCCTCTGGCTGGACATGCATCATGTCTTGGGATATGACTTTTTCCACACCCTGTGCATGTAGGCGGGAATTTGTCCCTCTTAGCATGGGCGTTCTCTCTCCTTGCCTCAGGGGTTTTATGATAATGACTTTTAATACTCAAGTGTCTGTTTACAGCTTCCAAGCTAGTTTCAGGTTTTTCAAGGCATTTCTGCCTTTTCTTCTGTTGTTTGACTAGTTCAGACTGCTTTGCTAGCTCGATAGCTATCTTTAGTTGTAGCTGCTGTGAAAGGTTTTTATCTGTGAACTCAATAACCAGACTGTCTCTGATATTTTCGTGTTTTGCATTCCAAAATCATAGTTTTCAGCCCGTGCATGCAGAGCTCTTATAAAAACATTCAACATTTCCCCCTGGTTGTTGACTTCTTTGGTGGAAACCTGCTCTTTCATAAACCACCTTTCTCAGAGGTTTAATATATGCATCAGACATAGTCAGAACTCTTTCATAGTCAGCTTTGTGACTGTCTTCAGTAAAGTCAAAGGATTTAAAGATATGTTCAGTTTGCTTCCCTATAGCATAGGAAGATACCTGAATATCTTCTGTTTCTTTGTGGTGTTTGCAATTCGAAATCTTGCAAAATACACTTCCAGTTTGTCCATTGTGAAGGGTTGTCAAAGCTGAAGGTATCTGGGGCACTGAAGAGTGGCATGTTGATGGGATCCTCCAACCTTTGTTGTTTTGTTCCTGCTGTCTGTAACCTCTCTACTGTTTTCCTTCTGTTTCTGTTCTCCTCTGGCACTAATTTATTTCTGACACCATGTCATGCTCCTGTACCAGATAGCGACAGGCTACAGAGCTTGCTTCTGAGCAAGATACACACCAGATATATTCATCAAAAGATCCTTCAATGTTCTGCCATGTATGGCTGAGGTTAGTTTAAATAAGGTATGTTACACACAGTGAGCACTAGTGAGCAGAGCACAAGGCTAGGACAGAGCCAGCAATTCCGAAGAGAGAATCCTCCTTCTGCCACTGATTCTCTCTGTGACCCTGCTTGCTGCCTCATTTCCCCCATTGGTAATATAGGGACGACACTGTTAACCCCTCGCGCATCGTGGGGGGGGTGAGCTGATCAGTCTCCGTACAGCACTTTGCAATGCAGGGCTCTCATTGTCACGTATGCTGATTAGTAAAGGAAAGATTTTGTGCAGCCAGTGGGCCAGCGACACCCCAGGAAGGTCTGTGTGAAATGGGCTAACAGGACGGGACAGAGGGAGTCGTGGCTAGGGCCCTAGAACTGGCTTCTGTTCCTGCCCTTGCTAGTGACATGCTGTGATTTCGGGCAAGTCCATTTCTCTGTCATGTCTCAACTTCCCTGCCTGTACGCGGAGGGAGGGACACGCCTGCCTTTCAACATGCTTGGCGATCTCCAGCTGAAAAGCACCTGGTAAGGGTCGGAGCAGCATCCTGAGCAGGGGGGAAGGAGACGCCAGCTCCTGTGTCTGCAGGGCTGGCCGCTTCCATTTATTACCCAGTCACATTGCCCCAGTCTTTCCCCAGCTCCCTCGCTCCGCTGTGTATCAGGCTGTTAGTCCTGACGGTGCTCATTGGCCACTGGGTTTTTACACTGATGTGACATCAGTTCCCAATAAATATGCAGCTGGGACTTCATTGCTGAAACCCAGGGAAACCCTTTTATCTGCTGTGTGGAAAGGGAGGGGCAGGAAATAGGAGGCAAAAGAAAGAGTAAGGCCCCATCCTCAAAGGTATAGGTGCCGAACTCCCACTGATATTGGTGGCCCTCGGCCTACAAGCCTTTTGCTTTATATAAAAAAAAAAAAAAAAAAAGAGGGGCTAAGACTGTCCCGGCTTTTGTCAGCGTCTGGAGGTGAAAGTCCTTAGGGAGGTTTAAACCAAACCCTCCTTTTGTCGTTCTGGAATCCAGGAAGAGCAGGGGGTATAAAGGGGGGAGGGGAACATCTTTCCCATTTTGATGAAATCTGAGATCCATTGTTATTGCCCTGTTGTGTTCTTTCCCTCTGGGGCACCTGGCACTGGCCACTGTCGGAAGACAGGATACTGGGCTAGATGGAGCACTGGTCTGACCCACTATGGCTGCTCTTATATACTCACAGAGCTAAAGCACTGGACAGCTTCCATTTGGCTGAGCCTCAGTGAGAACTAGCGCCTTGCATTGTTTGGGCGAACAGTTAAAAAGGCCTGGGGACTAAGGGCTATATCCATAAAGAGACTTAGGCCCCTAACTTCCTCTTCCGGTGCTCCAGTCTGGCATTTAGACACCACTGAGATCCTCGGAAATGCTGCTCAGCTGCTGCCTAGCCCCCACCCAGGCGCCTACATTTCCACCGGTGGGCGTGTGCAAAGCCCTGACACTGCCCCGCAGCTAATGAGCAGCTCAGTGCAAGCCAAAGCTGCAGCAGGATTCTCCAGCGAGGCGTTCCCCTGCCTAGCTCACCAGCACAGCCCAATCCTCTAGGCATGCTCTGGAAGTGCCTATGGATGGGCCTAGCCCAGAGGCGGAAGATCGTGTGTGTGCCCAGAACGGCCAATGGTCGGTGGCCGCAGCACTCACCTGGGACCGGCACACCAGCTGTGAATCCTGCATCCCAGTGAGGACCCCAAACCCCAGGCCACTGGCAGCGGGAGCGGCAGACCTCTTTCAGTCTCTCCTGTTGGAACTGCTCCATTTCTTATAATTAATTCAACCCTTATAGGAGTAGGGACTTGTCCATGATCTCCCATGTCCTACAGTGAATGCCCCAGCCACTGGCCTTCAGCGCCAATACCTGACTCGTTCTTTCTCACCCAGTGATCAGGACTTAATTGTAAGGAAAGAGGGGCTGTGGCCCAAGCAATTTTTTTTACATTCCTAACTGATTTGGCAAGCTCAGAGGGGCCAGGGCTCTGAGCTCCCAGGCCCAGAGGTGCCGGGGCCATGAACTGCCAGGCCCAGAGGTGCCGGGGCTCAGCCCTGACACAAATTAAGCACTGCCAGCAACTATTTAATGAGTGATACAAAATGGATCAGCTTTTGCAGAAGCGTTCAAGAGGGATCCATCCCAGGTCTCCCCGGAAAGTGCTGACCCACTGAGGCGCCAAACCCCAGGAGATGGGTCATGGCTGAGACTCCCGAGCAGAGGGCGGCACCTCCCTCCAGTCTGTTACTGAAGCTCTGATGGGCCATCAATCAAGGGGAGTTTGGTGTCTAGGTCCCTTGGAGGATCTGGGCCCCAAACCTCACCCCTTTGCTCGGCATTGCCCACTGGCTGGCTTAGGCAGCTCCCCACGCAGCATCCCATTCTTATGCCCTGACTCTCCCAGGAGCCTCGGGCTGCGGATTCCACTAGGGACAGGGCACCGGTACCTTTGTGAACCAGCTCTGGGCATGTCTATGCAGCTTTGAGCTCTGGTGCTTAGCAGGTACTGAGCAGATGTCACCCTTAGTGGCAGCTCAGAAACAGGCCCTCTGGGGATGTGAATGGTCACAGGAGAGTCCAAGGTTCTGGGAAGCCCAGCTCAGGACCATCAGGCCTGCAAGGCCCATCAGGCCTCCGAACTCCATGAAAAGTATGAGCTTTTCCTTTCCAGAGCTGGCAGACTGCAGAAGGAGCGAGCCCGGCAACCTCCCCCAGCCTAGTGACCCTGGGGCCCTTCCAAAGGGGGAGTTTCCAATTGCTTCATCAGTGTGAATGCTGAGGAGCCTCCAAGAGTGTGAGCTGCTATTGCTTCAGGAGCAGGGCTGTCAGCTCCCTACCTGGAACAGGCGCCGAATCTCTGTCCATGGTCTACCCCAGGGGTGGGCAAACTACGGCCTGGGGGGGCCACACCTGGCCCTGCAGATGTTTTAATCCGGCTCTTGAGCTCCTGCCGGGGAGCTGGGTTGGGGTAGGGGTGGGGGCTGAGGAGGCGGAGACCCATATTGCTGTGCACCAAGGAAGGATTTGCTGGGGGAATCCCCTGCCCCCTTTATGCTGTGCCGGCAGCACCGAGGATCCTTTCAGGGGCCGAGGTCTGGCCCACGACCTTTACATGACATGCTCTTATCATAGAGTGTTGCTCAAATGGGCACTGCCATCTCAGAGCATTTTTTCAGCAACCCCAGAGCCTCCTCTTATGATCCTCTGCTTTGCTCAGTGTAGGCCGGACAAAGACAACCCACCAAAAAGTACCCAGTAAACTTTGGGTACACACCCCACCAGAGAGCGCTCATACTCAGACCGAGGCTCAAAAGCCACAAGTGGCTCTTTCATGTGTCTCCTGCTGCAGCACGATATTAAAACGTGATTTAATGATTAACCAACCTAAGTTATTAACCAATCAGTATGCTTCTACGATGTTAACCAATTATAAAATACTTGGTCAGGCATTTTGCTGTGAGAATAATAGCTATAAATAGCAAATTAAACAACGAAACAAGGAATTCACACGAGTGTGGCTATTGCTAATCGCTAATTTCGCTCCTGAGGTCTGAATATCACTGCCGTAGATGAGAGGCAGAATGATGTGAAGCAATAGCATTACACACGGGGGTGTGGGGATTTACAATCAAATCACCTCTTTCAGTGACTACATCACAGTCATTGGTGCTTCCCTGCAAATATATACCAGTAACTATATGTGCATACTTAGCAGCTGAAAACACACATACAATTTCAATCAGTTATATACATATTTCTAACTTGACAAGAACAACAACAGTAAATTGCAAACTTTCAAATTAGTGTAGTAAAAGCATCAGTTCTATACAGAAAAAATAGCATCGTGAAATTAACCAAGCTTTATAAAAATGCATCCAGAACTTGGTGAAAATAGTATTTGGCTTTATTAAGTATGTTTGAGGATTGGTTTCATGGGGAAAAAAAAAAAAAACACTCCCTGAACTCTACACAAGAATCACAGTGCAACATGAAATCATAAAACACTGCACTGATGATAGAACCCGAAAAGGTCATTTTTCGGAGCAACAACTTCTGAGATCCTGCAGTAATAAATGACTGTTCACAGGTGGATCATACACGAAAGGAAATAAATCTCCTCTTTCAATATGTAGAACAAACATGATGACATTATTAAAGTACGTAACATTTTTATTGACTTAAAGATGTATTTCATTGGCATAACACTGCAGTATATCTTCATAGAGAAGAAAAGGTACCATATAAATTGTCTAAGTACAGCAGAATGATAAAAATATTAGAAGAGGCTACAAGCATCTCTGGGGTTTTGGAAAGGAATGTGTGTTTTACTGCCTCCCATGAGAACCAGTATATCAGGGAATCACTAGCCTGGATCATACCAGAGGCCCAGCCAGCGCAATAGCCCATCTCTGCCTGTGGCTGGTACCAGAGGCTTCAGAGACGATTCAGGAGCACTGCAGAAGCAGATGTGGGATAATCTGCCCCCAGGCAGGTCTCATCCTAATGCCGAATAGCTAGAGCTCTGGTCTAGTCACTGAAGCTCGAGGGCTTATCTTGTCCAGAACGCTTTGTTTGTTTGTTTGTTGCATTAACTGCTGTAACTCGGGGCAAACTACAACCTGCCCCAGAAAGTGGGCTCCCCGAGGCAGCCCCACCGATCCAGAACCCCTCTTCCTGCACGAGTTCAGATTGCACAAACACTGGTACCTGTGGCAGCTCCTGACTTTGGAGCAGTTACAACCTGAGCGTTACATTGACCATTTTTCCCGTGCCAGGCGATCGGGCGGGCGGGGAGAGTGGAGTCAGCTCCTCTCAGCCCCGTGAGGCAGGGCTTAGGGCAGCGATACTCAGACTGAGGATATGTCTTCACTACCCGCCGTATCGGCGGGTAGCAATCGATTTATCTTGTTAAGACGCGATATATCGATCCCCGAACGCGCTCACCGTCGACTCTGGAACTCCACCAGAGCGAGCGGCGGTAGCGCAGTCGACGGGGGAGCCGCGGCCGTCGATCCCGTGCCGTGTGGACCCCAGGTAATTCGATCTAAGATACTTCTACTTAGTTGCGTATCTTAGATCGATTTCCCCCCCCAGCGTAGACCAGCCCTGAGGCTCGGGAGCCGCTTTCCTGTGTCTCCTGAGGCTCTTTGCAGCGCATGAGAGTAAAACCCTGTGTGATTTAATGATTAACCAATGATTAACTAAGCTATTAGGCAACCAGGATGCTTCTCCTCTATTATTAACCAAATGTAGTTGCTAAAATACTAATACTTGGTCAGTCACTTTGCTGGGAGAACAATAGATATAAATAGTAAATGGAACAATGAAGTCACAGGACAGCGGCTCTCCTGGGTAACGTGCTGATCACTAATTAGGCTCCTGAACCACTGAGGTCTGATTGGCACTGGGGGAGGGGGTGTGACCTGCCCTTGAGCCCGGGCCCCCAGAGCAGCACAGGCGCATCCCTGTTTTCTAGGCTTTGTCCTGGTTTCAGGCTCCCTGCGACAGACACAGCGCGATCCTGGCCACAACCTTTAAGGACCTCGTCTCAGCCCCAGCCAGGCCTGCGGTCCCACAAAATAGCAGCAGCCCCAGGCTCACAGACACAAGGAGCCAGAGCCCTCTAGACTCCCTCTGCCCCTGCGACCTATGGCCAAACTTTCCAGAGTCCTGTCCCGTCCCGCAGCTGCTCTCATCCAAGTGACGTGGACGTTTCATGTGAGTGCACTGGCGCCAGCGCCTGTCCCTGACCCCAGGGGAGGCGCACCCAGCATTGCCTGTCACTGCGACACTGACACGGGTGTGCAGTAGCTGAGGACAGAGGGAAAGTGCCGCTGGAACCCCATGCCCCTGGACGGCTCATTGGCCGGGGGCAGGGCCGGCTCCAGGCACCAGCCTAGCAAGCAGGAGCCTGGGGTGGCCAATTAAGTGGGGGGGGGGGGCGGCACATTCGGCAGCGGGGCCGTCACCCCCTCTCCCAGCGAAGGACCTGCCGCCGAATTGCCGCCGTAGAATGAAGCGGCGGTAGCGCTGCCGCCGCTTGCGATCGCAGCTTTTTTTTTCTTTTCTGCTTGGGGCGGCAAAAACGCTAGAACTGGCCCTGTCCTTTGGGCACCCCCTCTCTGCTGTGTGCCCACTGCTAGGCCCTGGCCTAAGTCTGTACTGGCAGGTTCAGTGCGGAAGGTGCATTTCATTTCTCCAGCTCCAGCTCCAGCTCTGACACAGGGAAATGCTTCTATAGTCACAGCTTGTTTTATCGTAGGAGATGTGTGCAGATAGCTCCCTGCTGCCCACACTATTTCTGTTACTGTCCCTTTCCCAAGCATCCTAAAAAATAACGTTAAAAAAAGTTCCATTCCCCAGAGCACCCTCCCTTCCCCTCGATTCCTCGCCTCAGCTACTGCTGGAACAGGCAGCTTTGATGTGTGTGAATGCATTTGTACTCAATGTTTCACTAGCTGAATCAGATGCAAAGCAACTGAGGCAGCTCCCAGCCCAGAGTGTGATGTGCCCCTGCTCAGAAGGGGGATGAGGCAGAGCGACCTTAAGGAAGAAAGGAAGCAAGTGGGTTTCTTGGGTCTACATAAGAACATAATGGCCATACTGGGTGAGAGCAAAGGTCCATCCAGCCCAGTATCCTGTCTACCGACAGTGGCCAATGCCAGGTGCCCCAGAGGGAATGAACTTAACAGGCAATGATCAAGTGATCTCTCTCCTGCCATCCATCTCCACCCTCTGACAAACAGAGGCTAGGGCACCTATAGGGAGCTGCTCCCTGAGCAGAAGCAAATAGGCTGTAGCTAAGAGCATAGGGCCTGCACATGAATAGTGTCTGGGGACTGGGATCAGGTGCACATGTCTCCATGGTATGGAAGGGTGGCGATCCAGCTCAGGATCTCAAATCTCAAGAAGCAGCTTTATTATTTTTGCTCCTAGCTCCTTTCCCCAGCAAAGTGCAGCACGAATTTCCTTCCCTCTAAGGAAAAGTCTTCACTGTTGAATCCAAATACCACCTGCTATAACGTGACGATCTGCTGCAAAAAGTAAAATTCCTCCTGTTTTTCTGTCCTTGGAAAGTTTCTGCTGAATTCTAGTGGGGAGTGTGGGATATTTGCAATACGTGCATTTCCACTGGAAATTATAAGCACATTTCTGATTTGTGATGTGGCTGGAAGAGGCTATTAACGTCTAAGAGCTCTATCTGATCAAGCAGAATCTAAATCTTGTGCAGACACCCTAATGATCTATGACATTGCACAGCAATCGAGTTAGACCTGGGAAGATCAGATGTAAATAAATTGCAGTGTGAGCAGCACCTCGGAGGAGCCGTGCTTGTTCCCAACACCACTGCTGCTCTGGGAGCATGCTGAAAAGGAAAGCGTATTCCAGCTACAGCATCCGTTAACGATCTCGGTTTAAATTAACGCTTAGGTTATGTCAGCCCAGTGTTCCCGTGTAGCCACGGCTCCAGTCTGTCACCACTCAGACCCTGCTTCCCCAGTGCCTCATGCTGGAGGGCCTAGCTGGCTTGTGGGGATTGAAAAATGGGATATGGGGATTCCACCACTGTGGCACAAGTTCAAATCCAATCACAGTCAGGAAAGCCAGAAAGCAGCGATTGTCCTACGGCTGGCTAGTAGCACATGTAAATGAGTCTGGTTCCTACAACAAACACCACCCCTGAGACTGATAGCGACTGGAAATGCCAGCCCACACCCTGGGCTGTGTCCTGTGGCTGGCAGGGTGGGGGACAGGAGAGCTCGGCTGTGTCCTGTGGCCGGCAGGCAACTGGGCTGTGCCCTGTGGGGGACAGGAGAGCGGCTTGGCCCTTCCTGAAGCCTGTTTGCAGGCTGGGTTACAGCCAGGCCAGGGCCAGTTGTGGAAGGGCTGAGGTGGCCGGCTATAGGGAGACTTTCCCCTCTGCCCCGGCTGGTCTCTGCAGGGGGAGGGGGGAAGCCGGGCTTCTCCCCAGTCTCCCTTCTGCCCTCCCAGCAGCTGGCCAGGCTCAGAGAGTGCTTGTGTCGGCTCAGCTGTCTTCCGCCCTCTAATTGGCTGCTGGGGACTACTGCTGCCTCCCCCACTCCCACTGATTGAGGGAAAAGGGTTGCCAGGGTGTCTGGGAAGTCAGGACTCTCTCACTGACCCCACAGGGTCCAAGAGGAGGTCTCCTCTCTTGGGGCACCATCCCCTTGCTAATGGGGGCAACCCCCAATTTCCAGTTGGGTTTGTCTAGCTTCAGATTCCAGTCCCTGGATCTTGGTCTGCTAGGCTGATGAGCCCGGCAGCATCAGAAAGCTGCCCCCAGGATCAAGTCACCTCCTAAATTTCTCGTTTTGATAAACTGGATGGACTGAGCTCTTTCAATCTGGCTTTGTCAGGCAGGTGTTCCAGATTTTTAATCAGTTTTGAAGCTCGTCTCTGAACCATCTCGAGTTTTTCAACATTCTCTTTAAAGAGTATGAAAACTGGACCAGTATCCAGCAATGGTCCCACCCTTCTGGATCCTGCCCCTACTAAGTATTGCTTGTTTATACACCTGAGGATTGCATTAGCCCTTGTGGCCACAGTGTCACACTGAGTTGGTTTCCAAGGCCTTTTCAGCATTACTGCTTCCCTGGGTCCACTCTCCAGCCTGTACACGTGAGCTGTGTTCTTTGCTCCTACATGTATGACCTTGCACTGGTTGTATTAAAACACGTTGCTTGTGCCTGTCGCATTGAAATCCCTTCAAATCCCTGTCAGTGCTTTCTCTACTTCCACATGCCCATCTTACCAAGTGATCCAGATCTCTCTGTATCAGTGACCTGTCCTCACAGCTATTTACCAGTCCTTGCGGCATCTCAGGACTAATAGGAATCAAGCATTTATTGACATTAAAAGTCAGTTTCTATCAAAGCAACTTCCACTACAATCATCTGATACAGTACCTGTAATCTGTCAGTGTTAATTTAACACACTGCTATAGCCTGAGCATTAACAACTATGTAGGTCCTTAATTATTGTGGCTTTTAATTTTTTTGTAATAACTGATCAATTACATAACTGATCCCATGACATACACTGTTTCTCCCATTAACCCTATGTGTACAGTGAACAAGGACAATATCACTGTATGAGATATTAATGGCCACTGATTATTTACAATATTTATTCTAACCACTGTGCAGTCTGTGTACACAGGGGTGGTATCTGTAAACATGGAGCATTTAAATAACCGAGAACACTTTACTGTCTTTCAGCTTAATGAAATGTCCAGACAACAACAAAAAGCTATTGATCAGCTTCATTCATGAACAGTGCAGCTAAACAGCCTGGAGTGCTGGTCTTAGAAGAATTCTGGCTAGAACGCTGCTCCCTTCAGATCCTGGCTACATCCCCAGTGCAATGCTGGGGGAAGCGCTCCCTCAGGATAGGTGCGGGGAGGTGGGAATCCTCCTCAGATGCTGTCTATGGCTTTCTCTGGGGCCATGCTCACACTGGCAATTAGTTAGGAACTACTGAAGTTGTCACCTGGTAGTCAGAAGGGTACAATTTGGATCAGGTGGATGAAGTTTAGTGAAGGCTCAACTTCTCTGTCCCGCAGGGGTGCTGCTGAGTGCCTTCAGAATTATGGCAAATTCACAGCTTTAAAGAACATGTAATGTGGGTGCATGAATCCCTTTGGATTGGGATTCTAACTCTCAGGCATTGGGCCAGGTTTGAGTGTTAGCTTCTCCCCTTGCTGGTGTAGCTGATTTCCCAAAGGGAAGCCGAGTTGGGAGGGAGAGGAGCCCCATGGAGCTGGGTGTTGGGAGGAAGCACTAACTTGCAGGGTTGCTGTCTAGTTTTCCTAGAACCCAGCTTTCTGTCTGCTGATTCCAGTCGGGACAAGGCGTTGGGCTTTGGTGCCAGCTGAGGAGCACAGATCTGGAAGTGGACGTTTCAGATGCTTCTCCCATCGCTTGCTGAGCTGCCAGGATGTAATAAGCCTTCTCTAGGAGTGAGTGTGTTCTTCCCACCACGTACGTTGGGATCAGGAAATGGTTCAGCTGCTGCAATGTTGTCATATTCCAAACTTCATCAAGTTTCCTAAAGCCAGTGACCAGAGTGGGGAGCATGGGGGCACGCTGCCTGGAGGAGGAGGCTCTCATGTTCGCTGCCCATGTTTCACTGGTGACCTTTCACTACAGGACGTTCTCGCTAGGCACTGTGCTACTTTCTACCATTTCCAGGTCAGAGCTCAGATTAGGCCTTTGGAAAGAAGAGGTGACACATTTTTCAGTGATTTTCTGCATAGTGATCAGGACTCTGGTTTTCCTGCTGACAAATAGAGTTTTGAATGAGCACTGGCAGCATAAAGGCCAATGAAGCCTCATGGGATACATCTCAAAAGCTGATGTTTAGATCTACACACAAACAAAGTGAGGGGTATTTTCAACCATAGGTGTCTAAAGTGAGATAGATACCTCAGTCCATACTGAGGCACCTACATGCTGATTTGAGTGCCAAAGAGATGCAGCATTTGAGCTGGCTGGAAAACAGTATTTCCATCCTGACAGAAATTCCAATATTTCAAAATTTTGCTTTTGTTCTAAATTGGAACAAAAAGTCAAAAACTTCAATTTTGCTGCGGAAAGGAAATTCTGAAAAGTTTGTATTTGGAAAGATCCAAATGTTCTGTTTCAGTACGGTCAAAACCTAACATCAAAGAACAAATATTATATTTTTTATATATAGCTATATAAGTTAAATGAAGCAAAGTCAAAATGAAACAGTTCAACATTATAGAAACCAAATGACAAAGTCAAAAAGATTTGTTTTGACATTTTTCCACCAAAAATTCATCAAAATCGACACATTTCCATGCAACATTTCAGTTTAGATGAAACTGCATTTTCTGATGGAAGACTGTTGTGACAAAAATGTTTGGGCCAGCTCTGCCCAGCAGCGTGGCTTGGCGGGGGCTCATGTAAGTGGACGGGTCTCTTGCAAAGTCCCTTTTCAGGATCAGTGTCTAGACCCCTAACTTTAAGCACTCACCCTTTGGAAATGTGGGTTAATGCCTATCCATGCCCACGCACCCTGCATTTGTGTATGTTTGGCGGGCCCAGCCTCTACTACTTGAATAATCAGCGCAGTGTCTGGTTCCTGCAGTGAACGGGGGAAGAGGGGAGCTGTAACGCTGGCACTGGGGTTCAGAATCGTTTCTGTTCAGTGCCAAATGAGCTGCATTCTGCAGTGAAACGTGTCAAAAGCAAACAAGGACAGCTCATGGCAGGAGCTGTGTGTGTTGTGGAAGAAAACAAAGTCCTCGCTCTGAGTTTAAAGCAACAAGCCAGAGGCAGCTTTGTTATGAGCAATTGGCCGGGAGAGTACACATGACAGGGATTCCTCTACCTTGGCAGGTCTCCGCCAGATAAACAATTAGGGCAAACTTTTACACCTTTTCTTACATACAGTAATGATCAACAGCTGCATTTTGTTTATACATATTCCTTCCTGAGATCTTACTTTTCTCAGCAATTTTCTGCTACAGTCTGCGTTCCATTCTTATCTAACACAAGGTCAAAATAACCTCTCATAGTTTTTCCCCACTTCCCCGGGCCCTGCATTAAAGTCTCATGTTATTAAATAGAAGAATTAGCCTGACTCTTGCTTTTCCTAGAAGACTAAGATGTCTGTGCTTTTCCCGAATTCCACAGTATGATACAAACAACAATGAACAATGCATGGCTAGAGAGACGAAAGAAAGAGATTGCTATGTCTAATGTCCTTATCTGGGAGTCCAGGGCAGACGCGGGTGCATGTCTGGGCTGCACTGCAGGCTCAGTGGTTCTGGTTCCTGACTTCAGTGTGTCTGTCCATGTGCAGTGCTCAGGGCATCACTCTTTTCAGTGCAGCCTCAAGCCCCCTGGTTCTCAAAGCTGTTCTCGACTTTGTCAGTAGTTTAAGCTCCTCTCCCTTCACAGCCCCAGAGCTGCTTTGCTTGTTGTCTCTTTGTGCCCTGCATACGCAGAGAGAGAAAAACAAAGAGGAGGACCAACTTGTCCAGTGTCTCACCTAGAGTCACTGTGTGACGGGGTGTGCCAATCCCCACTGGGCCAATGGGAGCAGCAACACTTGACAAAAGGGGCCCAGGTCACACACTGACATCAGCATTTCCTGAGTCCTAGTTATTGCTGCTGTTAGGCGTGGTCGATATATACGATAGTCCCCCCGAGGGACTGGCCACAGCTGGAGGTGACATCAGACAGGGTGGCCAGTGCTCTGAGGCAAGATAGATGCCTGCAGAGGTGCTAACTTCCTAAGTTCCCAGGGGGTGCTCCACCCCCATCCCCCAAACCCCCACTCTGCTCCGCCTCTTCTTGCTCCCACTCCATCCCCTCCCCATTTCTTCCTGCCCCCGGTCCTCTTCCCCAGCGCTGCCAGTCAGCTGCAGCCCTGACCCCTTCAGGAGGCGCTGCAGATTCAGAGACCTGAGCACAGCTATGGGCCTGCGTCCCCTCCTGCTACACTTGGAGTTGAGGGCTGCGGTGGGAGCTAGGAGTGTGGGAGGGGCCCTGACCCCGGCTTCACACGGGATGTGGTGTAAAGAGGCCTTGTGCAGTGCATTGATCTGGAGATGCGTAATGGGCCCAATACCCATTATTGCTTCCAACTCGGCGCTCGCTTTTCCCCGCATTCTTGGGTTGAGCAAGCCAGGAAAGAAGCCTGCCTGGAGTGGTTCAGCAGCACTCCCATCCGAAGGGGCCGCCAAGGAGGCTAGGCCAGGCCTCTCCCTTCCCAGAAACCCCCCGGTGAGCTTGTTCTGTAGACAGACTTCGAGGGGTGGAGCAGCGAGTGGTTGGCTTTGTGGCCGGAGGCATCATATCCACAGAGAAGGAAAAAGTGGAGAAGGTCTCAGCTTGCAGGAAAATACAGAGTGGAAATGCCATCCTGACACTCGAGGGGAAGGAGATGATCATTAATTGTTTATACAGCACTTTAAAAACACATGCATAGAGAAGGCTCCTGCCCCCAGAGCTTTGTCTAAACTAGATCAAGGGCACAGCAAAAGAAAGCAGACTATGAACGTCTTATTAATGCGGCTGCCAAACAGATGTGAGGGGGGGGGCGGGGAGAGGGAAGGAATTTGTTACCTGAAGCTTGGGATTCCTAGAGCTTTCCCAGCCCCATTAGACGGGAGGTCAGAGGGCTGCACGATTTAATTTTCCCACTGCTTTGCATTTAGCCACCCTCCTGAGTCCCGCACCATATCCCCCTCCAGTCAGAGTGCCCCCCGCCCCCCAGGGTTGTCTCCTGGTGCTGCAGCCAGCGAGTGTGATTTCTCCTGCTCTGCAGCTGGAACATGAGTTTGGCAGGCCCCTGCTCCAAAGAAACACTCATTCATAGCCAGGGCATTGCTGTCATATTTATTAAGTGCTAAATAATCTGGCCCTGGAAGGTTGAGCTCTGCAGCTGTTGACTCCTATTGGCTAATGCCATTATCATGGTGGCACCTGCAATTTAGAGACAGCCACTTGCAAAGAGCTGGGACGGATGGGGCATTCAGACAGGGCCCTGCAGCCTGTGTGTGCCCAATTATCCATTCCAGCCGCTGGCAAGAGGATGAGAGCGGTGGCATCCTGCCCAGCTGGGGTCACTCCCAGCATGGCAGACCTCTCTTTGTGTAAGTGGGGGAATGGTCCCGCTATTGTGGGGAACGTTCCTGGCTTCTGCACTACCCCGGTGAAGTGGGCTAGTGAAAGGATCTGATCCTCGCTCCCACTTCCTTTACCCAGAGGCCTCCCTGCCCTTGAGGACTCCGACTCCCCTTCCACTCTCCTGTCTGGCAGAGTCCTCGTAAACCCCGACAAGGCTGGGCCCAGGATTCCTGGGGGTCTCGACCCCCAACCCTGCTGTGGTCACCCAGGACAGGGGCTAGGGTGTCCCCACTCCAGGGTACTCTCTCTGCACTGGGCACCTCCCTGACCCACTGATCATTTCATACAATTTAAAGCAAATACAAGTTGTTTAATTAACAATTAATTTTAAAAAAAGAACAAGGAAAAATGGGAAAGGTTAAAGGAAAACCCATCACCCCGCTCTGTGGGGGGGAACATCACAAACAGTGTCTCTGGCACGTCCGGGCAGGTCCCAGGCTGTTCCTTGTCGGTCCCAGGCTCCTTCTCAGGCCCTGGCTGTGCTGCAGGGACGCTGCGGGTTGGACACTTGCTCGGGCGGTGGCCACACGCTCTCAGGCTCTAGGTGGCAGGACCCTTCTTCCCAGCGTCGCCCCTGCCCGGTCGGGGTTACGATCCCCCCCAAGCCTGGCCTGCAGAGCCTCTTGGCTGAGGCGTCTCCCTGTGCTGGGCCCACTGCCCAGGGTCCCCCTCCTCTCCCCAGCTGCTCACCGCACCCAGCTCCCGACTGCCCCAGCCCCAGCCCCAGCCCCACTCGGCCTCAGCACGGCTGCTGCTGCTGCTCTGCCTCCAGCTCCCTGGGCTGCTTCTCTGGCCCCTCTGGCTCTGGGGCTGCAGCTCTGCTCCCAGCAGCTCAGCTCGGGCCCCTGCTCTCTCCTTAGCTCGGCCCCACTCTGTCTGACTCAGGCCATTCCAGTTCACACGGAGGACGGGACCCCCCTGGCCTCCTGACTCCCTGATTAGCCTGCCCGCCCTGTCAATCAGGCTGATCTGGAGCATTGGCCTCTCCCCATTGGTCCTGGGGACTGTCAGTCTCAGGCTCCTGATTTGCCATCGACCCCTCCCCTTTTTAGTGCTGGGAGCTAGCCAGCCAAAACCCCCCCACTGAGTGTTAGTAAGGGGGCAAGAGTCCCCTTACATTTGCATCACACTGGCACAGCTTGTTTCCGTGCCCACCTGCTCTCCTCCCCCGTAGGCAAGCTGGGAGGGGCAGGAATGCATCTCTCTGGTGGAAGCCTCACAGTCCAGCTTCCCAAAGACGAATGGAAACATTCTGGGTGTCAACAAGATCAATACAGTAGGTGCTTTACATGCCTCTGACCAAACTGCCCCACTGACTTGTGCATGAGGCGAAGCTGCCAAGGCGCAGAGTGTGATGGATGAGAACATGGTTTATGGCACCTCAAGGCTTTCTTGGGTAGCTGCCCCGGGTGTGAGTTGCCTTTGGTGATAAATGACCCTGTGTGGCCTGTGAACTCTGTGCCCATGAATTACCTGGATCTTGCAGCCAGAGAAACAACACACATCATGGCGGCTTCCTGCTGCCAGCCCGGTGCAAGGGCTGGAGTCAGCCACACAAAAAGGAGAAGACTGTGAAATCAGACTAACTGTGGGCAAAGAAATATCAGCATCTGTTTCCTATCTTAGCAAGGTGCTTCTGGGGGAACAACTAGGGCCAATGTTCTGAGCATGGAGATTTAAAGTGCGGCACCAGCATCCACCTTTAGGCCTTTTAATGAAAGTGTCTTGATCCGCAGAGGTTCTGAGGCCCCACAGCTGCCCCCGATTGCCCCTGGAGTTGTGGGGTGACAGAACTCCCACGCTGGAGAATTTTGGCCTATGTTCCCATGGACCAAATAATATGCATGGGGCAGAGACGGGCAGGGAACATATTGGGGAACTGGGATAACATTTTATTGTATTCAGGAAAAAAACAAAAACCAATTGGTTACTTACAAGCCATTCCCAATAGAGTTTTGCTTCCTGGCTGTGGGCTATGAAACAATGCCATGAATATTCATTCCGCCAGCATCCCATTCCACCCACCATCGTAACACTGTGTAACTAATGTTGATATAAATAAATGCCTCATCTGCTGAAAGCTGTATTTGTGCTTTCTGGAAGTTTATGACATTTATGAAGAGTGTTTTTTTGCTATTCAATTCTCTCTTCTATGATTGTTCTTAGGGTGAAAAATCTGGTTGAGACATGATCTTCTGGGTTGATATCCAGCCTTCTTTTTCCTTTCGTTTGCTTCAACTGCTTGATTTATTCTGCTTAAAATGATACTGCAGAAGACCTTGTATATCTCTGAGAGGAGGGTAACACCTCACCAGTTATTGCAGTCACTTAGCTCATTTTTCTTTGGCATTTTGACTATAATGCTGTTTTCCTTTGTTCTGGAGGCCTTTCCTGCTGCACTACTATGTTGAAAAGTTCACTGGTTTTATCAGTGGTCTCACAATCACAAGCTTTCAACATTTCCCCGCGGACCTTGATCTTCACAGGCAGCTTTCCCAAGTGTTACCCTTTTTACTGCGTTTTTCTTTTATTTGCTTGTCTTCAAGATTTTTCGATGTCTCGTTCTGGGTGTTTAAATTCTTTGTCAAAATCAATAATTTCTGGTGCTCTTGGTTTGATTTAAATATTTCCAGTGATGGAGAATCCACCATGACCCTTAGTAAATTGTTCCAGAGTTTAACGTTACCTTTCCTGTTAAAAATGTATGCCTTATTTCCCGTCTGAATTCGTCTAGCTTCAACTTCCAGCCATTGGATCTTGTTCTACGATTGTCTGCTAGCATGAAGAACCGTTGATCAAATATTTGTTCCCCACACAAGTAGTTGTAGACGTAGAAACTGTCAAAAGCTTCCAACTTGCAACTTTGCACCCAGCCACAGGGTCAGTTAAGGAGAAAGTGTTTTACTATAACTCCTCTCAGCAGCCACTTCAGCTGCTTTGACAATGTTATCCGTGGGTGACAGTGCCACCTCATGCCCCTCATGGTGTGAGGTGGCCCTGAAGACACCCCTCTCCCCTCAGTTTCCCCCTTTTAGGACTCCTCAGAATATGCTTCTCCAACACTCTCTTAGGATAACAACACCCAAGTCACAGGGTAATTTCTGAATAGGGATACCTCAAATCGCAAAATAAAGTTCAATGCCATAACCCAGAAAGCTTCTGCTCTACCGCTTCTGTGACACAGCTGTTTGTCAGTCCCCATTCTTTCTTCGAATGAAGCAATAACATAAACAAAGTCCATCCACCCGGGGCTTAACAAAAGTGCTTGCCAGGCACTCCTTTTCAATCTGTGCATATCGTTTTTCTGCTGGGTTCTATTCCGAGCCATGTTGTTGTAACAGTACACCACCTAGGCCAGAGCCGCTTGCGTCCACACTGACCACTGTGGCTTTGTTCACATCGTAATACTTGAGAATTGGAGCTGTTGTGATAAATTTTTTTTACTTTTTTGAAGGCAATTTCTTGGTTTGCCCTCCCCCCATAGCCAACAGTTCAGTCTGTGGTATTGTCACTGTAGAAAGGTCTTGTAGGTATCGACCAAGGTAATTTACCATCCCCAGTATACACCTGAATTCTGGTACATTAGCTGGTGCATTCAGTTCTTGAATTGCTTTTACTTTATCTGGGCTAGGACTGATTCCATCTTTGTTTATTGTCTGTCCCAAACACTCGATTTGGGGAAGGGGGGAAAACACATTTTTCCTTGTTTAGATTCAGTGCAGGTTGATTTATTAGGCTTAGGACTTTGCTGAGGGTTTTGGTGTGTCTTCCTTTGAGGAACCATATATCAGAATATCGTCCATGAAAAGTTGTACTCCACTTGTGTTCATTAACAGTTCTGTCATCTTTCTTTGGAAAATTTCAGGTGCACTGATAATTCAAACGGTAATCTACGAAAGCAAAATCTCCTAAAGGGCGTGATAACTGTACTCGGTTTAGCACGTTATTTGGCTAAAGGAATTTGCCAGTATCTGCTCGAGGACAATACTGTAATTCCTTTCACTTTGGGGAGGAAGTCGTCCAGTGTTGGGAGGATAGCTTTTTCGCTCACAACTGCTTCATTAAGTCTTTTAAGATCCACACAGATTCATATTTCTTTATACCTGGTACCGATGGGGAACACCGTGTTGTTGGCTTTTCTCGATTATGCCAATCTGCTTTGATTTTTGTAACTCAGTTTCCACATTATGAAGTAAGGAGATAGTCAGCCTGTGGAAATCTGCTTTTTCATAAGCTGAGGTATAAAGTATGCATCAAACATTGCCAGAACCCCTTTCATGGTCAGATTTGTGACTGTCTTCAGTGAAGTCAAAGGATTTAAAGATATGCTCTGCTTGCTTCCCCATAGCATAACTTACGGAAGATACCTGAATATCTGTAGTTGTGAAGTTTGTCCACTGTAAGGGTTGTCAGAACTGAAGTTCTATGGGGCATTGAAGAGTGGTATGCTGATGAGATCCTCCAATCTTTGTTGCTTTGTTCCTCTTGACACCACTTCATGTCCCTGTACCAGATATGGACTGGTTACATACATACTTACTGGCTTCACCTGTTGTGTTTTGCTTATATACACCACATATGTTAATCTAAGATCCTTTAATACTCTACCAGGTATGGCTGAGATTAGCGTAAGTAACGTATTACACACAGTGCCAGCTAGTGGCTGACCATATAATATAGTGTAGCGTTCCATTACAGAGCTAGTGATCTGTTCTTTCGTTATTTCCTCTTCCTAGCAGCTTTATCTGCTCCATTTATCTGTAGGTATCAAAACTTCCCAGAGCTATTTAAAGACAGAGTGGCAGTGGCAGAGAGACTCCAACGTGCATTGGCAAGCAGAGCCGTACAGAACACACACATTCTAAGGAAAGGCAGGAGCAGCCAGAAGACAGGGAGATTTACAGTTCCTGGAGTAACCCTCGCACTCCAAGCCAGCTGCCAGCAGCAGCTAGCAGGGCATGTTTTAGCCTTGTATATTACTCAGACGATTGAATTAAAGTATGAGTGTGTCTAGATTTGCTGACGGCAGAAAATGAGATGAAAGAGCAAATAACTCAGCCCTTATTGGTCAGCTTCAGCAGGATTGTGACATATTTACAGACTGGCCTGCTAAGTGAGAGAGAGTATTGAAAGAACCTAAATGCGAGAGGTTGCTTGTCAGGGGAAATGGCACTGTTTAAAAACAGGTGATTGCTGTGTCCCCAGGTCAAGCTGAGAAATCTGCCTCCCTGGGCTGCAGAGAGCCTTGATGTGAGAGCAGAGCCCAGGACATGCAGGGAGTAGACCCAGCTTACAGTTAGGGTCTTTAGGGTGCCAGCAAGGCTAGTCATCGGGTGAGCTGGGGATCTGCTTGCCCCCCTAACCTCGATATCCCGATCAGTGCGCTCGAACTGCAGGATACGCAGCCCTGGATATTCAAGCGTGCCCCTGTGGAAGAGACCCTTCGCTAGGTGGTACTGTGAGACCATCTCCATCACATTATTTAGCTAGCTTTGCATTTCTGACACCATCCCTTATCAGGTCAGGGCCATGCTAAGGAATAAATGAGTGAGAGAAAGGAGAGATGTTACTAGGAGCTAGGACCATGGGTGTGCTGCACCGGTTCCTTGGTACCAGCATGTCACATTTAACTATAGACGTAGGAGGTTGGAAAGAAGGCCGAGGGGGAGGGCGCTTAACCTCATTAGTTATGTGATGCTGCACCTTTTATGGTGCTCCAGGGGCCAAGACAGCAGCAGAGGGAACAGAGTTCCATGGCTGGCCAAGTCTGCAACTGCAGAGAAAGTAGCAAATTGGTAAAATCAAACAGTTATGCCATCCCCTGGACTTTCGGGGACTGCAAGACCACTGCAAGACCCCCAGACTGCAAGACCACAGGACCATAATCCAGGTGTGATGGATGAGTGCTTGGCAGCTGCTCTGTGTAAGTACTAGTGATTTTCAACAGTTCACTATAACCTTAGGGCATACTTGGAATGGCCTCCTGTGACATTATTTGATTAAAATATCACCATACAAATCATTGTTGCTACCACTGTTATATAATTGCAACGAATCTTATAAAAAGTGTGACGCATGGGTAGAAAGGATTAAGCAGCTTGCAGGCTACTTGACCCAGATTCAACCTTTAGGAACATATTGGTAGATAATGTTTGTGGTTTTGGTGGTTACATATATATATTGTTAGAGGTTAACAGTCCCTGTCTATGCTGTATTCTGTTAATTCAGAGATCAAAAGGAAATAACATTTAAATGAACTGTAAATGTAGTGATATCACTGTATTCATCTCTCTTTGAAATGTTTAGCAAGTCACCTGAGAATGGTGGAAAACGGGCAATTGCCTTATGGTAACCTGTGTAGCTAATTACCGGTGATGTGTAGGAAATAGGTCTACTTCAAAGTCTCCATGATTGCCTATTGTTCGCCTAAGGACTCTGACCTGTCAAGAGAAGGCCTGGAACTGTATAAAACGCCTTTGGCTCTGGATCCTTTTATCTCAGATCTACTGGATGCTTCATGAAGGGGAAGCCTAAGCCATAAGGCTGAGATCTCCAGTTTTAATCTGGATAACCCTGAATAGGGGCATTGGATAACCTATGGACTAATTCAGAAAGAGCGCTTTGCAACTACAAAGCCCTACTATGAATCTGATCTCAGAACTGTACTCATGTCTGTATGTATACTGATCTTTTAACCAATATTCTCTCTCTTTTCTTTTCTAATAAATTTTTGTTTAGTTAATAAGAATTGGCTGTAAGCATGTATTTGGGTAAGATCTAGAATATTCATTAGCCTGGGAGGTTACCAACATCCAAGTATGTTGTCCAAGTAATTTGGAGTACTTGGACAACAATGGACCTTGATAGATGCCAATCCACAGCTGAGGAATGTTTCCTGTGAGCATTCGGGCTAACATGGCGATGGCCTGTAAAGAACCGAGTCATGCATGGACATGTGACTTGCCCATGTGACTCCAAA
This sequence comes from Emys orbicularis, assembly GCF_028017835.1. Taxonomy (NCBI): domain Eukaryota; kingdom Metazoa; phylum Chordata; order Testudines; family Emydidae; genus Emys; species Emys orbicularis. Next base: position 2,120,064 of record NC_088706.1, on the reverse strand, counting down.
ACTCCATCTTGTAGCCGTAATTCTACACAGGGGGAGAGAGGGGTTTCCACCCACAAGAGGGAGGCAAAAAAGCCCCTGGAAGACCCCCTCCATTTTGTTTTCAGCTGGCTCAAGAGATAGCCTCTCCACCCCAAAGAGATGCCTGAAAGAAACTGGAACAAAGGACAGTAACTACAGGGATGTGAGTGATTGCTGGACCCAGACTAGAAGAAGGCTAATCTGTCAAAGAAGCTTATTGGAACATCTCTGAGGGTGAGATTTACCTGCATTTAGTTTCCTACTGTATTAGGCTTAGACTTGCGTGTTTTATGTTGCTTTGTTTGGTAATTTACTTTGTTCTGTCTGTTATTACTTGGAACCACTTTTTATATTTAATAAAATCACTTTTTACTTATTAATTAACCCAGAGTAAGTATTAATACCTGGGGGGAGGGGAGGGAGGGGCAAACAGCTGTGCATATATAAGCTTTATACAGGGTAAGACGGATTTTTTGGGGGGGGGGGTTGGACCCCATTGAGTACTTCTTAAGTTGTTTTCAGTTTAGCCTGAAGCTTGTGGGAGACCTGGTTCAGACTTGGCTCTGTGTTTGCAGCAGGCAAGCGTGTCTGTCTCAAACAAGGCAAGGTACTGAAGTCCCAAGCTGGCAGGGAAAACGAGCTCAGAGGTAGTACAGGCACATCAGGTGGCATCACAAAGGGGTTTCTATGATCCAACTCATCACACCCACCCACTCCTAGGCCTCAGAGCATGAGCTGCACCATTTACACAGCTATTTTAGTGCACTAGTGTGAGCTCCGCAAGCCTCAATCTGGTGACCCACTCTGGGGGCTCACGGACATGGGACGTGCAGATGCACCCACGGAGGGAAACTCACTACACAGTAGTGGAGAGGTCACAAAGCCTCCAACCCCCCTGTAGGTCTCTAGTCCCATCTTTCTGTGCTGCTGCCGATGGGCCGAAATAGCAGAATCGCTCGTAGGGGGCACTTTCAGACACAGGCCTCAATGCAACTTTCAAGGTGTTCCTCAGCACCCTGCTCCACTCCCCCAGGCTGTTGCTGCAGGTGTTGGAGCACCTCTCAATGCTGAGATTAATTCCTTTTGTGTCGCTTCTCATCCACCAGCAGAGTCTGCAGTATCTGCTCTGATGGCTCCTCCTTGAGTGACATGGGTGCACCGGCAGAGGGCTGTTCTGGCCCCAGGATTTTCCAGGAGTACCTCCCACTTTCACTTCTTTGGGCACCAGCTTCCTTGGAGACTGCACATAGCGCTCCCATGCCCCCCACTACGCAGCTGTAAATTCAAGTGTGGACCTTCAGCTTCCCCAGTATTCCCACTGAATCTAGGCTCTGCTCAATTTCACTGGGTTTCAGCTCCTCCGACAACCCTGCCACCAGCGCAGTCCTGGGCCTGGTCTACACTGGGGGGGAATACCGTGGCTGAAGTTGACATATCTTATTCGGACTTACCTCCCGTCCTCATGGCGCGGGGTCGACGGCCGCGGCTCCCCCGTCGACTCCGCTACCGCCGCTCCCTCCAGTGGAGTTCCGGAGTTGACGGGAGCGCGTTCGGTATCGATCCCCGATAAATTGATCGCTACCCGCTGATACGGCGGGTAGTCTGGACATACCCTTGGGTATGTGCTAGGTACGTGTTACTGAAACGTTGTGAGGTTGAAAACACCCACAAGCAGACTTTCAAGTACAACAGTAAAAAGGCCAAACAATGTTAATGGCTTATTGAGGAAAGGCACACAAGCACAAGGATTACCCCAGGAACTGTGTACAAGAGAAACCTCTCAGAGATAGCACTACACAATGGGAACTGTTTGATCCAGGTCACAGCAAAAGAGCTTTCCAGCAAGTGTGAAGAAGATATAAAAGGGGGCCAATGACATCATGCTGGTACCTCACTCTTCCTACAACAACACACCTGGAAACATGTGAGAGGCGAGGACTGAACTGTGGGAAATGATGGTCCCAGGCTAGAGGGATTTTTAGCCTGTGTATGAAAACCTGGGAAAGCCAATATAGCTTGTGCCTTAATTAAACGAATACCCAAAGAGTTTGTTCTGCCACCGGAAATTTTACCTGTATTGAAATTATTCCAGTGACTGATAATGTAACCTGTACTGTATTGCAATATACCTCCCCTCTTATGCCATTAATATTAATGCCTCCCGGAAGTATATAAAGGTGTACAACCAAAAGATGTGGTATAGTACTACACCAAAGAGCGATGTGTTACGCTATCGATGGACTGTGATTAATACAACACTAGGGACTGTCAAATTTACAGTTTCCAGTTTCCAGATCACCTCTACATACCCAAATTGTTCACAGGGAGCTGCCATTAGATTAGCACAACAGAGAGCCTGGGTTATTTCCTCTAGAAAGAAGAGGGACTTGACCGGATCCCTATGGGATGGGGCCAATAGTGTAGCAGCTATTTGGAATATTGTTAAGAGCCAAGAACATGATGAGAAATTGGGGCAACTAGAAAAGGCCACTGGTCTTATTTCTGGAGCACAGCTGACCCAGGTGCAAGCTGGAGTTGGTGAATTACATGTTATTTCTACCCTTAGTTAATAACCAGGAGCTGTTGACAGAGATGGTATTGAAGATCACTGAGGCTGGGAAGGTAGTGCAGTGGGATTAGGCATGTTCAGAATTACAGAGTTCCTGAATGACCAGCTGATGGCCATTCTGAGTGATCTCGAGCATGAGGCATAGCCTACTGCCCTTACAGATACCTCAGAAATGCCATCTGATTTGTGGCTATGAAGATTTTTCAGGATGGAGTTGTATATACTCACAGTGCTCCTCCCAAGCATATGGGCCGGTAGGAGGGGTATGGGCTCCCACATACCGAACCCTGCCGGGTCCATGGGGAGGATGCATGTGGGGCTGGATTATTCACCGTGGTATCTGGGAGATTAGACCACCTGGTATGCCTAGCCGATTTGTTGTTAGTGCTCCTGGAATAACACCCAACATTTGGATGGGGAATAGGGAGTTAATGGACATTTTGGCCGTTAGAACCTCCACAGCTTCAGTGTATACGTAAACTTAAACCAGGGGAAGTTGTCATTGTTCATGACAATGTTTGCTGGGAGGGTAAGGGAAAAGGAACTACCCTGATAGGACACCTACCTTTTCAAGCTAATGCTAGCTGTGTGTATGTTAAAGCCACCACATTGCGAGATATACATTTTAATCTCACTACTGCTTCAGGCAATCATATTATTTACTGGCCTGCGGATAGAGTTTTACAAGTAGCCCTTAGTTTCCAGATACCCTTTAATTGGATTAGTTTAGTACCTGATCGGTTTCAAAATTTGCTTTCACTGTTATCAGAGGTTCAAAGAATCTCTGAAGTACAAGGGCAAATTCACATGCTTCAAAATATATATCAAGTTGAAAAGAATGCCTTTCGTACAGCTTATAGAGTGTCTACTTTATGTACTAAGTATGATGTATTGTGCTTTGTGACTAAAACAGTACAACCCCATCATATTATTACTGTGAGAATGTTACTGCTTTATTGTTATTTGGTTTAGGATTATGTTATTGTTGTTGTAAAGGACGTGATAATAGTAATACCTTTCATGTCCATGCTAATGATGCATTGTCACTGCATCCAATCAAAACCCCTAAGGGTGATGCATCTGATGTAGAATCTGAAAACCAAGGCTTAATGCAAATAGAAGTTTGAGAAGCTTTGTTGTACTAGAAGTACAAAAGGGGTAGGTGTGGAAGTAGAGAAAGCACTGAGAGGGATTTGAAAGGGATTTCAATGTGAACATCCAAGAGTCAGGCTAACTGTAAACCTAATAACACGAGAGTTGTAGAAGAAGGATTGTGTGAGGCGAATGGGAAAGACTTGTGTGAGAAGTTGTTGTGACCTTGTATAGATAAATATGGAATGTAGACTAGAGTGTAAATAGATGTGAAAAATAAGATAGGATGACCTATGTATAAACAAAATGCAGCTGTTGCTCATTATTGTATGTAACAAAAGTTATAAATACTTGCTGTAATTGTTTACCTGTAGAGAGACCTGCCTAGGAGGGGGAACCCTGTGTCCTAGTGCACTCTCTCTCTCTCTCTATGCAATTGCTTGAGAATAAAGTATCTGACTTTGCTGCACCCAAACAGAGAGTGAGAACTGTGTTTTTCTCCGACAGATGCCTGCATACTGGCTGCCCGATGTCCCTGCAGGAGTGACTCACAGAGCTGGATAGATTGTTATAATTCAAGAACAATTATCGCGTCCCATGCATTTACCCAGCACTTCCAACCGCCGCTTCGGCCCCAAGGAGCATATAGGCTATGGAAGCAACGTTAACACCATTTCCAACAGACAGAGAGGGAGTGGGGGTTGGAAGAGGGTGCCTCTGGGATGGGCAGTGGGGTGTAGGTGAAGCGTGGGAGATACGTGGCTAGGAGTGGAAGCAGGAGATGAAGAGAGGAGGGAGGTACAAAGTCTGGGAGGAAGGTGGGGAGCAGGAAACCCAAAAGTGTTCAATGAAAATGGAAAATTTTGCATTAAAGTTTCTGTTATATATAAAAACGTTTTGATGGAAATTTTTCACCCTTAAGAGGCAAGTTAATAGAATCATAGAAAATTAGGTTTGGAAGAGACCTCAGGAGGTCATCTGGCCCAACCCCCTGCTCAAAGCAGGACCAATGCCCACTAAATCATCCCAGCCAGTGCTTTGTCACAACAAGCCATAAAAACCTCCAATGATGGAGATTCCACCACCTCCCTAGGTAACCCATTCCAGTGCTTCACCACCCTCCTAGTGAAATAGTTTTTCATAATATCCAACCTAAACCTCCCCCACTGCAACTTGGGACCATTGCTCCTTGTTCTGTCATCTGGTACCACTGAGAACAGCCAAGTTCCATCCTCTTTGGAACCCCCCTTCAGGTAGTTGAAGGCTACTATCAAATCCCCAATCCTCCAATTTGTCTAGGTCACTCTGGACCCTATCCCTACTCTCCTTTCCCCCCAGCTTAGTGTCTACCTTTCCCCCCTGCGTACTTGCTGAGGGTGTAATCCATCCCATCATCCAGATCATTAATGAAGATGTTGAACAAAACTGGCCCCAGGAGACTAGTTGATACCGACTGCCAACTAGATATCGAGCCGTTGATCACTACCCTTTGAGCCCGACAATCTAGCCAGCTTTCTATCCACCTTATAGTCCATTTATCCAATCCATACTTTTTTAACTTGCTGGCAAGAATACTGTTGGAGACTATATCAAAAGCTTTGCTAAAGTCAAGGTATATTACGTCCACTGCTTTTCCCATATCCACAGAGCCAGTTATCTCCTCATAGAAGGCAATCAGGTTAGTCAGGCATGACTTGCCCTTGCTGAATCCAGGTCGACTGTTCTTGATCACCTTCCCCTCCCCAAGTGCTTCCAATTGCATAGGTTGTTGCATTATTGGACCCACTGACCCATTCTAGGTCCGCAGGCTCAGACCCTCCTCCTAAAGAGCTGGGAGTTTGCATCGTTAGCACTGAAGGACGACCCTATAGCACGCCTCTATTTCGTGACATTCAGTTCGACAAAGCTGCTTAATTAGCCTGGAACAGACAGCAGATTATTATACGTGGCCCTGATTGTATGAACTCTTACCAACAAAAGATTTGTGCATCCATGGAGACCCTAATAAATTTGAGATGTACCCTTAGTGATAAAGCGTGGGTAAGGGAATACTTGGAAAATCAGATCTAAACATACATGAATCATCCAGCTGAGATGCCCTGCTTCCGATGTGTCACAGGGCTGCCTGCCCCATAGCATGCCTTGTTGCCTGAGTGTGGTACTGCAGGCACTCCCTGCCTCCATTCCCCCTCATTAGGATTTTCTGTCTCTCCTGGGGATTCCTGTGGCTCATTCCCCTGGCTGGGGCACTCTGAGTGGTCAAGAAAAGTCCAAGCCAACCATGGAGGCAGCTGATTATGGCACAGGCAGGACTGATTCAACAGGGCTGGCTAACCCCTAGCCTCCCGGCCCTTTATGGGCCACTTGGTTACGTTAGACTCATAGACTCTGTCAGACGGGACCATTGTGATCATCTAGTCTGACCTCCTGCACCTTACAAGTCACAGAAGCTCACCCTCTCACTCCTATAATAGACCCCAACCTCTGGCTGAGTTACTGAAGTTAGGCTGTTCAAGGAATTAGCAAACCACCATACTGAACCACTGACAGTTGGGTTGGTAAGATCATGGACAGCAATGGAGGGCCAGGGAGACTGGAAGAAAGGAAATGTAGCATCCGTTTTCAAACAAAATTGATTTCTGCAAGTCCATGTGCCTACGTCTAATGTTTATTCCTAGCAAAATTGCTGCTATCTAGCGGGTAATGGAAGTCTAAGCAGAAAGCAATGCAGGTTTATAGGGACACATCTTGCCAGAAGGATTGATTGCTTTTTTAAGAATAGCTTTAAAAAATCTGTGGATGAGGTGGATGCAGCAGATGTGATATATTTAGATTTGAGTAACGCATTCGATACTTAATCTCCCAAACACCTAACTGAGAAATGAATTCAAATGGGAACATTGCGGATTCGCCACTTGGTGAAGGACATGAAGAAAAGGTGATGATGATAAACAGAGCAGACAGGTGTCGAGTGGGTGCCACAGGGGATGGGTTGAGAGCTGTTCTTATTTAACAGGCTCTTACGCTGTGTGCATGACTGCACTATCTGGGCAGCATGCTCCAGTAGGGTGAGACGACCACGCTAATGAAACCCACTAATGAACCCAGCTCTAACCTACAACCGGCGAGTCACAAACACAAACCCAGAGAAATAACAGAGGCGCCACCTGCTAATGATCTTGGAAAAATGCTGTCAGTAGAACTGGGGAGCATCCATTGTAGCCCAGAGGTGAGAGTGGGCAGCAGTTGAGACTTGATACGAACATGATGCTTGAAATGAGAAGATGAGACAGTTCATCAACACCCAGTGCCTAGACTCTATGGTGACGTGTGCTATAGAAATGTGATTGATCAATGTCATCATGGCATAGCTTCCACAGAGCACCAGCTGTCTCAGATCATCCATGCACCTCATCTGTGTAGCACCCTTTTCCACCTGATGACCTTCTTTAACGCCAACCTCCTGATGGACTTTGATGGACAGGTTGGGTTCCTCTGGATCCCGCCTGCAGCATCACAGGGTGTAACTTCCTGATTTTCTTCCGATAGGAATTGATTTGGTGGTGCCTTCATCCCTCTCGGTCCCTCCCCTAGCACGGTCACCGTGAACGCTCTAGCCCTGGAGCACCCATGGTGCCTATGCCCTTGATGACCTGTGACAATGATCGCTTCTCTAGCTGTAACCCATGTGCCTAATAGGGAGCTAGCTCTTTAAGAGACCCATGGGCAGGGGTACAAGTAGGGCAGTACCCACCAGTACACAGTACCGGCAAGAGAATTTTAGCGGGTACAGATTACGGGAAAGACTTGGGGCTAGCCCCCCCCCCCGCTCTCCTCCCCCCGGAGGGGGTGGGGCTGCGCTCTGCTCCTTAAAGGAGCAGAACGCAGCTAGGGAGGGCATTCATTCTTTCAATGGGTTTAACAGCACAATGCATATGCTAACAAACTTAAACAAAAGCTTTGTTTAAGTTTGCTAGCACATATATTGTGCTGTTTGGTCAAGCGTCCTCAAGAGGGGAGGGGTGGGGGTGGGGACGGAAGGTGTTGAAACAGTGTTTTTGATTCTGTTTCCCCCCATTTGTTTGAATTATCCATGACATCCATACTGCATCACATCCAGTCCAACTCAGTCGAGGAATGCCTCTGCTTGCACGGACCAGAGGATGTTTGGATTCTGAGGTCAGCCCAGTTCTGCAGCCTGACGGGAATCACGTATATTCCCCAATATAAAGTTGCAGCCAAACTAGTCTAACATGCATTTTGTTAACTGGAACTGGAGCCGCAAAACAAAGAAAACAAATGCCTCATTTCCCAGCTTTGTGGGAGAGAGAGAAGTGTAAGTGAAGATTATAATGCCGCTGGGACACTGACGGCCTTAAACCAGCTGCCTCAGGAATCTGCCACAAACTTTGCTGAAAATATGTCCCTCGTCTTAGCAACGGAGCTAAGACTTATCACACATCTGCCCACCTTTATCTGAATGATGTTCCTTCTGATTGGACAGCTCAGGCATTGTCAGTTTCATCCAGAACAATTTACAAACTTGGTACCTAACCCTGTAAACCCGCAATCATTTGATCAATCCCATTGAAGACAATGGGGCGAGTTGCATGAGTATGGACCACTTTTGTGGACTGGAAAGTGTTTCAGGAGTCTGTTCTGTTCTTAGAAAGGAAGTTGAATCCCCCACTGAAGTGCAATGTTTGGGTACAATATCATAAAGCAGTTTAGGAGACAGTTCTACTTAAAATTTGTCTTTTAATAAGTCATACATATGCTGAAATAGCTCTTCACCCAACTCCCATATTCCATATAAACAGACTGAATAGTATATATTTTGGGGGGAAGTGAGTAGTTGAGCATGTTCATGTTTGTATATACAAAGGGGGTTGTCGCAGGGGACAGGTAGAGCGTGGGGGCTGGGGTTGGGGTGGGGAGAAGTCACATGGCGGGTCACATGCCCCCCTTGTGTCCCTCCCATAAGTGCAGTATCAGCAAGAAATAATTTCTACTTGCACCACCGGCCATGGTGGGAGATAAGAATGAGTTGTGTCTGGGTCATTGTTGCTAGGCAGATTAAGCACTCTACATCCCAAAGTTTTTGAAATTGAGTGTGGCAGTTCTGGGTTTGCTCCAGTAGGTTCCCTGTTGCTGGGGGTCAGACGCCCTGAGGGCAAGCAGTCAGGCAGCTGCTTTGCAGGGGGCCATGTGCCCTGGGTGAATTGGAAAGCTGAGCCCAGCAGCAGAAAGCAGGTTGTCTGAAGCATTTTGCAGCAGGTTAGTGCTATTGGTAACCCTCTACCAGGGAAGCCTGGGCAATGCAGGGCACTTGGGAGGGGAAAATCACTTCTATTTTAATTGTACGCTTTGAATGTTGTTTGATTTTAGCCAAATTGCTCTAGTTACATTGTCAGAACGAGTCTGTCACCAACTGTTCTTTAAATGCAGTAATGGGGAAACAGCCATTTCTGTTTTGCTATTCTCAGTTTTGTATTTTCTTGTAACAGGGTTTTCTTTAAATGTAGACACGTAACAGAGTGGTTGGTTAACCAGTTCGCTGACTGGCTAGCAGTGATTTCAACAGAGGAAGAGTCAGCCTGGATTCCAGCTGAAGGTTCCTACAAGCAAGTGGAGGGAAGATGTTGTTTTAGACTCAGCAAACTGTCTAGATTTGGTGATCAAAGACTCTAACTGAGACCTAGGTGAACAAAACCTAAGCTTTTGGGAATTCTCCGTCCCTTCTCACTGTGTTTCTGTGGGGACTGAACCGTTCAGATTTGAATGTGTTTTCTTTATTTATGTTTATGTATTAGTGAATATAATGTCTGGATTATAAAATAGCCATGTTATGCTGTAGAATTAGATTTATCACAAAATTTTTCTAAAGTTGTTTAATTAAATCCATTTCTTTTGGGACTTCAATGTGCAAAGGTTGATCCTGTGCATCCTTGCTGAAAATCCTGAGAGACTGAACTCTGGGTCTCCAGCTGCTTTCTACGGGAGTTGGGGTTTTTTTAGACCCTGGAGAAGGGCAATGAAGTGAACTGTAGCCCGCCCGATGGTTACATAGCAGCAAGGTAGCTTGGTTGATGGGGTTCAGCACAGCCCCCAGAACTCACATGCGGGATGGGTAGTCAGTCCTTCAACAGGTTTAATAGGCAGCAGGGAATAAAATCCCCAAAGCCTGGCCTGAGGACACAGTGCAGGGAGTCAGGGGGTCTCCCAAACCATTTTCCTGACCGTCTAACTGACGGATGGTGACTCACCACGCTGTGAGTGACCCTCAGGTTCAGAGACGGCTCTGGACCCCTCAGCACTGCAGGGGGCTGATGATCACTGCCAAGAGCCATCCTCTCCATGCAGGAGTCAGGCTGCTGCTGGACCCAGGATTTCCCCTCACCCCCAAAGGGGTGCAGGGCTCTGGGTGAAGATTGCAATAACTCTACTAAACCCCCCAACTCTAATCACCTACCCCAGCACCCAGACACACTCCTAACACCAGAGAAGCACCTGCCCTGTGGTGACTGGTTTTCCTAGGAGCTGCAGGGCTAACGCTGCCCGGCTGCAGAGAAGTTTTCCCAACAAACTCTCCGCGCTGGTCTGGGAAGTAAGTCCCTTGCTGCAGCCGTTTAAACAGAATAGTGTTCCTGAAGACGCGAGTGTCATGAACCCTTCCCGGCCATCCCACGTTGATGTTGGTGAAACGTCCCTTGTGATCCACCAGTGCGTGCAACACCATTGAAAAGTAGCCCTTGCGATTTATGTACTGGCTGCCCTGGTGCTCTGGTGCCAAGATAGGGATATGGGTTCCATCTATCGCCCCACCACAGTTAGGGAATCCCATTGCAGCAAAGCCATCCACTATGACCTGCACATTTCCCAGAGTCACTATCTTAGGTAGCAGCAGCTCAGCGATTGCTTTGGCTACTTGCATCACAGGAGCCCCCACAGTAGATTTGTCCACTCCAAATTGATTCCTGACTGACCGGTAGCTGTCTGGCATTGCAAGCTTCCACAGGGCTATTGCCACTCACTTCTCAACTGTGAGGGCTGCTCTCATCTTGGTATTCTGGTGCTTCAGGGCAGGGGAAAGCAAGCCACAAAGTTCCATGAAAGTGCCCTTACGCATGCGAAAGTTACGCAGCCACTGGGAATCATCCCAGACCTGCAACACTATGCGGTCCCACCAGTCTGTGCTTGTTTCCCGGGCCCAGAATCGGTGTTCCATGGCTAGAACCTGCCCCATTAAGAGCATGATCTCCAAAGCGCTGGGGCCCACGGTTTGAGAGAATTCTGTGTCCATGTCCTCATCACTCTCGTCGCCGCGCTGCCGTAGCCTGGTTTTTCAGGTCCTGGTTCAGCATAAACTGCACGATAATGCGCGAGGTGTTTACAATGTTCATGACTGCTGTCTTGAGTTGAGTGGGCTCCATGCTTGCTGTGGTATGCAAGTTCACCCAGGAAAAAAAGGCGTGAAACGGTTGTCTGCCGTTGCTTTCACGGAGGGAGGGGTGAGGCTGTACCCAGAACCACCAGCGACAATGTTTTTTGCCCCATCAGGCATTGGGATCTCAACCCAGAATTCCAATGGGCGGGGGAGACTGCGGGAACTACGGGATAGCTACCCACAGTGCAACGCTCCGAAAGTCGAATCTAGCCTCGGTACACGGATGCACACCGCCGAATTAATGTGCTTAGTGCACTCGACTTTATACAATCGGTTGCCCAAAATCAAATTCTGTAAATTCGGAGTAATCCCGTAGTGTAGACATACCCAGAGATAGGGCCAAGCTGCTGACAGGCATCCTGAGGCCAGTTCTCAGGGACCCTGCCTGTATGCAGGCCTGGGATTCCTCAGCTCCTCACAGCCAGCCCTGCTCTTTCTGTGACTGGCACCAGACCCCCAAAATGGCTTTTCCCCTTTCCCAGCACTCCTGGGGACGGCATCTCACCGCCTATTGGTCAATCTAGCTCTTCTGCCCGGGCTTTGATTATCAATCATTGACCCTGCCCCTGACACTGCCCCACCCTGCCATCCTCCCCCAAGCCAAGGGAGCCCCTATTGCTCCAAATAGACTCTCTCCCTCTGGGTTGCCCAGCTGGCTAAGGTCTGCCCTTGGCCCTCTTCCCCTGCGGCAGCGTGATACAGCCCAACGTGAGCTTCTTGGCGTGACCCGTGAATGACAGCATGTGTGATCTGTGCTTGTTTGCCATGGGAGGGAACATGCTGGACCTCAGCATCTTCAACCATTGGGAAAACTTACCGCGGTGATCCTTAACCTCTGGGAGCTCTCTTTCCAAAAGCTGTGCTCTTGCTCAAAGAGAAGCGATGGTCTGGAGACAGGTGAAGTGTTTTTCTGTCATGGGATGGGCTGTGGATGGGTTCTGTTCTGGATTATGTCAGTGCTACCCAAGTGGTTAAGTGTTTCCTTCTGCTCCTGCCATGAATGCATCCTCTGCTCAGGCCCTGACTGCAGCTCTGTCCCCCAGCTCTGCTACTGCTGTCCTGCCTATGGTATAAGGCCCCTGGCTCTGCAGCAGCTGTGATTCTGTCGCCTGCCTGGGTTCGACTGCTGCTGTTGCTCCTGCTGGCATTGCAACCAGTGGCCTTTCCTCTTGCTGTCCTGTTTACGGGCACTGCCCCCATCTTTCTTATTTGTTTAACCCACAAAGAGCAAACCACTGCGTGCTGGTCCAGCAGGAGCTCTGTGGCCACTCAGGGCCCCTCCTGGTGCTCACCAGCCAAGGTGACTGCTGCCTGCATAAACCAGCCGACTTATCCACTGAATGGGTGATCATTGAGGAGCTGGAACAGCATCTCTGCTGAGACTTTTATCCAAGTGTCTGTGCTTGGTGTTCATTACATTAGCCAAAGGGCCAGTCCAGGCTGTCCGAGAGACCCTCCATCACATACCGTCTGCTCACTAGCTGCTCTTGCTCATCGCTTGATGATGAGACCGTTCAGGTGCTGGGGAGGGCTGCAGTCACCGAAATGGCCCTTCCGCCAGAAGATCGTGTTTGAGTGGTGGCCTGAAAACAACTCCTGAATCAGGACATTATTCTTTGCACCAGTCACTGCACGTTCTGGGGCCTCTGAAAGCAGATAAGTACAAGGGGCAAGATGTGGGTCTCTGCAGTTCAGTGATGGGGAAAGGGTCCTTTAACTCCCAGCTCAATGGCTCCAATCCAGCCATGTCATTACTGGCTGCAAGCGTAATTTGTGGAGTTACAGGGGCATGGGTTTGCGCCCACTTCCCTGAGGCCATCCACAGCTGGCCAGGAATTTTCCATTACAATGATTTTTCCAACTGAAAATGCAATTTCTGCATAATAAAAATTTTTGCTGCAAATTTTACATTTTCTGTCAGGAAAATACAAATGAAATATTTAATTTATGTTGGGTTTGGCCAAAATCGGAATAGTTCATTTAAAAAAAATTGACATGGAACATTTTATTTTGAATCACTTCAACAGAACATTAAACTGGTTTTCCCTTAGATCACATTGCCTTATGGGAATTGTAGTGCAAGCTCTGTTCTCTTTTATGGGCTGAGCTTCCTGGAGGAGCTAAGGGAGACAGAGAGGAGACCTCTGTACATAGATGAGACTTTCTGGGACACATTAGAATGGTCCCACCCCTAGTCTGACAACCTCTGTTATTTAGATCTTGCTGACTTCAGATCTGCCACACTCTTCTGTTTGACTTTTGTTGCCAGTTTGATTCCCAAACCTTAGCTATTCTTTTTGGTTGACAGAGCTGAGGAACTGTCCCAAATTGAGGTGTCATTAGAGGAGGTTTTGCAACAAATTGATAAACTAAACAGTAATAAGTCTCCAGGAACTGATGTGAAATTTCAGGACTACTAACTGTCATCTGTAACCTGGAGGATAGCTAATGTGGTGCCAATTTTTTAAAAAGGGCGCCAGAGGTGACCCTAGCAACTACAGGTCAGTGCGCCTCACTTCAGTACCGGGCAAACTGGTTGAAACTATCGTAAAGAACTAAATTGTCAGACACGTAGAGGAACATAATTTGTTGGGAAATAGTCAACACGGTTTTTGTAAAGGGAAATAATGCCTCCCCAATCTACTAGAATTCTTTGAGATGGGGTCAACAAGCATGTGGACAAAGGAGATCCAGTGGCTATAGTGTATTTAGATTTTCAGAAAGCCTTTCACAAGGTCCCTCACCAAAGGCTCTTAAGGAAAATAAGAAGTCATGGATATGAGGGAAGGGAAAAACGAACCATCCATATCATGCATGGTTTGGTAACTGGTTAAAAGATAGGAAACAAAGGGTAGGGATAAATGGTCAGTTTTCAGAACGGAGAGAGGAAAAAAGTGGTGTCTTCCAGGGATCTATACTGGGCCCAGTCCTATTTAACATATTTATAAACGATCTGGAAAAAGCGGTAAACAGTGAGTGGCAAATTTGCCGATGATCCAAAACTACTCACAATAGCTAAGTCCCAGGCAGACTACGAAGAGATACAAAAGGATCTCACAAAACTGGGTGACTGGGCAACAAAATGGCAGATGAAATTCAATGTTGATAAATACAAAGTAATGCATATTGGAAAACATAATCCTAACTATACATATACAATGATGGGGTCTAAATTAGCTGTTACCATTCAAGAAAGAGATCTTGGAGTCATTGTAGATAGTTCTTTGAAATCATCCACTCAATGTGCAGCGGAAGTCAAAAAAGCGAAAAGAATGTTGGGGATCATTAAGCAAGGGATAGATAATAAGACAGAAAATATCATATTGCCTCTGTATAAATCCATGGTATGCCCACACCTTGAGTAATGCATGCAGCTGTGGTCACCCCCATGTCAAAAAAGATATATTGGAATTGGAAAAGGGTCAAAAAAGGGCAACAAAAATAATATCTCCTCCTTCTGTATGAGGCGATATTAATAAGACGGGGCCAATACTATAACGAGTTCAAAAGGGAGCTAGATAGATTCATGGAAGATGGGTCCATCAATGGCTATTAGCCAGGATGGGCAGGGATGGTGTCCCTAGCCTCTGTTTGCCAGAGCTGGGATTGGGTGACCGGGCATGGATCACTTGATGATAAGCCAGACCCACACAATGCCCTGCCTTTCGTAAGTGTTGAGTGGGTAAGGGACAGGTGATGAGAATCAGGATTAGATAGCAAAGTAATGCCCAGCCAAAAGCCCAGCTAAGCCGAAATCCCTCCTGGTGAGGTGTGCAGCCTCCAACACAGCGTCTGATGGATGCTTCAGGAGTGCATTCCCCAGGCTAGGTACTCCTGCTGCTGATCTCAGTGTGTGTATGTGCGTGTGTGGAGGGGTGCAGTCTCAACTCCCACCATGGAGGAGAGAATAATTATAACTGTCAGTAATTAGGTAGGCAGTGGGGCTGAATGGTTTGGGGGTCTGGTGTGGGACTTAGGAGAGCGGGGTTCAAGTCCTGAATCTGCTATTGGCCTGCAGGGTGAACTTAGGTTGCTTTAACTGCTCTGTGCCTCAGTTTCCCAATCTGTAAAACAGGGATAATGACACTGACCGCATGTGTAAACTGCTTTGAGATCTGTGGGGGGAAGCGCAAGAGCTGAGGGTTGTTGTTATGGCACTTTCCATTCCCAAACATCAGTGAAGAAGGTGGCCACTGTGATGTTTTGGGATCGCCCAGGGCTGGCCTTATCATGAGGCAAACTGAGGCGGCCGCCTCAGGTGCCAGACTGGGGGCGGGGGGCGCCCCTAGGACTCAGCGTGTAGAAAATTGTGTCTGCTGCTGGTGCATATGTATTCTCTCTGCTCTAGATGCACAGAGATGGTGGAGTGCTGTGCTGGAGGAAGGAGGGCACAAGAGACATAACAGGCAGGCAGGAGAAAAGGTGAGAGGGAATAACAGAAAGCAGCAGGAGCTGCAGGGAGAGAGAGGAGGAGGAGCCTCTTATGTACCTCTCTAGCACCCCCAGGAGCCTGGACTGATTCACACCAGCTTCTCAGGGAGCTTCTTGTTTCCTGCTGCTTCCCTGAACCCACTTGAGGAGAACAGGCAGTCAACTGAAGTAGTAGGAGCCAGTTAAGCCCGTAAGATGCTATCTTCCCTTACTCAGGCCCTGCTACCAGCCTGCTTATTTGTCCCTTTCAACTGAGTGTTGAGAGCCACTATAGCTGGCGTAGAACAGCAGTCGTGAGTGAAAGAAGAAAACGCCCCTCTGGGGCAGCATTCAGAAAAAGAAAGAAAGCAAAGGAAGCTTTTCTATCTAAGCAGGAAGGAGCTCACGGTGAGCCTTCCAGCCCCAGTGAGGATGTGAGTGGTGAGGAGATGCCTGAACTTCCAGTTAGTCAGAGTGCAGCTGACCTGGCAGCTACTGCAGCATCCATATCTCCATCTCAAATGGATGTAACCATGCACATTCCCGAAGAAAAGTGTAGATCAGAGAAGAGTGTGGTGGAGGCGCAAGAACCAGCTGCTGCTGAGTTTAGTGCCTTGTCTAGATGATCCGGGACTGGGGACCCACTTGAGCAGTAGCCTGAGGGACTTCCTTGTACTGCATGGGCCACAGCAAGTGAAAAACTTCATGTTCCCCAAAGACAATGAAAATAGCAGTTTTCATCCAACACATTACTGGTGTGAAATACCCAATGGTGACAAAGTGGAGAAGCCCAGAATGCTGCATACTGTTTTTGTTGCAAACTCTTCCAGTCTAATGTTTCACCCGCATTTGGTTCTACAGGAACAAAAGACTGGAAAATTTGGCTAGAAACCTGGCATGCCACGAGAAGGCAGCAAATCACCAGAGAGCATTCCATAGGTGGAAAGAGCTTGAGATGAGACTAAGGTTAAAGGCCACCATAGATGATCAGCATCAAGAGAAGATTGCATCAGAGTCTCTTTACTGGTAAAATGTTCTGAAAAGGCTCAGTGCCATTGTGAGAATGCTGGCTACCCAAACTCTAGCACTGCGTGGCCCTTCAGATCAGCTGTATGTGCCATACAATGGAAACTTCCTTAACATTGTGGAGCTGATGGCTGAGTTTGATGCTGTACTCCAGGGGCATCTAAGAAGAGTCACCAAGAAATGTACACATACCACTACCTTGGAAAAACAATTCAAAATGAAATCATACAGTTACTGGCAACAAAAGTCAAACAGAAGATTGTGGCAGATCTGAAGTCAGCAAGATATTACTCTGTTATTCTGGACTGCACACCTGACATCAGCCATACGGAACAAATGACTTTAACGGTGCGTTTTGTAACAACAACAGAACCTAGTGAAAATGTCCCTGCAATGGTGACTGTCAGAGAGCATTTTCTAGAATTTACTGACATTGATGATACTACAGGAGCTGGTATGACAAATGTGCTTCTTAAAAAGCTGGAAGATACGGGAATTGCGATAGCGGACATGAGAGGTCAGATAATGGTGCCAACATGAGAGGAAAGAACAGAGGAGTGCAGACACGGATCCGAGAGTTAAACCCTGAAGCTTTTTTTGTCCCATGCAGTTCTCCTTCATTGAACTTGGTGGTCAGTGATGCAGCGTCAGCTTCCAGTGAGGCTGCTGAATTTTTTAATGTAATTCAAAGCATCTATGTATTTTTCTCGGCATCAACTCATCGATGGCAAATTTTGAAGCAACATCTGGGAACATCCTCTCTGACACTGAACCCACTGAGTGCCACACGAGGGGAAAGTCAAGTGGAGGCGATAAAGCCTATAAAACACCAAATTGGGAAGATAAATGATGCCATAGTTGCCATTATGGAGGATAAAGCTACGAGAGGAACTGTTTGTGGGAGAACAGTGGCAGCGGGAGAAGAAATCACCAGAAATATACATAACTTCAAATTTCTGTGTGGCTTAGTGTTGTGGCATGACATACTGTTTGAAATAAATGTTGTAAGCAAGAGACTCCTAGGTGTTGACCTTGATATATCTGGAGCAATGGAACAACTGGACAAAGCAAAGTCATACCTACAGTCTTATCGGTCAGATGAGGGATGCAAAGAAGTTGGCAGAGGAACTTCACACTGAAGCTATTTTCCCACCCATTCAAGAATACAAGAGTCACCAAAGAAGACGACATTTTGATTACGAGGCACAGGATAATCCCATAAGAGACCCCAAACAACAATTCAAAGTTGAATTATTTAACCAGGTGCTAGGTTGTGCAATACAGTCAGTTGAAGAACATTTCATGCAGCTCAAGGAACACCGCAGTATATTTGGGATGTTGTATGATATTCCAAAACTCTTCACTATACCTGAAGAAGACCTACACCAGCAATGCAGGGCACTAGAGACAGTGTTGACACATGATGACATGCGCGATATTGATGCGAGTGATTTAGGTGATGAACTGAAAGCCCTTTCAAGATACATTTCAGCAGGATCAACTCCAAAGGCTGTTCTGGACTATATGTGCACAAATAAGATGATCACCCTCTTGCCAAATGTTTTTATTGCTCTGCGCATACGTCTAACACTTCCTGTTACAGTTGCCATTGGAGAATGCAGCTTCTCCAAGCTGAAGTTAATAAAAACACATCCATACTCCACAATGACACAGGAGATGCTGGTCAGCCTTGTAACCATCTCAATAGAGCATGAGCTGGCCCAGACTGTGGACCTTCAGCAGGGAGCAGTTCAAATCTTTGCAACCAAGAAGACACGGAAAGCACCACTTTGATTATTCAAACAGATAAAAATGCCAGTGTTTACTATGCAGACAAGAAAAGATACATTTGCTGTTCAGGCATTTGAAAATTAAGTGTTACTTAAAATTTTTGAACAAGGCATTTAAAGTTGTTAGTTCTCCTTTATTGGAGTTTGTCTCCCTCCCCAACAAAAGTTGGTCCAATAAAGATATTCCCTCCCTGACCCGGTTTCTCTAATAACTAGCAACAACACTGCATACAATGACGTTCTCACTATTCATATAAATGCCAGGTCCTTTTTGGAATCCTCCAAAGCGCCTGGCTTCAATGAAATAATGTGGCAGCGAGTTCCATAGGCTAATGATCCATTGTATAAAGAAGTATTCCTTTTATTGGTTTTAAATGGGTGTGTACAAGAGTTTGCCAGGGCTCGACCCTCTCCGGGGCGACGGGGAGCCACACTGACTCACTACCCACCGGGGCTGGGCACTCTGTCTGGTGGCAGGGTTTCCCCGGTGGTCCTTGCTGTCCTGAGAGGCACAGTAAGCCCGACCCTAGCTTCGGGCGGACACCAACGTTATGTCCAGGCTCAGACCCTCAGTCGGGGCTGAGCAACAGTAAAAGGTATTTCAGCCTGGGCCCTCGGTCAGGGCGGGTCAACAAATGCTGCGACAGGCGCTCAGGCCCTCAGTCAGGGCTGAGCAACAGTATAAAGTATTTAGGCCCAGGCCCTAGGTCAGGGCGGGGCAACAAACGCTGGGACAGGCGCTCAGCCCTCAGTCAGGGCTGAGCAACAGTATAACCTAAGCCACAACAGGCCTGGGAGAGGGGGATACTGCCACCCACGGGTTGGGTGGCAGGGGGGACGCAGGCCCTCCCACTCCACTGCGTCCCAGTCCGGGGCCCTAGCAGCGGCAGAAGGCCCGCTGCTTAGTCAGTGGGGATCCTGGCCGCAACACACTGACATAGGCTCCGGTAATGCTGCAGCCAGACTGGGGTCGGCTGCCCCCGGGCTACTTCCACTCTCCCCATCTGGGCCTACCTGGGGGCTGGTGTCGGCCTCGGGGGGGTCCTGGACCATGGGTTCGTCCGGCCAGGCATCGTTTGGCAAGTCCGGCAACTCCTCGGGATAGTAGGCGCAGGGCAGGCTCGGCGGCTCCTCGGGGGAGCGGGTGCAGGGCAGGCCCGGCGGCTCCTCGGGGAAGCGGGCGCAGGGCAGGCCCGGCGGCTCCTCTGGGTAGCGGGCGCAGGGCAGGCCCGGCGGCTCCTCTGGGTAGCGGGCGCAGGGCAGGCCCGAGCTAGGCTGGAGACGTCTGGTCTCTTCGGTGGCTGGGGCCTGACTGAGTTCTGAGGGCATAATTTTTTGAAATCAACCACTCAATGTGCAGCAGAATTCAAAAAAAGTGAATAGAATGTTGGGAATCACCAAGAAAGGGATAGATAAAATATATTGCCTCTAAATAAATCCATGGTACGCCCACATCTTGAATACTGTGTGCAGATGTGGTCGCCCATCTCAAAAAAGATATATTGGAATTGGAAAAGGTTCAGAAAAGGGCAACAAAAATGATTGGGGTCATGGAACAGCTTCAGTATGAAGAGAGAATGGGCTTTTTCAGCTTATAGACGAGACTACTGGGGGATATGATAGAGGTCTAAAATATCATGACTGGTGTGGAGAAAGTAAATAAGAAATTGTTATTTACACCTTCTCAGAACCAGGGGTCACCGAAGGCAATTAATAGGCAGCAGGCTAAAAACAAACAAAAGGAAGCATTTCTTTATACAACGCACAGTCAACCTGTGGAACTCTTTGCCAGAGGATGTTGTGAAGGCCGACTATAACAGGGTTCAAAAAAGAACTAGATTAGCTCATGGAGGATAGATCCATCAATGGCTATTAGGCAGGATGGGCAGGGATGGTGTCCCTAGGCTCTGTTTGCCAGAAGCTGGGAATGGGCGACAAGGAATGGATCAGTTGGTGATTACCTGTTCTGTTCATTCCCTCTGGGGCACCTGGAATTGGTAACTCTTGGTAGACAGATTACTGGGCTAGATAAACCTTTGGTCTGACCCAGTCTGGCCATTCATATGTTCTTATGTTTGAGAAGGACGTTCCTTGTGAGGCTGTAGAGCCCGTCACTGTCAGCGGCAGTGTGGCCATGAAAGAGCGGATCAGGGGTCCCAGAGCAGGGCATTGCCTTCTTTCAAGGATCTGCAGTGGGATGTGCACTTAGCCACCTCAATGCTTTATGGCTATTTGGCTTATGGAACTGAAGTGAATCCAGAGCAGTGAGCTGGCGAATCCCTGGCGTCGTTAGCTAGCCAGCCTGGAGCTTGTAGATCCTACAGACTGAGCTGAATCAGGCTTGAGTGAAGGGAAATGCGCAGAAACCCTTCCTCTCTGGTAATGGCTATGTTGGCAGCAAGAGGCCAGGAATAGTGTCACTAAAGGGGAATTGTTCATGGATCCGGTGCTAGAAAAACTGGTTCCTCACCCTGCCGTTACTCTGTGAGAGTTGCAGACTTATGGATGCACTCCGCGAAAATCTGCGTTTTGATGAATTGCAGGGGTATATTTCCCACTGGTCTGTTGAAATGACAGGTGAGTGGCAGTGATGAGCAAAACATGGTATGGGAGCATGGGACCACATAAGGAAATTAAAAGGCATCACCTTTAAAACTGATTAAAAGGAATCGCTAGACAGTTAACCTATGTAACTCACTGCCACAAGATATTATAATGACCAAGGATAGGATTTTCAAATGGGCCTGAGACTTAGGAGCAAAAGTCTGAAGAGCCTGGTACTGGTCACTGTTGGAGACTGGATACCTGCTTTGCCACACCACTGGCCACACCTTACCTGTGTTCAACTATTCTGTTGAACCAGGCAAACATATTCTCACCCCTAGAGCAACAAGGGTCCATCTTCACAGATTAAGACACGAAACCCTCTCTGTTCACCTCTTTTTAGTTTGCAAAAATGAGAAAGCCAGAGCCACTGACGGAAATGGCAACATTTTCTGATGCGCCAAATCTGTAAATTCTCCCAAACCCCATGATTATTATGAGCCCTTTTTTACTGCGGTGGGGCCTACACTGTGTCAGGTGCAGTACAAACTTATAACAAAGAGACAGTCTTTGCCGCTAAGAGCTGACAGTCAGCTGCCTAATATGGTCCAGCTCGCATCCCAAAGCAGGACGTGACTGGGAAAGGTTGGTGAAATTAACACAGTTTCATTGAACTATCGTCTGCGTATCCAAAAGAACATGCTGGGAGCAGCAGGGAAGTTGGTATCGTTAAGCAGCAATTGTACAAACTTAATCCAACTTTCTTAAATCATGATTCAGCAGAGCACTTAAGCACATGCTAAAATTTAGTAGGTACTTAAGGGTTTTGCTGTGCTGGGGCCTCCGTTGGTGTGCTGCATAGAAAGTTTGATTCTGGAATCAGCAGCTATCCCTCCCCCTTAGAGCCAGGGACAATCATTCCTTTATTATGAATTTCATAGATATGAGCATTCAGAAATCTACCCAATTGGCATTTCTACAGCACTGACTCTGGCGCTGATGTTCCAGACAGGATCGCAGGCATGTGAGCGCTCCTGTTCTGCTCCCCCGGGAAAGAAACGAGTGCCGCTCACCAGCCCTGCTGCTGGAACTAGAACATTACACCGGTGACCAAGGAAACAGCTCCCTATATCCTGGGACTGTCTCTGGGAGGAGCTTTCTGAGCTGTGATGGCGCGTGAGCACTGAACACTTTCCAGGTGATCCAGTCCTGTGAGTGCACAGGGTGAGTAGAGTTGGCTGCACTGGGTGTTGCTCTTGGCAGGGGTATCACAGCCATTGCCTGCAGCAGCCATGGCACCACAGTCCAGAACCTCTCACCAAGTCCCTGTGGCCTCCATACACATTTAACAGGAGGGGTGACAGGACAGAGCTACGTGGACCCCATTACAAGAGAGACCAGAGGGCAAAGGCACGTGCTCAGCATGGCCCTTAGCAGTGCCTCTCGGGCATTGAGAAAGCACAGTTTCCCCCTGTCTTTAGAAGAGCAAATGATGCTCGTTTTGTTGGGATCGCTGTGCCAGGAGAGCTGGGATGTCAGGGCTTCTGCAGTGCACAAGGGCAGAGAAAAATACCTAGCGTGAAGATGTGATGCAAACCTCTTTGGAGCCTAGGTTGGGGATGGAAGCAGGGTTTGGATCTGGTTCTCATCAGAGCCAATTAACCTGTTCCTTGCCCTGGTGTAGGGATGGGGAACCAAGTGACACTAGTTGTTTTCCCTACACAGCTGTCATTTTCATTGTTTTGCTCCCCTCCCTCGTGCTGCACTCACCAGCTTCTCCCTACGAAACCTCCTGGCTGTCGTCTCTCAGAATCACTTATTGGGATCCAGGTTTGTGTGCAGGGAAAATCAAACCAAGGAGAAACCGTCACTTTTTGTAATAGCTTCTGAAAGGGGCCGAATTCCCTTGTCTCGTATCTGCTTCCCCTGGCTGTGACAAATCACAACACACAATGCCACCCACGCACTCCCTGGCTGGCTCTGATGGCCAGGCCCCACCAGCTGCAACCTTTTCTCTCACCAGTTCAGTCCTTTGCTAAGATTCCTCTTCAAAACCCAGCCCTTCGCTATCTAGCGTAGACACTTCCCTCCGCACACAAGCAAGAAAGGGTTAAAACTAGATGTGGGCTTGTGTGTGTTTCAAAGACAACTGTCCTTGACAGAGCAGCTCTGCAGGGTGGGGTTTTGCAGCTTGTGCAGCTTTTTATTCTTTTATTTAGCGAGAGAGAATCGTGGGGCGTTTTTTTCTCATCACTTTGAACCAGTGCAACAGGAGCCTGCTGGGGAGGGCTCATCACACAACAAACAGGGGCCTTGACTAATCAGACAGCCCTCCTAGCGGGGAGATATTCTTATCAAAAGCTGTGACAACACTTTTCATTGCATGCGACAGGAAGGACAGTCTTGGGCCTATAGGACCCGGAGATCCAGGTCTGTTCCCTGCTTCTCAACCACTTCCACTTTGACCTCAGCTAAGACACTTAGTCTGTGGTTTCCTTATCTTTGAAGAGGTGCTGGGAGGTGTGTGAAGGGTTCAGGTACTAGAGGGAGTAGCCCCACAGATAGTGCTGCCAATTCTCATGGTAGCATCCATCAGTCTCTGATTCGCTCTCTGTCTTTGCTCCCAAGGAGCAGGCACATTTATGTATTTGTTATTTCTGTAACCCTTCTGCCCATCTAAGTTGGCAGCAACAAGGGCCGGGTTCTGTATCTAGGGGTTCCGTTTCAATAACGCAATGCAAAACCGTCTCGAGCCCCCACCCAGTGACCTGGGACAATTACATACCACCCCCTGGGCGCCTCTAAGAGGCAATACTTCCCCTCTCGCAAGCACGGAGTCTGAGTGTAGCAGAAAATGTTTAATAACATGAGGTAAACGACATCAGCATTAAATTGGAAAAACACCACAAACAGGATTCATAACACAAACCATGAGCAAACGACCCACCCCAGCAAATTGGGCTGTGTCCTTTCCCTTTGGTTCTTGAATCCAGCCACCCAAAAATCACCCAGAGTCCCCAAAGTCCAACACCCCCGAAGTCTCTTGGGTCCAGCAACCACCCAAAGTCCCAAAAGTCCAACAACCCCCAAAGTCTCTGTCCCTGGTCAGTGCAGCCCCAGAGTAAAAGGGGGGCACGCAGGGTGTTAAGGGGCACCTTATGTGATCCAAGGCCGGCCGGCCATCTCTCCATGGGGTTCCGCCGCAGCCTTCACCACGAGCCAGTCCGCTTCCTGCCATCCCACGAACTGCTCTGCTCTACGAGCTGCTCCGCTCAGCTCACCAACCTGTGAGCCGCTCCAGCTGTCTCCACAAATGGCTCCGCTCACCGACCTGTGAGACGCTCCAGCCGTCCCCGCAAACGGCTCCGCTCGCCGTTCCTTGGGCCGCTCCAGCCATTCCCGCAAGGCTCCACGCCGCTCGCTGCTCCTCCAGCCGTCCCCACAAACTGCTCTGCCAGCCGCTTAGCAATATAGTTTCAGGCTCCCCCACTATTTAACACAGCACACAGTGATCTCAGCTCTTAATAACTTTAGCTCTTTTGTGATTTCAGCTCATAGTAGGGGAGCCCCAGTGCTGGTGCACCATTGGCCCAAAGTGAATTCAGCTCAGCAGCCCATAACTAGACTCCTAATAGAATCAAAGTTAGCTCCAACATTCAACGGTGGTGGTGGTGGTGCAATTGGTGTTTCAAGCCCTCAAAGAGGGGCCCATCCCATCAGGTACAAACACCTATCCCTGTCCTCTCTTCATTCACTGGGCTGTGGAACCCATGTCCCTTGTTTAGCGAGTGCTACTTAGGTGATGGTGAGACACTGTCATAAAACAGTTTCATTGTCGTTGATTCACATAATCAGGGTAACAACACTTTATTCCTCCTGCCCCAATAACAGAGAAACTGGGGATCCCACCCCATCCAAAGTAACCACTATCAGTTGCTGTTGTCTCATGCCAGGCGGGTGGGTGTGCCTATGCAAACAAGATCAGCCCCTGGAGTTCTTTTCCACACTCGCCATAATTCACCACCAGATGTCAGGGTAGAGCTCATCCTGACTCTGCTTACATCTCTATTGTGGGAACAATCCTCAGCTCTCCACTAATGCTTTCCAGCCGTGGCTCTCAACGGTTTTCCAAAGGAGGGGAGTGTCTGTGACGCAAAGCACCCTGTAGTCGCACACTGGTGTGATAATCTTTGTACAGAATAAGCCTTCTGAGGTGTCATTTGAAATCGAATAATTCACTGACCAATAATATCAGGGTGAAATGTGTGTAGCAGCATTATATGTAAAGTTACGCAATCCCCCTGTATGATGTTATTAGCACATGTTCAAAACCGGACAGCCCAGCCGTGGCAAAGGTTGTTAAATGGGATCTATCCTAAGTGCTTATCTCACTTTACATATGCGTAGTAAACAGGGTCCCCGAAGCAGCCGGGGGAGCAGATGGCAGGAAACAGAACAATTTGCATTTTAGCAAACACAAGTGGTAGTGGGGGGGAGCATGGCACCTCGATTAGCTCCAGACTCCATGTGGCCTGGCCCCCAGCTTGGACACACCTTACTCTGCAGGGGTGTCCTTCAACAGAATCCATTTCAAAGGTCCACTAGGCTATAAAAGCAAGGGGCAGAGAACCCCAAGTTTTATCGCGTTCACCCAAGAAAACAACGGCACCATCCCCGGGGAGAGATCCTGACCAAGGAGAGGATCAGTCACCTCTTGCTGGAAGACATGGGTAAGAAGGACCATCTCGACCAAAGCCTGAAACCAACCTTGTTAGATTAAAGTTTTAGACTTTTCGGTGCGTGTTTTCACTTCTATTGGTTGTAACCACGTCTAACTGTATCCCTTATACTTGAACTCACACTCCAGTCTCTTTTAGTTAACTTGTTTTATTATTGATCTAAATCAACAGTGCGCTGTGAAAGTCAGCTCCGGTTATTGTGGCAAATTTGTGGATTTGGTCTCCCTAAAGAAGCAAACGCATCTTATTATTCCTCTGAATGTCACAGGAGAGGGCTGAACATTGCAGCATATGCAGGTCTGCAGTGTGTTCGGGTTACCTGCTAACGTTAACCCAGGCTGATAAAGACAAAAGTGTGTCTGTGATTACTGCTGGCTGGCTGCTGGACTCCGAGTACTTGAATCAGGGCTGCCCAGTGCCCAGAACATGAAGCACATGCTGGCAGCTGGCTGCTGGCTGCGTGAGCATCCCAGGCAGCAGAAGCATTTTGGGGCACTCAGGGTTATAGTACAAGAGGTGACACAACCTCTCACTGCTCTGAATTGTACCCCAGAATGTGACCCCACTTGGACAGAGGCTGCCCTGAGATTCCCCCGGGGTTGGCACTATACACACATCACAGAAAACCTTCTCTGCCACAGAGTGTCCGGCTTATGCCTAAGACCCCGGGCGAGAGCTGGACCCAGCCCAGCGGGGAGGGGAGCACAAGGCGCAGCGGCCGATTACAATGAACATATCAGACAAGTGACGTTAGCCAGAAGCCCAAGAATCTGCCTGTACATTAGCCTTCCTCTGCCTACCCCCATTGACGCCCTCCCCTCTGGGACCTTGTCCACACTTGGCTACACTTGCGAGTACAGCACTGTAAAGCCTCCCCCAGCGCTGTAACTCACTCCCCGTCCACACTGGCAGGGCACTTACAGCGCTGTATCTCCCAGGGTACACCGCTGCAGGTTCTCCACCTCCCCGAGAAGCATAAGAGATAAGCGGAGTGGCTCCGACTCTCCCCTGTGAGTGTGTACCAGGAATCAACCTGCAGCACTGTACTGATCACCTTGTCAAGTGGCCAGTCCTCTCCATTGTTGTGACCGGCTGAAGGAATGCGGAAGTGCCGGTTTCAAAGCTCGTACCACAGAGAGAAAGCAAACAGTTTGCTGTTTGCTTTGAGTGAGTGAATGAATGAGCAGGGGGCCGGGAGTTCGGAACTTGCAAAATAGAGTGCTGACACGCTCCAAAAAGCACTCTCTCTCCCCCCACACTCCCTGTCACACTCCACCCCCCATTTTGAAAAGCACGTTGCAGCCACATGAATGCTGGGATAGCTGCCCATAATGCACCGCTCCCAACACAGCTGCAAATGTTGCAAGTGTGGCCATGCCACTGCGCTGTCAGCTGTCAGTGTGGACAGACTGCAGCGCTTTCCCTACTCAGCTGTATGAAGACAGGTTTACCTCACAGCGCTGTACAGCTGCAAGTGTAGCCAAGGTGCGACCCCTTGGCATCCCCTCTCCCTTCCCCAGGGGTTCCAGTGCTGCAGCCCAGCTGGCCATTCACTGCAGGACAGGGGCCTTGATCTGCAGCTCCAGACCTGTTATTATCACTTTCCTCTATCATCTTCTCACCTGCCTCTCCTCCTCCTCCGCTCTCGCCCCTCTGGCGTCCTGCTTCCCAGCTAGGGGCGTATGCTGTGGGGTGGGTGCAGGAGGCTGCAAAGATTCCTTAAATTGTTCTGTTTTATGTTTGCCCTTAGCACTCTGAAGAGAGCCATGGCTTGGCTGGCTTCATGTGCATGCTGCTGTGAGTCTCCGATCACATGCAGTGTGAATTCTAGAATCTTAGCAAGGGGGCAAGAACAGTCAGTCTTTGATGGACTTCGTTTCTCCATAGTGTTAATTGGGCATTGGAGTTAAATAGATGTTACAACCGAACAAAAAATAAAAGGGTCTGAAGAGTCTGACCCCCACCTCCCTTCCCCTCTTCTCTTGCCTGTGATGTTACATCTCACAGGTTCTCCACTTTCATTAGAGGCTTCCAAGGTGCACAATTTCAAAGGTACCCTCCCCCCACTCTGATAGAAATGTTCAGGCCTCTCTGCATCACTCCAGCATCATCTCTTGCTGTTCACTCCTCTGTGCTTACCCAGTCTCCTTCCTCATGCAGGTCCCCGGGGAGCCCAGTTACTTAGGACAACACCATTAAACATGGCTGTCTAAAGACAGGCAGGTAAATGAGTCCCCTCAATTTTCCAAATGCTGAGCCCCTGGAGTGACCAGGCCTCGGTGCTCAGGGTGTTTGAAAATCGGGCTGTTTGCCCAGGTGCCCATGGGGGACTGAGGAACCAAACCGGAAGCACCCCTTTTTGCAACTCTTGGCCCAGGTGCATAATGTTAGGCTCCCAAGTTTGAATACATTGGCCATAGTGCCAGATACTCTAGGGATGGGCACTTTAGAAATGCCAGATAAACAGACACGATAGATGCAGCCAAAATCTTGAGAAACAGCCCTGCTTATGGGCTCAAAGTGGCAGAAATCCCCTGAGATCAGCTCCCAAGATTTTGGTGCCGTCAAACCCAAACCTTAGCCTGGGTTCAGCCTAGAACCCAAGCCTGGCACTCCCACTGAGTTTTTGCCTTTCAGGCTTCTGTAAGCAGTAAATACAACATCTGAAGAGGCTCTTATAAGGAAGACAATTTGGATAGTGAGCGATCAGCTGTTGTGACCTACACAGGATGTGCCATGTTTGTCTTTCTCCCAGAGGATAGAAGTGACTTCGTCTGTACAAAGTGCAAGCTGGTCTCCATATTGGAAGAGAAGATTAAAGGACTAGAGACCCAAGTATCAACCCTGTGTGCATCAGAGAAAATGAAGACTTTCTGGATAGAAGTCAGTGTTTGGTACTGCAGGCACAGCATCCTGAAGAATCAGAGAGGGAAATGCAGAATGGGGAAGAAAATTGGCAGCATGTGACCTCCAGAAGAAGCAAGAGGAGAACACATGTACCCACATACCCACAATGCAGACAGAGGTAAGAAACCATTTTCAGGCTCTCTGCACAGGTACTATGGTGGAGAATGGTTTGGAAGAGCCTCTTCAGATGTTGATTTAGTTGAGGATTGGTCCTGCTTTGAGCAGGGGGTTGGACTAGATGACCTCCTGAGGTCCCTTCCAACTCTGATATTCCATGATTCTATGATCTGAGGGAAGGGATCAGAAGGAGACCCCATTGACCGGAAGGCATGGGATGCATTGTCCTAGGGATGGGGGTTCCATGACCACCACTCCCAAGAGGAGGAGATGGGTGGTGGTGGTTGGGGGCTCCCTCTTAACGGGGACGGATTCATCCATCTGCCGGCCAGACTGGGAAACTCAAGAAGTGTGCTGCTTGCCTGGAACTGGAATTCAGGATGTGATAGAGTGTCTGCTGAAACTGATCAAGCCCTCCTCAGACCGCTACCCCTTCCTACTTCTCCACATGGGCACCAATGATGCTACCAAGAATAACCTTGAGCCGGTCACTGCAGACTATGTGGCTCTGGGCAGAAGGATAAAGGAGTTTGAGGTGCAAGTCATGGTCTCGTCCATCCTCCCTGTTGAAGGAAAAGGCCCAGGTAGGGACCATCGAATTGTGGAGGTAAATGCGTGGTTGTGCAGGTGGTGTCGGAGAGAGGGCTTTCGATTCTTTGACCATGGGATGTTGTTCCAGGAAGAAGGATTGCTAGAAAGAGATGGGATCCACCTAACGAAGAGAGGGAAGAGCATCTTCACAAACAGGTTTGCTAACCTAGTGATGAGGCCTTTAAACTAGGTTCGCCGAGGGATGGAGACCTAAGCTCTGAGGTAAGTGGGGAAGTGGGATTCCAGGAGAAAACACAAGGAGGAGGGTGCAACAGGGGAGGCCTCCTGACTCACACTGAGAAAGTAGGGCAATCAGCTAGTTACCTTAGGTGCCTGAACATGAACACAAGAAGCCTGGGAAACAAACAGGAACAATTGGAAGCCCTGGCACAGTCAAGGAACTATGATGTGATTGGAATAACAGAGACTTGGGGGGTAACTCACATGATTGGATGGGTATAAACTGTTCAGGAAGGACAGGCAAGGGATGTGAAGGGTATCAAGAAGGGTTTCTACTGGTATGTTAATAGCAAAAATAAGGTCAGGGAAAGTGTGGGACCCTTACTGAATCGGGGAGGCAACCTAGTGACAGATGATGTGGAAAAAGCTGAAGAACTTAATGTTTTTTTTGCCTCGGTCTTCACAGACAAGGTCAGTTCCCAGACTGCTGCACTGGGCAGGACAGTACGGGGAGAAAGTGAGCAGCCTTCAGTGGTGGAACAGGTTAAGGACTATTTAGAAAAGCTGGACATGCACAAGTCCATGGGGCTGGATGCAATGCATCCGAGGGTGCTGAGGGAGTTGGCTGATGTGATTGCAGAACGATTGGCCATTATCTTTGAAAACACATGGCGATCGGAGGAGGTCCCGGACAATTGGAAAAAGGCAAATATAGTGCCCATCTTTTAAAAAGGGAAGAAGGAGAATCCAGGGAACCTCAGTCCCTGGAAAAATCATGGAGCAAGTCCTCAATTAATCCATTTTGAAGCACTTGGAGGAGGGGCAGGTGATCAGGAACAGTCAACATGGATTCACCAAGTGCAAGTCATGCCTTACCAACCTGATTGCCTTCTATGATGAGATAACTGGCTGTGTGGATACGGGGAAAGCAGTGGACATCGTATACCTTGACTTTAGCAAAGCTTTTGATGTGGTCTCCCACAGTATTCTTGCCAGCAAGTTAAAGAAGTATGGATTGGATGAATGGATCGTCGGGCTCAATGGGTAGTGATCAACGGCTCGATGCCAGCTGGTAGCAAGCGGCGTGCCCCAGGGGGTTTTGTTCAACATCTTCATTAATGATCTGGATGATGGGATGGATTGCACCCTCAGCAAGTTCGCGGATAACACTAAGCTGGGGGGAGAGGTAGATATGCTGGAGGGTAGGGATAGGGTCCAGAGTGACCTAGACAAATTGGAGGATTGGGCAAAAGAAATCTGATACGGTTCAACAAGGACAAGTGAAGAGTTCTGCACTTAGGAAGGAAGAATCCCATGCACTGCTACAGGCAGGGGACCGACGGCTAAGCAGCAGTTCTGCAGAAAAGGACCTGGGGATTACAGTGGACAAGAAGCTGGATATGAGTCAACAGTGTGCCCTTGTTGCCAAGAAGGCCAACGGCATATTGGGCTGCAGTAGTAGGAACATTGCCAGCAGATCGAGGGAAGTCATTATTCCCCTCTATTCGGCACTGGTGAGGCCACATCTGGAGTATTATGTCCAGTTTTGGTCCCCCCACTACAGAAGGAATGTGGACAAATTGGAGAGTCCAGCGGAGGGCAACGAAAATGCTTAGGGGGCTGGGTCACATGACTTCCAAAAAGGATGGCGCTCAGCTGTTCTCAGTGGTGGCAGATGACAGAACAAGGAGCAATGGTCTCAAGTTGCAGTGTGGGAGGTCTAGGTTGGATATTAGGAAACACTATTTCATTAGGAGGGTGGTGAAGCACTGGAATGGGTTACTTAGGGAGGTGGTGGAATCTCCATCCTTAGAGGTTTTTAAGGTCCGGCTTGACAAAGCCCTGGCTGGGATGATTTAGTTGGGGTTGGTCCTGCTTTGAGCAGGGGTTGGAGTAGATGACCTCCTGAGGTCCCTTCCAACCCTGATATTCTATGATTCTATGAATTCAGTGCTTGCCTGCGTGTCAGGAGTACCTAGCAGTGCACAGTGTGAGTTTGGTTTGCTCTGAGACCCGTATGCTGGGGCTGAGTTGCAGAAAGATCCCTCCTGGCGGAAGATAAGGGACCTGGCCGACCTCAGTGCAGTACAGACCACGGGGAGAGGTTGCCAGAAAAGGTTCCTGTGGGAGAAGGGATTCCTGTACTGAGAATGGGCTTCCTCAGGGGAAATGGAATCATGGGGGATCAGGAGGCAGCTGGTGGTACCCTGGAAGTATTGCCGCCAGCTGCTGTACCTGGCCCATGACATCCCTCTCGCAGGGCACCCAGGGAATCTGGCGTACCCGGCAGAGGCTGCTACAGAACTTTTACTGGCCTGGGGTCTTTACCAATGTCCGTCAGTACTGCCAATCCTGTGACCCCTGTCAGAGGGTGAGGAAGGCCCAGGACAAGGGGAAAACGGCTTTAGGACCCTTGCCCAGCATAGAGGAGCCTTTCCAGAGGGTGGCCAAGGTCAAAAGGGGGGCTCTTAACCAAGACAGCCCGAATCACAGCCCTCCAGATTGGAACGCTGGGAGAAGACCCCAGCCCAGTTGGAACCCCAGGGGTATTGGGGTGGGAAAAGGGCACGGGCTGCATAAGCCTTCCCACATGCGGACTACGAGTGCCTTCGAGCACCCCAGACCTAAAGGGGTGGGGGCGTGAAACTGGAAGGGCCTGGTGTAATTCTTACCAAGGAATGGGAGGGATGCTGGGGCATCCATGGGAACGTTGGTGGGTTCGAACGTCCCCAGGTCACTGGCTGAAGTGACCCCGCTCAGTTCGGTCTCGAAGGGGGGAGAGATGTGACGAACTGGGAATGTTCTTAATGTGGTCTTTGAATGCTGAGGGGGGAGTGTTGGCCTGGAAAGGTTGCAGGGGAGTTTTGCTGGGACTGTCTGCATTGGGGATGAGAGACTTTCCTTGAGGGAGGATACCTGAGCACATAACATGAGAAACCAGGAAGGGGTTGGAGGCCAGGTGACACCTCTGCCTGGGGAAACTGGACAAAGGCTGCGGGGGAGGAGCTGGGGGAGGCTGAGAGAGACAGCTGGAGGGAGTTTCAGTTTGGAGCTGGCTGGGGAAATGGAGGGGAGCCCAGATGGGGCTCTGCCCTCCCAATGGGGCTCTGTCCTCCCTGCCCACCCCCCCAAGATGGATCTGACTGAGGGGGTCCTGTTGTCTGTACCTGCAAGACCTGTCTTGGACTGTGTTCCTGTCATATAAATAAACCTTCTGCTTTACTGGCTGGCTGAGAGTCATGGTGAATCGCAGGAAGCCGGGGGTGCAGGGCCTTGTCTCCCCCACACTCCGTGCCAACCATATGTTATGTTATGTTACAGTTATGTTATGTTACAGTGTGATGCACTGTGGTATATGGCATGTTACAGTGTGATGCATTGCGATATAATATAAAATAAAAAGAAGTCAAAATTGAACAAAATGTTCCAAATGATCTGAAATGTTTTTTCTGCTGAATTTTTCTTTGCAGAGGATTTGGAATGTTGGGGTTTGTTCCTGTTAAGATGGAAGCCAAATTCCCAAACCCTGCAGGAAGCGGAGCGCCCCTCCGGTGCCCAGCTCTGTGGACAAGCCCCTGGGTTGGTAGCAGCAGAACTATGTCTAGGCAGGAGCAGGAGTGTTGCCAGTTTCTCTTTATAGGGAGCAGAGCAGGGCTGGTGTCTTTGTTCCTATCATTAATCCAGCAGCAGCTAGAGGCCTCTATTGTGCTACAGCTCTCACATTCCCTACAATACTTGGTGGAAACCCATCTTCCCATCCTTGCCACCCCATCCCTGCACATGTATTTCCTGCGGGAGGATTTTCCCTCTGCCCTGATAATCTTGCTTCTGTCCCCTCTTTTCACTCCAGTTCCTGGCTGGACTAAAGATGCTCTCCTCTGTGCTCGCCTCTCTGCTTCCTTCACCGAGCCCTGGGGTCCAGCACTCCCTGGCTTTTCTCTTCCCCATCACCTCTTCACGGCAATGGCTTCCAGGTGCTCTGCAGCCTGGGCCATGGGCTGGAAGGCATAGAATCATAGAATCTCAGGGCTGGAAGGGACCTCAGGAGGTCATCTAGTCCAACCCCCAGACAGATTTTTACCCCAGTTCCCTAAATGGCCCCCTCAAAGATTGAACTCACAGCCCTGGGTTTAGCAGGCCAATGCTCAAACCACTGAGCTATCCCTCCCCCCATGGGAGAGAGACATTCTGCTGGAAGTCGCGTCCCTCAAAAGAGGAGGAGGTGTCCTGTTGCTCCATCTGGTGATTTGTGTTTTGAACCAGAAACTAAACACAAGCTTCAACCAGGAACATAATAGTTAGTGTGTGTGTGTGTGTGTGTGTGTGTGTGTGTGTGTGCATGCGCACGTGTGTGTGTATGCAATGGGTGGGCTGCAAGGGTGTGTTTATGTGTGTGTGCATGCAATGGGTGGCTCTGTGTGTGTGCAGTGGGGTGATGGGTACTGTGGGTGTGGGTGTATGTGTGTGTGTGCATGCAATGGGTGGGCTGTGTTTGTGCAGTGGGGTGATGGGTATGGTGGGTGTGGGTGTATGTGTGTGTGTGCATGCAATGGGTGGGTTGTGTGTGTGCAGTGGGGTGATGGGTATGGTGGGTGTGGGTGTATGTGTGTGTGTGCATGCAATGGGTGGGCTGTGTGTGTGCAGTGGGGTGATGGGTATGGTGGGTGTGGGTGTATGTGTGGGTGTGCACACAATGGGTGGGCTGTGTGTGTGCAGTGGGGTGATGGGTACTGTGTGTTTGTGTATGTGCATGCAATGGGTGGGCTGTGTGTGTGCAGTGGGGTGATGGGTACTGTGGGTGTGGGTGTATGTGTGGGTATGCATGCAATGGGTGGGCTGTGTGTGTGCAGTGGAGTGATGGGTACTGTGTGTTTGTGTGTATGTGTGGGTGTGCACGCAATGGGTGGGCTTTGTGTGCGCAGTGGAGTGATGGGTACTGTGTGTTTGTGTGTATGTGTGGGTGTGCATGCAATGGGTGGGCTGTGTGTGTGCAGTGGGGTGATGGTATGGTGGGTGTGGGTGTATGTGTGGGTGTACACGCAATGGGTGGGCTGTGTGTGTGCAGTGGGGTGATGGGTACTATGGGTGTGGGTGTATGTGTGGATGTGCATGAAATGGGTGGGCTGTGTGTGTGCAGTGGGATGATTGTTATGGTGGGTGTGGGTGTATGTGTGTGTGTGCATGCAATGGGTGGGCTGTGTGTGTGCAGTGGGGTGATGGGTACTGTGTGTTTGTGTATGTGCATGCAATGGGTGGGCTGTGTGTGTGCAGTGGGGTGATGGGTACTGTGGGTGTGGGTGTATGTGTGGGTATGCATGCAATGGGTGGGCTGTGTGTGTGCAGTGGAGTGATGGGTACTGTGTGTTTGTGTGTATGTGTGGGTGTGCACGCAATGGGTGGGCTTTGTGTGCGCAGTGGAGTGATGGGTACTGTGTGTTTGTGTGTATGTGTGGGTGTGCATGCAATGGGTGGGCTGTGTGTGTGCAGTGGGGTGATGGTATGGTGGGTGTGGGTGTATGTGTGGGTGTACACGCAATGGGTGGGCTGTGTGTGTGCAGTGGGGTGATGGGTACTATGGGTGTGGGTGTATGTGTGGATGTGCATGAAATGGGTGGGCTGTGTGTGTGCAGTGGGATGATTGTTATGGTGGGTGTGGGTGTATGTGTGTGTGTGCATGCAATGGGTGGGCTGTGTGTGTGCAGTGGGGTGATGGGTACTGTGGGTGTGGGGGTATGTGTGGGTGTGCACGCAATGGGTGGGCTGTGTGTGTGCAGTGGGGTGATGGCTACTGTGGGTGTGGGTGTATGTGATGATGTGCATGCAATGGGTGGGCTGTGTGTGTGCAGTGGGGTAATGGGTACTGTGTGTGGGTGTATGTGTGTGTGTGTGTGTGCATGCAATGGGTTGGCTGTGTGTGTGCAGTGGGGTGATGGGTACTGTGGGTGTGGGGGTATGTGTGGGTGTGCACGCAATGGGTGGGCTGTGTGTGTGCAGTGGGGTGATGGCTACTGTGGGTGTGGGTGTATGTGTGTGTGTGCATGCAATGGGTGGGCTGTGTGTGTGCAGTGGAGTGATGGGTACTGTGTCTTTGTGTGTGTGCATGCAATAGGTGGGTTGTGTGTGTGCAGTGGGGTGATGGCTACTGTGGGTGTATGTGTGTGTGCATGCAATGGGTGGGCTGTGTGTGTGCAGTGGGATGATGGGTACTGTGTGGGTGGGTGTATGTGTGTGTGTGCATGCAATGGGTGGGCTGTGTGTGTGCAGTGGGGTGATGGGTATGGTGGGTGTGGTTGTATGTGTGGGTGTGCACGCAATGGGTGGGCTGTCTGTGTGCTGTGGATTGATGGGTACTGTGTGTGTGTGTGTTTGTGTGCATGCAATGGGTGGGCTGTGTGTGTGCAGTGGGGTGATGGGTATGGTGGGTGTGGGTGTATGTGTGGGTGTGCATGCAATGGGTGGGCTGTGTGTGTGCAGTGGAGTGATGGGTACTGTGTGTTTCTGTGTGTGCATGCAATAGGTGGGTTGTGTGTGTGCAGTGGGGTGATGGGTACTGTGTGTGTGTGTGTATGTGTGTGTGTGCATGCAATGGGTGGGCTGTGTGTGTGCAGTGGAGTGATGGGTACTGTGTGTTTGTGTGTGTGCATGCAATAGGTGGGTTGTGTGTGTACAGTGGGGTGATGGGTATGGTGGGTGTGGGTGTATGTGTGTGTGTGCATGCAATGGGTGGGCTGTGTGTGTGCAGTGGGGTGATTGGTATGGTGGGTGTGGGTGTATGTGTGGGTGTGCATGCAATGGGTGGGCTGTGTGTGTGCAGTGGAGTGATGGGTACTGTGTGTTTGTGTGTGTGCATGCAATAGGTGGGTTGTGTGTGTGCAGTGGGGTGATGGGTACTGTGTGTGTGGGTGTATGTGTGTGTGTGCATGCAATGGGTGGGCTGTGTGTGTGCAGTGGAGTGATGGGTACTGTGTGTTTGTGTGTGTGCATGCAATAGGTGGGTTGTGTGTGTGCAGTGGGGTGATGGGTATGGTGGGTGTGGGTGTATGTGTGTGTGTGCATGCAATGGGTGGGCTCTGTGTGTGTGCAGTGGGGTGATGGGTACTGTGGGTGTGGGTGTATGTGATGATGTGCATGCAATGGGTGGGCTGTGTGTGCAGTGGGGTGATGGGTACGGTGGGTGTGGGTGTATGTGTGGGTGTGCATGCAATGGGTGGGCTGTGTGTGTGCAGTGGGGTGATGGGTATGGTGGGTGTGGGTGTATGTGTGGGTGTGCATGCAATGGGTGGGCTGTGTGTGTGCAGTGGGGTGATTGGTATGGTGGGTGTGGGTGTACGTGTGTGTGTGCACGCAATGGGTGGGCTGTGTGTGTGCAGTGGAGTGATGGGTACTGTGTGTTTGTGTGTGTGCATGCAATGGGTGGGCTGTGTGTGTGCAGTGGGGTGATGGGTACTGTGGGTGTGGGTGTATGTGTGTGTGCATGCAAAGGGTGGGCTCTGTGTGTGTGCAGTGGGGTGATGGGTACTGTGGGTGTGGGTGTATGTGATGATGTGCATGCAATGGGTGGGCTGTGTGTGCAGTGGGGTGATGGGTACGGTGGGTGTGGGTGTATGTGTGGGTGTGCATGCAATGGGTGGGCTGTGTGTGTGCAGTGGGGTGATGGGTATGGTGGGTGTGGGTGTATGTGTGGGTGTGCATGCAATGGGTGGGCTGTGTGTGTGCAGTGGGGTGATGGGTACTGTGGGTGTGGGGGTATGTGTGGGTGTGCACGCAATGGGTGGGCTGTGTGTGTGCAGTGGGGTGATGGCTACTGTGGGTGTGGGTGTATGTGTGTGTGTGCATGCAATGGGTGGGCTGTGTGTGTGCAGTGGAGTGATGGGTACTGTGTCTTTGTGTGTGTGCATGCAATAGGTGGGTTGTGTGTGTGCAGTGGGGTGATGGCTACTGTGGGTGTGGGTGTATGTGTGTGTGTGCATGCAATGGGTGGGCTGTGTGTGTGCAGTGGGATGATGGGTACTGTGTGGGTGGGTGTATGTGTGTGTGTGCATGCAATGGGTGGGCTGTGTGTGTGCAGTGGGGTGATGGGTATGGTGGGTGTGGTTGTATGTGTGGGTGTGCACGCAATGGGTGGGCTGTCTGTGTGCTGTGGATTGATGGGTACTGTGTGTGTGTGTGTGTGCATGCAATGGGTGGGCTGTGTGTGTGCAGTGGGGTGATGGGTATGGTGGGTGTGGGTGTATGTGTGGGTGTGCATGCAATGGGTGGGCTGTGTGTGTGCAGTGGAGTGATGGGTACTGTGTGTTTCTGTGTGTGCATGCAATAGGTGGGTTGTGTGTGTGCAGTGG
The DNA here is from genome assembly GCF_028017835.1 of Emys orbicularis. NCBI lineage: Eukaryota > Metazoa > Chordata > Testudines > Emydidae > Emys > Emys orbicularis. Next base: position 2,082,295 of record NC_088706.1, on the reverse strand, counting down.
GGTGATGGGTACTGTGTGTGTGTGTGTATGTGTGTGTGTGCATGCAATGGGTGGGCTGTGTGTGTGCAGTGGAGTGATGGGTACTGTGTGTTTGTGTGTGTGCATGCAATAGGTGGGTTGTGTGTGTGCAGTGGGGTGATGGGTATGGTTGGTGTGGGTGTATGTGTGTGTGTGCATGCAATGGGTGGGCTGTGTGTGTGCAGTGGGGTGATTGGTATGGTGGGTGTGGGTGTATGTGTGGTTGTGCATGCAATGGGTGGGCTGTGTGTGTGCAGTGGAGTGATGGGTACTGTGTGTTTGTGTGTGTGCATGCAATAGGTGGGTTGTGTGTGTGCAGTGGGGTGATGGGTACTGTGTGGGTGGGTGTATGTGTGTGTGTGCATGCAATGGGTGGGCTGTGTGTGTGCAGTGGAGTGATGGGTACTGTGTGTTTGTGTGTGTGCATGCAATAGGTGGGTTGTGTGTGTGCAGTGGGGTGATGGGTATGGTGGGTGTGGGTGTATGTGTGGGTGTGCATGCAATGGGTGGGCTGTGTGTGTGCAGTGGGGTGATGGGTATGGTGGGTGTGGGTGTATGTGTGGGTGTACACGCAATGGGTGGGCTGTGTGTGTGCAGTAGGGTGATGGGTATGGTGGGTGTGGGTGTATGTGTGGGTGTTCATGCAATGGGTGGGCTGTGTGTGTGCAGTGGAGTGATGGGTACTGTGTGTTTGTGTGTGTGCATGCAATAGGTGGGTTGTGTGTGTGCAGTGGAGTGATGGGTACTGTGGGTGTGGGTGTATGTGTGTGTGTGCATGCAATGGGTGGGCTCTGTGTGTGTGCAGTGGGGTGATGGGTACTGTGGGTGTGGGTGTATGTGATGATGTGCATGCAATGGGTGGGCTGTGTGTGCAGTGGGGTGATGGGTACGGTGGGTGTGGGTGTATGTGTGGGTGTGCATGCAATGGGTGGGCTGTGTGTGTGCAGTGGGGTGATGGGTATGGTGGGTGTGGGTCTATGTGTGGGTGTGCATGCAATGGGTGGGCTGTGTGTGTGCAGTGGGGTGATGGGTATGGTGGGTGTGGGTGTATGTGTGGGTGTACACGCAATGGGTGGGCTGTGTGTGTGCAGTAGGGTGATGGGTATGGTGGGTGTGGGTGTATGTGTGGGTGTTCATGCAATGGGTGGGCTGTGTGTGTGCAGTGGAGTGATGGGTACTGTGTGTTTGTGTGTGTGCATGCAATAGGTGGGTTGTGTGTGTGCAGTGGAGTGATGGGTACTGTGGGTGTGGGTGTATGTGTGTGTGTGCATGCAATGGGTGGGCTCTGTGTGTGTGCAGTGGGGTGATGGGTACTGTGGGTGTGGGTGTATGTGATGATGTGCATGCAATGGGTGGGCTGTGTGTGCAGTGGGGTGATGGGTACGGTGGGTGTGGGTGTATGTGTGGGTGTGCATGCAATGGGTGGGCTGTGTGTGTGCAGTGGGGTGATGGGTATGGTGGGTGTGGGTGTATGTGTGGGTGTGCACGCAATGGGTGGGCTGTGTGTGTGCAGTGGGGTGATGGGTATGGTGGGTGTGGGTGTATGTGTGTGTGTGCACGCAATGGGTGGGCTGTGTGTGTGCAGTGGGGTGATGGGTACTGTGGGTGTGGGTGTATGTGTGTGTGTGCATGCAATGGGTGGGCTCTGTGTGTGTGCAGTGGGGTGATGGGTACTGTGGGTGTGGGTGTATGTGATGATGTGCATGCAATGGGTGGGCTGTGTGTGCAGTGGGGTGATGGGTACGGTGGGTGTGGGTGTATGTGTGGGTGTGCATGCAATGGGTGGGCTGTGTGTGTGCAGTGGGGTGATGGGTATGGTGGGTGTGGGTGTATGTGTGGGTGTGCATGCAATGGGTGGGCTGTGTGTGTGCAGTGGGGTGATGGGTATGGTGGGTGTGGGTGTATGTGTGTGTGTGCACGCAATGGGTGGGCTGTGTGTGTGCAGTGGAGTGATGGGTACTGTGTGTTTGTGTGTGTGCATGCAATGGGTGGGCTGTGTGTGTGCAGTGGGGTGATGGGTACTGTGGGTGTGGGTGTATGTGATGATGTGCATGCAATGGGTGGGCTGTGTGTGCAGTGGGGTGATGGGTACGGTGGGTGTGGGTGTATGTGTGGGTGTGCATGCAATAGGTGGGCTGTGTGTATGCAGTGGGGTGATGGGTATGGTGGGTGTGGGTGTATGTGTGGGTGTGCACGCAATGGGTGGGCTGTGTGTGTGCAGTGGGGTGATGGGTATGGTGGGTGTGGGTGTATGTGTGGGTGTGCACGCAATGGGTGCGCTGTGTGTGTGCAGTGGGGTGATGGGTATGGTGGGTGTGGGTGTATGTGTGGGTGTGCACGCAATGGGTGGGCTGTGTGTGTGCAGTGGGGTGATGGGTATGGTGGGTGTGGGTGTATGTGTGGGTGTGCATGCAATGGGTGGGCTGTGTGTGTGCAGTGGTGTGATGGGTATGGTGGGTGTGGGTGTATGTGTGGGTGTGCATGCAATGGGTGGGCTGTGTGTGTGCAGTGGTGTGATGGGTATGGTGGGTGTGGGTGTATGTGTGGGTGTGCATGCAATGGGTGGGCTGTGTGTGTGCAGTGGGGTGATGGGTATGGTGGGTGTGGGTGTATGTGTGGGTGTGCATGCAATGGGTGGGCTGTGTGTGTGCAGTGGGGTGATAGGTGGGCTCTGAGGATCTGAGCTGTGGCTCTCCAGTGGCTGGAGCCACAGGAAGGAGAAAGGACCTGCTTCCAGTAACAGATGCCCTTTCCAGGAGCTCCAGGGCAGCAAGGGTGAGCAGTTTAGGCAGCAATTGAGTCTCTTCTCTCTGCTCTCCCCAGAAGTTGGTCCCGAGTCTTCAGCACAGAGCAATAGACTGGGAGTCAGGACTCCTGGCTTCTTTCTCCAGCCCTGCCAATGACTCACAAGTGGCTTTGGCCAAGTCACTTCGCCCTCTGTGCCTGGGTTTCGCCACCCGTAACATGGGACTAACAGCATGTGGGTGGGGTGATCAGCAATGTCCAGAAGCCACAGAGATGTTCCCGTGGAAGGGTCGCCAGACACACAAGTCTTAGCAGTCACCAACCTGCCAGAGAGCGAGGCCAGTGCCAGCCTCAGTGTTTGCATCCTCACGTCTGTCTGGCTCCGCCCAGCTCCAGCAGGCGCTTCAGGAAGGGGAGAGAAGAAAACTCCCTCTGACTTTTGTATTAGTTAAAAGTAAATGACTAGTCCTGACCTGCTAGTTGGGAAGGCCCCAGCTGCCACTTAAGAGCAGGTCATTTACATGCTAATGAGGGCCCTTCAGCCTGGTGTTTCCATGACGCAGGCAGACGTTCCTGATGGATGAGGTTGTGCTGCCAGATGTTCTCTCCCCAGCTGCCTGGTGCAGTCTTGTCTCCATTTCGGAGGTGAGTGGAATACAATCAGCCAGGAGCATCCTAACTGCTTCTGAGCCCAGGCTGACGCTAGCCGGCCCGCTGCAGGGAGCCCTGCGGCAGGGCCGGCTTTAGGCCAATTCAACCAATTCCCCTGAATCGGGCCCCACCCCTAAGAGGGCCCTGCGCCCAAGCCCCGGTGTGCCGTACCGGGGTGGCCCGGCTTCCCCAGTGGGCAATTTAAAGGGCCTGGGGCTCCCCAGAGCCCCACTGCTGGAGCCCTGGGGTAGGGCTGCGGGGCTCTGGGGGCTATTTAAAAAGTCTGGGGCTCCCGTTGCTTCTATTGCCCCGGCCCTTTAAATAGCCGCTGGAGCCACGCCGCTTTCCCAGGGCTCTGGCGGCTATTTAAAGAGCCGGGGTGGTAGAAGCAGGGGAGCCCCTGCCCTACCCGCAGCCAGCCCCTGCTGCACCCCCTGCCTGCACCAGCCCCGCACCCCCTGTCCTGCCTGCACCAGCCCCTGTCTCCAGCCAGACCCTCACCCCTGCTCTGCCTGCAGCCAGCCCCACACCCCCTGCCCGCAGCCAGCCCATCTTCAGCCAGCCCCACACCCCCTGCCCGCAGCCAGCCCCTGCCGCACTCCCTGCCCGCACCAGCCCCGCACCCCGTCCTGCCGCTGCCTGCAGCCAGCCCTGTACCCCCTGCCCACAGCCAGCCCCTGCCGCACCCCCTGCCCTGTCTCCAGCCAACCCCTGCCGCACCCCCCTGTGGCCCTGCCCGAAGCCAGCCAGCCGCACCCCCCCCGCCCGCACCAGCCCTGCACCCCCTGCCCTGTCTCCAGCTAACCCCTGCCGCACCCACCTGCCTGAAGCCAGCCAGTCCCGCACTCCTCTGTCTCCAGCCCTGCCAACCCCTGCCACACCCCGCTGCGGCCCTGCCTGAAGCCAGCCAGCCCGCCCCACACACCCCTGTCTCCAGCCAGACCCACACCCCTTGCCCTGCCTGCAGCCAGACCCTACCTCCAGTCAGCCCCTGCCTTGCCTCCAGCCAGCCCCATGTTCAGTGGTGCCCTGCAGTTCCCAGGGCAGTAACCCTGCACACCTGCTTCAATGAGGGGGGCAGGGAGCAGCTGGGACCCACACATGTGCACACCCTAGGGTGACCAGACAGCAAATGTGAAAAATCAGGCAAGGGGGTGGGGGATAATAGGATCCTATATAAGAAAAAGACCCCAAAATCGGGTCTGTCCCTATAAAATCGGGACATCTGGTCACCCTAGCACACCCCCAGGGAGTGGCAGGGACCCACACATGTGAAACGGAGCTCATTTCTAGTTCAGGCCCATCTTTTAAAAAAAGAACTTTAGGTAGGGTTAACATACATCCGTATTTTCCCGGACATGTCAGGCTTTTTGGTTCTTAAATCGTCGTCCGGGAGGAATTTTTAAATTTTAAATTTAAAAATTCCTCTCGGGAAAATACGGACGTATGGTAACCCTATTGGTACAAAAAATACATACTGTGGCACATCCCTTAAATCAGAACTTTTTATAGGGATCCGGTTGCTAAGAAATGAAAGGCTTTTTTTTACACGTTTTTTTTTTTTTTAGTCATCCCTGCCGGGGCCCCGCCAAAAATGTTCGAATTGGGCCCCGCACTTCCTAAAGCCGGCCCTGCCCTGCGGTGCTAGCTGGGAGGAGCTGTGCATGCTGATCTGCAGGTCACAGGCCCCTCTCCCACCCCCTGGGCTGCTTTTCCTGCACAACGATAAAGACTCAGCCCTATGACTCCTGAGCTGGGTGGGTCACAGGTGGAACCAGGGGCACCAGCGAGCCAAGGAACCCACAGCCCCGCGAGCTCTCTGCCTGCTGGCAAACAGGATGGTTTCAGGCGAGCAAACAAATCCTGAGCTGCCACGGGAAAGATGCCGTCTGCATTAGTGACTCTCAGCAGCCACTGCCAGCCAGCAGCCGCCCTGCAGGGACTCATGGCGCTCGGCAGAGGTACATGATCACGACCCCAGCTCCTTGCACAAAGTGCCATGAACAGCGGCGGAGAACAGTAACCCAGCCAGCCGTGAGACTGGCCAATACCACCAGCCCCATTTTACAGGGCAGACAATGAGACCCAGAGAGCTTAAGTGACGTGCCCAAGGCACCACAGGTTAGCAGCAGAGCCAGACCTAGAGCCACAGGGTCACCACTCCTCATAGAATCATAGAATCTCAGGGTTGGAAGGGACCTCAGGAGGTCATCTAGTCCCACCCCCTGCTCAAAGCAGGACCAATTCCCAACTAAATCATCCCAGCCAGGGCTTTGTCAAGCCTGACCTTAAAAACCTCTAGGGATGGAGATTCCACCACCTCCCTAGGTAACCCATTCCAGTGCTTCACCACCCTCCTAGTGAATAAGTATTTCCTAATATCCAACCTAAACCGCCCCCTCTGCAACTTGAGACCATTACTCCTTGTTCTGTCATCAGGTACCACTGAGAACAGTCTAGATCCATCCTCTCTGGAACCCCCTTTCAGGTAGTTGAAAGCAGCTATCAAATCCCCACTCATTCTTCTCTTCTGCAGACTAAACAATCCCAGTTCCCTCAACCTCTCCTCATAAATCATGTGCTCCAGCCCCCTAATCATAATCCTGGTCCTTTCCTCTAACACACTCCTTGCAAACTGCCTCTCTCCTGGGTGCTACATGAGCAGCTGCCTGGGATCAACCCAGGCCCTCGAGGTACCAGCCCCCTGGCCGCTGGCATGGCAGTCTCACTGCCCCAGGGAGGGTTCTTGGCTTTGGAATTCAGGTCCCCTCTTGGTTCCCCAGAGCCTGGATTTGGCGACCATCAGGGCATCTGTCCTTCCAGGTTTTCCCAGGGAAGGGAGCGGCTGGCTGGGCTGTGCAGTGCCCTGATTGTTGGATGGGAGATGCGGGAACTTCCACTACATAAATGGGTGTGTCATCGCTCCAGTTCAACTGCAACTTACTGGGCTTGTCAGTATCACTGACCTGGGAAGGGAGAACTGGCCCCTCCACTTGGGAATCACTGGGGATGTTCTAGGGCCTGTATTATGCAGGAGGGTCAGGATCAAATGAGGATAATTATGGTCCCATCTGGCTTTAAAGTCTGTGAATCCATGAAGTACGTCTGTGTCTCACCATGGGTTTGACATGCGACCCACAGGGCAACAGTGAGGCACTGCCTGGTGCAAGCCCACGAGCTCAGAAGAAAGGAGAGAAAGGGACCAGGAGAAGACAGCCAGGGTAAGGGACTGCACAGGGAGGGAGCTGGCCTCAGACATACGCCACCCAGACAAGGGGAACAGGGTAGTGTGCTGACTCTTGGGTGCCACAGGCTGACATCACATGCAGTGTACTGGTTGTTAGAGGGTTTCCCTTTACCCTCTCCCCTGGTTCTTGTCATGCAGACAGAAAGCAGAAGACCAGAAGTCCAAAGTGCAGGCAATTCAATGTTCATTGGGGTGAGTTCCAAGCAAGCGTCTCCAGAGCTCTACACGCCAGCAGGTTCTGTTTCCCAGTGCTTCGTTCCCAGCTCTGACGCCGCAAAGCCTTGCCTGTGTCCCCATTCCCCCCTCCTCCTCCTTCTTAGCAGGCCCAAATAGACCTGAAATACACGCCCCTAGTCCCACCCTTACAATTTATAGTCATGTTCCGTTTTGGGGGGTCATGAGTCTAGGGTCTTCGTCCCACCTCTTTTGTACTGCATGGGAGGGGTGAGGAGTGAGGTGGTGCTATGGACAGGGACAGGCATTTTTTTGGCCTTTTAGTGTTTTATACCTGACCCCTGACCCCCCTTTGCCCCTCCCGACTGGCTGCTTGACCTTGTCTTGAGATGGGGTTGAGGCAATCTTAAAGTCTGTGCTCCAGTAACACTTGAACTGCTCTTATCTGTTCCCATTATACTGACAAACCCATCTGGCCAGGGAGAAGGAACACACACACACTGTCTTTGTTCACACGGATTGAGATATGAGTCTCAAAAGGTCAAACCCAAAATTCGATCTCAGGCTGACAAACAGGCTAACCCTGGTTATCCTGCTGGGGGCTGTGGAATTGCCTGTGGTGACCCCCTGTCCGGTGCAGTAGAGCGAGAGAGCCTGGAGCACAGTCAGGAAAGCCAGGCCATGCTGGCCTAGGGCAAATGCTTGCTCACAAGTTCAGTGTCCGGCACCTGCACTTGTCAGAGGTACGGCGAGAGCGGGTAAGACACAGGCACTCTGAAGAAGTACCAGACACTGGGCATTCCCAAGCACAGGTCGACCCCAGCCAAGCACAAGATAAGACGGTTTGACAGAATAACGTTTTGTCCGCGACATCAGGAGCCAGGTGCAAGAGGAGGTAACAAGGAGATGTCATGAAACACGTCAGGCAGACTGGCCATTGTTTCTCGATCTATAAATGTTGGGGCACCTCGCCGTAACCCTTTGTGTGGCCAAGGGGCAGCAGAGACTCCTGCTGCGGACTGAGCTGCTCCCTGCCATGGGGCACTCAGGTGTTAGTGCACCTGTAGCTCCTATGGGAAGCTAGGACCGTCCCTTGAGGGAAAGAAACCTGGCCGAGCACCTTCGCCACTGCCGAGGCGGTGTCTTTCTGTATGAGCAGGCTCAGGGTCTGCTGAATTAACGCACTGAGCTGTGTGCCTGTGCAGCCACACTAGGGCTCCCAGAACAGTACCAGTCCTCAGCACTGCACAACGCCCGGAACTGACCTCCGGGAGCGGGGAAGAGAAAGGAAGCTGGGAGCAAGGCCTGTCCGTGCCAAACTATGAGAGGCAGGAGATGGCTGAGCTGCCAGGCTGCCTGGTGTCAGAGCCAGGGGAAGGCAGGGAGCCTTTGGGGAGAAAGCTCTGTTGGGCTGGGCAGCCTGCTTGTGAAACAAGTGAGCCCCAAAGGCACAGAGCCGGGGCTCGTGCCCAGCTCTGCTCCTGGGGCTGGAAGCTGGAAAGGCTCCCGCCCACCTCCCCCAATTTTTTTCCTGTTTGTTTTTCACACTATAAATCCAGGCCGGTCTAGGCTGCAGACTCTGTGGGACCTGGGGACATTGCAGCGGCCAGGGACGGAAAGTTGAGCCCCCCTCTCCCAGCTATGCAGTGCAGGGAGGTGGGGGTCACGAGCCAGGTGCAGGAGGAGAACCCTAGGGAGGAAACTCTCCATCCCAGGGATTCTGCAGCATCTTTGGGTCATGCTGTGTCCACGTTCGCTCCCCCATGGCACTGCTAGCTCCTGGGCTGTGGGGGAAGCAGAGGGAGGCTTAGTGCGGGTGGTGCCTGAATATGTTTTGGGTTCGCAGCCAGTGTAAGTGTTGGAGGCCCAGGAGAGCATTCATTGAGATACCACTTGAATTATTGCTCCTGCCAGTTCTCAGCTGACGTCTCCCCAGACCTGTTAGCTTCCGCTGCACATAGACGTCTGCCTGGCCGATGTAATGAGACAGGCTCAATGCTCCACAAATCCTGACAGAAATAAAATGTGTCAAAGTGCAGCTCGGCCCCAGTCACGATTCATTCGCAATTCCCGAACCCTCGGCACGCACAGAATCGATTCGGGTGTAGCCCCTCTGGCCCCGCTGGGGGATGGCAGGTCTCGGCTGGGGCAGTAGGGCGAACAGACACAGTCCAATGAGCTAGGAAATAACCACTGAGCGGGGCCCTGGCAAGAGATGGTGCTGCAAACCCTCCTCCGATGGGACCTGGAGTGGAGCCAGCCTGGCAAAGCCAGGGCCAACTGTGTCTTTGTCCAGCTCTAGGTGAAAGCTCTGTGGCTGTCCTGTGGAGAGCGCAGGCCTGTCTGGGGGTCCGTCTACACTGTGTCACAGGGTGGGACTGCAGCTCATGTAGATGTAGCCTAGCCAGCATTAAGCTAGTTAGCTTGGGTCCCCGAGCAGTGAAGCCACGGCCGTATGGATGTCAGCACTGGCTAGGCACTGGCGTGAGCACCCAGGGCCCCAGATGGGCTCATGCGCTGAAACCTGCGCTGCCGTGACATCACTGCTGCACTACCCACGCTGGCGCCATCACAGACAGCTGGGTACGTCTCCGTGAGCTGCACCCTCACCGGGGAGCGTGGTGTCGACTCACCCTTGAGAGCGCTGCACTCTGCAAAGCTGGGCACCTGGGGACCCAGGCAGAGGGCAGCTCTGGGTGGTCCAGCACTCCCATTTGTGCCAGGGCAGCTTCACCCAATGCTAGACTCTATCTGAGCCCCAGATCAGGGCCAACCCTGATATTTTGCCACTAGCTGGAGTAGGGGCAATGCAGAGAGGCCCTACCCATCCTGTTCCCTAATGGCCCTGTGTGCAGTGGGCCTGTGCATGCCAGGGATCCTGTATCCAGCCTGCTCCCTAGGTGTAGTGGGATGCCCTGACCCCACCCCATAGGGGAAGCAGTCCGGGTGCCCCAGCAATCATGTGTTACACTCTTCAGCCACTAGGTGGCGCGGTGTATGACATGCCTCATTTGACTGAGCTCAGCCACGCCTGGCCGGGCATGGCTGGGTCGCGCAGAGCCCGTCAGGTGTGGAAGCGGCTCTGGCACCGGGCGCCCCAGGCAGGGGCACTGCACCATCCGGCCCTGGCTGAACAACTGACATTCACTGGGGCGGGTCCAGAGAGCTGGGGTGGCGAAAGGGGAAGCAAGGAAAGGAGGGTGGAGCTGAGGGTTACCTGCCTGGGAGTGTGTGTCTGTGGGAGGGGGTCTGTGTATTACCCACCCTACGGGGGTCCATGTGCCACCCCCCTGGGGGAGGGGTCTGTGTATTACCCACCCTACGGGGGTCCATGTGTCACCCCCCTGGGGGAGGGGGTCTGTGTATTACCCACCCTACGGGGGGGGGGGGGGGTGTCCATGTGTCACCCCCCTGGGGGAGGGGGTCTGTGTATTACCCACCCTACGGGGGGGGTGTCCATGTGTCACCCCCCTGGGGGAGGGGTCTGTGTATTACCCACCCTATGGGGGGGTGTCCATGTGTCACCCCCCCTGGGGGAGGGGTCTGTGTATTACCCACCCTTGGGGCCAAGAGCATGTTTTACCTGCCCAGGGTGTGTGTCTGTTCTTTATCTGCTGGGGGCATGGGGGGTATTACCCCCTCTGGCTGTGTGAACTGCCCATCCTGGGGGGAGCCTGTGTGGGGATCGCTGGCCCCAGACTCCCCCTTGTTTGGCTCCCAGGCCCTGCACATGAGGCAGAGGGGCGCTAGGACAGTGCCGGAGTGCTGATAGCTACGGCTGGCTCCCTCCCTTCTCCTGCGGCATGATTCCCACCTGTGGCAAGCAGACACTGGCTGTCAGTCCCAGAGGCGGATTAAGGTCTCCTGGGGTCCGAGGCCAGAGCAAGTGGGGGGGGGGCTGCCGCCAGAACTGTGGCCGTGCCCATCCCTTCCACCCACGGCCCTGTCCCCATTCCGCCCCTTCCTGCATGGCCTTGCCCCGTCCTGTCCCATTCTGCCCCCCACTGCTGCCCTTCCCCCCATTCACTTCTTTCTGTCCCCTCTGCCCCCCCCCCCACCGCAGCCCCAAGACTGGAGAAGCTTTGTCCCCTCAACCATGGCCCCATGGCCACAGCAGGGAGCGAGAGCTCCTCCAACCGGGTGCTGGGGCTTCCCCCTCCCCACCCGCCCATCTGGCACTGCTGCTGGGGACTGGGTTCGGGGCGCTGGGCTGCCCCGCGGCTTCTGCCAGGGCTCCAGGCTTCTGCCAGCCTGTGGCAGATTTATGCTGGGGGCTGGGGCGCTCATTTTCCAGAGCCCCCCAATTGGCCAGGGTCCCTGGGCACAGGCCCCTATCCACCACTAGTTGGTCCCCAGGATGGTGCTCCAAGGGGCCGGTGGCAGAATGGCCTCAGGAGCTGGGCCTACCTTATGGGCGTCATAGAATCATAGAATATCAGGGTTGGAAGGGACCTCAGGAGGTATCTAGTCCAACCCCCTGCTCATGGCAGGACCAATCTCCAACTAAATCCTCCCAGCCAGGGCTTTGTCAAGCCTGAGCTTAAAAACCTCTAAGGAAGGAGATTCCACCACCTCCTTAGGTAACCCATTCCAGTGCTTCTAGTGAAAAAGTTTTTCCTAAAATCCAACCACGCCTATGATAGTGAGTCAACAGTGTGCTCTTGTTGCCAAGAAGGCTAACGGCATTTTGGGCTGTATAAATAGGGGCATTGCCAGCAGATCGAGGAACGTGATCGTTCCCCTTTATTCGACATTGGTGAGGCCTCATCTGGAGTACTGTGTCCAGTTTTGGGCCCCACACTACAAGAAGGATGTGGAAAAATTGGAAAGAGTCCAGCGGAGGGCAACAAAAATGATTAGGCGTCTGGAGCACATGACTTATGAGGAGAGGCTGAGGGAACTGGGATTGTTTAGTCTCCAGAAGAGAAGAATGAGGGGGGATTTGATAGCTGCTTTCAACTACCTGAGGGGGGGTTCCAAAGAGGATGGAGCTCGGCTGTTCTCAGTGGTGGCAGATGACAGAACAAGGAGCAATGGTCTCAAGTTGCAGTGGGGGAGGTCTAGGTTGGATATTAGGAAACACTATTTCACTAGGAGGGTGGTGAAGCACTGGAATGCGTTTACCTAGGGAGGTGGTGGAGTCTCCTTCCTTGGAGGTTTTTAAGGCCCGGCTTGACAAAGCCCTGGCTGGGATGATTTAGTTGGGAATTGGTCCTGCTTTGAGCAGGGGGTTGGACTAGATGACCTCCTGAGGTCCCTTCCAACCCTGATATTCTATGATTCTATGATTCTATGAATAGAGGGGAATGATCACGTCCCTCAATCTGCTGGCAATGCTCCTACTTATACAGCCCAAAATGTCGTTAGCCTTCTTGGCAACAAGGGCACACTCTTGACTCATATCCAGTTTCTCATCCACTGTAATCCCCAGGTCCTTTACTGCAGAACTGCCCTTAACCAGTCGGTCCCCAGCCTGTAGCAGTGCATGGGATTTTTCCATCCTAAGTGCAGGACTCTGCATTTGTCCTTCTTGAGCCTCATCAGATTTCTTTTGGCCCAATCCTCTAATTTGTCTAGGTCCCTCTGTATCCTATCCCTACCCTCCAGCATATCTACCACTCCTCCCAGTTTAGTGTCATCTGCAAACTTGCTGAGAGTGCAGTCCACGCCATCCTCCAGATCATTAATGAAGATATTGAACAAAACCGGCCCCAGGACCAATCCCTGGGGCACTCCGCTTGATACCAGCTGCCAATTAGACATGGAGCTATTGATCACTACCCGTTGAGCCCGACAATCTAGCCAGCTTTGTATTCACCTTATAGACCATTCATCCAGCCCATACTTCTTTAACTTGGCGGCAAGAATACTGTGGGAGACCGTATCAAAAGCTTTGCTAAAGTCAAGGAATAACACATCCACTGCTTTCCCCTCATCCACAGACCCAGTTATCGCGTCATAGAAGGCAATTAGGTTAGTCAGGCATGACTTGCCCTTAGTGAATCTATGCTGACTGTTCCCGATCACTTTCCTCTCCTCAAAGTGCTTCAGAATTGATTCCTTGAGGACCTGTTCCATGATTTTTCCAGGGACTGAGGTGAGGCTGACTGGCCTGTAGTTCCTCAGATCCTCCTTCTTCTCTTTTTTAAAGATGGGCACTACATTAGCCTTTTTCCAGTCATCCGGAACCTCCCCCGATTGCCATGAGTTTTCAAAGATAATGGCCAATGGCTCCGCAATCACATCCGCCAACTCCTTTAGCACCCTCGGATGCAGCGCATCCGGCCCCATGGACTTGTGCTGGTCCAGCTTTTCTAAATAGTCCTGAACCACTTCTTTCTCCACAGAGGGCTGGTCACCTCCTCCCCATACTGTGCTGCCCAGTGCAGCAGTCTGGGAGCTGACCTTGTTCATGAAGACAGAGACAAAAAAAGCATTGAGTACATTAGCTTTTTCCACATCCTCTGTCACTAGGTTGCCTCCCTCATTCAGTAAGGGGCCCACACTTTCCTCGACTTTCTTCTTGTTGCTAACATACCCGAAGAAACCCTTCTTGTTACTCTTAACATCTCTTGCTAGCTGCAACCCCAAGTATGATTTGGCCTTCCTGATTTCACTCCTGCATGCCTGAGCAATATTTTTATACTCCTCCCTGGTCATTTGTCCAATCTTCCTCTTCTTGTAAGCTCCTCTTTTGCGTTTAAGATCAGCAAGGATTTCACTGTTAAGCCAAGCTGGTCCCCTGCCATATTTATTATTCTTTCTACACATCGCGATGGTTTGTTCCTGTGCCCTCAATAAGGCTTCTTTAAAATACAGCCAGCTCTCCTGGACTCCTTTCCCCTTCATGTTATTCTCCCAGGGGATCCTGCCCCATCAGTTCCCTGAGGGAGTCAAAGTCTGCTTTTTCTGAAATCCAGGGTCCGTATTCTGCTGCTCTCCTTTCTTCCTTGTGTCAGGATCCTGAACTCAACCATCTCATGGTCACTGCCTCTCAGGTTCCCATCCACTTTTGCTTCCCCTACTAAGTCTTCCCTGTTTGTGAGCAGCAGATCAAGAAGAGCTCTGCCCCTAGTTGGTTCCTCCAGCACTTGCACTAGGAAATTGTCCCATACACTTTCCAAAAACTTCCCACATCTACCCCTAGGACAGGGGAGGGCAACTATGGCCCGCAGGCCACATCCGGCCCGCGGGACTGTCCTGCCCGGCCCCTGAGCTCCTGGCCCGGGAGGCTAGCCCCGGCCCCTCCCCCACTGTCCCCCCTCCCCCGCAGCCTCAGCTTGCTTGCTTTGCCGCCGGCCCAGTGCTCTGGGCGGCGGGACTGTGAGCTCCTGGGGCAGCACAGCTGCAGAGCCCGGCCTGACCCAGTCTCTGTGCTGCGTGGTGGCAGTGGCAGTGGCAGTGGCAGCGGCGGCGGCAGCGTGGCCCAGCTCCAGCCGGGCGGTGCAGCTGTAGCGCTGCCAGCCACCGGTGCTCCAGGCAGCGTGGTAAGGGGGCAAGGAGCAGGAGGGGCTGGATAGAGGGCAGGGGAGTTCGGGTGGTGGTCAGGGGGCGGGGGTGTGGATAGGGGTCGGGGTGGTGGTGGGGGAATAGAGGGTTGAATGGGGGCAGGGGTCCCGGGGGAGCAGTCAGGAAGGGGGGGGCTGGATGGGGCGGCAGGGAGCAGTCAGGGGCAGGGGTTCCGAGGGCAGTTAGGTGACAGGGAGAAGGGATGACTGGATGGGGCAGGGGTCCCGGGGGGGGGGGGGGGGCGTCAGGAATGAGAGGAGGGGTTGGATGGGGCGGCGGGGGTCCGGGGGCGGTCAGGGGACAGGGAGCGGGGGAGTGTGGATGGGACAGGGGTTCCGGGGGGGCATGACCCCCTCCCCTAACCAGCCCTCCATACAATTTCCGAAACCCAATGCGGCCCTCAGGCCAAAAAGTTTGCCCGTCCCTGCCATAGTAGCATGATGTGAGGGGCCCGGGCTGGCCCTGGCGGTGGGGCTGGGATTCCCCAGGGAAACTGTCCTGCTGGCAGGTTGGCCCCGTCTATAGGGAGCCAGAGAAGATCTCCTCAGTGTCCAGGAGCTGTGGTGGGGCTGAGGGGCCCAGCTGCTGTGTCTATGGAGCTGGCGTGGCTGGGGTCATGGTGAGGCACTGACCTTTCCCTCCCGCACCTTGCCGGTTCGCTCCCTTTCTCTGCTGTGCCCCCGAATCACCGGGATCATCGCACCTCCTGGATCTGCTGGCCCAGCCACCGCTGGAAACAGGCAAGGGGGCTAGATGGGGCTCTGACATGCCTAGGGGTAGGGGCAAGCCACCCAGCCTCCCCCTCCCCCGAGTGTCATGTGGAGGAAGACGCACCAGGAGACTCCAAGTGGGGACCAGTGGGGTGCGGGAAGACCAGCCAAACCCCACTCCCTGCAGAGCCCCAGGGGCCGGGGAGGGAGAGGATGACATGAGCTGGGATAGACCTGTGGAGTGATGGTGTAAAGGGGGCACTGCCAGCTGTGTGGAGGGGGCCTGCTATGAATTGGCACTGGGCCCCTCCCCTGACCCAAACAGTGGCCATGGGTTTTCTGAGCACTTGGCTTGTGCCTTTGGGGATGTGGCAGCCTGGCAGTGCCCTGGGAGGTGCCTTTCTGGAATGAATCCTGGCCCCTGTCACTGGCAGAGGCTGGGTGTGCTGCGGTGTTGTTGGCTTTCTGCTGAGTGCAGAGTGGCTGGGCCCGTGGGGATTTCTCTACAGGATTGGGGCCATTAGTCCCCTCGCACGTGCCCTGCAGTCGGCCGCTGAGAGCTTCCCCGCTTGGCCTTGTCTGCGCAGCCAAATGCAAAGGGAACCTGTGACTGGGGAGTTCGCCCTGACCGTTGGCTGGGTCTGACTCATGGCAGAGAGCCGTCCTTGGCAGCCGGCTTAGAGCTTGCTGCTCTGGGAGCTGAGACACGTACCCATGTCCCTCACATACAGCAGCTCTTAATGCTCCTCATCCCCGTACTCCTTCCTGTCTGCCCTTGGGAAGGATCCTTCCCAGCCACCTGGTTCATACCAGCTCCAGCTCCTTGGACATCCTCACAAAGCTGTTCTTGGCTGGTCCCTGCCCATCACGTCCAGACATGGCTGCACTGGGACGAGGGCTGAGGTGGGGTTGGGGGTGAGATCCCCTTGTGTGCACCACCCTGACAGTGGCAGGAGTCACTCGAACACAAGCTGGTCCAAACCAAGCCCTGGGGCAAGCAGGCCCACCTCACCGGGGTCAACAGGGCCAGGGCTGAATACAGCTCTGAGCATGGCCCCCGACTGGCTCCTGGCTAGCAATAACCTGGAGACATGCCCCAGAGGCCTGGAAAAGCCTGTGCCCTGTGCTGAGATTCTCAGCCTTGGACAGGACACCTCAGGCACCAGAGCTGCTCGGGATGCAGCGCAGCTCTGGGACGCCGGCAGGGATGCTGCTGTCCCACTGCTGCTGGGCTGGGTGCCAAGTGGGAGCAGCGGGAGACTGGTTACCTGAACTTTCCTCCCCACAGCCTGCTGCCATGGGACATGTTCCAATCACTTAGGCTTCCCAGCAGCAATACCCCAGTGGAGCAGAGCAAGGCCAGGTAGGGGACAGACCTTCAGTGCAAAGAGCTGTATCAAGCTGGTTGCAATTTCTGACACTGCCTAGGTGATTTGGGTGCCTCCTCCCCCTTTGGTGTAATGGGGGCTTGGAAGAGGGGCAAGGTGCTGATTCCAGTTTGTCCCTCTGATAGCAGCAGGGATGCAAGCAGAGGTGTGTCCTGGCCAGACAAGCCAGATGCCCAGTAGACTGAATGCAAAGCAAGAAAGTTGGTAAAGAGAAGGAATAAAGTGAGGAAGGAAACAGACCCACTGGGGCAGGGGTGAAAGCAGGAGCCTGAGGGTCACATCTCGGTGTTGCTCAGGGTCTAGCCAAACCTGATGGATGTGGGACGGCACCTTGTTGGGTCAGGACAGTCATTGAGGATAAGGAAAACAGTGTGGTGGCAACTCTTCAGAGGCCAGCAGGGGGCGCTGTGACAACTGCTGTGGAGACCTGCAGTGGCCAGCAGTGTGGCCTACTGGGTGGAGCAGTGGCCTGGCACTCAGGAGACCTGGGTTCTATTCCCAGCTCTGGCCTGCTGGGAGACCTTGGGCCAAGCCCCTTTGTGCCTCAGTTTCCCCATCTTCCAAATGGGGATAATGATGCTGACTCCTTTGTAGAGCGCTGTGAGACTCACCGATGCTGGGAATTACTCCTCTTATTGTTACTGCTCACACAAGCTCTGGGTGCTCCCTGAACAGCAGCGTCCAAGAAGGGCTACAGCCCTGTCCAACAATCCAGGGGACCCAGGGATCGACTCGGCTTCCCACTGGGACACACCTGGGCCGGTAGAGAAAGCAAAGGTCTAAGGCCCCAGAAGGCTGATCGGTTCTGTTAGAGCAGCCACATCCAGGCCACAGCAGTCCGTCCAGCGCCGTTCCACGCAGCCTTTCAGAGGCCAGCATTGCGGATTAACAGGACTCTGTGCCACCTGCCACCCACAGCTGGTCTGGAACCCAGATCAGACTAGTAGGTGGGGCGGGGCAGGGCAGGCAGAGAGGCGCTTCTGGGAGGGTTCTGCAGGGATCAGTGCTAGGCCCAGCTCTGTTCAGTGTTGTCATCAATGGTCTGGGAGTAGGGATAAAATCACTGCTGCTAACATTGGCAGATGACTCAACGATTGTGGTAAATGACCATGAGGAAAGGAAAAAGAACAGGAGTACTTGTGGCACCTTAGAGACTAACAAATTTATTTGAGCATAAGCTTTCGTGGGCTACAGCCCACTTCTTCGGATGCATAGAATGGAACATATATTGAGGAGATATATATACACACATACAGAGAGCATGAACAGGTGGGAGTTGTCTTACCAACTCTGAGAGGCCTCTGGGCCTCTGGGCGCAACACAGGGACAACTAGGGGGGGAATGTGATATACAGAGAGTTAGCTATATGCTCTAATGGTCCCGTCTGGCCTTAACCTCTAGGAATCTATCAGTGTGTTTCTGCCCTGCAGGTGGAGGCTGGGGGCATATGGAATTAGAGTTACACTCATTCATGGAGTGTATTCAATTTTCTTATATTCAGATGTTCAGGTTTTTTACACTACAATGTTGTACCAGTATTTTGGGGGTTGGGGTGTGTGTGTTTGGTTTTTGGTACATTTACCAGTGTAATATTTTCTTCTGAACAGAATGTTGATGAGGGCAATAGATTTTAAACATCTCATCAATAACTGCTGGGTGTGTATTTCTATCTCATAGTGCGCTACAATAAATTAGTGATGCAGTCTCCGAGCTGGCAGCTCCAGTTGTCCTCCACAGATTCTCTGGTGCAGAATTATCTCTCTCCAGACTTCTTAGCATATAAAGAGTTCTCTGCCAGACTGCTATTCCAGAGAATGTTCTGTGCCGACTGATGCACAGGCAATTTTGTTTACAAAGTCCAGAGGATCTTGAAAGTTTCTGGAACCAGAACTATTTAGTGTACAAAGTCTGCCAGCTTTGCCAAGGTGTGTGTTCGTGGAGCATGTGATTCTCTAAAACTTACCGAGATGTTTATATCTGCCAAGACCTCTCAGCCACCATAATTTAGTAGCAAATAACTCCAGAATTACCCACCAGCTTTACTAAAAACAGCCTCTCGTAAAGCTAATGGATAAAACAAACTCAAGTGTCTTGATTGAGCTGTCTTTGAGGTCCGACTTTACAGATAAACAAACAAACACAGCCTATTGACTTTTCCAAATGGAAAAATTCCTCCCTGTCCAAGTCCCATGTTTTTTTTTTAAAAAGGCCACAATTCATTAACTGCAAAAGTTGTCCAGAAATATTTCCCCATGTGTCTGGAAATCAGTCAGAGCAACTGTCAAGTGGAAAGGAGCTCTCTTAAATCAAATGTCAGTGGGTGTGTGGGAGGGAAGAGCCACTGCTTTATGCCTGGGGGAGTCATTTACATCTGTGCAAACCCCACTAGCCTGGAATATTGTTTCCAGAGAGAAATGGGATTTTTAAATTGTAGGTGTCTCTTGATCCTTAAACTATGGAGTCGCTACTGTGACTCCACAATGGGATCCGGCAGGACAGTTTTGTTCTCACAGCTATTCTGAACAGTATGAGATTCAGGACACAGAGCTTTGCTAAGAGAGCATCAAAATGAGGATTTTCAAATGACTCGAGTGATTTTGGACGCCCCGCTGGTGATGCCATGAATAATCTGATCTCCAGAGCGTGGGTGCTCAGCACTTTCTGACAATCAGGTCCCTTGAAGGGGTCTCAAGTCAGGCATCCGAAAATGGAGACATCCAAAATCTCTTGTCTCATTTGAAGATCTTGGCCCAAGATCTCCCCATTGAGTGTTCAACAGCTGGGATGTGCCTGCCCTAGGGCTCAGCACTAGGCCTTCTGGGAATTATGCCTGGAGCTGGGGGACATATTTTTAAAACATGACAATATTTTTTTAAAATTTGATATTTGTGTTTTGTTAGCTTTGAAAAGTGATGGATTGGTCATTTTTGAAGAGATTAACAATTTTTAAGTGTATCGTTTTATCTTACATTGATCATTACTCATTTTTGAAATAGAGACTTTTCTAAACTTTTCCCATTTTCATTTTGCTGCAGGGTTACTTTCAATTGCTCCGCTGGGTCACATGGTGGGATTTAAAAATATTTTCAAACTTTAAAAAATCATTTTAGAACATTCCCCATTTTTAAAATGAAAATTAAACAAAAATGAAAAGTCAGCAGAACATTGATAAACATTTTCACTTCAAATTAATGGAAACAACAGAAAATTTTGAAAGGGAGAAAGTTTTTCACACAAAGTTTTGTTTTTGAAGAGGGATTTTTTCAGATTAAAAAATTTTCATTCAAAAAGCTGTGACCAGCTCTAATGACAACACCTTAGTATTACATGATCCCATCAGCCCAGTTCAACAAAGCGCGGAAGCACACACACAAATGGAACTTTAAGCATGTGCTGAGGGGTTTTCTGAGCTGGGACGAGTTCCTGGGTTAGGGGCCTAGCATTGGCCCTGCAGTGCCCCCCATCCCCACTCAGCATGCAGGATGGAATAGGCTCTAGATGGTCGGCATTCCCCATGCCGCAAACACAGAGCAGCATCCAAAGCCTGTGCTGATGGAGGACAAGATCCTGCAGCTTTCATTGACACCATCATGTCTTATTTCTCCAGTACCATTATACCGCATCTGACACTATTTCCTGTAACCATGGATACACCGGTAGCATCTTGCAGCACTTTGTTTTTATTCTTGTATCCTTACCCTGTTTTCATGGTCATAACACTCCAATAGCTATTGATTTGGATTTCTTATCTGGCAGGTTCTTCTCTCTGGAAGGCCAAGATTGAACGACTTTGCACACCTATACACTGTGCATGTTCTTCTCAGTGGCACAGCCTGCCTTTGGTGCAGCTCAGGCTAGGAGAGTGCAAGGCTCCTTAGCCATAAATGGAGGGGGTCAGTGTGTTCCAGGAAATGTTTGCTCTGACTGGATAGCTCCGCTGGATCCTTTGGGTGAAGCCACCAGGCTGTGCCAGTGGGAGAGGGCTGGACAGCCGGCCTCTAACCCTGCCCAGGTGCTGTGAACGGGCAAGTGGGGCATCCCCTAATGCAAGGGTCAAAACAGAGATGTTGGCTTTGGGAAGGGGCCTCTGGCCACGCTGGCTAGTCAGCTGCTCGCTGGGGTGGTCAAAGGGCTTTTGTGCCTTTGCTGTCAGGGTTCTTGTCCCGGTTCCTTTGCCCACAGTTTTCCCGTGTTTCTACCCTTACTGCTCTGGAGCAGTGTCTGGAATTAGCCATGGGAACATCTTACCAAGAGTCGTGGTGGCGGGTTCTCCATCACTGACACTGTTCACACCAAGCCTGGATTATTTCAGGGATGTTCTCAGGAGGGCAGTGAGCTGAGTGCGCCCCTCTGGCTGTGGAATCTCTGGCTGTTCTAAGCCAGCCCAGGGGCATGGTCTAGGCAGGCGGAGTCCAGGCGGGAACCCCCTCCTGCTCCCAGTTGTGGACCTCCTAGGAGCATGTGAATGTGGTGTCCACTGCCCCCTAAGAGCACCTTCCATGAGCAAGGGAGACTCCACAGCTGGGCCCAGTGCTGGTCCCGACGACTCGCTCCCTGTGCTGTAGCACAGCCCTTGCTCTGGCACAGAAGAAGTTTTCCACCCACCAGGAGCCTTCCCCAGTGCTGGGGAGCCCAAGATGCCCCGTGAGCAAGGCTGAGCCGTGACTGAGGAAACAGTGCTGCCAACTTGCTGACAGGGGCCAGGTTGAGGGGGGGAGACACCCTGAACCCCACTGACAATGCCTTGGAAATGCCATGTCCACAGGCGTTCATGCCAGGCACAGCTGAGGTGTGAAGGCCCCATGTGAACCCCTGGCGGGAGGTGGGGAGAGACGCCAGCTGTGCCAAGGCTACCAACAAATTCAAACTAGCTGCAGAAATTCGGCATCATTTGTTCAGTGCCCAGCCCCGGGCGGGGGGCCCAGTCCTGTGAGAAGAGCGCTGACTGGATCCAGCAGCCGAGCGAGGGAGCCAAAACCAGGGGCTGGTCATAGAGAGGGGTGGTCAGTCCGCTGGCCAGGTGCAGTGCTGGCAGGCCCCTGCTCGCTCTGTTTGTCAGCTGCATCCTTGTCCTCGCTGTCTCCTTATGAAGGTCTGCCCTGAAGTGGGGCATCCGCACCTGTCAGGGTTCCCTCCCCACTCTGAACTCTTGGGTACAGATGTGGGGACCCGCATGAAAGACCCTGTAAACTTATATTCTACCAGCTTAGGTTAAAAACTTCCCCAAGGCACAAATTCCTTTCCTTGTCCTTGGACGGTATTGCTGCCACCACCAAGTGATTTAAACAAACATTCAAGGAGGGGCCACTTGGAGCCCTATCCCCCCCCAAAATATCCCCCCCAAGCCCCTTCACCCCCTTTCCTGGGGAGGCTTGAGAATAATATACCACCCAATAGGTTAACAACGTGAGCACAGACCAAATCCCTGGTTTTTTTAGGACACTGAAAATCAATCAGGTTCTTAAAAGAAGAATTGTATTAAAAAAAAAAGGTAAAAGAATCACACCTGCAAAATCAGGATGGAAGGTAACTTTACAGGGTAAATAAAAAGATTTAAAACACAGAGGATTCCCCTCTGACTCTGCTTCCCAGTTATAAAACAGGAATAAAACTACCTCTTAGCATAGGGAAAATTCACAAGCTAAAACAAAAGATACTCTAACACATTTCCTTGCCTTTACTTACAATTTCTGTAATTTTAGATGTATCATTTCAGGTATCTTTTTAAGAGCTGGTTTACCTGCTTGGTCTCTCTCTTTGTCCCGAGAGGGAACAAACAAAGAGAGCACAAACAACCCCCCCCTCCCAGATTTGAAAGTATCTTCTTTTTCCATTGGTCCTTCTGGTCAGGTGCCAACTAGGTTAATTGAACTGATTAACCCCTTACAGGTAAGGGGATTCTGTACCTCTGGCCAGGAGGGATTTTATGTTACTGCATACATAAGGGTTGTTACCCTTCCCTTTATATTTATGACAGCACCCCTTACAGAGCCTGGCAGATGTCGCCAGCGCTGGGCACTGCTGAGCAATGGGGGTGGGGAATGGGCTGAAATGCTTCTGCACACCAGCATCTTCCTACCTGCGCTTCACGCCTCCCTCTGTCGCCAGGCAGCACTAATTAGCTGGCACTCCTGGCCTCCACGCAGGGTTGTCCTGGTAACTTGTTTGCTGCACTCCAGGGATTTACAGCTATGGTTCCTGCTCTTCGCTCTCTCCAGGGCCTTCCTCCCAGGTGCCTGGATTTTCCGTAATCTAAGAGGGAGATGCTGCACTGGGCACTATGCCTGCCCCCACCCTTTCCAAGTCCAGATCCTCCCTTGAGAGCAGGGCAGACAGATGGCAGCCAGCCCCCATCTCTGAGCACCCCAGCCTGTGAGGGCTGGGGGAGGAGCTGGGCTGGTTCTGGCAGCAGGGACCCATCCCTCAGGAAGTGGATTCTTTTATGGAGAGAAAATTCCTCATCCTGATGGGAGAGAGTCTGCAACACCCCCATGAAGAGCCCACAGAGCAGAGCCCCACCCCTGCCAGTGCTGCCCAGCCCCCGCCCCCACCCCAGGGGGCCACACTAGCCCCATTTCACAAAGGGGAAGAGGCACAGAGAGGGGAAGGGCTTTGCCCAGGGGGTGGCAGTGGGGCTAGGACCCAGGTGTTCCTGGCTACCTGCCTCATGCTCCCTCCCTCAGAGTGTAGTGTGTCTGCAGGCCCTGCAGCCAAGGGGAGAGACAATGACACACACACACACACTCGCTCTCTCTCTCTCTCTCTCCACCCCCCAGATTGTTGCCTTTCATTGGCAGAGGGAGCATTCAGCATGGGCGTGTGGACAGTGTGTCCGGCCCAGCACAGCATGGAAGGAGGCTGGGGCCCTAATCTAGGACCCCTATCTACATGCAACCAATAGGCAAACCCATGGGCCAGCAATATGCCGATGACACAGCTCTACCTACCCTTCACCACCCAGGACCACACCACTACCACCACACACCAGTGCTCGGATGAGATCAGCTCATGGATGAACAGCTACGTGAAGGACCTGAGCAAGGCACAGGTGATGCTGGTGGACAGAGCATACTTGCAGTGACTCAGCAGTCGCCTTTGGTTAAAAGTACATACTCACAGTTGGTCACTTCAGTCTGTAGCTTAGCAGCGCACCTGAATATAGTAGAAAGCATCACTCACAGATGTAGCTCTCGCCAGTTAGGTAGGAGACTCCATCCCACCCTGGCAAATCATGACCTGGCCTCCATTATTAATACCTGTTACTTCTCAGCTGGACTACAGCAATGCCATATACCTGGGCACAGGGGCCAAACTTCAGCTTTCCACGGGGTTGCTCCACCCCTGCTCTGCCCTGAGCTCTGCCCCCACTCCACCCCTTCCCCCAAGGCTTCACCCTTGCTCTGCCTCTTCCTGCCCCTGCTCCACCCCTCCCCTGAGGCTCCGCCCCACTGTGCCTCTTCCTGCCTCCACTCCTCCCCCCTCCCCCAGCGCCTCCTGCCTGCCGCAGAACAGGTGATCAGCAACTAGCCCCGGAGCACCCACGGAGTCAGTGCCTATGTACCTGGGCATGCAGTATTCCACACTTCGAGAACTCCAACTGATAGAGAATGCTGTGACATGTCTCCTCAGCAACACTGGCTGCCATGAATACATCACACCTGTCCTCCGCTCCCTACACTAACTTCTCATAGAATATTGAATCAAGTTCAAGGTCTCTGTTCTTATCTTCAAGGTGTCGATGGCCTGGGACCAGCGTATCTCAAAGAGCCCGGGTCCTGGATGGGGTCCATGGTGGACAGCTCTGTTCCTCCAACACAATGGAACTGCACAGTCGGGAAAAGCTCATCTGTGCTGGAGGTAGAATATTCTCAGGGACCAGACCCAGACTGTGGAACAAACCACCCAGAAACTAAGGACCATCCCAAACTGCCCACCTTCCAATGCAAGGGCCAGGCGCATTTCTTCAACTGACCTCCGCTAACAGAAACATATGAACATAAGAACGGCCATAGTGGTCAGACCAATGGTCCATGGAGCCCAGTATCCTGTCTTCTGACAGTGCCCAGTGCCAGAGCAATTTATCGAGTGATCTATCCCCTGTCATCCACTTCCAGCTTCTGGCAAACAGAGGCTAGGGACACCAAGAGCATGGGGTTGCATCCCTTCCCATCCTGGCTAATAGCCATTGAATGACCTCTCCTCCAGGAACTTATCTAGTTCTTTTTGAACCCAGATACAGTTTTGGTCTTCACATCATCCCCTGGCAATGAGTTTCCACCGGTTGAATGTGCATTGTGTGAAGAAGTGCTTGCTTATGGAAACCTGCTGCCTTTTAATTTCACTGGGTGACCCCTGGTTCTTGTGTTATGTTGAGGCAAAGCCATCCTGTCAATAGGATGGACCGGGGCAACCACCCCAAGCCCTGTGCTTTGGGGGGGCCCCACGCTTTGGGATGCGGGATCCAGGGCAGCCTGGAGGGGTTGCAGGGGGCCTGGCACTGGCAGCAGCGAGCAACCCAGCCCCAGCCCATCCTGCTGGTTCCCGGAGTCACTTGGGGGAGGGGGTTTGGGAGAAGGGGTGGAATAGGGGCGGGGAGGGGGAGGGGGCGGGGCAGGAAGAGGCGGGACTGGGGCTTGGGGGAAGGGGTGGAGTGGGGGCAGGGCCTGGGCCGGAGGGGTGGGTTGTCCTGGGCCCCACACCCTCCTAGGAACGGCCCTTTGTGGAGGGGTAAATAACACTTCCTTATTCACTTTCTCCACAC
Source organism: Emys orbicularis (assembly GCF_028017835.1). Lineage (NCBI taxonomy): Eukaryota > Metazoa > Chordata > Testudines > Emydidae > Emys > Emys orbicularis. The sequence goes on along the minus strand of NC_088706.1, from coordinate 2,057,092 downwards.
CTGTCATGATTTTATAAACCTCTATCATATCCCCCCTTAGTCGTCTCTTTTCCAAGTTGAAACAGTCCCAGTCTTTTTAATTTCTCCTCATATGGAAGCTGTTCCATTCCCATTGTTGCCCTTCTCTGTACTTTTTCCAGTTCTAATATAACTTTTTTGAGATGAGGTGACCATAACTGCACGCATTATTCAAGGTGTGGACGTGCCATGGATTTATATAGTGGCATTATGATATTTTCTGTCTTGTTATCTATCCCTTTCCTAATGGTTCCTAATATTCTCTTAGCTTTTTTGCTTGCTGATGCATATTGAGCAGATGTTTTCAGGGAACTATCTACGATGTCTCCAAGATCTCTTTCTTGAGTGGTAACAGCTAATTCAGACCCCATCATTTTGTATGTATAGTTAGGATTATGTTTTCCAATGTGCATTACTTTGCATTTATCAACACTGAATTTCATCTGCCATTTTCTTGCCCAGTCACCAAGTTTTGTGAGATCCCTTTGTAACTCTTCACAGTCTGCCTGAGACTTAACTATCTTGAGTAATTTTCATGGGCACCAGGTTTGTATAATTTTTGGTGGTGCCCAGAAGGGGTTCAGCAGAGCCGTCCAGTCCATAGGATGGACCAGGGCAACTGCCCCAGCCCCGCACTTTGGAACTGGGGTGGGAAGAGGCAGCGCCTTGGGGAAGGGGTGGAGTGCGGGAGGGGCGGGAAGAGGCAGAGCAGAGCAGGGAGGGCTGGGCCTGGGTCAATTGCTGCTGTGGTGCCGGGCCGCCCGCTAACCCCCCAGGCCGCCCTGGACCCTGCGTCCCCCTGAAGCGCGGGGCCCGGGGAAGTTGCCATGGTCCGTCAGATGGACGGGACAGCTCTGAAAATAGCAGCCCAAACATTGGTGGAGCTGGGCCCACCTTCCTGAATATTGGTGGAGCACGGGCACCACGGGCCCATATAACTCGCCGCCTATGGTAATTTTGTATCATCTGCAAATTTTGCCACCTCACTTTTGAACCCTTTCCCCAGATCACTTATGAATATGTTGAATAGAACTGGTCCCAGTACAGATCCTTGGGAGACCCCACTATTTACCTCTCTCCACTGTGCAAACTGACCGTTTATTCCTGTCCTTTGTTTCCTATCTTTTAACCAGTTATCAATCCATGAGAGGACCTTCCCTCTTATCCCATGACTCCTTACTTTGTTTAAGAGCCTTTGGTGAGGGACCTTGTCAAAGGTTTTCTGAAAGTCCAAGTGCATTATATCCACTGGTCACCCTTGTCCGCATGTTTGTTGACCCTCTCAAAGAATTCTAGAAGATTGGTGAGGCATGATTTCCCTTTACAAAAACTATTCTTTCTCATCTATGTGTCTGATAATTAAGGCTGCGAGTCTTTCGTGGAGGTCATGGAAGTTGCGGATTCTGTAACTTTCCAGGACCTCCGTGACTTCCACAGCTGCAGCGACTGGTGCAGTTGACCCCAGGGCCCCCCAGCAACTGGTCCCAGGTGCTGCCCTGGAGCAGCAGTCCGGGAGCAGCAGCGGCGCCCCAGGCCGCCCCCCGCCCGAAGGAGCAGTGGCAGGGCCCTGGGCTGCCCCCCAGCCTGGATGAGTGGTAGCGGTGGTGACGGAGCCATGCGCCGCCCCCAGCCTGGAGCAGCGGCGACAGCAGTAGGGCAGAGGAGCAGTGGCAATAGTGGGGCCACAGGCTGCCACCACTCAGCGTGGCGGTGGTGGGGCCCCAAACCACCCCCCACCCCCAGGAGCACCAGCGACCACCAGAGCACCCCTTCCTCCCTCAGCATCTAAGATTTAGGCACAGGTATTTTTGGTAAAAGTCACGGACAGGTCACTGGCTGTGACTTTCTGGTTATTGCCCATGACCTGTCTGTGACTTTTACTAAAAATACTCATGACTAAATCGTAGCCTTACTGATAAATCTGTTCTTGACTATAGTTTCAACCAATTTGACTGGTACTGAAGTTAGGCTTCCTGGGCTGTAATTGTCAGGATCATCTCTGCAGCCTTTTTAAAAAATCACTGTCACATTCGCTATTATTAAGGGATAGGTTACATACCATAGTTAATTGTTCTACAATGTCATATTTGAGATCCTTCAGAACGCTTGGGTGATATCATCTGGTCCTAGTGACTTTTTACTGTTTAATTTGTCAATTTGTTCTAAAACCTCCTCTACTGACATCTCAATCTGGGACAGTTCCTCAGATTTGTTATCTAAAAAGAATGGCTCAGGTGTGGGAATCTTCCTTATGACCTCTGCAGTGAAGACCGATGCAAAGAATTAATTTAGCTTCTCCACAATGGCCTTGTCATCCTTGAATGCTCTTTTAGCACCTCGACCACCCAGTGGCCCCTGCTTCTGATGTACGTCAAAAAAATTGCTGCTAGGTTTTTGTGTGTCGTTTGCTAGTTGCTCTTCAAATTCTTTTTTGGACTGCCTGGTTATACTTTTACACTTGTTACACACAGTTTATGTTCCTTTCCATTTTCCTCAGTAGGATTTGACTTCCAATTTTTAAAGGACGTCTTTTTGTCTCTTTTACTCTGTTGTTTAGCTATGATGGACTCTTTTTCATCCTCTTACTGTTTTTTGTAGTTGGGCTATACATTTTGTTTGAGCCTCTGTTACAGTATTTTAAAATATTTTCCATGCAGCTTGCAGGCATTTCACTCTTATTCCTTTTAATTTCTATTTAACTAGCTTCCTCATTTTTGTGTAGTTGCCCTTTCTGAAGTTAAATGCTACTGGTAAGCCCCCCCTCTCCCCCCAAGGATATTTACTAGAGCAATAGAGCAATGTGAGTGTATACATTCAAAACCAATGCACTCCACAGACCACATGCCTCCCCCTGGGGGTGGAGGAGAGAACAAAGGAAACAGGACAGATGTTAGTCCTGTTCCTTAGTGCAGTACTGGAAGGCGCTTGAATCCTATGGTGATGAATGTGGTATAAGAACCTGTATTAATTAGACTAGAGGCGGTGCACAGGACTGATGGCCCAGGGACAGACAGATGTGTGTGTGTGTGGGGTGTAAGGGGGGGGGTCCCTCTGCTCCACCCCCCCCCCCCACTCCAGCAGTGCTTATAGCAGAGGGAGTCCTTGAGCCTGGGGGAGCTTCTGGGGACCTCTGCTGCTGAACCCTTCACGAGGGAGCAAAGAGGGGGAGCCGCAAAGTGGTGCCAGCCATGGCCTGGTCCTGTGGGTATGCTGGGGGCGGGGGTACTCTGGTGCAGCGGCCGGAAGGGATCCTGGGGTGCAAGTGGCAGTGATGGAGATTGCGCGCACTGGGGGGGGGAGGGGGTCACCCCCGCTGCCAGTCCGGGGATCAGCCCAGCCCTGGCCCCGTGGGGAAGGCGGAGGAGCTGCAGCAGCACTGCCTGCTTGGCGAATATTTGGAAATAAAGCGCGCTCCAGTTTGGGGCTGGTGCTTAGCACGCAATGCAGCGCTGCCATCGGCCAGCCCCAGCCCGGGCATCCCTGGCCCACGCCCAGCCAGTGGTACATGTGCCCCTGCCCTGGGACTGGAGGCTCACAGCTGGCGGCAGGGGCTGCAGCTCCCCCGCCCCGCAGCGCCCCCCCTCGCCTCCCCGCAGCGCCACCCCCCTTTGCCCCCCGCACCCGCTGGACCCCCCGGCAGCGCCCCCGCACCCCCTTGCCCCCCCGCAGCGCCACCACACCCCTCGCCCTCCCCCCCGCCTCCCGCAGCGTCACCGCACCCCTTCCCCCAGCAGCGCCACCCCCTGTCTCCCCGCAGCGCCCCCACACCCCCTGCCTGCCCCGCAGCGCCACCCCACGCTGTGCCATCACACCCCCTTGCTCCCCCGCAGCCCCGCCACCCCCCCTTGCCTCCCCCGGCAGCGCCCCACACCCCCCTGCCTCCCCAGCAGCGCCACCTCCCGCTGTGCCAACACATCCCCTTGCCCCCCCGCAGCCCCGCCACACCCCCTGCCCCCCCTGGCAGCGCCCCCACACCCCCCTGCCTCCCCAGCAGCGCCACCCCCCGCTGTGCCATCACATCCCCTTGCCCCCCCCCCAGCCCCACCACACCCCCCCGGCAGCGCCCCACACCCCCCTGCCTCCCCAGCAGCGCCACCCCCCGCTGTGCCATCACATCCCCTTGCCCCCCCCAGCCCCACCACACCCTCTGTCCCCCCCCGCAGCGCCCCCGCACCCCCTTGCCCCCCCGCAGCGCCACCACACCCCCTTGCCCCCCCCGCAGACCCACCCCCCCCCTGCCACCGCCCCCCTTGGCTAGTCCCCGCGAGCCAATCAGGAGCGGCTGGTGGAATTCAAACCCCCGAGCCTGGCAGCCGAGCCGGGCCGGGCAGCTCCGCGCTGCAGCCGGGGCGTGTTGCGCCAGGAGCCGGAGACGCTGCGTTCGGAGCTCGCCTCCGTGTCAGCGCTGCCCGGTCCAGCCTTGCTGGGCGCTGCGCCGGAGGGACCCGCGCGAGGAGCCGAGCCGAGCCGGAGCCGAGCCCCAGGCAGGTAAGGGCCGCTCCCAGCGGCAGGGCGCGGCACTGTCCAGGAGCGGGAGGGCGGGCAGGGGCTGCCCGGGGCAGGGAGCTCCCCGCGGCGCTGGGCTGGCCCCTGCCCTCCTGCCACAGCAGGCGGCTCGGTGCCGGGGAGGTCCAGCGCCGGGTGCTGTCAGATCAGCGGCGACTCGCCCCGGGTGAAGTTCGGTTCGGTTCCGTCCAGGTCGCTTTGGGGCTGAACCAACGTGCGGTGCTCGCTGGCCGCCCGGGGCCAGGACTTAAAATCCGCTGTCAGGTGAAATCATGCTGCCGTGAGCGGCGCTCGGTGCATTCCATTAGTGAGCCAGTTCCCTGCCACAGGGACGGATTCTGCTTCCCTGTAAAGCGCCCGCGCTCCGACTCCGAACCGCGGCGGGATGATTGGGTACTGATTCATGTTTACATCTGTACAATGTCCCGATCACACGGTTGATGTGCAGCGTTATAAAACATACTAACAAACCGAACAGGCTCGGGGCAAACAGTCGGGAATAATCTCCCGTTAGTTAAGAAATTATTACCTAGTTCCTGCGGTTTTAAAAAATTCTTAATCATTATCTGAGACATTCCCCAAAAGTCTGGAGGCTAAAGCCGCCGGAGTCTTCAGGAATGTTCAGCGTGTAGCCAGTTGGAAAGAAGTAAAAAGATGCAGTTTCTGATGGGTTCTTAGTTCTGCCTGGGAGGTGTGTGTCTCGGACTGGGTCCAGTTCCGGTGCTGCGGTCTGTGGGCTCAGTAGAACCTGTATGGAATGTGGGAAACTTTATCAAGTAGTTTAATTTCACAAACCATAAAGATCACAAGTAAAATAAATGTACTGATTGCTATGGAGGTCCAGGACCAAGAGCAGCATTCTGTGTAAAGCCTTAAAACAGAAGAGGATCTGGCCGAGTTTAAAAGCTGTCAATGACAGATCCTGTAGGAACCGCGGCACGCAGGAACATGTGTAGCCAGTAAGGCCGACTGGCAATGCCAGGCTAGTCTGGCCTGGGAGTGTGCACTAGCCCTGCTCATGCCAGGGCTTTGCAAGGACAGCCAGCTGAAATCCCAGTTGCAACAACCCAAGGCTGGAAGGAGAGAGCCTGGCTAGCTGAGCTCCCCCCAGGATCACCAGAAACCGCATCTGATGTGGGGGTTTATTGGGAAAATGTTTTTTTTTTTAAATTGCTGCAAGTTCTGAAGGACTGGGCAGGGTGGTGAAAGAACAGGCCCCCAGGCACCCTGCCTCCCTCAGGCTGATCCCCAAATCAGCTCTCCGTCTGCAGGAGCAGTTCCGTGCTCTCCTCGGTGTCGAGTCACCATAAATCTGTCCTAAAGCTTTTCTCTCCGTAGGCTAATAGGGGTGCCCTGTTGCCAGTGCATGGTGAAGAATGGGTTTGTTCTGGGGTCTCCGCCCTCCTGCACTGTCCGTCTCATCCTGACTCTTCCCCCCTGTGCCAGACCATCACCCCAGCTGCTCTCTAGAGGGGGACGCACAGCCTGACTTGCATCATTTCTGCTTGTTTGGCAATTGTCAGTCTGGGACATAAGCCTCAGACTCAGCAAAGCTGGCAGCTGGCCTGCAGGCCCTCGGGGGACATGCTCCTGCTCCCAGGAATGTCCAAGCCCATGTGGGTGGTACAAGAGTTCCTGGTTACAGTGCAGGCTGGTGACCCCACAAGTGCAGCGTGCAGGCAAGGGACTTGGCTGTTGATTTCAGCGGGGGCCAGGGCAGACCCTGGTGGGATGATGCAGTTGCATATGTCAGTTGTTTTGCTGTCTCAGGACATTTGCTTGCTCGCCAAGGTGGCATTCTGGTCAGCGTGAGGAAGAGGAGGCGGCTGCTGAATGCCAGTGGGGGTGGTGTGTGTATGGCGGGTGTGCAGCCCTAGGGGCTGGGGAGACGGGCCGATGGTCCCTTTGTACATGAGGTCCCCAGAGAAGCCTCTCTCTCCAGGCTGTGCTGAAAGCACATCTGGCATCTCCAGTATCCCACAGTTAGCGTCTCTGTGAAGGGCTCAGCACAGTCCCAGCTCACAGCCACTCGCTCTCCATTGGCAGACAGTCGGAGGGTCTCCCACCTTTCCTCAAGATCCTCGGCAGGGCTGGGACCTTCCTCCCCACCCCAGCCCGCTTGCCAGCCCTGGGTACCAGGCTCAGGTGCTGGAAGGTCTCTGCCCCAGCTGGGAGTGAAAGGATCCCTCCTTTCCTGTCTGTGGGGGTCCGTCACTCTGCATGGAGCTCAGCAAGGCACCTGCTCACAGATACAGGGTGCTTTGGCTGGGCAGAGCCCTGCACCGCAGAGCCCCTGTGGATGCGTTCTGTGCCCCACTAGCCCACCAGCTCCCTCTCAGCCCCCCCCCCGCCCCCCAGCACTGCGGGGACCTGCAGAGCCTGGCAGTGGGTACAGCTGGCCTCCTGAGCAAGGCTCTGCCCAGTTTTTCTGCAGAGAAAGCCAGCGTCTTGCCCTTCCATAAGGAGGTACTAACAAGCCATTGCAGCCAGGCCCCCCCTCCCCACGCTGGCATAGCAGCAAGGCATGCAGCGCGTGCAGCAGTTCAACCCTGCTCATCTCCCAGCAAAGACGGCTGCAGTTCTCCCCTCCACCAGCCACCAGAGAGTGGCTCCCAGCAGAGGGCATGGCGGCACACCTGGGGCCATGGGCCACTCGCTGCCTGATGTCAAGGATTGCCTGTGCCAGTGTGGGGGGCACTGAAGCAAAGACTTCTGGTTGCAGTGACTGATCCCAGCTGTGGCCCTGGGGGGTGGGGGGGTAGCATGAGGCTGATGTGGGGAACACGAGTAGGCATGGGTGTGAATTACCCCAGGTTGCCAACTCAGTAAATGTGGAGTCAGTGTTTCCTAGCAGCTGCTCCTCGGAAGAAAACGTTGTCAGGAGTCTGGGAGCAGCACTTGGGTTTACTGCAAATATTCCTACATGGAAACCTGTTGGACCTGGGATCCTTAATCTAAGATGCAGAGGGGAACTTAACAGCCATGAGCGGGAGCTGCTTCATTTAACTAGAGAGTTACAGGTCTGGGAGATAAGAAAGGGCTGGGGGTGGCAGGATTCTGGTCAGCTCAAGGGCTGGATGCGGGACGCAGGGCACCAGGGCCAGGCCAGGTCAATGATGAGGAAGCATGTTTCTGTGTGTGTGCTGGGGCAGTGTGAGTGCAGTCCCTGCTGGGCAAGGGGCCCCAGCATAGTTGGCCTCTCACAGAGTCATCGATCCCAAGGCCAGGAGGGACCATGTGAACATCTAGTCTGTACAGCACAGGCCAGAGACTTGCCCCAGAATCATTCCTAAGTAATCCTCTTATTGACAGAAAGGCCAAGAATTGCCTTGTGTGACGAACTGGGACTGTTCTTACTGTGGTCTGTGAATGCTGACAGGGGAGTGTGGCTAGGATAGTCTGCATTGGGGGATGGGAGACTGACCGACGAGAATACCTGAGCATGTAACATGAGAACCCAGGAAGGGGTTAGAGGCCAGATGACACCTTTGCCCGGGAACCTGAACAAAGGGCTGTGGGAGGGGTCGCTGACAGAGAGTTTTCAGGAGCTGGCTGGTGATATGGCTGGGAGGCAGACGGGGCTCTGACCTCCCAAGGGGGCTGGGGTGCCCGGGGACCCCAAGATGGACCTAACTGAGGGGGATCCTGTTGTCTGTGCCTGCAAGACCTGTCTTGGACTGTGTTCCTGTCGTCTAAATAAACCTTCTGCTTTACTGGCTGGCTGAGAGTCATGGTGAATCGCAGGGAGCCGGGGGTACAGGGCCCTGAGTCCCCCACACTCCGCGACACCTTGGCCACGGGGACTGGTCAGGGTTACAGTGGCAGTGGCAACTGCAGGGCTGGGGAAAGTTGCCCAGTCATGGCCTGCGCTGTCCCCGGCCTAGGGGGATGGAGACCCCAGGCTGCAGGGCTCTCACTGGGGGCCTCTCCCCAGCTTCATCCGGGAAATATTTGAACCAAGGAGTGTTCCCAATTTGCAGTGCCTTTGAATCAGGCCTGATTCCTGCTCTCCAGCCCAGGCAGTGCAGGCCTGCCTGGGACTCAGCAGAGGCTGCACTGTCTCCCTGATGAGAAGCTGGGTGAGTGAGGCCGGATCAGGCCCTCTGGGCTGAGCCCTGTGTTCATGGGCCCCCAGATGAATTTTTTTCTCCATTGTCTGCCCCTCGCTCTTTGTGCTAACTCTGCCCAGAGAGCCTCTGGCACAAATCAGGTGTCGCAGTGTCTGACTGCGCTGTGCTGCCCAGGATTGCCCTTTCAGTGACACAGCAGGTGTCTGGGAGGCGATGCCCGGGGGGCCGGCTCTGGGAAGGGCTGTGAGCGGCCAGAGCTGGGGGCGGGAGGTGGTGCTCGGTGCAGCTGGGCTTCCTGGGCCAAACACAGAGCATTCTGCAACCAGAGACCAAACCAGCTACCGCAGCCTGAACTGGAGTCACGGGATCTTGGGGTCACATGCACCCAGCATCTGCACCATGAGCGCTTCGCCAGCCTATGCCCCTCCCATGTGGGCAGCTCCTCCTTCACAACCGGCTGAGCCCTGGGCTCCCCTCATCCGTTCCTCAGCTTCTTGGCATTTAACTGATGCTGGATGTCAGCACCCTGCTGCTCCTGGCTCCTCGTGGCCTGCTCCGATCAGCACCCACCTGCCTGCCTGGCTGGTTATTGAGTGCGTGGCCGCTTCACCCCCTCCCTCCCCTCCTGTACCCAGACCTTGCTCCTCCCTCCCCCACTAGAGCTTGCTGCTGCTAGCCTTTGGGTGACAGGAGCAGTGACAGGCTCTGTGCTCCAGCCCTCCCCCCATCCTGATATTCCCCCTCCATGCAAGATCCAAGTGACCTTTCAGAATCTGCCCTGTTCCCTCCCCCCATCCGTCCTGCCCCCTTTTCCTTCCCCCATCACCAGCTGGGTGTTCCTTGTCTACTTGTATCAGAGGGGTAGCCCTGTTAGGCTGTATCCACAAAAACAACGAGGAGTCTGGTGGCATCTTAAAGACTAGCAGATTTATTTGGGCATAAGCTTTCATGGGTAAAAACCTCACTTCTTCAGCTGCGTGGAGTGAAAATTACAGATGCAGGCATAAATATACTGACACATGAAGAGAAGGGAGTTACCTTACAAGTGGTGAACCAGTGTCAGTATATTTATGCCTGCATCTGTAACTTTCACTCCATGCAGCTGAAGAAGTGGGGTTTTTACCCACGAAAGCTTATGCCCAAATCAATCTGTTAGTCTTTAAGGTGCCACCGGACTCCTCGTTGTTCTTGTCTACTTGCTCCTTCCAGTTCCACTATCTGCCCCTTTAGCCCCCTCTCCTCCCAGCCACTGACCCTCCCCCACTCACCCCATCACCCTAACCCTTCCCCTCACCAGATCCCCTCGGCCTGGTCTCACCTGCTTCTTCAACTGCTTTTCACCTTCACCCTCCGGCTGCTGGGGGGGACGGGACAGGAGAGATCTCCGCTGTTCTTGCCATTCCCCAGCAGCTGTTACATTTGGGCCCCACGAGTAACCCCAGTGGCTGCCTTTACTGTTGCTCAAAGCTTTCCCAAGCTGCGCAGCCTGCAGCGCAAAACTGACCCGAACCATGAAAGTTTCAGTGCTGCCCACCGGACTCTGAGCATGGGACCAGCCTCAGAGTATCACTCCAGGCTGCTTGGCACAGCTATGAGTGGCAGAGGAACTGGCGCCATCTGCCTGCAGACTCAGGAAGATGACAGTGCATCTGCTACCCTGCCAACTGCTTCAAACTGGGGTCATGATTCTCCATTTCTCTGCACCTTGTCCAGTCATTTACATCAGCCAGCACACGGTGAAGGTGAAACATTCCCGGATGCAAAGGGCGGCACACAGCAGACCCTGCAAACAAGAGTTTGGGGGTTGCTTGCTGTGTGCTGAGCTTGTGTTTGTCTGTCTGTGTGTTTGTTTGTTTGTTTGAAGGACTGTGTGCTGTGGCCGGCAGTTGGAAGCTGTGAGCTTTTAAACAAGGTTTTGAAATCTAGAAGCCTCTGTTCAATGGCTGAGCCTTAGTCAGGGGGCGGGGATATCAGGGAGGCCAGGGCTTTATAAAGCCGTGAGTCAGCGACCAGGGAGCTTTGCGACCAGGGAGTTTCGAGAGGGAGTTTGGGAGTGGGAAGGGGGTGACTTTGCCCACTTGCCATCTGTAAAACCTTTAAACTAAACTATAATCAAAATGTCTTGATTTAAACAAAAACCCCTGTCAGTAACCTAGGCAGCTGTAGGAGAGAATGCAGCCAGAAGCCCAGCAGCAGAGTGGGGCCTATCCTGTTTATTGCGCTCAGTGTAGCATGTATGATTACCTGCCCTGTGGGCGGGTGGTGTATGTGTGCATTCGGTGCAAGGAGCTCCTGGCCCTCAGAGACTGCGTATGGGCTTTGCAGGCCAGGGTGGTGGAACTGGAGGAGCTAAGGGAGGCAGAGAGGTATGTTGATGAGGCTTTCCGGGACACTGTAGATTTGTCCCACCTCTGGTCAGACAGCCCCTGTGCTGTTAAGGAGGATGAAAGGCTCAGGGAAGGAGAGCAGTCAACGGGAGCAGAGGGAAACCTTCCCATAGTTGGGATCCTCCTTCCAGATGGTGTTGGGGTATCCTCTCGCACTGAGGTTACCTCTCCGGGGGAGGGAACTCCAGTCATTAGGAAACGGCAGGTGTTAGTAATGGGAGATTCGATCATTAGAAACATAGATAGCTGGGTTTGTGATGACCGGGAGAACCGTATGGTGACTTGCCTGCCTGGTGCGAAGGTTGCGGATCTTTCAAGACATCTAGATAGACTTATGTGTAATGCTGGGGAGGAGCCGGTGGTCGTGGTACATGTAGGTATCAATGACATAGGGAAGGGTAGGAGAGACGTCCTGGGATTGTTTAGTCTGCAGAAGAGAAGAATGAGGGGGGATTTGATAGCTGCTTTCAACTACCTGAAAGGGGGTTCCAAAGAGAATGGATCTAGACTGTTCTCAGTGGTACCAGATGACAGAACAAGGAGCAATGGTCTCAAGTTGCAGTGGGGGAGGTCTAGGTTGGATATTAGGAAACACTATTTCACTAGGAGGGTGGTGAAGCACTGGAACGTGTTACCTAGGGAGGTGGTGGAGTCTCCTTCCTTGGAGGTTTTTAAGGCCCGGCTTGACAAAGCCCTGGCTGGGATGATTTAGTTGGGAATTGGTCCTGCTTTGAGCAGGGGGTTGGACTAGATACCTCCTGAGGTCCCTTCCAACCCTGATATTCTATGATTCTATGGAGGCCAAATTTAGGCTGCTAGAAAAGAGACTGAAATCCAGGACCTCTATGGTGGCATTCTCAGAAATGCTCCCAGTTCCACGCACAGGGCCAGGTAGGCAGGCAGAGCTTCAGAGTCTCAATGCGTGGATGGGACAACAGTGTAGAGAGATGGGGTTTAGATTTATTAGGAACTGGGGAAACTTTTGGGGTGGGGGGAGCCTATACAGGAAGGATGGGCTCCACCTAAACCAAAGTGGAACCAGACTGCTGGCACTTAACAGTAAAAAGGTCGCAGAGCAGTTTTTAAACGAAGAGATGGGGGAAAGCCGACTGCTGCAGAGGAGCATGTGGATCGGACAGAGACCTCTCTTAGAGGAGAGTCTATTGATAGAGAATCTCCAGGTTCTAGTCAGGAGCAGAGGATGGAGGAGGATAATGTAAGGGCCAGATCAGATGAGAAACATTCATATAAAAAAGAATCTGACACATCAGAAAAGGGCAGACAAATAAACAGTGACAAGTTTTTAAAGTGCTTGTACACAAAGTCTAAATAATAAGATGGGTGAACTAGAGTGCCTCGTGATAAAGGAGGATATTGATATAATAGGCATCACAGAAACCTGGTGGACTGAGAGCAATCAATGGGACACAATCATTCCAGGGTACAAAATATATCGGAAGAACAGAACAGGTCGTGCGGGGGGGGGGAGGGGGGGGAGGGAGTGGCACTATATGTGAAAGAAAATGTAGAATCAAATGAAGTAAAAATCTTAAATGAAGCCACATGTTCCATAGAATCTCTATGGATAGTAATGTCATGCTCTAATAAGAATATAACAGTAGGGATCTATTATTGACCACCTGACCAGGACAGTGATAGTGACTATGAAATGCTAAGGGAGATTAGAGAGACTATCAAAATAAAGAACTCAATAACAGTGGGGGATTTCAATGACGAAATGCAGAGACAAAATTTCTCAATACTTTAAATGACTGCATTTAAAGTGGAGCAGCTGGTACGGGAACCCACAAGGGGAGAGGCAATTCTCAATTTAGTCCTGAGTGGAGCGAAGGATCTGGTCCAAGAGGTAACTATAACAGGACTGCTTGGAAATAGTGACCATAATATAACAACATTTAACATTCCTGTGGTGGGAAGAACACCTCAGTAGCTCAACACTGTGGCATTTAATTTCAGAAAGGGGAACTATGCGAAAATGAGGAGGTTAGTTAAACAGAAATTAAAAGGTACAGTGACTAGAGTGAAATCCCTGCAAGCTGCATGGACACTTTTCAAAGACACTATAATACAGGCCCAACTTAAATGTATACCCCAAATTAAAAAACACAGTAAAAGAACTAAAAAAGAGCCACCGTGGCTTAACAACCATGTAAAAGAAGCAGTGAGAGATAAAAAGGCATCTTTTAAAAAGTGGAAGTCAAATCCTAGTGAGGTAAATAGAAAGGAGCATAAACACTGCCAAATTAAGTGTAAAAATGTAATAAGAAAAGCCAAAGAGGAGTTTGAAGAGCGGCTAGCCAAAAACTCAAAAGGTAATAACAAAATATTTTTTAAGTACATCAGAAGCAGGCAGCCTGCTAAACAACCAGTGGGGCCCCTGGACGATTGAGATACAAAAGGAGTGCTTAAAGATGATAAAGCCACTGCGGAGAAACTAAATGAATTCTTTGCTTCAGTCTTCACGGCTGAGGATGTTAGGGAGATTCCCAAACCTGAGCCGTCCTGTGTAGGTGACAAATCTGACGAATTGTCACAGATTGAAGTGTCACTAGAGGAGGTTTTGGAATTAATTGACAAACTTAACAGTAACAAGTCACCAGATGGCATTCACCCAAGAGTTCTGAAAGAACTCAAATGTGAAATTGTGGAACTATTAACTATGGTTTGTAACCTGTCCTTTAAATCGCTTCTGTACCCAATGACAGGAAGATAGCTAATTTAACGCCAATATTTAAAAAGGGCTCTAGAGGTGATCCCGGCAATTACAGACTAGTGTCAGTACTGGGCAAATTAGTTGAAACAATAGTAAAGAATAAAATTGTCAGACACACAGAAGAACATAAATTGTTGGGCAAAAGTCAACATGGTTTCTGTAAAGGGAAATCATGTCTTACTAATCTATTAGAGTTCTTTGAAGGGGTCAACAAACATGTGGACAAGGGGGATCCAGTGGACAAGGTGTACTTAGATTTCCAGAAAGCCTTTGACAAGGTCCCTCACCAAAGGCTCTTACGTAAATTAAGTTGTCATGGGATAAGAGGGAAGATCCTTTCATGGATTGAGAACTGGTTAAAAGACAGGGAACAAAGGGTAGGAATAAATGGTAAATTTTCAGAATGGAGAGGGGTAACTAGTGGTATTCCCCAAGGGTCAGTCCTAGGACCAATCCTATTCAACTTATTCATAAATGATCTGGAGAAAGGGGTAAACAGTGAGGTGGCAAAGTTAGCAGACGATACTAAACTGCTCAAGATAGTTAAGACCAAAGCAGACTGTGAAGAACTTCAAAAGATCTCACAAAACTAAGTGATTGGAAACAAAATGGCAAATGAAATTTAATGTGGATAAATGTAAAGTAATGCACATTGGAAAAAATAACCCCAACTATACATACAATATGATGGGGGCTAATTTAGCTACAACTAATCAGGAAAGAGATCTTGAAGCCATCGTGGATAGTTCTCTGAAGACGTCCACACAGTGTGCAGCAGCAGTCAAAAAAGCACACAGGATGTTAGGAATCATTAAAAAAGGGATAGAGAATAAGACGGGGAATATCCCATAATATAAGAACTAGGGGCCACCAAATGAAATTAATGGACAGCAAGTTTAAAACAAATAAAAGGAAGTTCTTCTTCACACAGCACACAGTCAACCTGTGGATCTCCTTGCCTGAGGTGGTTGTGGAGGCTAGGGCTATAACAGGGTTTAAAAGAAAACTAGATAAATTCATGGAGGTTAAGTCTATTAATGGCTATTAGCCAGGATGGGTAAGGAATGGTGTCCCTAGCCTCTGTCAGAGGGTGGAGATGGATGGCAGGAGAGAGATCACTTTATCATTACCTGTTAGGTTCACTCCCTCTTGGGCACCTGGCATTGGTCATCGGTGGACAGGATACTGGGCTGGATGGACCTTTGGTCTGACCCAGTATAGCCGTTCTTATGTTCTTATGTTCTTAAGAGTCCTGTTATAGTTGGCTAGTCTGGTGGTAAGCATGAGGCCACACTCTGCTCCCAGAGCTAGGGAAAGAAACAAGGAATGCCGATGGCCATCATTCTAGTGCTGTCACATAAAAAGTTGTGTAACCTACTTAGAATGTGTGTGTTGTCTCCTTGTATGGGCCAGGCCACAGAGATAACAGCGTGCTTGTCCCCACCAGCTACTCCTAATGGGCCATGATCAGTTCTATGGATTAGAGAGGTCTGGGTTCCCTCCTAGCTGATGCCCTGTGGGGTGTGAGATAATGTAGGTTGAGATCTTAATTTAAAGATGATTGTTGGCATGTTTTTATATTGCAAAAATGGTGTTTAGAAGAGCATTTGGATGTTGTGTTCATAATATTTGTAAATTGCATTTGTGATGTTTGTATTTTGGATAATTGGAGCTGTGCCTTTAAGAACAGGATGGAAAGAGAGCTTTAGGAGAGAGGGGGTTTGAGGTGGAGAGCAGCGTGTGTGTGTGTGTGTGTGTGTGTGTGTGTGTGTGTGTGTGTGTGTGTGTGTGTGTGTGTGTGTGTGTGTGTGTGTGTGTGTGTGTCCACCGAATGGAAGACCCAGCCTGTGTGAGCTCCCAAAAGCTCTGAACTTGATTTAATCAACATAATTCTGCAGAAAGCACCGTCTTCTCGCAGGTGCCTCCTCCTCATCCTACATTAGCACATTGGCTGCCTCAGGATTCTGCTGAGCTATAGAGCCTGTCACCTGTAGGTGGCCAGCAGGGGTCACTGTACTGTGCACTAGGCTGCAGACTGGGACTGCCTTACTCCGTACAGCACCCAGCACAAATGGGCCCAGACCTCGGACAGCTCTCTACTCGGAGCTCCCGGAGCAAGGGCTGACGTGTGTTGGGAGCTGGTGACACTGTGTGACTGGACACACGTGGCGGGAGAAGGGGAAGGTCACTCAGAACTGCAGACTACAAAACAGGGTTCATCTTTTTAAAAAAAGCCTCCCAATTTTTGGCCAATCTCATGATTTTATGGGGTCTGAGTGCTGGTGTTTGAACTTCCTGCCTAGTACTAGCAGTCGTAGCTGGCAGTTCTGGCCTTGGGGGAAGATCTGACAGGTCGATGGAGGGAGCTGTCTGCATCCTGAATTTTCACCTGCTCCTCTGACCTGGGCCATGGCCTGTCCAGGTGCTAAGTGAGCTGTTTGGAGTGCTCAGCGGGGAGTGACAGCTGGGGAAAGTCCCTTCTCCTTTGGGCCGGACAAGCTTTATGGGGAACCAGGCCGTGTTCACACCTGAATTAACACCACTTGCATTCTCTATAGCCCAGTGGATCCTAAAACAGCAAGGGGAGAAAGTATGGGTTTTGGAGACTGGAGGCTGTGCCCAGGGTGCCTTGACCAGATGCTGCCTGGTGGTGCACGGAGGCACAGAGCCCTGGGGGCTGTGCCCAACGCTGCCCATTGGTGCCCAGAGGCACAGAGCCCTGGGGGCTGTGCCCAACGCTGCCCATTGGTGCCCAGAGGCACAGAGCCTTGGGGGCTGTGTCCAACGCTGCCCATTGGTGCCCAGAGGCACAGAGCCCTGGGGGCTGTGCCCAACGCTGCCCATTGGTGCCCAGAGGCACAGAGCCCTGGGGGCTGTGCCCAACGCTGCCCATTGGTGCCCAGAGGCACAGAGCCCTGGGGGCTGTGCCCGGGGTGCATTGACCAGACACTGCCCAGTGGTGCCCAGACAGCCAGGGCCTGTGGCTGGATCCTGACTCTGTATGATTCCGTGAGAGGGACCCAGCCAGCTCCCAGGAAGTCCGTGCTACTGACCTGGGTGTGCTCTGGGCATGTCCCTGACGGTGTGAGCACCAGGCACTTTGCTCTTGCTCCCCGCTGAGCCCCCCCGCCCCTCTCTCCTGCCTTGTGTGGGCAGAACTGGAACAAACATGAGGCCCCAACTCCATGTTCTGAGGAGCTGTCCGGACCCTGCAGGCAAAGTGTCCTGCAAGCCCGGCTCAGGTGTTGCAGTCTGAGCACCCCGCGCAGGGCCCCTTCCGACAGCAGCCGTCCGGGCAGAGTATGGGGGACGTTTGCCTCATCCCTGAAGGTGGACGGAGAGCTCCCTTCGCACTACATCCCTGCACAATGTTTTTTCTAACTGAAATGTAAGGTTATGCAGGGGTATGCACATTATTCCCGGGTATGCATATTAACTCATGCAGAGCTTTGCATTGAATAGGGATGCAGCAACAGGTGCCTCATTTGGTGGCAGGCTGAGTTGTTGGGCTCCTTACGGACTCCTTGTGGCACCAGCTGGGCCTGGCACCAGCTGGGATCACTGGGGCTTGCCAAAGGCTGGGTGGCAGGAGCTGTGGAGAATGGCCAGGAACAGGGCCCCGGCTCACTCGGCACCTTCGAAGGCCTGGGGAGTCTCAGCATGTCGATGTTATTGTTGATAAATTGGATAGTCAAGTGCTTGGCCACGCTTGGGTTCGTTATTTTCCTATGAAATACATTCAAGAGACGAAATAAGCAGCGTCAGGCAGGTTTATGAAGATGGTACAGGGGAAAGGTTCTGTACGATACCAGTCTCCGAAGAGCCGTCCTGTGCAGCGTCCTGTTACATTCACCTTACTCAGGTGTGCTCCCCAAAGCTACGCCCCTGGAGCCTTTCACACCCTGCTTGGGTAGGAGGAAAGGGTACCGCATACATCATTTAGCTAGGCGGCTTTTTGCCCTGTTTGTTTTGGTACCGTGGTGCACCCTTTGCAGTCTGAGTTACGATGCACCTTACCTTTGTTCTGAGTGTAGCCATTTCAGGTACTAAGGGGATGAAGGCACCTCCTAGGTTTGTATGGGCAGCTGCTTTCCTGTTGTGATGAAGAAATTATCATCTGTCCTGATACCAGCAGTTTTCCTATCTATCCAAGCCAAGGCTTACTCCAGCTAATGCAAGGGTCCTGGCATACTTAGCACCAGTGTTCAGGATGCTACTAAAGGTACAGGCCAATTTGGGTGTATAACTGCTATTCTAATACATAATATGTATACTTCAGCAGGGTTTAGCTGTGTCTATTGCGGGTCGTTATCATCAGGTCACCATATCTCCGGAACGGCTCACAAAGAGAAGCCCATTGTTATTCGGTCCAGTGCTGCAGAGAAATGCCTCTCTGGCTCTGGTGCATGTGAAATCAACACAGCAAACAAGGATCTTTACTTCAGAGCACTCGCTAGGAGCTGGGAGAAAGGGAAGGTGGAACCATGCCCCTCCCTTGCCTGGGGAGAGCCACCTCCCAGGCATGTCCCCTGCTGCCCCCTAGTACCCTCCTCAGCTGCTCAAACTGAGAGCCCTCCATTGACCTCAGTGGGGCTGTGCTGACCTACACCAGCTGAGGAGCTGGCCCTGGCTAAGGGCTGGTCCCAGGCCCTGCTTCCTCAGTGCTGGCTGGGAGGGACAGGCAGACCCTATGGGGAGCCCTCCCTCCAGGGCCCAGCCAAAGCCCCGTGTGCTGGAGAGGGGGCAGCCGGTTGCCGATGGGAAGAGGGGGTGCAGGCTTTGTGCCAGACAGTCCATGTCCTAGGGCTGGGCTCTGGCACTCTGGGACCAGGCTGAGCTTGGACTTTCCTCTCCCCTCAGGGCCAGGGACAAGGCCAGGCTTGACAGCTCCCAGGCAAGGAGTCTGTGAGATCCAGGAGAGCCCAGCCCAGCACGGCAGCCGTATTCATAGTGCCAGCTCCTGGCAAGGCCTCCTGGGAAATAGGGGGTTTATAAACAGCAGCCTAGCCCCAGGCCTGGGGGAGTCGCAGTCTGGCAACTCCAGGGGTCAGAAATCAGGAGCCAGACACCCCACCCCCCCAGGTCATGGGAATGATTTAAAAATCATGAGACTTTTAGCACTAGTAAATGTTGGGTCTTTTGCTTTGCCTTCTGGTGGCTGCGCCTTTAGCGGGTCATGTTATCCAGGTTTTCTCCACAACCGCGAGCTAGAAATTTACCTTTCTGTTGTGAAAGCTGAAATTCTCATATAATCACCTGCCTCCAGGAGCAGGGGCTTTAAGAAAAACACCAAATATCCCATGACTCATGATAAAACTCAGGTGAGCTGGCAAGAGCAGCGGGCTGTGCGGGAAGCTGAGAGAGCAGCGGGCTGTGCGGGAAGCTGAGAGAGCAGCGGGCTGTGTGGGAAGCTCGGAGAGCAGCGGGCTGTGCGGGAAGCTGAGAGAGCAGCGGGCTGTGCGGGAAGCTGAGAGAGCAGCGGGCTGTGCGGGAAGCTGAGAGAGCAGCGGGCTGTGCGGAAAGCTCGGAGAGCAGCGGGCTGTGCGGAAAGCTCGGAGAGCAGCGGGCTGTGCGGGAAGCTGAGAGAGCAGCGGGCTGTGCGGGAAGCTGAGAGAGCAGCGGGCTGTGCGGGAAGCTTGGAGAGCAGCAGGCTGTGCGGGAAGCTGAGAGAGCAGCGGGCTGTGCGGGAAGCTGAGAGAGCAGCGGGCTGTGCGGGAAGCTCGGAGAGCAGCGGGCTGTGCGGGAAGCTGAGAGAGCAGCGGGCTGTGCGGGAAGCTGAGAGAGCAGCGGGCTGTGCGGGAAGCTGAGAGAGCAGCGGGCTGTGCGGGAAGCTCGGAGAGCAGCGGGCTGTGCGGGAAGCTCGGAGAGCAGCGGGCTGTGCGGAAAGCTCGGAGAGCAGCGGGCTGTGCGGAAAGCTCGGAGAGCAGCGGGCTGTGCGGGAAGCTGAGAGAGCAGTGGGCTGTGCGGGAAGCAGTGGCTGACAGAGCCCATCTCCTCCTAGTTTATATATTTGTAGCTGTTCTTTCTTTGCAAAGACTTGGTGGTGGGCTTAGGGAGAGTCTGGAAGTGCCCTGGGACTGCATGCTGCTTTGCTTTCATGTGGGGCAGGTTAAACTGGTTACCCTCACGGGGGAGAGTTCAGTTCAGTCACTCCCAGGGCATATCCCTGACTAATGAGGAGTTTACCATGCTCATGTGGCCCTGGGGGTGTTAGGCAGCACTGGGATCTCGGGCCTCGCTCACCATCCTTTGCATGCACCTCTTCTCAGCCAGTCAGTGCTATGCAGGGCCCAGTGGGCACAGCCCTTGTGCCAGGAAAGCTCTCACCGATGGACGTCAACAGGAGTCACGGGTGCTTGGTACTGCTAGAGATCAGAACTGAGGTGCTTGGTGTGGAGGAGTTCGCTGCCAAACTAAGGTTGCCAACTGTCTAATCACACAAACCCAAACACCCTTGCCCCCCCCATCCCCGAGGCCATGCCCCTGCCCCGCCCCTTCTCTGAGGCCCTGCCCCCGCTCACTCCATTCCCCCTCCCTCCATCGCTCTCCCCCACCCTCACTCACTTTCACCAGGCTGGGGCAGGGGGTTGGGGTGCAGGCTCTGGGCTGGGAGTGGGGCTGAGGGGTTTGGGTGCAGGAGGAGGTGTGGACTCTGGGCTGGGGGTGTGTGAGGCTGAGGAGTTCGGAGTGTGGGAGGGGGCTCCAGACTGGGGCAGGGGGTTGGGGTGCAGAAGGGGAGTGGGGGGTGGGCTCTGGGAGGGAGTTTGGGTGTGGGAGGGGGATCAGGGCTGGGGCAGGAGGTTGGGGTGCAGAAGGGGGGGTGGAGTGCAGGCTCTGGGAGGGAGTTTGGGTGCGGGAGGGGGTTCAGGACTGGGATGGGCTTGGGGTGTGGGAGGGGGTTTGGGGTATGGGCACTGGGGGGGGGAGTTTGGATGTGGAAGGGGGCCCTCGGCTGGGGCAGGGGGTAGGAGTGCAGGAGGGAGTGAGGGGTGCAGGCTCCGGGCGGCGCTTACCTAGGCTCGGAGGCGGCCAGGCGGCTCTGCACGCTGCCCCCACCCTCAGGTGCCGCCCCCGCAGCTTTCATTGGCCATGGTTCTCAGCCAATGGGAGCTGCTGAGTTGGGGTGGGGGCAGTGCACAGAGACCCCCTGGCCATTCCTGTGAATAGGAGCTGGACATGCCAGTCGCTTCTGGGAGCCACGTGGAGCCAGAGCAGGCAGGGACCCTTAGCCCTGCTGCGCCACCGACCGGACTTTTAGCGGCCTATTAAAATCTCCCGGATTGCTTTCAATAGCCACGGGGAGATCGATGCTGATTCCGGGAGACTCCTGGCCAATCCAGGAGGGTTGGCAACCCTATGCCAAGCTTTAGGCACCCCGGTTTGAATATTTTAGCTTCATGGGAGGGCTGCTCCAAACCGGCTCTGCTGAAAAGAGTCTCACAGACTGATAGATTCCAAAGCGAGAAGGGACCATTGTGATCATGTGATCTGACCTCCTGCCCTGAATTCATTCATTATGAACTACTTCAGCGTTACACGATTCCACTTCCTCCACATCCCAGGCCGGCCTTGAATCGGGAAAATCACATTTCCCCCACCAGGTGTGTCCTGTGCAAATGCAGCTGTTTTTCCTGGGGAGGGGAGGGTTTGAAGCTGCTGAAATAAACATGGCTCATTGTCAGGTACTTACTTGTTTATCTCACACTTCAGTGTTATAAGTGATGCCAGCACAGCTTGAGAGTGGGGGTTTGTGACTTGGGCTTCCTCTGCTGGCCTCCACTTCGGCAGCAAACCCGTAGGTCCTATACACCTAGTAACTATGTCAACAACTCTGATTTTAGCAACCGAGTGGATATTTATACATGTGTATTTTTGCATTCCAGATCCTATCTATCTATCTATCTATCTATCTATCTATCTATCTATCTATCTATCTATCTATCTATCTATCTATCTATCTATCTATCCCCATACACCGCCTCTATCTATCTATCTATCTATCTATCTATCTATCTATCTATCTATCTATCTATCTATCCCCATACACCGCCTCTATCTATCTATCTATCTATCTATCTATCTATCTATCTATCTATCTATCTATCTATCCCCATACACCCCCTCTATCTATCTATCTATCTATCTATCTATCTATCTATCTATCTATCACCCATGCTTATCACCATGCTGTCTGAGCAACTTAATTTCACACCATACCAATAGCACATCCAGGAGCCAGTAACCTGTGCCTCACATCATCACTGCTGGCTGAGGAGGATGCCCTGTAAAGGCCAGTGACATGGCAGATGGCTCCTCTGCCATTTCCATCAAGAGCTGCCCCTCCCCAAATCTCTTGGGCAGGGCTGGGGGGAGGAGGACTAGCCAGACACTCCAACCTCTCCGGGCAGCAAGATGCGGCAAAAGGCAGCTCTGGTGTCTCTGCTTGGAGACAGCGTCGTTAAATGCTAATGCTTTAAGCATATAAATTCGTCAGTGCATCAGAATAAACAAATAAATAAATCCAAGAGATAATAAAGCAGAGTGATGGGCCAACAACAACACCAGCCCCAATAGCTAGATACGTCGAAGGCCTTCAGGGAAAAACAGTTCCTTCCCTTGGGCGTCTTGTCACCCAACAGCCACACACAGAGGTAGGCACAAACATATACGCACTCACACACGCGGAGACAGGCGCACACACACACAGAGGCACAAACACACAAGAGCCTTTGTGAACCTCCCATGGGAGTGCCAGCCTTTCTCTGTGCCTTTTCCCTCCCTTGGGCTCCCCGTGAAGCCCAGCCCCAAGCTGCAGGTGGTGCACAGTGCTTAACAGCGTTGGGTGTCTCAGCAGGGTAGGGGCCCTCAGTGCGACACGGCCACAAGGGGCTCGTTAGCTAGTTAAAGGCGAGATCCATGAGCAATGACTTGCAAAGAGACATAAGAAGCCCAGGATGGTCGGATTTTACTTTATTTTTCATGTTTTTTTCCTTTTCTCCTGCTTGGTTTTTACATCAGCAGTTCAGGCCTTGTCCACACTGCTTGAAGTCTGAGCTAGATTTATTTTGGTGGCAGTGAAATCCTGCCCCTGAGAACGACACAGCCTTAGCTCGGACCCTGTGCGTACCGTGCAGTCCCGGGTTACCGGCCTCATGCCATTATTCCTGCAGACCCGCTGCCTGGTTCATTGCTCAGGTCTGGCCATGGGTGGGGTGGCCCAGGCTAGAGAGCTGGGCAGGGCCGGTGGGTCCTTTCGCTTTGGGAGGGAACAGAGACCCAGCAGCTTGTCGGTGTTTTGTACAGAAGTGACTGGGCGAATTGTCAGTGCGTTGGTGCTGTTCGCTCATCCTCGCCCTGCAAAGACAGGTTGCCTTAGTTACCATGACTCACAATCACTAAATAGGTATCGCTGGGCTACAGAAACAAAGGGGGATGTGCTAAGGGCTCTGGGGAGGCCGCAGGAGGGGGGCTGGTGTGGGGCCGTAGGATGGAGACAGTGAGACTGAAAGGAAGGAAAGGCAAAGCCAGCTGGATCTGGGCTGTGACGAATACCTGGCCCTGAGCTGTGCACGGACTCTGCAGGGCTGCTGGATTCCCAGGGCCAAGTCCTGCACACTCAGAATGGCCCCACCAGGGCATTGCTGCTGTTGATTATTTGGGCTGCAGCCAGAGACGGGGCTCCCAGTGTGCAAGGGTAGAAATGCCCTGCCACAAGGGGCTTGCAATCTACACCTGTAACAAGAGACAGGCGAGATCTCCCAGCTGCGGGGTGTGAGCGGGGCAGGTCACTGTGAAACCAGCACTCTTGGTAGAAGAAGCTGCAGTCACTCTCAGTGCATGGAGCAGCCGCGTGCTGGACCCCAGCCCACCCGCTCCCTCCTGCGGTGGCAGGTTGTGCCATATCTCCTGGCCCAGCACCACCTCCCAGTCCCTCCTGACCCCAAGAGCCCATCCCCCTCCCTGCAGCCTGCCCCCAGCCCAAGCGCTGTGTGGGATCCCTGGCCACTGTCCCACTCTCCGGACTCCCTCCCATGTGTCCCTTCCACCCCGCTCCAGTAGCATGGTCCCTTCTCCTTCGTTCACCCACTACACCACTGCCCAGCTCCTGCCAGCCACCCATCTCAGCCTCACCCCCTCTGTGACTGCTGTCTGGGAGTAGCCATGGTGTCTGAGAGGGCCTGAGGCGCTCTCTGTTACTGGGAGACTCCAAAGCAGCTCTGGCTCATGGGCCCATCACAGCCTGGACGTGGGAAATGTGAGACCTGCTTGACTGAGCCAGCCCCTCGGAGCAGGGCGCGGAGCCCATCCTACGCTATCCACAGACAGTCCGGAGCATAGCTAGGCAGGGAGCTCACACTGGCCCCCAAGGAGACACAGGACAGACTGACAGAACTCTCCTGCCTCTAACGGCTCCATCTCATCTGGGCTAGCCCCTCACAGATGGGTGTGTGTCGGGGGGAGGGATGGTTCCAGAAGCACCTAAGGGCGTTAGGCACGGAATTGCCTTAGCATTTGAAAATCTGACCCCTAGATCCCTATTGCCACTGGGCTGGCTATGGTACTAGATGTTTTCTTGAGCCTGAGCAGGCTCAGCTGGAGCTGGGCGCATGAGTGGTTGCTGAGCCCTCTCTCCTCGCAAGCTGCGTCCTGAGCGCCACTAGCCAATATTACCTCATGTGGATGCCTAGACTCCAAGGCCAGAAGGGAGCACTGTGATCATCCTGTCTGACCTCCTGCATCTCACAGGCCTGGGCACGTCCCTGAATTCATCCCTCTTGGAACTGGAGCAGCTTCTGGAGAACAACATCCCCTCTGAGTTAAAGATTTCCAGAGACAGAAAATCCAGCCCAGGCCTTGGGAAATTGTTCCAGTGTGTCTGAATTTGTCTGGCTTCAGCTTCCAACCACTAGATCTTGTGATCTCGTCGTCTGCTAGATTGAAGAGCCCTCTAGTATCAAGTTTTTGTTCCTCATGCAGTTACTTATAGAGGCAGATCAAGTCACCCCTTAACCGTCCCTGTGTTAAACTACACAGATCGCTTTCCTTGAGTCTCTCACTGTACGGCAGGTTTTCCAGTCCTTTGAGCATTCCTGTGGCTCTTCTCTGGTGCTGGAACTAGGGGGTGCTGGGGGGGGGGAAGAGGGGGGTTGGCTCCAAGTAGTAATAGCAAACACCTAATACATGGTTTCCATGGTATCGATCAGCATCACCCCCCACTATAAAAGTTCCAGCACCCCTGGAACCTTCTCGAATTTATCACCATCCTTCTTCAATTGTGGACATCCCCCATGACCTGCCAAGGACAAGGCTACATGTTGGCTCCTTCCACCTAACCTGACCTCTCAATGTGACCTATCGGCCCTAGCTGGGCAGACCAGTTCCCCCCCCCCCCCCCCCCCCGCAGGTTGGCATATGGACTGGCTGCTCAAAGAAGCCCCAGGGCGATACTCTAGTGTGAGCTCATGAGGAAGGCCCTTGGCAGAGGGAAGTGGGCTGCTTGGTGGTAGTTTGTCTGCAGCTCCACAGGCCTGCTCTGCTAGGGGTTCATGCAGGACCCAGCTTGTGTGTGAGACAAAGCAATCCTGCCAGATTCTCCCCAGGACGTTCGCTGTGGGGAGCTGGGCTCCCCTGGTTAAGCCACGTGTCCGGTTTTGATGGCTGGGAAGTGGATGGAGCAGGATGCCGCTGCCCTGCAGTGGGTGGGCGGAGAGGGCCTGCTCCGCCTGCTCTCTGGCAGTGGGAGCTCAGCGTTCAGCTTTGGGCTCTCTCCTCATTCCTGAGCAAGATGCCTGGGACCCACATGCTGTGGGAAAAGCAAGCGGCCAGGTGAGGAAGGTTCTTCAGTCGCTCCTGGGCAGCCTCAGTGCTAGTCCTGGGGCTGAGAGTGCAGCCTGTGTGGGGACGCTGCCCAATGGCTGACCTTTGCATTGCTTGGCAGCTCTGGGGTGTCCTGAGCGGCGTGCACACATCACTGCTGTCCACTAGCTGCGTGGGGGAAAGAACTGGTGCCCTCCTGTTTCATAACACGCCCTCTCCTGCCCCCGCGCATGCTGCGTCCCTAGCCCAGCCAGTCCAGGGAAGGGCTCCCGGGGCCTGTCATGCTCTGTCCAGCAGAGGGCAGTGCTGCACACACATGGGCTGCTGTCATGGCTGCTTCCCAGCCAGTCCATACAGGTGTCAGGCAGTGGGGCCCAGGGCCGCCGAGAGCGGGTTCGGGCCCTGATGAAAAAAAATTTTTGGGCCCCCCAGCAAGGGCGGACCGGCTAAACAGGGCCGACAAGTGGGGGGGAAGCCGGGCCCCGGGCCCCCTTCCGGACCACCGGGCCCCGGTAATTTGTATCGGCTTCCCCCCCCCCCTCGTTGTCCCTGGTCCCCACTTGGCCTTTCGCCTGGCACAGGTGCTTGTGCTGGCAACCACGTGTCCCCGGGCGCCTCACTGAGATGGCAGCTGTTCACCCCCCTTCCTGGTAGCCTGACCCTGGGCCAGAGCCCCAGGGTGTAAATCAGCATTGACATCCAAGGCACTATGCCACTTTACGCCCACTGAGGCTCTGGCCCCCAGTCTTTAATCACAAGGTGGGGTGGCGAGAGAGGCTGGACTAGAGAGCAGGGGGAAAAGGTACCACAAGGGGGCACGGCCCAGTGGCCAGAGAGCTGACCTGAAAGTCACCCTGGCTCAGGTCCATGCTCTGCTACAGGCTGCCTGTATGACCTGGGGCTACCCACTCTGGGCTCCGGGTCCCACCTTCCGGTGGGGACCAGCCCTCCCCGCCCCCCAGGTGCCACCTTCCGGTGGGGACCAGCCCTCCCTGCCCCTCCAGGTCCCACCTTCCGGTGGGGACCAGCCCTCCCCGCCCCCCAGGTCCCACCTTCCGGTGGGGACCAGCCCTCCCCGCCCCCCAGGTCCCACCTTCCGGTGGGGACCAGCCCTCCCTGCCCCTCCAGGTCCCACCTTCACATGAAACGTCAACAGGGTTGGAATAAATCACATAACAACAAACTGCCCAGCCCCTGACCTTGGGAGGTGGCAGTCTGCTTCCTCTTGGCTCTGCTAAAAAGATTGTTAGCCATGCAGGGCTATGCCTCTGGCCACAACTGATTCCTTTAGGATTATTACTAGAGGCTGGTTTGGCAAGAGTCAAGCCCCGGGCAGATGGAGCCAGGAGAGGTTGGTTTGACCCTCTTTGGGTGTTTTCCCACCTGTTTGGATCCTTGTAACAGCCCGTGCATTCGTCTGCTTAGCCTGTCCACTCCCACCCTCTTTGAGGCTACCCCGGCTGGCCCCTTCTTCTGTCACTCAGGCTTGGCTTCAGAATGAGCTGTTGGAAATAGGTGTTTGAGTAACACCAGTGTCCCCCTTAAGGGCTTAAACAGGGCGCAGTAAACTCCCCCCCCATCCCGCCACTCAGGGCAGTGCGCTGCCCCTCTGGGGCTGGCTGGACCGCGGCACAGAGGTTGGTGGGCCCGCTGCAGCCTCAGCTAAGGGAGGGTTGTGCTGTGAGACCCAGACGCTGGTTCCAAGCTCTGCCTCTTGGCACTTGCTGGAAGGGATGGGAAGAGCCGCTAGCTCTTTGCTGGCACCTGCCTACAGCTCAGTGATGGCTGTCTGGCCAACTGGGCTTGAATAATTTAGGCCCTTGATCAGACTGAGTTCAGTAACTGGGAAACTTGAGCCTGTGAGAATGGGCTGATTGTGCCACACGGGGGGTAATGCAGTTAATTTATGGCTGCCTCTGTGTTTGTTTAATATTATCCATTTCCCTTCTAAGCCCCAGCTGCTTCTGGATACACTGTCTGGCAAGCAAATTGGATTCGCTTGCACTGGAATACTGAATTCTGTGCAGGAGACTCATCTATAAATGAGCCAGTCCCAGCCCCTGAGAATGACTCTGTCAATCCAGTTCGTCCCTTTCAGAGTGACCTGAATACAAATCCTCCTTCCTGCTGAACCTCAGAGCACTCACCGGCGCAGCCTGGCCCCGGAGCCAGAGCCTCAGCCCCGCCTCCGGGCAGAACAAAGCCAGTTCTCCTTCCACCAGGGGAGGCAGAGCTCAGAACTGCTGAACCAATGAGCCTCTCTCCCGACTAGGCTCAGCAGGGGCAGTCTGGGCCTTGATGAGAGAAAAAAACAGTAACAGGACCAAAACCCACCACCAGGGCTAAACAAAAGAGTAAGAGGTGGTTAGAGACAACTAGACATCCTTTCAGATGGGAAATCAAATTCTTCCGAGGAAAATAGAAAGGAACGTAAACTCTGTCAAGTCAAGTGTAGCAGTATAATCAGGCAGGCCAAAAAAACCTTGGAAGAGCAACTAGCACTAGACACAAAAACAAACAATAATTTTTAAAGTACATCAGAAGCAGGAAGCTGCCAAACAATCCGAGAGGCCACTTGCTGCCAATCGAGGTGCTAAAGGAGACTGTCAAGGAAAACCAGGCTGTTGCGGAGAAGCTAATTCCAATTTTTTGCATCAGTCTTCACTGCAGAGAACAGGAGGGAGATCTCCACACCTGAGCCGTTCTTTTTAGGCGACAAGTCTGAGGAACTGTCCCAGACTGAGGTGTCATTAGAGGAGGTTTTGGAACAAATTAATACATTAAACAGTAATAAGTCATCGGGAGCAGATGGTATTCACCCAAAAGTTCTGAAGGAACTCAAATGTGAAATTTCAGAACTACTAACTGTGGTATGTAACCTATCATTTAAATGACCCAGTGTGGCCATTCTTATGTTCTTATGGTGAGGACAGTTTGAGCCTAGGCTCAGCAGGGACAGTTTGGGCCTTGGAGAAAATGGGAGGCAGGCCCTCAGCATCTCCACAGAGATAATTATCTCATACATTTTATATTTGAGCAGAGCCCCAGATGCATGGGGTGCTGATCACACACATAGGAGCACAGAATTTAGTAGCAAACAGCTCACAGTACAGCAATGGCTCCCAAACTGCAGGGTGAGCTCTGGAGGAACATTTGGGGGTCTTGCGGCTGGGCCCAGGCCAGCCCCCATGGGGGACGGGGAGGGAGCACTGCGCTTCCAGCCCTGCTCTGTCCCCAGACTAGCTCCAACCCCAGCCTCACTCCTCCCCCAACCCCATTCAGACCCCAGTCCTGCTCCACCCCCAGCCTCAGCTCCGCCCCAGCTCCTCCCCCAGCCCCACCTTCAACCCAAGCTCTGCTGCTGAGGAAGCCTTGGCTGTGCAGTGATGGTAAAGAGGGGGGACACGACTGGAAAAGTTTGTGCCCCACTGAGTACAGGCAGCCTCTGGCTGGGACTTCCTAACTTCTGAGTGTTTGACTCTGCAACTGGAACATTCATTTAACATAATTGTTAAACGTCATTTCCTAGTTATTTTAGAAAACTGAAAAAACAGAAATTCCATCACATTGAACCATATTGACCCCCACACAGATCATCAGCAGGGTTTGGACTTTAGATCCACAGCACAGGCCTCTCTCACTTGAGCTAACGGAGTAGCTGGCAGCAGTAGAAGGCTATCATCTTCTCTGTGGCCCTGCCACTAGAGGGAGGGTAAAGACATTTAGACCGTGGATTTCACAGCTCTTTGCTAGACAGCTGAGGAATGGTGAGACTCATCGAGACTAGGTTCAATTCCAGATTCTGGAGGGGAATGTGCTGTAGTGATTACAGAAGTTTCTTCCCCTGTGTCCCCAGATTCTCCCTGCCCCCTTCTGTCCCATCCTGCCCATGTTCCCCTCACTGCTCCTAGTCTTCCCCGAATGGCTTGTGCCTTTCAACACCCCCTCATACCTATCCAACCCCTCTCCTCGCTTATTCCTATCCTACCACCCACCTGTCTTCTGTTGTCTTCCCTGCAACTCTGCTACCCCCAGGCTCCCATCCCCCCCCTCCCTTTGATCTCCTGCCCTTCAGCCCAGCATCTCATCTTCCTCCCCGGCCCTCTTCCTCACCCCTCTGCATTCTAGCCAGGCAGCCTCAATCTCCATATGTCACCTCAGCACCAGCTGGAGAGCACAGGAGAGAGGCGCCCTGCTCTAAGTCCTGCTCAGACCCTGCAGCCCCAGGAGACGGCACAGTCACTTGCTCTGTGGGGATGATGAATATGCAGTCTGGACACATGTAGGGATAGAGCTTGCTCAGTGCAGATGGAATCTTTGGAGAATTTAGCTACCAAACTCTAACTTGTCCGTACAGAGCATGTGCAGACTAAGACTTTTAGAGACTCATAATTTGGCCAAATTTGGGCAGATTTTCCTGGTGCACCTCTTTGACTCCATGGCCACCTCCCCCCCCCCCCACCACCAAATTTCAAGTCCCAGCCAATTTGTAAGGTGCAGCCTATCACGGAATCAAAACCAAGGCTGCATGACCAATAACTTCCAAAATAAACTCAAGAGTTTGTCACAAACTGTTCAGATTGCGCTGGGGTGGGTGGAGGATGGCGTGCCACAGCACCAGCTGGAGTCAGGGGAGCTACGCTGCCCAGCACTCCTGTCTCCCGCTACTTGGGGAGTGCTGAACACAAGGCTACCATAATCTGAACACATGCTTGGCGCAGCGATACATCAGCCGTCATTTATGGGTGGGATTATATGACAGGGCTGCCTGTGATAGCAGGGGACTGGACTTGATGACCTATGAGATCCCTTCCAGTCCTATGTCTGTCATCTGTGTCCTGGCAGCAAAACAAAGTCTGCAGGAAATGCTAGAGTTTGGTGAAATCATTCACTTTTTATTAATTGTTAAAGGTTAATTTATCATTGTTAGTACCTAGTGGTCCCAATGTGATCAGGGGCCCATTGTGATGGGTGCTGCTCAGACACGCAGTGAGAGACATTCCCCACCCAGAAGAGCTCACAATCAACATCAGAGGGGAAACAGGCAATAAAGTAAATGGTTTGTGAGCATTTTGCCCAGCTGCACTCCACTTGTTACTCCCATAGAGAGAGCTTTCCTGGGTTTCTCCCAGGGGTTCACTGACTTTAAACTAGGAACCTGGGGGAGATGGTTGGGAGATGCTCATGTAATCTCCACGTCTGATTTTAACATTGAACGGGAGGAAAATTACGTAAGAAAGGCTACAGCAATGGAGAAAGGAACAGCAGTGGGTAGGAGAATGGACATCAAGAGGAAAGGTTGTGCTGATACCAATGACACTAACAGTCAGGTAGGTGATACTGTCTGTAGAATGACTGTACCCAAATGGAACAGGAGTACTTGTGGCACCTTAGAGACTAACAAATTTATTTGAGCATAAGCTTTCGTGGGCTACAGCCCACTTCATCGGATGCATGTAATGGAAAATACAGTAGGAAGATATATATATATACACAGAGAACATGAAACAATGGGTGTTACCATACACACTATAAGTATAAATGGGTGAGGAGTGTGAGTGAAGTCAAGCAGCAATAACTAAGATGTCTGTACCCTAATGCAAGGAGCCTGGGTAACAAAATGGAGGAAATAGAACTACTGGTGCAGGAAGTGAAACCAGATATTAGAAGGATAACAGAAACACGGTGGAATAGTAGGCATGGCTGTAGCAGGTACTGAAGAGTATGTGCTGTTCAGAGAAGACAGAAATAAAGGTAAAGATGGTGGAGAAGCTCTGTATATTAATGAAGAGATAGACTGTAAAGAAATTAAAAGTGATGGAATGGATAAACAGAATCTGTTTGGGCCAAAATCACTTTGGGGAAGAAAGCTACTAGAGGTTCCCCTGGGCTAGTGCTTGGGGTGTGCTACAGACTATAGGCGCCGACTCCGTGGGTATTTGGGGGCAATCATGACTGCTGATGGATCCAAGGCAGAAATTCGGGCAAGAACTGCACAAACCACAGCAGCAGTGACAAAGCTAAAGCCAATTTGGAGGAATAAGAACATCTCCCTGGAATCCAAACTGAAACTGCTGCACACACTGGTCATCTCCATTTTTCTGTGTGCGTGCGAGACATGGACCCTTAAGGCAGAACTTAAATGGAAAATACAGATAGTAGAGATGAGATACTTCCGTAAAATTCTGGGCATCTCCTACTTCAACCACGTCACTAATGAAGAGGTCCGCAACATCATCACCCAATGCGCTGGGTCATATGAAGGCCTCCTGACGACCGTGAAGAAGCACAAGCTGAAGTGGTACAGCCATGTAACAAGCACCGAAGTAAGGGTGGCAATACCATACCATGCCATCCTTACTTCTGCACTGCTGCTGGCAGTGGCCCTGCCTTCCAGCTCCCAGCCAGCAGCTGCCGCTCTCCAGCTGCCCAGCTCTGAAGGCAGCGCCGCCGCCAGCAGCAGCACAGAAGTAAGGATAGCAGTACTGCAACCCCCCCCCACAATAACATTGCGACCTCCCACAACTCCTTTTTTGGGTCAGGATCCCTACAATTACACACTGTGACATTTCAGATTTAAATAGTTGAAATAATGAAATTTATTATTTTAAAAATCCCATTGACCAAATCCCATTGAAATTGACCAAAATGGACCGTGAATTTGGTAGGCCCCTATTGATACAGTTCCATTTGGGAAATTATTGGTTAAATTGAAGACGATGGGGATTAATATGAGAATTGAAAGGTGGATAAGGAACTGGTTAAAGCGGAGACTACAACGGATTATACCAAGAAAATAAAAACCAGCAGGATCTTATTAAAGGGGATAAGGCAATATGCCGCGTTTATTGTGAATACAGAAAGAATCATAGTAAGCAGTCAGTTATAGCTATCACATTCCATTCAATTTCACATTCATTCACCCATTCATTCATACACACACAGGTTCTGCAAGGTTGTTGTCATAGTTACCAGCTTTAGGGTTGCTCATGCCAAGTCACTGGCCAGGTGACCTGGACACTAGGATGGAGCGGGGCCTTGTCAGATGCGCATCTGATGTTCCTGGAAGTTGGGTGCAGAACCAGACGCAAAGTTCTCAGTCTTCAGGGTCTGTTTTTGTAGGGATTTATCCTCATTCAAGTCTATGGGGCTTGCCACGTCATGCTGTTCTCACGTTTGAAGTGATAATCAATCACGCAGATGGTACAGCAATGACAGTTTGTTGTTATCTTGTTCTTTGGTTCTTCTGCCCCCCGGTCCTTGGGGCAGTTGTGGGTGGATCCCGGTTTGCTCTCGGGGTTATCCGGTTATCCCCATCCTGCGCATTCTTGGGCCAAATGGTCCTGGGTAGTTGTTTGTCTTATTCTAAGGCTGGCACTTCAACCTGTATTACCCATCAAGCATCCATCCGCAATCACACTCTATTTCCCTTCCTATTACATATATATTTTATTACCTATTCATCTTCTAACATAACTATTCTAAAATCATTGGGGCATAACAGACTCCAATGAATCTACTCATGCCTCTTGTCACACATGAAAAGAAAACAAGCAAGATAGCAATGTAAAAGTGGAGGAACAACAAATCTTGTTCCTGAATTCAGAAAAACATTTGTAACATGTTAGATTATCACTTTTAGAACGGACTCTTTGTCTCTGGATGTGCTCTGTAATTAACGCAGGCCTTGTAAACTGGCAGGCTCCAATTAGCACAGCCTTAGCAGGCTGACTGAGAGACATTTTTCTTTCTAATGGTCAGGCCAAATCCAGGGTCCATACTGGACCATATGTTCCCGAAAAACATTAATGTATTAATTATTACTTTTAATCCAACATAATCCCCCTTTTGACACTAAGATTATTAATCGCCAGTGTCACTTATTTAATCTGTTTAATAGAAAATACTGAGAGGCGATTTGGGCCTGTGGCTCTAGTCTTGCATACATTCTTCTTATCCAACAGCACATTCCAATTAGACAAATACAATTCAAATCCAAGACCACTAGTAGGGGATGTAGCATTACGGATAGAATGCCAGTAGTTGTGGGAGACCATCCAGAAAATAATGTCATACCAATGGTAAGCTGTTATCTGTCTTTCTGCAGTAGCAATTCTTAGCATGTCCCCATTTGCATGCATAAGAACATAAGAACGGCCATACTGGGTCAGACCAAAGGTCCATCAAGCCCAGTATCCTGTCTTCCAACAGTGGCCAATGCCAGGTGCCCCAGAGGGAATGAACAGACAGGTTATCATCAAGTGATCCATGCCCTGTCACCCAATCCCAGCTTCTGGCAAACAGAGGCGAGGGACACCATTCCTGCCCATCCTGGCTAATAGCCATTCATGGACCTATCCTCCATGAATCTATCTAGCTCCCTTTTGAAACCTGTTATAGTCTTGGCCTTCACAACACCCTCTGGCAAGGAGTTCCAGAGGTTGACAGTGCGTTGCATGAAAAAATACTTTCTTGTGTTTGTTTTAAACCTGCTACCTATTAATTTCATTTTTGGCCCCTTGTTCTTGTATTCTGAGAAGGAGTAAATAACACATCCTTATTTACTTTCTCTATACCACTCATGGTTTTATAGACCTCTATCATATCTCCCCTTAGTCGCCTCTTTTCCAAGCTGAAAAGTCCCAGTCTTATTAATCTCTCCTCATACGGAAGCCGTTCTATACCCATAATCATTTTTGTTGCCCTTTTCTGAACCTTTTCCAATTCCAATATATCTTTTTTGAGATGGGGGCAACCAGATCTGCACGCAGTATTCAAGATGTGGGTGTACCATGGATTTATATAGAGGCAATATGATATTTTCTGTCTTATTATCTATCCCTTTCCTAATCCCAACATTCTGTTTGCTTTTTTCACTGCTGCTGCCATAGGTGCTGACTCCGTGGGTGCTCTGGGCCTGGAGCACCCATGGGGAAAAATTGGTGGGTGCTCTGCTTTTTGAGATGGAGCGACCACATCTGCATGCAGTATTCAAGGTGTGGGCGTACCATGGACTTATATAGAGGCAATATGATATTTTCTGTCTTATTATATATCTCTTTCTTGATGATTCCCAACATTCTGTTCACTTTTTTGACTGCCGTTGCACATTGAGTGAATGATTTCAGAGAACTATCCACAATGACTCCAAAATCTCTTTCTCGAGTGGTAACAGCTAATTTAGACCCCATCATTGTATATGTATAGTTGGGATTATGTTTTCCAATGTGCATTACTTTGCATTTATCAACATTAAATTTCATCTGTCATTTTGTTGCCCAGTCACCCAGTTTTGTGAGATCCTTTTGTAGCTCTTCGCAGTCTGCCTGGGACTTAACTATCTTGAGTAGTTTTGTATCATCTGCAAATTTTGCCACCTCACTGTTTACCCCTTTTTCCAGATCATTTATGAATATGTTGAATAGGACTGGGCCCAGTACAGACCCCTGGGGGACACCACTAGTTATCTCTCTCCATTCTGAAAACTGACCATTTATCCCTACCCTTTGTTTCCTATCTTTTAACCAGTTACCAATCCATGCATGATATGGATGGTTCGTTTTCCCACATTGCCTTTTGTTTGTCCTAGGAACTGTGTTACCTCTTTACCTTTTAACAGGTGATTGGTAACTTCCTGCCATTCAATGCCAAGACTGACATTCCTTGACCTCCACCCTTCTGCAACATTGGTTTCTGTAAATACAGTTAAAATGCTTATTAATCCTTTTCTGCCTAATGCAGTAGTTTTCAATACACAACAATGCTAGCAACAAGACAAATAACACACAACAAAACATAAAACGCAAAACACAATTTTGGTCCAATTTTGGTCCCCAATGTATAGAAAGGATGTGGAGAAACTGGAAAGGACCCAGAGGTGAACAACAAGGATGCTCAAAGGGATGGAATGCAGCCATACGAGCAAAGGCTGAAGGAAGTGGGTATGTTTAGTTTAGGAAAGAGGAGATTGAGGGGGGACATGGTAGCTGTCTTCAAATACTTGGAAGGCTGCCATAAAAAAGATGGAGAATGTTCTCTTTTGCCACACAGAGGGCAGGACAAGAGGCAATGGATTCAAACTTCAGCAGAGCAGATTTAGATTAAATCTCAGGAAAAACTTCCTAACTGTTAGGACAATGGAACAGACTGCCTAGGGAGGTTGTGGAAGGTGCTTTGCTGGAGGTTTTCCAAAGGAGGCTGGAGCCATCTGTCTGGGATGGTTTAGACACAACGAATCCTGTATCTTGGCAGGGGGTTTGACTAGATGACCCTTGTGGTCCCTTCTAACCCCGTGATTCTGTTTCTTATCTTGGCAGCACAGCTCCCCTGACGGGGCTGAAGCTGAGGTGCTCAGCCCCCAGCTGAGATAGTTCACCCTTCTGATTGGCTAATAATTGACCAGGAAACTCGGGAGCAAACCTTGCCAGGCTTGGAACCTCATGGTGATCCAAGGAGAGACGAATCTCTGTCTCACGGGAAATGCTGACATTTCCACATTGATCTTCCCCGCAAAATGGGACAAAAACAGTGAAATGGTGAAAAACTTGACAGAATGAAAAGTTCTGAAAGATTTCAACACAGAAATGTTGAAATGAAAAATTTAGACATTTGTGATGGAAACAGAATGTTTTGTTTTGAATTTTCCAGTTGAAAAATTGGAAAATTTTGTCACAATCAACATTTTCCCTTGGAAATGTTTGATTGTGATGAACCTCCTTATTGTGACAGTCCGTTCTAATTTGAGTGCACCCCAAGTGTGCAAGTGCTTTACAGAGCCAAGAAAAGCCACACTCCCAGCCTTGGAGAGCTCACAGTGCAGCTTTGGATGCAACTCACTGAGTGAGATTAACATTAGAGGCGCTGATTCTGCCCTGGGGAGGTGTAGCATTCAGCAGAATGTAGGTCTCGTTTGCTGCAGTGTATGCAGGCCTTGCCTTTGCTGAAACACAAAGAAGAGCTCCCAGTCTAGGAAAAGGGATCCAGCTGAATGAATCTTCTTGATAAGAGAGACAAGGTGGGGGGGGAAATATCTTTTATTGGACCAACTTCCGTCAGGGAGAGAGACAAACTTTCCCAGACCTGAAGAGGAGCTTGTGTAAGCTCGAAAGCTTGTTTCTTTCACCAGCAGAAGTTGGCCCAATAAAAGATATCCCCTCCCCCACCTTGTCTCTCTAATGTCCTGGGACCGACAAGGCTACAACAACTCTCCTTGATAAGAGTGAGCTGGGCTGCGGGTGTGAAGGCAGCGTGTGACCCTGGCACTCTTCCTTGTAACACCAATAACCAGGCTGGAGTCGCTGGATAGCTCTTCCTGCAGATTCAGTATGTATGTCCATGGGGACCCTACTCACAGCACACATGCACACCCACCCACCCAAGCACGTGCGTGTGCACGCGCGCACCCCCCCACCCCCCCACCCCCACCAGTGTCAAGCAGGGCAACACCCTATCAAAATAAACGACAGAATCACTTGACAATAGCCAGGTAATTCTTTGGGGCAGTCTGAGGGGGGGCCCATTCTACAAACAATCCAGAGGAGTGCCTAGTAATTAACTACCAAGGAACTGATTTACTCAGCAATTAAATCACTGACTATTTAAATACAAGAATTTACCAATTACTTTGACTGCTAATTAAGAACAGAACAGTCACTTACTACATCACAGATAAATTGCTCAGCGTTTTTATATGGCATATTGCACGATGCTTATATGGCAGATAAATTCTTTGCTGTTCTTAAGCAATGACATTACACCCTGTAATAAATGTATTTGTGCTGATGCCACATCCCCATATAATTTAATGACTATGAAAACCCCAGGGAAAGTGACACCGCACAAAGAAGAATCCCGTGCACCGACTGAACTGTGTGAGACACTGATAGGTGGATCCCCCCTCCCAGGTAGGGGGAGCTCTAGCTGTCATCCCCCAGTGTGGGGGCTATAGCTGTGAGCCCTGCACCGAGCTGACAGCCAACGGGGGCTGTAAGTAATGCAGTGTCTACATGGACACTGCGTCCCCTCACTACATCAACCTAAGTGCTCCGCCCCTCATGGGGGTGGAGTTATTTAAATCGATGTAGTGGGTGATTTACATCGGCGGGAGCACCATTGCAGTGTAGACTCTTAGAGTTAGGTGGAAGTAAGCGGCCTTACGTCGACTAACTCTGTAGTGTAGACCAGGCCTAAGTGTCTGGAAATCATCCCCACAGGTGGGAGGTCAGGAGGGCACAGAGGAGCCAGGGCAGGAGTTTCACAGCCACACAGACCCTGGGATCAGCAGGAAGGGAACTCCCAGATGGGCAGAGGCAGGAGGCAGATGCCCGGAGTTCCCAGAGTTCCCTTTGTTTGCACTGTAAAGGGGAAGCAGCATCCATCCATAAGGGAGTTGGTTGAACCAGTCAGGATAGTGCCATGGAGAGCTGTCGGTCTCCAGGTCGACCCCAAACGTCATGGAACCATGTCCTGGTGCACGTCAGGGGGACTTCCATAGCACCACAGCCATGGCGGGAGGGCTGCACAGAGGAAGTGCTTTGCTGTGTGTGCCCCTTGGTATCTCCCCTTTTCTGAGCAGCTCAGTGAGCAGGGGTGTGTGTGTGTGTGAGAGACCGTTTGTGCATGTGCACACGCCTGTGTGTCAGGATCACTTCTTGGCATGAGGAATCCCCAGGAAATATTGATTGATCCTCAGTTGTGCTAAGTAACCAGAAGGAAGCTCACGCCCTGTATTAGTGATTAAACATGCCCAGTGAATTGCTAACCCACAATAAGGGAGCCTTACTCAGCATCGTTAAATACAGGGCTTCTGGGGGTTTCTTCTCACTCATTAGAAATGACTAAGGAACATTTGTCTGTGAGGGGGCAGGCCAGTGACGCACGGAGCACAAGCAAAGGCTGCCGAAAGCAGGGTCCTGGGCCTATGAAATGAATCACTCACTAGGTCCCTTTTCTGAGATTATCCACACCTACATGCACACACCCCACCTCTATCTGAGATTACACACACACACACACGCATGCATGCACAGGCATATACACACACCACTACCTCTATCTGACATTACACACACACATGCACACACACGCATGCATGCACAGGCATATACACACACCCCACCTCTATCTGACATTACACACACACATGCACACACGCATGCAGGTGCAGATGGTGTTTGTTCCTCTCAAGCTGATGAAATTTGCTGCCATGGTGAGCCCAGACCGTCCTGCCAGGTGCCATGGAGCCATGCAGACAGTCTCTGGCTTGCCCCACAATCTCCCGTAGGTGACTGTGTTGGGTGTGTCCCATGTGGGTTGTTACCTGTCTGGTGCTGTGCCATGGTGTCACCACCACACAGACACGCCTTTTGTACCAACATCCCAAACTGCTCTTTGCTGCAGCACGTGAGCCCCAGGGATGTGCAGCCCGAAGAGATTTCCCAAGCTTGCGCTCAGAGAATTGCCTGGATGGACTCTAGGCTCCCTGGGGGTACTGGCACCAGCTGTGCATGTGGGTGGTCCTGGCAAATGGGGGACCCCTCCTGTGACTTCTTTTGTGGAGGTGGAGTTTATTAGAGACCCTTTTGAGATCAGGCCCCATTGCCACAGGCATACACAGACCCCGGGTAAGAGGCAGTCCCAGCCCCAAAGAGTTTGCAGTCATAACAGGCAAACGGTGCATGTGGGGCAAACAGTCACAGAGGGTGTCCAGCAAACGAAGCCGGGAATGACCTGGATCTCCTCCATCCCAAAGCAGGGCCCTGCCTCCACCTGGATGAACATTTCCCGACAGAGGTTTTCATCAGAAAATGTGTGTTTGTCAAAATTTTCTGTGGAGAAATGTCCATTTGGGAAAAATGGTTTGATTTTGTGAAGAGACGTTTTGAACTGTGGTGGTTACTTTGGAATGTTGATGCAAATCAAAACAGTCTGGTACATGTCAATGGTTAGTTTCAACATTTAGTATTGAACTGTTCAGATGTCAGATTCTGATTGATAAAGGGGACAGTTTTGAACTATTCAGGTGTCTCATTGCGACTGGCAAAGGGGATGGTTTTGAACTGTTCAGCTGTCTCATTCTGGTTGACAAAGAGGACAGATTTCATTTTGATGTTTCCGTTGAGGGAGAGCTCAGTGGTTTGAGCACTGGCCTGCTAAACCGAGGGTTGTGAGTTCAATCCTTGAGGAGGCCACTTCGGGATCTGGGGCAAACAGTACTTGGTCCTGCTAGTGAAGGCAGGGGGCTGGACTCAATGACCTTTCAGGGTCCCTTCCAGCTCTAGGAGATAGGTATATCTCCAAATAGTTTTTTTTTGAACTCCTCATTCCATGAAAATTTTCAACAGAAATAACACCCCTGGGAGAGAAGCTGACATAGCAGGGTTACAGGTAGATCACAGTAAGGCTGATATGGTCGTCACCATTCCTGCCCCAACAGACAAGGAAGGGGCACACGGTTTCCTTGGAATAGGGAACTAGATAGAGAAATTTGTGCCTAATTTAGCTGCCCGAAACAGCAGCTTGTGAGTGCTGCAGTGCAGATGTCCAGTGGACATAGGATGCAAATCTTAATAAAGAGTTTGAAAAACTGAAGGAGTTAATAAAGAAGCCTCAGTCCGGAGCTAGTAGGATACTAAGTTGTCCAAGGAGGGCATTGGCACAGTCCTCTTTACAACAGTTGGGTCTGAAGTGGAGGCCCGTGTCACATGGATCACGGGCAGTCACCAAAACTGAGTGTCATTTGCTCAGATGGAGCAGGAGGCTTTGGACAAGTTTAATCATTAATGTCTTTATTTAGGAGAGACCTGTGTTAGCTGAAGCTGACCACAAACCACTTGTTGCTGGGGCCAAAAGGGGCCTGGCAAACATGGCTACGAGAATGCAGAGGTCATTTCTGCAGCTA
Source organism: Emys orbicularis (assembly GCF_028017835.1). Taxonomy (NCBI): domain Eukaryota; kingdom Metazoa; phylum Chordata; order Testudines; family Emydidae; genus Emys; species Emys orbicularis. Next base: position 2,016,661 of record NC_088706.1, on the reverse strand, counting down.
CAAATGCACGATTTTCAAATCCAGTACAAACTGAGGACAGATTTGGTGGCTGCAGACACCCGCTGTAAAGCCCTGTAGTGCAGTGGAGCAAAGGCCAGAGCTGGATTTTGTGCATCAGTCTGATAAAAGATCCTGTCTCAGTCTCGGGTGAATCGTGGACTGTGACTGCCAGAGCTACGACGCAGGACGAAACCCTACAGAAAGCGCAATTAGCACAGGGTAGCTGGGGCAGCTGAAGAGGAATCTCTCCGTACTACATGGTGATTCCTAAGGGGTTAGAGAAACAATTGTTAAGAGGCCGCAGGAAAGTCACGTAGGGACTGCAATTGCCAGAGACATTTTATACTGGCCTCAAATGAACAGTGACATTGAGGAAGCTGCCAGGAGCTGGAGCTTTAAGTAAAACATGAGACTCGTGATAAAATCATGAGAGTGGCAACGATGGACTGAGGTCCATCACATCTGAAGAAAAATTGGAAACAGCGTTGGCCCAAATTCGGTGCAGGTTTCAGAGGGGCACATGGCCCCCTGGCTGCTTTGCCCAACTTGCTCTCAGCCGCTGGGGAATCCCAGGGGAACAATCTTCCCATGCCATGTTCCTGCATCACACCAGCCCCAGCCCTAGGCAGAGCATCACTCACAGCATTCCCTGCCTCCACCAGAAGCCACCGGGGCAGGAGGCAGCATGGAGATAAAAACTAATCAGGTGTTTCCCCAAGTTCGCCAGCCCTCCCCAAGCCCAGTCAGGCTCCGAGCAAACTTTAGCTCTGCTCCTGTCTCCTCCAGTGCACTCGCCCATTGGCCTCCTCGGAGTCACAGCCGTCTCCTGCCCCCGGGGCATTCCCACCACTGCTAGCAGGGGGTGCATGTGCCTCTCACGCTGACGGCAACTCGTGGGGCACCAGACATCACACCAAGTGCAGTCCCTCCGGACAGATGGCTCCCTTGCAACACAATCATCTGCTCCCCGTGTAATCTGCCATTGCCTCTCTGCTTTGCTGTCAGCAGGGCTGAGTATGCTCCTGTCAGTCAAGCTGGAGCTCCTGATTTTCGGTCTGGGGAATGGTGTCCTGGAGTCACTGTTCCCACGGTATGCGGGATCCCGAGCCCCTCCAGGCAGTGCAGCAAGCTGAGTTCAGAAATCCCTCCAAACCCGGGACTGACCCCGGGGAATTGTGAGCCTTGGCTGCTCTCTGGTAGGGACATGGCACAGCGCCCTGCCCAGCCAGCATGCTAATTAGGATATTTTAATTATTGAGGTCCTTGTTCTAATTGTGCTCCCGGGTTTCCATTGTGCTTAGGTGGCACCTGCTTGTCACAGCCTGCATTTTCCAGAGGGATCAGAAGTGTGCACTTGGCTTTCCTCCAAGCATCTCCTCCAGCTAGCCACATGGATCCTGTGTGGAGAAACTGGCCCAAAGGGGCTGAGCGGGGCCGGGAGATTCCCCTCTTCCCCATGAAACTAGCTGTGTAGGAGGAGAGCAGGACACTTCAAAGGCCTGGTGCCTCTGGGCTTCTCAATGCCTGGCACTGGGCCATCACTTTCTGCCATGCTCGCGTCTGAGCCTTAAACAATGTACTGGAGAATCCTGGGGAAGCCCCGCTCAGCCAGGGGCGGCTCAGGGCATGAGCATGCTGTGATGTCCAGTCTGCACAGGTCTCCGGGATAGGGTTGGCCAACTTTCTAATTACACAAAACCGAACATCCTTCCCCTTCCCCGCGGCCCCACCCCTGCCCCACCCCTTTCCTGAGGCCCCGTCCCCTGCTCACTACATTCCCCCTCCCTCAGTGGCTCGTTCTCCCCCACCCTCACTCACATTCAATGGGCTGGGGCAGGAGGTTGGGGGGCAGGAGGGGGTGAGGGCTCCGGCTGGGGGTACGGGCTCTGGGGTGGGGCCAGGGATGAGGGGTTTGGAGTGCAGGAGGGGGCTCCAGGCTGGGGGGTGGGGCCAAGGGATTTGGAGTGCGGGAAGGGGCTGTGGGTTGAGGCAGGGGGTTGGGGTGCAGGAGGAGGTACGGGCTCTGGCTGTGGGTGCAGGCTCTGGGGTGGGACTGGGGATGAGGGGTTCAGGATGTGGGTTCTGGGCTGGGGCAGTGGGTTGGGGCTCAGGGCTGGGGCGTGGGCTTACCTCAGTCAGCTCCCGGTCAGCAGTGCAGCGGGGCTAAGGCAGGCTCCCTGCCTGTCCTGGCTCTGCGCTGTGCCCTGGAAGGGGCCAGCAGGTCCGGCTCCTGGGCAGGGGCAGGAGGCTCTGTGCACTGCTCTCACCCGCAGTCACCACTCCCCCAGCTCCCATTGGCCAGAGCTGGTGCTTGGGGCGGGGGCAGCACACGGAGCCCCGCGGCCCCCCCACCTAGGAGCCGGACCTGCTGGCTGCTTCCAGGGTGCAGCGCGGAGTCAGGACAGGTAGGGACTAGCCTGCCTTAGCTCCGAAGCACCGCTGACCGGACGTTTAACGGCCTGGTCAGTGGTGCTGACTGGAGCCCCCAGGGTCCCTTTTCGACCGGGCGTTCCGGTGTGTGTGTGTGTGTGTGTGTGCGCATGTAGGGTATATATGTGTGGTGTTTGTGTGTGTGGTGTGTCTGTGTGTGCATATGGGGTGTGTACATGTCATGTTTGTGTGTGTGTGTGTAGGGTTTTTGTGTGTGTGGTGTGTCTGTGTGTACATATCATGTGTGTGTGTCTGTGGGTGCATGTGGAGTGTGTAAGTGTGGTGTGTGTGCGTGTAGAGTATATACATGTGGTGTTTGTGTGTGCAGTGTGTCTATGTGTGCATATGGGGTGTGTACATGTTGTGCTTGTGTGTGTATTTGTGTGTGTGTATGTACATGTAGGGTATGTACGTGTGGTGTTTGTATGTGTGGTGTGTCTCTGTGTGCATATGGAGTGTGTACATGTCATGTTTGTTTGTGTGTGTCTGTCTGTGCCTGTGGGTGCATGTGGAGTGTGTACGTGTGGTATGTGTGTGTGTGTGGGTGTCTGTCTGTACATGCGTGTGCAGGAGGAGTGTGCTGCTCACACGGGCAGCTGAGGACTACGTGCCAGAAGCTGGCTGGGAGGCAGTGCCATATAGGCCCGGCAGTGGCCACACGCCATGAGGTGCCTCATCATTGATGTGCCCTGTAGGGTAACCAGATGTCCCAATTTTATAGGGACAGTCCCGACATTCGGGCCTTATGCAGGTGTCTATTATTCCTAGGGTGACCAGACAGCAAGTGTGAAAAATCGGGACAGAGCGTGGGGTAATAGGAGCCCATATAAGAAAATGCCCCAAATATCGGGACTGTCCCTATAAAATCGGGATATCTGGTCACCCTAATTACTCTCCAGCCCCATCCTGATTTTTCACACCTGCTCTTTGGTCACCTGCTGAGCTGTGACATGTGCTAACGTCTCTGCGTAAACTGGAAGAGTGAAGCTGGGCCCAGGCTCCTCCAAAGGGCAGGGGCCTGATGGGGGCCTGCTGCTCTAGTGCCTGTTTCCAGTCCCTCAGCCTTCCGGGCTGCATAAGGCTCCTTACAAATCCCCCTGGGCAGCGGGCCCCAGCAAGGAGGTCTGTGGTGCGTGATGTGCTGGCCCCACCAGGCTGGCTCGGGCTGTGCCCCTAAAGCATGTTGCCAACTCTGACTGTTTCTGCGCAGTGACAGGATGTGGCCGATCTGGGGCCAGACCATGGTGACATGAGAAACTCCAGCCCCCTTGGGAATGTCAGTCCTGCCTGTGGGAAAACCCCCTCTGTTGGCTGCTGCTCCACTGCCCCACCTCCTAGGGAAGGGCAGCTAATTGGGGTCGAAGTGAAGGACACAGGCCTTGGGTATCACCGTGCTAAAGGCAATAGAAACAGACAGACAGATTGACCCCGGAAACCTCAATCTTCCAAATCTGCCCCCCTACCCCAGGCTTTAGTGCTGGGCAGTGCAGATCTGGCAGATACGCAGTTGGCAGCGCGGCTGCAGCTCGGGCTACTCAAGCTTTCCAATGTCTTTCTGTCCATCTGTGTGTTTCTAAGGTGCTTGGCACCATGATACCCAACCCTGTCTCTCTCCCTTCTGGGTTGTCCTCCTTGGTGCTTTGCTCTGTCCCTGGTGCTCAGCCAGCAGCGCTGTGCCCCGTAGCAGCTGAGTTTGATGCTGAAGGAATTAGCTCTTGCCGGGTGGCCAGGCTTAGAGCTTATCTCCCTATGTCTGTATCGTTACTAACCCTGGCTGGCCATGCTGGATCCCTGCCAGATGGCTCCATCGCAGCCAAACTCCAGCACCATTTTCCTTCTTTTTGTAGCTTTCCCGCTGAAGTCAGGACTCTTTGAGCCCCGGCTCCGCAGCCAGGGCTGGGCGTCAGGATCTCCCCCTTGGGGGCTCACACTTGCCCTGCACAGTCGTGGGGTTTCAACAGAGCCTTCTCAGCACCTGGAGCCAGCAGCATTTGCAGCCGGGTGCTAGCAGAGCTGATTCCCACCTGGGCTCACTACAGTCCAGCCACACCTGCTGCTCTGGACCTGGGGCAGTTTCTCCTTTGTTTCCGTTCTGGCTGCAGTATAAGCAGTATAAGAAGACTCTGCCCAGTATGAGCAGATTCTGCCCAGTATGAGCAGGCTGGGCAGAGTCTCTGCAAAGGAAACTGGGCTTGTTGGCCCCCCCCGCCCCCCCGAGCCCCTCTGGGATGCAGCCAGGCCTGTGCTCAGGCAGGAGGTGATGATGCAGGGGTCCTGCAGCACTGAGGTGACGTGGGTCCAGAGCCCTCAGGCCAACTCTCCTGAGTACAGGCCAGGCCAGGTCAGGGCTCTGCCATCATCCACAACAGAGAAGGGGCTGACCCAAGGCTGTGGCGTGGGGCTGCTGGGAAGTGGGGGAAAGTCGTAGGGCTGCCAGTGAGTAGTACTGGTTTATTATAGGTCCTTCCCAGGCTTGCTTTGTAGCTCTGGGAACTTCTACACAATGAAACCACCTGGGAACCACACTCTGCCAAGTGATAGCGCCTGCCAGCCCCGGGGGCACCCGGCCTGCTGGCACTGCTATCAGCCATGTAGCCCCCTGCTTCCCAGAACAGATTCCCAGACAAAACTGGGTGGGGACTAGAGCCTGGGCTCATAACACAGCCCTCTCCCCTGGAGCCCAGGGCCTCCAGCGGAGCATCAGCCGCCTTCTCTGTGTCTGTATCGCCTCCTCCCCTCTGTGGCTCTTGTCTATTTCCACTGTAAATTCTTCTGGGCAGGCGCTGTCCCTCACTGTCTGTGCAGTGCCTGGCGGCGGCGGCGGCTGGGGGGGAATCCAGGTTGGGCCTCGAGGTGCTGATGTGATACAAATCTCCTGCAGAGGGAAGAGCCCCACTGTTAAAAGGAAAGCTGCTGGAGCCGGCTCTCTGCACCAGGCAGCGGGGTGTGGCGCGAAGGAGCAGCAACAGCACCAGTGCGCTGAGTGTAATGAGGAATGTGAGTGACCAGCAGCCAGCCAGCCCTGTGCGATGGGCTCTGGGGAAAGGTCACCTGGGGCTTGGAGAGGACGTGAGACAGACAAGCTCACTGGGCTCCGAGCTGGTGGGACAGCTCTGTCAGCTCTGTCTGCCAGAGAGAGCCTGGAGAACAGATGCCAAACTGCAGCAAAGGTTGCTCCTTCTCCTGGGAGGATTGCTAATGAGCTGGTGAAGGGCTTGGGTGCTTCACAGCAATCACTCACCGGGAGCCTCTTGCAGCAGGCAAATGCTAAAGCAGTTTTACAGACTGAATCTTGCTTGGGATACAGAAGGTTAAAGACCTGAGGGTTCCCCAAAGTGCTTCACTGATGGGTTGGGCCATGGCGGGATTGATGTTGTTTATTGCTTGTTGAACAGAAAGCACCAGACTTGGTTCATTGCGATTTGCAGGGTCTTTCCTTCCTCGCTGGTGGCGCCGCTGGGACTGGAGGAAATGTCAAATCCCTGGGTTGTTTGCTCCCACTTGTTCTGGGAAGGGCAGTGATGCCCTCACGACACACAAGTCTCCTTTCAGAATGTCTGTCGTCCTGTCAGAGAGCACAAATAACACCGTGTGACTCTGGTGATCAACACGACTAGCAAACAGCGCTGAGCTGGAGCAAGAAGCAGGTTGCTGGCTGAGCCCTGCGTGGCCAGAATATTATATGACAAGAAATCGGCGTGGGGCGTGGGTCTGAGTGACTCACTATACCTGGAGAACCCTCAGCTCACAATGAACAGGGATGTGCTATCAACAGCCATGCCAGCTCCAGAACATGCGCACAACTTCCCCTTTCCCAGCGCCCTAAATCTCCAGCAGTGATGGAGGTCAGAGGAAGAGTCACCAAGGAGTCATTGTTGTACCTGGGGTCCAAAAGCCAGACAAATGCATCGGGGGTGCCACAGAGAGCCAGGAGACACAGGCCTGGTATTCCATATCTCTGGGTAGCTTTGAGTCTCAAGTGCCTTCCCATGATGGGACCAGGAGACATTGTACATATACCACTATTAGCTGTGTGTGTGACGGGTTGGATCACAGAAACCCCCTTGGGGACTGCCACCTGATGTGCTGCAGTGCTGAGACTACCTCTGAGCCCGTTTTCCCTGGCAGCTTGGGACTTCAGTGCCCTGCCTGGTTTGAGCCAGACACACTAGCCTGCTACAAACACAGATCCAGGTCTGAACAGTGTCCCCCAAAAGCTGCAGGCTTAACTGAAAACAGCTTAAGAAGTATTCCTGTCTCCAACACTCAGGTACCCAACTCCCAATGGGGTCCAAACCCCAAATAAATCCGTTTTACCCTGTATAAAGCTTATACAGGGTAAACTCATAAATTGTTCACCCTCTATAACACTGATAGAGAGATATGCACAGCTGTTCCCCCCAACCCCCGGGATTAATACAGACTCTGGGTTAATTAATGAGTAAAAAGTGATTTTATTAAATTCAGAAAGTAGGATTTAGGTGGTTCCAAGTAATAACAGACAGAACAAAGTGAATTACCAAGCAAAATAAAATAAAACACGCATGTCTAAGCCTAATACAGTAAGAAAGTGATTACAGATGAAATCTCACCTTCAGAGATGTCCCAGTAAGCTTCTTTTACAGACTAGCCTCCTTCTAGTCTGGGTCCAGCAATTACTCACACCCCTGTGGTTACTGTCCTTTGTTCCAGTCAGGGCCGGCTCTAACTTTTTTGCTGCCCCAGGCAAAAAAAGAAGAGCGCCGCCCCACCGTAACACCCCCCAGCCCGAGCGCCACGCCGCTGACACACCCCCCCCCCGCGCCGGGCCGCCGAACCTCCCGCCCAAACCCCCAAGCGCCACGCCGCGCTGCCAAACCCCCTGCTCCCCCGAGCACCGCGCCGCCCAAACCCCCGGATGCCGGGCTGCTCAAACCCCCGAGCGCCGGGCCGGGCTGGGCAACCCCCCCCCCAGCGCCGCGCCGGGCCGCCCAACCCCCCCGAGCACCGCGCCGCCGAAGCCCCCGCCCCCCCAGCGCGGCGCCGCTGAAACACCCCCCGCGCTGCCCGGCCGAAACAAAAAAAACCACCCCTTGAGCGCGGCCCCGCCGAACAAAAAACAAAACAAAAAAAACCACCGCCACCCCAACATTGGCCGCCCCTTCTAAGGTGCCACCCCAAGCACGTGCTTGGTCGGCTGGTGCCTGGAGCCGGCCCTGGTTCCAGTTTTTCGCAGGTATCCTTTGGGGGTGGAGAGGCTGAAGACAAAATGGAGGGGTTTCCAGGGGCTTAAATAGACTTTCTCTTGTGGGTGGAAGAATCCTCCCTCCCCTGTGTAGAATCCCAGCTACAAGATGGAGTTTTGGAGTCACATGGACAAATCACATGTCCATGCATGACTCAGAACTTTATAGGTGGCAGCCATTGTTCACATGCTCCCTTGAACGTCCCCAGGTAGACTTCTTATGTGGATTGGAGCCTTCCAAGGTCTATTGTCCGTTAAGTGTTTCTTGATTGGGCACTTAACTTGCACATTCCTTTCTCAAGAAGCTGACCAAATGCCTTACTAAGGCTACTTAAAATCAAACAAGTACACAGCCAATATTCATAACTTCGAATACAAAAATGATACATGCATACAGATAGGATGAATAGATTCAGTAGATCATAACCTTTTTAGAGATATGTTACATGGCATATGTAGCTGTGACAATGCGGTTCTGGCGGAACCCAACTGAGAGTGCCAACTCAGGACAAATTGCTCAAACAGGGCAGTTACAGCCCAAGGCTGGGGGTTTTTCCACCTCTAAGGCAAACCAAACCAGCCAGACTAAGGGGACTTCGGTCTCACCCCACTGGCTAACCGCAAGTCTCACAAGCAATTTCCTTAGACACTCCAGTTTCCCAGTATCATCACCAGTGCCACTCGTTATGGGGACAAGTGGTTATGAAAACCAAGACCCCAGTAAAAGAAAAAGGTTCTCCTGATCCCAAAGGACCAAGCCCCAGACCCAGGTCAATATACAAATCAGATCTTACCCACAAATCACGCTGTTGCCAATCCTTTAGAATCTAAAATCTAAAGGTTTATTGATAAAAGAAAAAAGATAGGGATGAGAGTTAGAATTGGTTAAATGGAATCAATTACATATAGTAATGGCAAAGTTCTTGTTCAGGCTTGCAGCAGTGATAGAATAAACTGCAGGTTCAAATCAAGTCTCTGGAATACATCCCCCGCTGGGTTGGATCCTCAGTCCTTTGTTCAGCGCTTCAGTTTGTAGCAAAGTCTCTCCAGAGGTAAGAAGCAGGATTGAAGACAAAATGGAGATGAGGTATCAGCCTTATATAGTCTTTTCCAGGTGTAAGAACACCTCTTTGTTCTTACTGTGGAAAATTACAGCAAAATGGAGCCTGGAGTCACATGGGCCAGTCCCTGCATACTTTGCTGAGTCTCAAGGCATATTTGCCTTCTCTCAATGGGTCCATTGTATAGCTGATGGTCCTTAATGGGCCATCAAGCAGGCTAGGCAGAGCTAATCCCAGCTTGTCTGGGATGTCACCCAGAAGCACAGCATAAGTTTGCCATACAGACAGTATAGAGCCAATAGTCATAACTTCAACTACAAAACTGATACACACATATAGACAGCATAATCATAACCCGTAAACCATAACCTTGTCTTAGACACCCCATTTGACCCCCTTTATACAACATTTGGGTGCCACTACAGGACCTTGGTTGCAACAATGATCTATATGGTCCCAGTTTATGTCAATAACGTCACAGTAGCATAAAACATATTCCAGTTATGTCATATTTACACCCATAAGCCTATTTCCATAAAGCGTTAGGGGGTGCAACGTCACACTGTGATTAGAGGGTCCCTTGTTCTCAGTGTGTGAGCAGGGCTGGCGGGTGCATGTCTTACGGCTAAATGACCCCCGCTGCTGGAGGTTGTTATGATCCAATAAAAGCCGTTCGCTCAGGACGGTGCTGTGAGGTTCATAGAGGGGGACACTGCCTCTCTTCCCAGGAGTGCAAGCAAGACACACAGAATAGAGTTCAAAGACACAGCGCACAGCACAGAGTAGTGGAGCCATAACAGGCCAGCATGGAGTGCTGGAGCAATGGATGGCCAGCATCGAGCAGTGCTGCTGTCCTTGAGGGACCCCATCAAATGTCCATGGTGAAGAGCGGGGGGCTGTTTGGTGCATGAGACAAGGCAGGGGATGCTCAGTTAGGCATGTGAGGCTGTGCCATTGGGAGATATTCTGGGGCAGGCAGGAGATGATCAGCTGCGGGGCTGTAGAGGGACATTTGTGACCTTGGCAGTGCCACATCTCCAGATTTACAAAGGGATTTAGGATCCTAAAGATGCAGAGAGGAGCCTAGGGGGATTTCAGAAGTGCCATAATTGCCTCTATGCATCTTTAGGTGCTTAAAATCTGGCCCTTAATGCTTTTTGGCTGCAGTTTCTAAACAGCCTAGAGGAGTTGCGCGCCCAAACGCCATTGGAATGGGATTTGGGAGCCAAACTCCCTTTGGTTATCCCAGCCTGAACCCTCCCACAGCAGTTAGTCCCTTCTGCTCTGTGGCCACAAGGGCTAATGTGATCCTCTCATGCATAAACGGGGGGAAACTCGAGTAGGATTAGAGAGAATATTTTGTCTCTGTATTTGGTCCGGGTGCGACCGCTGCGGGAATCCTGTGTCCAGTTTTGGTGCCCACAATTCAAGAGAGGTTCAGAGACAAGCCATGAGAACAGGTAGAGCAGTAGAAAACATGCTGTGGAGTGGTAGACTCAAAGGGTACGTCTACATGGGAATAAAAAACCCTCTCCTGGCCCAGGTCAGCCGATTCAGGCTTGTGGGGCTCAGGCTCTGGGGCTGAAAAATTGCTGTGTAGATGTTCGGGCTTGGGTTGGATAGGGTTACCATACGTCCGGTTTTTCCCGGACATGTCCGGCTTTTCGGCAATCAAACCCCCGTCCGGGGGGAATTGCCAAAAAGCCGAACATGTCCGGGAAAAATACCGGCTGGGCACTTCCTCTCCCGCGGCTGCTCTGCTCCTCCCCTGACTCAGACTTCGGCTCTGTTTAAGAGCCAAGCTGCCCGAGCCAGCGCTACCGGCTTCGGGCAGCCCCCGTGCCTCCGGACCCCAGCCGCCGGCCGGGCACTTCTCCTCCCCGGCTCCAGCTGCTCTGCTCCTCCCCGGACTCACACTTCGGCTCTGTTTAAGAGCCAAGCTGCCCGAGCCAGCGCTACCAGCTTCGGGCAGCCCCCTTGCCTCCGGACCCCAGCCGCCGGAGCAGAGCAGCTGGAGCCGGGGAGGAGAAGTGCCCGGCCGGGGGCGCAGGGTCCGGACTGCCCGAAGCCCGAGCACTACCGGCTTCATGGTTTGCCAGGCAGCCTCCAGACCCTGCGCCCCCGGCTGGGCGCTTCCCCTCCCGGGCTCCAGCTGCGCTGGGGAAGCGCCGGCCGGGGGCGCAGGGTCTGGAGGCTGCCCGGCAAACCGTAAAGCCGGTAGCGCTCGGGCAGCCCTTTTCGTGTGGCTGGGAGGGAGGAGGGGGAGTTAGGGTGGGGACTTTGGGGAAAGGGCGGAGTTGGGGCGGGGCCGGGGTGGGAAAGGGGTGGGGCCAGGGCCCTTGACTGTCCTCTTTTTTTATTTTTTAAATATGGTAACCCTAGGGTTGGAGCCTTGAGCTCTGGGACCCTGTGTGGGGGGAGGGTCCCAGAGCTTGGCTCCAGCCCAAGCCCAAACGTCTACACAGCAATTCTTCGCCCCGCCCAAGCCCCATGAGCCCGAGTCAGCTGACCCGGGCCAGCCACGGCTCTGCCATGGGGCTTTTATCCTCATGTAAACGTGCCCAAAGAGCTCATTCTGTTTAGCTTAATGCAGAGAAGGTTACTGGTGACTTAATTACAGTCTGAAAGTATCTACGTGGGGAACAACCATTTAATACGGGACTCTGCACTCTAGCAGGGAAAGGTCTAACATGAGCCAAGGGCTGGAAGTTGAAGTTAGACAAATTCAGACTGGAAATAAGATGTAAACCTTTAACAGTGAGAGTCATTAACCCTTGTAACACCTGACCAAGGGCTGCGGTGGGTTCTCCATCCCTGACAATTAGTGATTCTAGGAATGATTGGGGGGCAGTTCCCTGGCCTGTACTCTACAAGGGGTCAGACTGGAGGATCACAGTGTCTATGGGTGGGATCCCATGGGAAATGGGTGCGGGGCAGCCCCTGCTGAGGGCACTTTGCACAGGGGGATGTGCCGGGTTGGGAAGAACCAGGCATTCAGTCCTGCAGTGCCAAGTCTCCTGCTCCCTCACACAGGGCGGGGCCCTCAGCCTGCAGGCGAGAGCCACCTTCCCTGTACTGCCTGGCAGATGTAGGGGAGTCTCCAGGAAAAGCTGCAGGGAGTGAACAGTGACCTTTATGCCTGGCCAGAGAGCAAAGGTTTGCTGCATGGCAGCACCAGCTGCTCCCGGCGAGCCAGGCACGGGATACCCGGGCGCTGGTGGCTGCGGGGAACTCGCCAGCCCTGCCATGGCTTAGCTGGCAGGAGAGGAAGGAGTTAATTCCTTATTGCAAATGACTTTGAAGTAATTAATGGCTCTTGTTCGAAGCAGGGATTATCCCACAGCACAAAGCCCCCACTTGGCCCCTGGCAGGGCTGCTTTGCCAGAGCCATTGCACTAACAATGCTGAAGTCAGGGAGAGGGATGTTTTACTTAAGGATTAGAGCTAATTAGAATGGAGCAGGCCCGCTCCTGCCCAGCTTCCCCGGGCTCTTGGGGGCAGGGACTGTCTCTGTTAGCTACGTACAGCACCCAGCACCCTGACTGGGGCCTCTAGGGACCGCCACCCCTAGCAAACAATAATGGTCATGCCCACACAGTGCCATGTGCTGTGGGGATGAGGCATCCAAATCCACCTACTGGGAGCAAAAGGCAGTTACCCCAGCAGGGCCAGCTCCAGGCACCAGCCCAGCAAGCAGCTGCTTGGGGAGGCCAAGGGGAAGGGGCGGCATGACGGGCTGTTCCGCGGCAATTCGACGGCAGGTCCCTCTTGGAGGGAAGCACCTGCCGTCGAATTCCCGCCAAAGAAGAAAGCGGTGCAGTGGAGCTGCCGCTGGAGTGCCGCTGATCGTGATTGCGATCGCGGCTTTTCCCCCCCCCCCCCCCCCGCCGCTTGGGGCGGCAAAAACCCTGGAGCCGGTCCTGCTGGGCCGGGCAGGCTCCTAGCGGGGGACACTCGGGCTGGGGGCCACCCCTCGGGGCACATGGAGCCGCCTGCAGATGCTACAGGGCGGCCGTCCCCCCAGCGCCGCAGCCGGGGCTGGGTGAAGCGGCCCAAGCCGCCCAGGGGCTGCGGCAGGGCGGCCAGAAGCAGCAGCAGCAGCAGCGGGGCCTGAGAGGGCGGGGCGCTGCCATGGGGGGCCCGCATCCCACTCTCCGGAGATCTGCTCCCTCTGGGGCTAACCTGCCTCGGCTCCTCAGCCCCCTGCCAGGGTGGTCCCCCAGCTCGGCTCTCCCGGGTCCCGGCCAGCAGGGGGTGCGGGTGCGGTGGGGGGGAGAGCCCAGGGGTGGGGTGAGGGGCGGCCAAATTTTTTTTGCTTGGGGCAGCAAAGAACCTAGAGCCGGCCCTGTACCCCAGAACAGCAGCAAAGACAGTGGGGCTGGGGAATGAACACCAGACACCAACAGAGACGCAGTGACCGCCCTGAGCCCGGCACCCACATGGCCCCTCCACAGGCCCTCACTCCCCTCTGGGCCCATCCTGTGGGCCCTGTTCCAGTGTGAGCCCACGTGAGCTCTGGGGCTCTGGGGGCAGGCAGTAGTCCCAGCTGCATGTGCAAGATGGCACGTTCCTCTCTCCTGCAGCAGCCCCAGGTTCTGCCCTGGATTTCCTTATGCTGCTCCATAGCAGGCAGTGAGGTCAAGCAGATACTGCAGCGAGGGCAGGGAAGGCCCCAGCATGGCTGTCGGATCCCAGCTGTGCCTACCAGCCTGGCGGGGAGACGAACCCCACGTTTTGCTGGCAAGCTGAGCCAGGAGATGTGGAAGCCCTGGAGGGCCGATGAACTGAGGCCCTGATGGCATTTTACAGTCGTTCTTCGGAGTACAACTGGTCTGCACTGTTTGTTTATTTAACTTGCCTTGAGCTTGCCACAACTGTGCAAATTTGAATGACATTTTTAATGGAAAGTTAGAATTTCATCCCCTGAAAAACAGCTCAGGAGTAAATCTCATTGATTTCAATGCTACACACGAGAGACCCGTGTCCTCGGCAGGAGATAAGGGCCTGGGACTGTGGGCTCCTCTCACTCACCCTGGTGTAAATCAGCAGTGATTCCAGTGCAGCCAGTAGTTACACCAGTGTAAGACCAGTGCAAGGGAGAGAAAAACTTGATGTCTGACAGTCTTGATTGCTGATCTCTAGCTTTTGTTACAGGCAGTGCAGGACAGCACAATGTCTATAGCTAAGGATGTCCAACAGTTATCATTATAAGGCCTTGTTTTCAGTTGCTTATAGCTCTGCCAAACTTCAACCGTTTGGGCTGAAATTTTCCATCCCAGGATCTTCCCCAGGCTGAATTTCTGAGAATGTTTCACTAAAATGGTCCAGTCATTTCCAAAAACGAGATTAGGAAAAAATATGTTGTTTGGTCCATGTTAAAAAATCCTTACAATCTTTTTGCTGAGACGTTCCAGAACCTCCAGAGCTTGGAGCAGGGACTGAAACTGGGCAGTGGCATTGCCCTCATGTCAGGGAGGTGCCTGTTAATGTTCTTGTGAAAATTTGCCAAAATTTGGCCCAATTGTAAGCCTCTGAAAAAAAAATTCTGTTTGCACACGCTCAGTAGAGACTCGTTAGAGTTTGCCTGCTAAAATCTCCAAAGATCCCATCAGCTCTGAGCATGCTCCATGCGAGGGTTGTGGAGTCGAGCAGCACTTTCCCTGCAGAGGCCAGTGTGACACAGAACATGGATACTGAGAGTGGGGAGACTGCCTCTCCTGTGCTCTCAGTGCCCCCTGCTGGTGCCCCGGTGGTACAGAGGAGGAGGATGCAGCCTGACTCAATACACAGGGGGCGAGGAATGGGGTGGAAGGGGTTGGAGCCAATGAATGGGGAAGGGGACAGGAAGTGTGTGGGTGGGGGGACCCCGCTAATGATACAAGTTGAGGGTCAGTATGGTTCTACGCAATGGAATTTCTGTTGTTTCAGGGTTTTTTTTTAAACATTAGGAAATTACATCCAAAAAAATCTGAGAACATCACTAAGGTTGCAAAGTCATGCACTCCTCAGTTAGGAAATGCCAGAATTAAAGGTGCCCGTGTAACCTTAATCCATCCCCTTGTGTGTTGCATTATGATATAGTCTTTGATTCCATGATCGCATGCTATTTCTTCCACAGGACCCCTGCCTCATTCAGTGCATGGAATGGACCTGCTCTGAGGATGAATCAGGGTTGTGTAGCAAAGGCAACTGTTGTCCCTAGAACCCCTGCCTTGTTTGTTGCAGAAGTTGGAAGGTGTATAGAGAATGAGGCAGGGGTTTGCAGAAAGAGAAAGGACGGTCTTATGCTGATGGTCTGGAGAATTGGATTCTATCCCTGCCTCTGTCACAGAGCTCCCGTGCGATGCTGGGCAAGTCACTTCAACCAGGCTTTTCACCGGTGGGTCACCAATTGTGTGTCCTCATTTTCTGGGTGCCTGACTTGGAACCCTGCGGTCTGATTTGCAGAAGTGCTGAGCGCTCACAGCTGCAACTGAAATCAGCGGGAGCTGGGCTTTGAATGTATAAAGTGCTGTACGAGCTAAGTATGCTGAACAATCAGGGCCTGGGGGTCTCAAGCTCAGCCCCCAAAACTAGTGGATACTTTTGCCCTTAATCTCTTTGTGCCTCAGTTCCCCTGACTGTAACATGGGGACAGTCCCACCCTGGCCCCCCAGGGGTGTTGGGAAGAAGCGTCACGAGTGCGGTGAAGGGCTCTGCTCTTACGCTGAGATCAGCACAGCAGCGCCCAGGAAGAAATGGCTGGTGTGGAATTCAGGGCAGGGTTTGGCTGGTGTGCGGCAAGTGAATGAG
Source organism: Emys orbicularis (assembly GCF_028017835.1). NCBI lineage: Eukaryota > Metazoa > Chordata > Testudines > Emydidae > Emys > Emys orbicularis. The sequence continues at coordinate 2,001,154 of NC_088706.1, read as the reverse complement.
GAGCGTGATATTCACTAGCTGCCTATTCAGGGACTGAGGCAGGGGGTCCTGTGGAACATTAGTATGCGATCCTGTAATTAAAGACTGTCATAATGCATGTGCACAAGGGGGCCAAATTAAGGTTGCACAACAGCCTTCGTGCTGGCATTTCCTGACTTCTGAGTGCTGGACTTTGCAATCTTAATAACAAAGTTTTAACATAGCTTTTGGGATGTTACTTAACTATTAAACCAGCCACCAAAGCCCTGGCACAAGGTTGTAGGTGCTGCGTAGTGGGGGGAGAGCAGAGTCTGCATTCCATCTTGCTAGGGGTCTGATCCAGAACCCCCCAGGTCAGGAAAACACTGCCATTGACTGCCGTAGGCACTGCCGCAGATATGATGAGTCCACCCCGCTCTTTGTACAAGACTAGGGTTTGCTTCAGAATAATCAAACAAATGAACAAAGCCGCTGCTCAATGCCCATGGAAGGTTCCCTCACTCCCTTGCTGGCCTCTGTAAGTAAAAGCTGGCCATGGTGCTTGTGTCTGGGTATCTCTGAGCCCATTTGTGCATGGGGATGCGGCTCAGATGGGACCAGCCATTCACATGGCCGTGCCCTGGGACAGGGGAGGAGTAAGGTCACTGGAGCAAATTCTGCTCTTGCATTGGTGAAAATCTGGAGTGAACCCACCGCAGGCAGGGAGTTACTGCTGATTACGCTGGAGTAGGGAGATCCAAGTCTGGCCTACGTCTCTGGCCCACAGCAGCCTCCGCTCTCTGTCCTGATCTTGGGAGCTGCACCCTTGAGGTCAGGAGCAGTTGGACCCCGCATGGCATCAGGCCTTCAGCCTGGCTGTGCTGATTCTGGCAGTGGAGGCAGGATCTCAGGCTCTCTCCTCTCTGTCACGCCTCCAGGGCTCGCTCAGCAGTTTGTCTCTGCTGCAAGGCATCTTGGGGCTCCTCATTCTGGCTCCAAGCGCTGAGCCTTTGCCAGCCCTTGATGGTGGCTGAGAGACTGTTGCCTGTCGCAGGAGTGGGCTCCAGCCAGCCCGCTGTCTGCTCCCTACCTGGGTGAGTGGCCTCCCCGGGGGGTTCCAGCTGTGGGATTTGTGTCTGGGGAGTGCTTTACTCCTGGGAGAGGGCATGTGACTGACCTGACAGCCTGCGCGCTGGCGTCGATATGCCACGGCATTGCAGGGCCTTGATGCTTCCCCAGATTTCAGAGTCAAACACAAAGTGCAGCCGTTGGTGGTTTTGCCCTGCAGAGACGGTCACTGCTCTGGGAACGTCTCTGTTCTGCTGGGCACCCAGAGAGACCCTCTGATCACGGATGTCCCTGCGCTCTGGGCACATTCCCACACTGCCCCACCTCGCTCTCCTGCCAGCCCCCAGGCCAGCTCTAGGGGGCTCTGGTCATTTCCAGACCTCTCCTTGGCACTTGTCCCTCTGTCCCTCCATCCTTGCACTGCTCCCCGCCTGCTTGTCCTCTCCAGCTTGGCCTCATCTCTGCTGTTCGCAGCTGGGCACTGGGCTCATTCCCTGACTGATCTGTCCCCTTCCTCTGTGATCCGCCCCGTGTCCTTCTGCCAGGCCAAGGGGCCACTGTCCCTCTTACCCCTCCCTGTCCTTTGGCCTGTGTGTGCCCGTGCCTGGGAAGCTTGTAGTGAGACCGAGCCACCCCTCCCGTGTGGGAAGCACTAAGTCCTTGTTCTCACATTCAAGGCCTGGGCCCTGCCGTGACATTCTCCAGGGTACAATGAATAGCTGTGTCCCCTCAGTTCTTCGGTCAGGGGTGCGTCTTATACTGCTTTGCTTTGAGAGCAACCTCTCCTGGTCTGCTCCCACGCAGCCTCCAGCACGTAAATTACTCCCAGTTATAGTCTCTAAGTGCAATGGCCAGCCACTTAAAATTACATTGCAGAGCAACCCCAGCAAATTCACAGTCCCAGACTTTCCCCAGCAATGTGTGTCTTGTACTGCCCAGCTTTCTCCTAGCTTGCATAAAGTTTGTCATTTTATTAATAGAAAATGATATGCACAAATCCCGTTATCCCAAATGGAGTCTCCCAAACACTTCAACCCAAACACACTGGTTTAGATCAAGCGATAAAACAAGTTTATTAACTACAAAAGATAGACTTTAAGTGATTACAAGTAATGAGGCATAAAAGTCAGAATTGGTTACAAGAAAATAAAAGTAAAACACAACCTAATACCTAACTTAACAAGCTAAGTGAATTCAAAGCAAAGTCTCTCTCATCACATGTTCCAACAGTCTTACTAGCTGAATTATTTCAGTCAGGATCCCTCCCCCAGTCCAATGCTGCTTCCTTTGTTTTTCAGGTGTTGTCGATGCCGTGAGTAGAGAGAAAGGGAGAGATAATTTGGGGTTTCTGCTCTCCCTTCCTATAGTTCTTTCTCTTCTTTGAGAATCAGCTCCAGTTGAGGTTCAGGAGACAGAAAGTCTGTGTGGACAGGAATCCCCAGCTGTTTCTTTGTCAAGGTGTAGATTTGCACCCACATCCTCTTTCCTGCCAAAGAATGGCCACTTAACCAGGTGATGGTCCATTTGATTTTGTTGACCCTGGCTGGGGAGTCAGCTTCTAACTGCTCCCTCATTGGACCATGTCTCAGTAACATCATACAGTAGTATCTTACAACTTTACACACAATGTTGCCACACACATTTTACCAGGACAATAATGGTCACCAATTATGAGTTTTCAAATGATACCTCACAAGGCATATTTTGTATGAAATTATTCATAGTTTTGTAAAAGGGGGTGAACATATGGGTACAGACTGTCAGACCTTCCTCTGCCTCTGCTTTGCAAGTGATGCTCCTGTATTTCCTTCTGCCATATCCATCGCTCTTCCTATTTCCTGGTGCCCTCTATGTATGGGGCACCCTCCCATCCCTGGATCTTCAAGCCCAGGCTTTCCTCACTCAAACCTCTCGGAAAAGTCACTTCCTCTGTATTTCCCACCAATAAAATTAAAATCAATATAGGTGCCTGAGGAGTCACCTCCAGCCCCCATCCTTCCCTACCCTGCCCCCTGGCACTTGCTCTGCACTGATTGCTCTTTGAGTCTGCACGTGGCTGCTGGGTAAATAACACCACCCTATATGCAGGATGCCATCTGCAGATACGTGCTGGGGAAAGGGAAGGGGGGGGTCATTGTGGCTCTCTGGATGAAGGTGCTGGCTGTTGCTTCTGCTCCAAGGAGCGTCTGTAGCTGTCGCCGGATGAAGCAGCACATTGATCAGGAAGAACAGCCTTTAGCGAGCATTTTCCATCAGAAAAGGGCCTGGGGAGAACTCGGGCACTGGGGCAGGAGCAGCCACTCCGGTGCCTTTGCCATGCAGTTGCCAGCACACACTCCTTGCTGTGTGGGGCTCTAGGGAAACTCCTTTCCACCCCCCCCCCCTCCACCCCCCCCCCCCTCCCGCCCAGCCCTCCACACCTTCGGTGACTGGCCCTCGCTATCACTTAGTTCTGAGATTTATTACTCAACCCACTCCTCTGGCCTGAAGGCCACGCAGGGAGAGCTCCACATTTGCACATTTCAAAGAATAGATCAAGTGTAAAGAGCTGCTTGTCTAATCCTTAATAGCGTTGCAAAACTGGGCTGGGCTCGGAGGAGCGAGAAATGAGGGGTAATACCCCACTTG